>NC_092337.1:99222500-99878333 GCF_046630445.1 Rutidosis leptorrhynchoides
GAGGGTGATATATTACTTGTTAAGTTAGTTACCGGGTGCCCACGGATAAGCATATATTTTTCATACTGTTTTGAATACGAAATCTCGTGGTCTACATTACATTACTGATTACAAACAAACTATAGCTCACTAACATTCGTGTTAACATTATAAAGCATGTATTTCTCAGGTGCTTAGACGTTGTTGCTTCCGCTGTTAGACTTGCTGTTATAGTCTTGGTGTTATAGACTTGCTGTTACAGACTCGCCGTGTTAGACTTTCGCTGCATGGTTTAGAGATGTCTCAATCATGGAACTTTTACTTTGCATTCACAACTTATGTTACATTTTGAACAATGGTTTTGTAATGACCTTTGTGTCACGTACTTATGTTAATGCTTTCTATTCGTAGAAGTACGTTATCTTTGTAAAATATTTTACGTTGATAAAACGTCATCTTTTGTAAAACATTTGACGTTGGTAGAGACATCATCTTTTGTAAAACATTTGACGTTGGTAAAGACGTCATCTTTTGTAAAATATTTGACGTTGGTAAAAACGTTACCTTTTCATGAATGCAAAACTTGTTTTAAAACAGCATATAGTGTTGTAACCGTGTAAAGATCCTGTTGTTGATGATCCGTACACGTTGATTTTGTACGGGGCGTCACATCTTCCAAACGAAATCATGTTACTTCCAGGCCTACATAGTGGTAAAAGAGTAAAGTGCGACAATTTGGCAAAACGGAAATACAAATGACTGTTGAAAAAGGAGAAGTCGAAGAAATCACCAAACCTCTGTGTCTCTTATGGATTTAGCCTTTTTTGCAAGGAAAGTCTACTAAAACCTGACACTAAATGTTTATTCAATTACCACTTTAAGTGACGTGCATTTTATCTTATGTATGTTTTCTAGAATAACTATCTTTAAATTGTCTCATGAATTATTGTATGAACAACTATTTTGGATTTTTTCTTATAATGTATGAAGAACCAAATCTGTGCATGTCATATGGTTTTGCCCGTTTTCAAAAAGAAAATTGAATCAAGCTTGGCACAAAATGTTTATTCAATTAGCGCTTTAAAGAGCGTTCTTTTTATTTGTTTCATATTTGCAAGAATGAATAACTTAAGAATATGTTCTGAATAACTTTATGGAAAACCAACTTAGCAACACTTTTATGATATGTATTATTTTTAGATTACAAATACAACCCACAACAGTACTTACAATAATGGCTATAAAGTATCGTTATTTCATATACAACTGAAATATATTATATAAAAATTTTGGATGAGTCCTCGTGCAACGCACGAGCTCATAAATCTAGTATAAGATAAAACATGAAAGACTGATCATCATCTAATATTAAACAATGAATTTATTTTACTACCTCAAGTATGATTATTGCTCTAGTGCATATATATATATATATATATATATATATATATATATATATATATATATATATATATATATATATATATATATATATATATATATATATATATTATATTTTAATAACCGTTATTAAAAAGTCAATATAAACAACTAAGTATATAAACTAAGAGCACTCTCAACGGAGTGTTTTTACACTTTCAATTCCATTGTCAATTTCAAGCATCTTGCCAATTGCTTGTTAATCTTTAGCCAATTCAATTTTTGTCATCTATTTTGTAGATATCAAGCATAAAGCATCACGAATGATTTGGTTTATTTAATTGTACATTTTGTTTTTAAACTTGTACTATGGTTTAATTAATTAAATTATAGTGGTTGAGGAATGGTGTAATGGTTGTGAGTGATATGTAATAGGTGAGTGATAAGAAAAAAATGGTGATGTGACGCTGATGTGACAGTATGTTAATCTAAAGAAGTGCTTCATGGTTGTGAATGCTCTAAGACCATTCTTAACCATGATATAACGTCATGGTATCACTGACTGCCACATCAGCACTTACTTCTCATCACTAACCAACCACTAAACTGCTAATTACCATGACGTACTCATGACTTGGTCCCACCTCAATTTTTTATATTAAACTTATTTATTATTATTACTTATTATTTATTACTTATTACTTATATATAACATTTAAAATCCTAAAATAAACATTTTATTAATATAAAAACCTTACAAATTCGTAAAAATAAAAAAAACACATTACAAATTCCTAAATTTTTTTTTTCAAATTCCTAAAAATAAAAAAAAAACCATTGCAAATTCCTAAAAAAACATTACAAAATCCTAAAAATTAAAAAAATTCAAATTCCTAAAAATAACCACGAAAAAAGTTCAATACGACCCGATCGTGTCGTCACTCACGTGTCCCGAATCACTACTATTGTGCGGGTAGTGAGGATGAGGTCGAACGCAGAAACGCCGGGTCCAAATACCAATACAATACAACTCGATTCGGTCGCATTTGAGTTTGGCTCTCCCGATAATTTCATGTCATTCTTTTTCAGTTGTGATAAACTCGAACTTATCGGTTTCTGGATCACAGTAAGCAAAATCTGAGGCCTCGAAGTCAACATTTTGGCGTATGTAGTCGAACAAATGTGTAACATCCCGCATTTTTCCGTTAAATTATTTTAACGCCCGTCTTTTTCTTTTTAAATAATACCCTTCGTATCTAGATTCGTATCCTTTGTTATGTAACGTTTTAAATATTCTCGTTATCGGATTTCAATATCTCCCGTACTCCCGTGTAACTTAAAATATTCGATCGGTTAAATCCCGCACCCGCTTTGAAACTCGAGGGACCGGAGTTGCCAAATGGGCAAACTAGTTGACTAGGTCAACTAGTCAACCCATTTTTCATTCCATCATCTCCCTCACCTCTTTTCTCTCCCTCTCAAGAACACACACACAAACCCATTCCATTCATTCATCATCTAAATTCAATCTTGGAAGCTCACAACAAATCCGATTACATTTTCGTGATCCTCTCTTCATTCTCTACGATTTGATACTAACTTCATCGATTTTGGGTAACATTTCTAAAACTCTAGATTTCTCTAAATTCGTGTTTTTGATTTGAAATGGTGTTAGTTAGTGTCTATGGCTCGTGTCTAGCATGAATATATGATTTACTTGCTCGATTTGTTGTTTTGAGTAACTAGTTTGAACATTTGAAATGGGTTTGCTTAATCTTGCATTTTGGAAGATTAAATGTTGTTTGATTGTTAAAGTTCATGTTTTAATTGTGTTACTAGTATCACTAGCTTCGTTTTGATGCGTAGGTTGATTTGTAAAACTTCATAAACTTGATTAGTGATTTTGGTGATTTTGGATTAGGGTTGATAAGCTTTATATGAACTTTTGGTGCATCAAATGCTATGAATTGTTGTTGATAAGTGTTTAGTTGCAATGTGTGTTTGATTACCTTCGAAACGGCATATCATACATGTAAATTGGTTGCCCGAATCATGAAATGCGTTTTTAGAACTTGAAACTTTGATTATGAACGTTTAATGCGGTTTTGGGTTGTTGTAAGTGTTGAATTGCTTGATGAAATGTGTCTAGGTGTTTTCCTCGTCAAATTACCTTTCCGATGATATAAGATACATGTTCTAATTGTTTACGGATCATAAAATGTGGTTATTTGGTTTTTAGCTCGTGCATACTTGTGAAAAACAGAAACAGACCTGCACAGATGGTGGCGCGGTGCGCCCCATCCCCGCGCGGCGCGCAGATGTGCCTGGTCAGATTCTGACCTCCTCGTCCCATTTCACGTGAAATGTTTGATGACCTACGGACCTCCGATTCACATGAAACTTGTTCTAATATACTTGTATATGAATATTTAGTATAGAAAAATAGTTCGGGACCCGACCCGAACGCGTTGACTTTTTTGTTGACTTTGACCAAGTTTGACTTTTAGTCAAACTTAACCAAACTTTTATACAATCGTTCTAACATGCTTTTGTACGTAATTCTTGCATGAAACTTGACAACGTGATTCACATGCTATACTATTCAAGTCGTATTGAGCCATAGGACTAATTGAACACATTTCACCCGACCTTGTGTCGTAACCGGTTAATTGATACAACTTATTTGTTTAGGTCAAGGCTAAGCAACATTCATGCACACGTTTACTTTGTGAAGTACATTTATACTCGTGCAATCAAAGGTGAGATCATAGTCCCACTTTTACTCTTTTTGAACTTATATTGGGATGAGAAAACATAAACGATTCTTTTGAACTAAGTGAACACAAGAACGGGAAAACAAACATTCTACATACGAGTTTAGAACAAAAATCCTCAATTCGATTATCATTAGTTACACTTGCCGGGTGTAAGCGAGAACTTATGTTATATGGCCATATGGGTTGACAACCCTCATCTTTGACGGTTCGCTACCGTCTACGGATGAAATATATTTTCGAGAATCAGTGTTTGTTCTAGCACTAAGTGATGGGGTATACAATGGAAGGAATGTTAAGCTTTGATAATTGGGTGCTCGTGAAACAAACTTTTGAAATGTATTACTATTATTTCATTGATGCAAATCTTGTGGTTCACTTGTACTTACTTACTTAAACCTATGATTTCACCAACGTTTTCGTTGACAGATTTCTATGTTTTTCTCAGGTCTTGCACGATATGTGAAACATGCTTCCGCTTACTATTTGATACTTGCATCCGATGTCGAGTATACATGCATTTCATGGAGCGTCTTTTGACTTCACTTTAAACCGTGTCGCCTAGATTTCAATCGTATCTCTAACATTGTAACTTAACTTTTGGTTGAACAATTCTTGTAAACTTTGAAACAATCTTTATTTTGAAATGAAGGCGACATATTTTGGTCAAACGTTATCTTAAAGACTTATAATCAGGTAATGGGACCCACGTAGCCGACGCCGTCACTTGACGATTTGTCGGGGTCGCTACAGGTGGTATCAGAGCCTTGGTTGTAGGGATTTAGAGTTCATTTGTGTTCACCCCGAGTCATAGGGTACATAGGTGAATCTAGACTACAACCGGCATATAGACTGAAGTAGGAATTATTTGACTAATTGTGCATTTATACTCGAACTCTTCTATCATATCTAACTCGTATTCGATCTTGATCTTACGTTGATAAATTTTGTTGGTGCGCCACCTTGACTTTATGAAGTAATGTTAAATGCACATGAGAATCAGGGTAATATAATTTCCGGGATTATATTACGGTGATTCACATGGACGTTCCGACATTATGACATAGAGAATTTAAGGCGAGTCAAGGAAAATTTTCTCTCTATCCTTATTCCATGCCACGGTTAGTATTGTTGAAAATACTAACCAACGATATTCTTGTCTCATGAAGGAACAATGGCTCACCAAGGTCAACACAATACTCCTCTCGAAACTCTAGAACAAGCTCTTCAACGAATGATAACCACCGCCGTGGGTACGGCCGTGGCCGATCACTTTTCTAACAACAACAATCATGGAGCCGGTAATTCAATCGAAGGTTGCTCCTACAAGAACTTCATGAAGTACAATCCTCCCACTTTCGATGGAACCGGGGGACCGGTTACTCTCACCCGATGGTTTGAACAAATGGAGACCGTTTTTAACACAAGCGGTTGTCGAGACCAAGATAAGGTCAAATTTTCCACCCTCACTTTCACCGGTATTGCTCTCTCATGGTGGAACACGTATGTACAATTAGTGGGAAGCGATGAAGCCCACACACTCTCTTGGACCGAATTAAGAGAAAGAATGATCACCGAATACTTCCCGCGCGACGAGACTCGAAGGCTCGAACAGGGTCTAAGGAATTTAAAAACGGCCGGAAATGACCTCAAGGCTTATAATCAACGGTTTACCGAACTAGTCTTGATGTGTTCAATTCTCATGACTCCCGAATCCCTAAGAGTCGAACTTTACATGGATGGCCTCCCTAAGAGCATTCAACACAAGGTAATGACATCTCAACCCACTAACCTACAAGAGGCTTTAACAATGGCCCGCCAAGCCTTAGAAACGGTGAATGAAATGGAAGCACCGGCACCAATGGTCGAGAACCACCCGAGTAACAACAAAAGAACATGGGAAGCCTCTCAATCAAGCAACCACAACAATAACAACAACCCCGCCAAGAAGCCTTTTACCTCCAACGACAAGAAAGGCTATGCCGGAAAACTGCCTTTTTGTGACGAATGCCACAAGCATCACTTTGAAGGATGTGGCAGGTTTCGCCACCGGCGCCAAGGACCCGTCGCTCGAAAGGTGCCCAACGCACACAGAACGGGTGCTTGCTTCGAATGTGGCCAACTGGGTCATTTTAGGAATGTGTGCCCAAATAAGAAAATCAACCCCAACGCACGCCGTTGAACCTTCGACATCGACACCAAGGATGCCCGGAACGACGATGGACTAGTAACGGGTACGTTTCTTCACAACAAACCGTATATTTCATACTTATTCGATTCGAGTACCGTTAGACGTTTTATAACCAAGGATTTGACTCGTGCTCTTTATATTCCACCTCTTTCCCCCAGATACTACTTAGACGATTTAAGTGACCGACGGAAAATATTGTGTGCCTATAAATTTTATTGGAGGATATACGTTAAGACTTTTGACTTGACACCTATAGAACTAGGGAGCTCGGAACCTATTCGTTAAAAAAAAAAAAAAAAAAAATATGTTTCCCCATCATCTTGTATAGATTATTGTGAACTGAGTAATTTTCGGTTGGAAACCGATACCCTCTCCCTCGCATCCATGACCTCATGATTATTTGCACGAATCCCGTATGTTCCAAATCGACCTCCGTTCCGGTTATCATCAATTGGGGGTTAAGTGAGACGATGTCTCCTAAGCCACTTTCCGAACTCGCAACGTTAGTTGTAAATCTCTCTTAGTACCGCTTGATTTATTTAGGGCTCGCCCGTATCCATAAACCTCTTGAACCGCGTATGCAAATTCATATAGACTAATCTGTTATCGTATTTATAGATGACATCTTAACTTATTTAAGTAAAGAAGGAAAACGAACAACATCACCATCTTACGCTCGAACTTTTGAGAAAAGAGCAACTTTATACCAAATTCTCCGAGTGAGAATTTCTGTTGAACGAAGTCCAATTTTCTAGACCATGAAGTTAATGGTCAAGGCATTACAATCAATCTCGAAATCAAGCCACATGTAATCAGGAAACTCTCCCAACTCAGACTTGTATTCGTAAAAAAAAATCTTAGATCTCACCGGTTGTTACCGAAGATTCATTTCTGACTTTTCTCGTATTACACGACTTTAATCTCTCCGCGATCGAACCTTGAGCGTGATTCTTCACACCAACATTTCTAGCTAAATTCGTACAACACCAGATGGGACTCAAATATGGAAATATTTCTACTTGGGCGCCGAAAGGCATACTCCCTCGACTCGAAATCAACGGGACGGAAATTCGTTATTTTGCACGAAGAATTCGAATACTAAATTGTGGATCCGATCAATATTCTTGTCATCACGTACCACACTACATACCTCTGTTATTTCACCGTTACCGTCTGATATTACTGGAAATTAAGATAACACACAATCCAACGATACTTCACTCTTCTTTGACTTAACGCCCTTGTGTTTCTGATAATCGGTCAACTATTATTCAACCCCGAACTATACAACTACGTGTACTACCTCGTTTCTCTTCCAGACTTCAACTTTTGACAACTAGAGGCACGTTATAGCAACCTCGAGATGTAAACTCATCCTATTCTAAGTCCTCATTTCACTACTATCTTTACCGTTCGCATTTCCGTTTAAAGAAACTCCTTGTAACATTTCTCCATGGATAGAGAAACTCCTCATATTACATAAGTATTCGCCACGAGGGTGAATAGTCCTAACGAACATTTCTCGAACCCTAACTGACTTGTTCAAACATATCTTAAGAGATTCTATTCCAACACGGAGTATCTTTGTCAAATATCCCGTATCGAATTACTCGTTTCGCCTCTAGTTTTACAAGAAACCTTGAAGACCCGCTTAGACATGAGTACCGCGTACCACCCACAAACAGACAAACCGAACAAACGAACGATTTACGTCTTCAAAAGACATGTTTCAAACTTGCATGGTCGCTTTTAGTAGATCCCTCTTACAACAGTAGTTACCACTCGTGTGTTCACACGCACTTTCCGAAACCCTATATGACCGCTAATGTCATACCCCTATTCGTTGGACCAAAGCATGTGGCAAACAAAACACCGAATCTTAACTCATCCAAGAAACAACAATTGAGATAATCCAAGTCCGAGAAGGGCTCGAGACAACCCATAGTCACCAAAAGAGTTATACCAAACTTAGATGAAAACCTGACAAAATCCCTGTAACAGTGTAATATTGAGAACCCGCACCTTGGAAAGGTGTAATCCGTTTCGGGAATCAGGGAAAGTTAAACTCGCAACACGTTAACCCTTTTGAAACCTTGGGGCGTATTGGAACCGCTTCCTACCGTTTGGAACTTCTGACTCAATTAAGTTTCCGTTTACCCTACATTTCGTGTAACAAACTTAGAAACGTGTCCTGCGGAACAGGAACGTGCAATCCTGCTAGATACATCAACTATCGATGACAAACTACTCTTCATAGGAAAACCAGTTGAAACCGGGGATCGTAAAAACCGAACCTTAATACAACGAAATACCCTAACTATCCAAATTCATGAGAACACTCAAGGACGTGCCTTCACTTATTCATAACATTGACAACATAAAGTCTCGAGTAAGAGATATCGACTACTACTTCCAACTAAATTTCGGGACGAAATTTCTTTTGAGGTGTGGATAATGTAACATCCCGCATTTTTCCGTTAAATTATTTTAACGCCCGTCTTTTTCTTTTTAAATAATACCCTTCGTATCTAGATTCGTATCCTTTGTTATGTAACGTTTTAAATATTCTCGTTATCGGATTTCAATATCTCCCGTACTCCCGTGTAACTTAAAATATTCGATCGGTTAAATCCCGCACCCGCTTTGAAACTCGAGGGACCGGAGTTGCCAAATGGGCAAACTAGTTGACTAGGTCAACTAGTCAACCCATTTTTCATTCCATCATCTCCCTCACCTCTTTTCTCTCCCTCTCAAGAACACACACACAAACCCATTCCATTCATTCATCATCTAAATTCAATCTTGGAAGCTCACAACAAATCCGATTACATTTTCGTGATCCTCTCTTCATTCTCTACGATTTGATACTAACTTCATCGATTTTGGGTAACATTTCTAAAACTCTAGATTTCTCTAAATTCGTGTTTTTGATTTGAAATGGTGTTAGTTAGTGTCTATGGCTCGTGTCTAGCATGAATATATGATTTACTTGCTCGATTTGTTGTTTTGAGTAACTAGTTTGAACATTTGAAATGGGTTTGCTTAATCTTGCATTTTGGAAGATTAAATGTTGTTTGATTGTTAAAGTTCATGTTTTAATTGTGTTACTAGTATCACTAGCTTCGTTTTGATGCGTAGGTTGATTTGTAAAACTTCATAAACTTGATTAGTGATTTTGGTGATTTTGGATTAGGGTTGATAAGCTTTATATGAACTTTTGGTGCATCAAATGCTATGAATTGTTGTTGATAAGTGTTTAGTTGCAATGTGTGTTTGATTACCTTCGAAACGGCATATCATACATGTAAATTGGTTGCCCGAATCATGAAATGCGTTTTTAGAACTTGAAACTTTGATTATGAACGTTTAATGCGGTTTTGGGTTGTTGTAAGTGTTGAATTGCTTGATGAAATGTGTCTAGGTGTTTTCCTCGTCAAATTACCTTTCCGATGATATAAGATACATGTTCTAATTGTTTACGGATCATAAAATGTGGTTATTTGGTTTTTAGCTCGTGCATACTTGTGAAAAACAGAAACAGACCTGCACAGATGGTGGCGTGGCGCGCCCCATCCCCGCGCGGCGCGCAGATGTGCCTGGTCAGATTCTGACCTCCTCGTCCCATTTCACGTGAAATGTTTGATGACCTACGGACCTCCGATTCACATGAAACTTGTTCTAATATACTTGTATATGAATATTTAGTATAGAAAAATAGTTCGGGACCCGACCCGAACGCGTTGACTTTTTTGTTGACTTTGACCAAGTTTGACTTTTAGTCAAACTTAACCAAACTTTTATACAATCGTTCTAACATGCTTTTGTACGTAATTCTTGCATGAAACTTGACAACGTGATTCACATGCTATACTATTCAAGTCGTATTGAGCCATAGGACTAATTGAACACATTTCACCCGACCTTGTGTCGTAACCGGTTAATTGATACAACTTATTTGTTTAGGTCAAGGCTAAGCAACATTCATGCACACGTTTACTTTGTGAAGTACATTTATACTCGTGCAATCAAAGGTGAGATCATAGTCCCACTTTTACTCTTTTTGAACTTATATTGGGATGAGAAAACATAAACGATTCTTTTGAACTAAGTGAACACAAGAACGGGAAAACAAACATTCTACATACGAGTTTAGAACAAAAATCCTCAATTCGATTATCATTAGTTACACTTGCCGGGTGTAAGCGAGAACTTATGTTATATGGCCATATGGGTTGACAACCCTCATCTTTGACGGTTCGCTACCGTCTACGGATGAAATATATTTTCGAGAATCAGTGTTTGTTCTAGCACTAAGTGATGGGGTATACAATGGAAGGAATGTTAAGCTTTGATAATTGGGTGCTCGTGAAACAAACTTTTGGAATGTATTACTATTATTTCATTGATGCAAATCTTGTGGTTCACTTGTACTTACTTACTTAAACCTATGATTTCACCAACGTTTTCGTTGACAGATTTCTATGTTTTTCTCAGGTCTTGCACGATATGTGAAACATGCTTCCGCTTACTATTTGATACTTGCATCCGATGTCGAGTATACATGCATTTCATGGAGCGTCTTTTGACTTCACTTTAAACCGTGTCGCCTAGATTTCAATCGTATCTCTAACGTTGTAACTTAACTTTTGGTTGAACAATTCTTGTAAACTTTGAAACAATCTTTATTTTGAAATGAAGGCGATATATTTTGGTCAAACGTTATCTTAAAGACTTATAATCAGGTAATGGGACCCACGTAGCCGACGCCGTCACTTGACGATTTGTCGGGGTCGCTACAAAATGCCCCGTGTCCCAATAGGTGATATCGAGTGACTCGAAAGACTTACATTGCCCGTTCAGGTACATCTTCCAGTCTTTGCTTAGTTCTCCCGCGTACTAAACATCAATCGAAACAGTTAAACGAGCCATGAAATTGAAGTTGAAATTTGAAAAATCTAGATTTTGTTTGATTTTTTTATTGCAGTGTGTTTTTTCTATATGTTTGAATGTGCAATGTGTTTCATGTCGTATGTCTATATGTATAGCCACGAACCAACCAATTCAAATTTATAACAGTTTCGATGTTTAAAACGTTCAAAAATAGCTTTTTGTTTCGTGAATGAAATTGCTTTGCAACGTAAATCTAGAGTACGGGGTCGAATGGTGGAAGCAACGACGGGTTGCTAATATCTCCGTCGATGAATGGCGGCTCGAATGGCAGAAGCAACGAGATAACCTGTTGGAAAAATAATCTGATGAGTCAAAAACATTTTGCAGGTTTTTAGAGTCTGAAGTTGCAGACTCTGATGTTTGGTGAAGTCAATGTTTTGGTTTTCTTGGTGGCTAAGATAAGGAGGATTTTGGAGATATGTTTAAATATTTAGAAGATACGTTTTGATTCTGCCTTATCTCCAGAAGATAAACTTTTGAAGTGATTTGAATATTTGTTAAGTTTAGAGTTTATCTTTTCCTTATTATTAGTGAAGTTGTTTAGGAAACCAAATCTTCAGATTTGGTGTTAAAACTGTATAAATAGGGGCTACGGTTTAGCCTTGTGAGGTATCTTTGCACGATTAATATTATCTTTCATATATCTTCATAAAGTGTTCTCTCAATTATTGTTCTTATAATTCATATTTATTATTCAATTGAGAGTCTGGTGTTCATAGATCAAATACTGTGAACTAATAACTGGTATCAGAGCGGGAAAGGTGTAAATCCTATCTCGGTGATCTTTAAAATGATCCATATTTTTCTTATCAGTACTATTACTACTCCAGATATGGCTGTAATTGAAAGGGATGGTGGTTCTAGCAAGTTTGAGGAAGATCTGAAAGCTGTTGAGAAGATGGATAAGGACTCTACTTGTAATAAAGTTTCTGCCTATAAGGTACAAAACTTTGTAAACTATCTTGATAATGAAAAAGTGAGAATGTTTCAGTATTTGTTACTTGACTTTAAGTGGTGCTTAGAAGATATTGATAGGTTAAGAACACAAATTTTTGATCTTAAAAACACCATCCAAAACAAAGATGCTGAAATTAAAGAATTAAAAGAATGTGAGGCAGAACTTGACACTTATAAATGGCATACACAGAAGAAACTAAAAGATTAAATACTGAATTAGGAAGATCAATGAAAAGGTCAAAACACTATGAATCAATTTGCAAATCTTGGTGTGTATCTTCCAAAAAGAATTCTGATGCTATTGCCAAACAAATTCCAAATGATGTCAAAGCTATACTAGGTGAAAACTACATATTAAATAATAATGTGGAAGTTGATCCAAGTGTATTCAAACCTGACATTTTACCAAACACTTTTGTAAAATTTGATGGTGACAAAAAGATTTTAACTAATGCTTTTGTAAGGTCATTAGATCCTGTTGAACCTTCTGAGACTATAATACTTGAAAGTAAAAATCCATTAGAGTCTGAACTTTTGAAACCTTCGGACTCTAGCATTTTAGTCTCTCAAGATAATAGTGTATGTTCTGACCTAGAGTCTGACACCCAAGAGTCAAGTTGCAATAACAACTCTGAATCATCCTCGGAAACTGACACTTGTCCAGATCCAAAAAGGTTAACTAAAAGAAGGTCAAAGTCAAAACAAGCTAAGACTATTCAAAAACTCAAAAGGAAAATTTCAAAACTCAATGAAAAAATCAAGAGTCAAGAAAAACCTTCAGTTAAGAGAACATTTTGTTTTCCTAAGAAAATTGAGAAAGAATGGAAACCCAAAGTTTGTGAAAATAAAAGTGTCTTAAAATCTGTTAAGGACAAGTTGATTTGGATTGGAAACAAAGTTTTTGTTTGGAGAGTGAAGAGCACTCCAACTGAACCCACTGAAAAGTGGGTTCCCCTTAAAAACTAACCATTTTCTTTTGTTTGTGTCTTGTGTAACAGGGTAACATGTGGTATCTGGACTTGGTTGCTAAAGACACATGACTGGATGCAAAGAGCATCTTGTAGGGTTTGTTGAAGAAAAAGGTCCTTCTATAAGATATGGTGATAATTCTGTTGCAAAGACTATTGGTTTTGGTACTGTTATAGCTGGAAGTGTTTCATTCAAGAAAGTTGCTTTAGTTGAAGGGTTGAAGCATAATCTGCTAAGTGTGAGTCAAATTGCTGATGAAGATTGTGAGATCAGATTAAGAAAGAAAGTTGGTATTATTTATGATCCTAAAGGAAGACCAACACTTGTAGCCTGGAGAGTTCAAAATGTGTATATGCTGGATTTAGATTCTGTTGATACTGGAATTGAAACATGTCTGTATTCTCATACTGTTCCTGAACTTAATTGGCTCTGGCACAAAAGGTTATCTCATCTAAATTTCAAAAACATTAATGAGTTTTCCAAAAAGAAGCTTGTAAGAGGTTTGCCTCAACAACCTTTTAAGAAAGATAAACCTTCTTCTACATGTATTATGGGTAAACAGACCAAAACAAAGTTTCCCTCAAAAACCCTAGCTACTATTAGTGATCCACTTCATATGTTACACATGGATCTGTTTGGTCCAATGAACACTAGTAGTCTGGGTGGGAAAAGATATACTCTGGTGATTGCTGATGAGTATTCTAGATTTACATGGGTTATTTTCTTAGCTGCAAAAAGTGATGCTCCTGAAGAAATCATCAATTTGATCAAGAGAGAGCAGGTTCAAAAAGGTGTTCTTGTTAAACAATTGAGGAGTGATCCTGGAACTGAGTTCAAAAATGTTACACTAATTGACTTTTTTGAAGAGTCTGGAATTGGTCAAAATTTCTCTGCTGTTAGAGCTCCACAACAAAATGGAGTTGCTGAAAGAAGAAATAGAACACTTATTGAAGCAGCCAGAACCATGTTATGTCAATCAAATGTTGCACTAAGGTTCTGGACAGAAGCTGTTAATACAGCTTGTTATACTCAAAACAGGTCTTTGATTGTGAAGAAACATGGCAAAACTCCTTATGAGTTATACCATAAAAAGGTTCCTACTTTTCATTACTTCCATGTATTTCGATGTAAGTGTTATATTTTAAATCAAAGAGATCATCTTGAAAAGATGAGGCCAAAATCTGATGAAGGTATGTTCATGGGATATTCTTCTGTATCTAAAGCTTATATAGTATATAATCAGAGGAGAATGAAGATTGACGAATCCATTAATGTTTCTTTTGATGAAAGTTCTATAGAAATGGATCAGTCATCCAGCACTGAGCACTCTGCACTTGGTGAATTGTCAAATTTAATTTCTAGAAACAGTGTTCAGACTCTGGATTCAGAGTCTGAGTTAGATGAACCTAATTTGTCTGGGTTGAAAAATGATTCTGCAGATAATTCTCATACTGAAGATGTTTCACAAGAAGATGAGTCTGTTGTTATTCAAGAGGGTGATCAGTCATCAAATACCACCTTGGATCCTGCTGTTCCTACTAGAAAATCATCTAGAAATATAGTTCCTCTAAAGCATCTTGAGGATTATGTTGTGGATCCTACTGGTTTGCCTAAACCTAGCTCTTATTCTCAGACACATGTGTCTGACTTTGCTATTGCAAACTACTGCCTCTTTTCTTATTTTCTTTCACTAATTGAGCTTATATGTTGTACATGGTGGTAGACCTGAAAACAATCCTATAAATGGTAGAGCCCAAAGATGTATTTGAAGCATTGGCTGACAATGATTGGGTTGAGGCTATGACTGAAGAGTTGACAGAATTTGAAAGGAATGATGTATGGGAGTTGGTTCCAAAACCTGATGGTAAAATTGCAATTGGCACTAAATGGGTTTACAGAAACAAGGTTGATAAAGATGATGTTGTGATCAGAAATAAAGCAAGATTGGTTGCTCAAGGGTATAAACAAGAAGAAGGAATAGATTATGATGAGACTTTTGCTCCTGTTGCTAGAATTAAAGCTATTAGATTGTTTCTGGCATATGCTGCTCATAAAGATTTCAAGGTATTTCAAATGGATGTGAAGAGTGCTTTCGTGAATGGTAAATTGCAAGAAGAAGTGTATGTGAAACAACCTCCTGGTTTTGTAAGTAAGAAATTTCCTAAGCATGTTTACAGATTGAAGAAAGTATTGTATGGTCTGAAGCAAGCTCCCAGAGCCTGGTATGATACCTTGTCAACATTTTTTCTAGAAAAGAATTTTTCCAGAGGAGCCATTGACAAGACTTTGTTTATCAAAAAGGACAAAGGTGATGTGTTACTTGTTCAAATTTATGTTGATGACATTATTTTTGGGTCTACTAATCCACACTTAAGAAAATGGTTTTCTGATATTATGTCTGAAGAGTATAGAATGAGCAATTTATGTACTTTAAACTATTTTCTTGGGTTGCAAATTAAACAGAGTTCTGAAGGCATTTTTATTAACCAAAGTAACTACATTTCTGACATGTTAACTAAATTTGGTTTTAAAAATTGTTCTACTTTAAGAACTCCAATGAGTGTTTCTGAAAAGCTTGATAAAGATGAATCTGGGAAACTCACTTGTCAATCAACCTATAGAGGTATGATTGGATCTTTGCTATACTTAACTGCTAGTAGACCTGATATAATGTTTGCTACATGTCTTTGTGCACGTTACTAATCAGATCCTAGGGAGTCTCGTTATAAAGCTGTGAAAAGAATTTTTAGGTACTTAAAAGGTACCCCTAACCTGGGTCTTTGGTACTCCAAAGACTCAGGGTTTGATCTAATTGGTTACACAAATGCAGACTATGCATGTTGCAAATTAGACAGAAACAGCACTTCTGGTGGATGTCAATTGCTAGGTGGAAAATTGGTCAGCTAGACTAGTAAAAAGCAGAATTCTGTGGCCACGTCCACAACAGAAGCTGAATATGTTACTGCAGGAAGTTGTTGTGCTCAGTTACTTTGGATGCAACATCAACTTTTGTATTTTGGGTTAACATTGACCAAAACTCCAATAATGTGTGACAATGAAAGTGTAATTGCTATTACTGAGAATCCAGTGTTTCACTCCAGAACCAAGCATATTGAAATCAGACATCATTTTATAAGGGATTGTGTTGAAAAGGGCAAAGTGTTTTTAAAGCATATTGGCACTAAGGATCAATTGGCAGATATTTTCACTAAAGCACTTCTTGAGGAAAAGCATTTCTATCTTCTTGGACAACTTGGAATGTTAAATCCATCTATTGAAATGTTGTCCAGTGATGATATTTCTTGAGTCTGAATTATTTTCTTAGAGTCTGGGTGACGTAATATTATTCAGAGTCTGGGAAAGTTTACTCAAGTGTATTTTTGTGTATAAATTTGTTTCCTTCTTTAGTCAAATAAAGTTTTTTTTTAAATTTCGTTTTTAGGTTAAATTTTTTTTCTTTATTCTATTTCCTAAAATAAAAGGGTCAAATTTGGTATTAATGAAGGGAGTTAATGGTAACTTTTTGAAAATTTTTGTCAGGAGTATTAATTTGATAATGATTGTGTCAATCTTTTTGATAACTTTCTGTTATGATGCATTGGGTCAATCTTGGCCGTGCAGACCAACCTGCAGATTCTGAGCAATCAGAGTCAAAGTTATTACCCAAGAATTGAATTGAATTAAATTGTACAAATTGTCATTCTCGAGTATCTTTTCCGCCCTACTCCAAAACCGGGTTTAGTTGGCTCGGTAATTTTACTCAACGTGTGGTTGTTTTGACACAGGGAACAACTTTGAATACACAAGCCTGTAACCCGCGGATGAATCGCACACTAGAGCCTTATTGGGGCTAAAACCAGTAACGAGAGCCTTTATGGTGATGTTCCACATACAGAGCAGGCTGAGGACATGAATGAGTAAATCCCACCTCATTCTAACCCATCTTCACTCACTGCTACTGAGCAAATTTCCCACTCAAACCACCTTATGAACTCACCAGTTCATACAGAGAATACCACCATATCTGAAACCCTAGATGTTACAGCACTTGTGAATTCACCTCAAAAATTCACTAGGCAAGGTGCTTCTAGTACTACTTCATCACCTCTGCTAGAGGTTGGTGAAGGCAGTGCTTTGACCCAACCTAAACCTGATAGGATAGCAAACTTGGATACCCTAATTACAGTCACTGAAGAAACCCACTCAGTTGACTTATTTGAAGAAGTCCCAATCCTGGACTCAAATAACCAAATCCAAAAACCAGCTGCAATGACCAAGCCAACTGTTACCCCAGACTTAAGTCTGTCACTACCTATCCAAAATGTTTCATTCTTACACATTCTTGCACAGGCTGCCAATGTTACACTCATGTCACAGGGTGTGATACAGGCCTCAAATCCTTCTATGTCCAAAGATCGCCCTACTTTTCAACAGGAAGGCTGTGAGGACATACCAACCCTACCCTTATCTTCTGGCAATACTTCTCAGACTGAGGCACCAGTCACCATGGTTGGCCTACATCAGGCTTTGACCAAGTTGACTAAGGAGTTTTGATGACAAGCTCTCTGGTGTGCAGTCTAAGATTAATAATCTTAACTTTAATAATAATTTTGTTTCAAAAGATGAGCTGTTGGAGGTAAGGAGGTTGGTTGGGTATATGCAGGGGTTGCCTAGTACAGGTGGTTCAGGGTCTGTAATAGAAATTAATCACAGGTTGGCTGAGCTGGAGAAAAGGATAATTGGTGTTGATGAACTGAGACAATGTTTTACTGGGCTTGCTTCTGATATTTGTTCCCTTAAGAATCAACAGACTGAAATTTGGAAGGTCATATCTTCTCTGCCTTTAGATGATGTCAAAAAGGGGGAGAAAAGAAAGAGGTCAGATGATGCAGGTACAGGTACTGCAGATGCAGGTTATGCAAGTGTTGAGGGGGAGCAATCAAAGAGAGCTCAAATTGAGGGGGAGCATCAGGTTGATTGAAAGAGAGTTTGCAGAGTTGAACAAGTAGATGAAACAGGTGGTTTTGACATCATCAGATAGGGGAAGATTGTTGGAAAAATAATCTGATGAGTCAAAAACATTTTGCAGGTTTTTAGAGTCTGAAGTTGTAGAGTCTGAAGTTGCAGACTCTGATGTTTGGTGAAGTCAACGTTTTGATTTTCTTGGTGGCTAAAATAAGGAGGATTTTGGAGATATGTTTAAATATTTAAAAGATATGTTTTGATTCTGCCTTATCTCCAGAAGATAAACTTTTGAAGTGATTTGAATATTTGTTAAGTTTAGAGTTTATCTTTTCCTTATTATTAGTGAAGTTGTTTAGGAAACCAAATCTTCAGATTTGGTGTTAAAACTGTATAAATAGGGGCTACGGTTTAGCCTTGTGAGGTATCTTTGCACGATTAATATTATCTTTCATATATCTTCATATCGTGTTCTCTCAATTATTGTTCTTATAATTCATATTTATTATTCAATTGAGAGTCTGGTGTTCATAGATCAAATACTGTGAACTAATATAACCGATACGAGTGGTCTAATACACGATAATCTTTTCATAAGTAACAAATTCTAAACGGAAGATTGATTTTGTAAACTTTTGTGTCAGTTATATATGGAGTGTCACACACTTATAAAAAGATTATATGCATAATAACACTAGTCGAATAATTATTATTAGAGAAATCTTATTTTCTTATTAGCATATTACTCGCTTAATGTAGTGACAAGTTTTCCGTTGTATTTCATTCAACGATATGGATGAAAATTGTAAAACTGGGGATTGACCATTTTATTGCTTTATATTATATATATTATTATAATTATAATATTTTTCATATACGTATATATCCATAATGGAATTTTGAAATATAATATATTTAAGAGTGACATTTGTATACATAAATTGTTTGTTTACTAAATAAGAAGCACTATGATGGTAAGAAGGGATAACTCCATTAATATATCTTAAGGTCAATATAATATGGGTAGTGATAAATTCAATAAGATTTTTTATATAAATTCATTCATATTTTGCATTACTTGTTTGTACAATATAATCTGTCAATACTCATAGTAATTTGTAATTTATATTGGTATATAAATAGTGGTACTAAAAAAATAGAAAAAGTATACTAATTATTTAAAAACACGTGGTGTTGACGAATTTTAAAAATTGTGCGTTGCACGATGGGTAAAATAATCGTGCAAAATTAATTGATTTTTTCAAATAATTATTCTTTTGAGTTTAAGAGCCCGCGATGTTGATAAATTTTAAATGTTCTTTTAAGTTTAATAGACCGTGGTGTTGACAGATTTTAAAAGTGGTTTTGAATGGTGTTAGTAACTTATTTTTTATTTTTATTTTTGGCAAAAAAAATGAAATAAAAATAAATAACAATTTTTCACATAAAAAGTGAAAAATTGGAGAATACATCAAATGATCATACTGACGTTAGTAACTTAATGCTTACAACTTTTTTCCGACCATTAATATCTTTTTAATTATATATAAATTATATACTACATTATATTTAGAAAAAATATAAGTACATTGAAAATTTGTCATGAAACATAACGTTAGCAAAGTCTAAATTATAATATTTTAGAATTACAACAACAACAACAATAAAACCCAATACCACATGAGTGGTGTATGTGGAGGTTAATGTCATAACCCGACCTTAACCATAAGGACGAATACAATAACATATGATTTCATCGCGAGGTATTGACCTCTATATGCGACATTTTTCAAAAACTGCATTCGTTTTTACAATACAAACCATAGCTTTTATTACAAATACAAGGTTTAAACAACTTAATAATGATTATCGTTTAGCGATAATCTTAGACTTACAAACTTTACATGTGATAATAACAATACGACTTCCAACATATTTTACATTACAAATCCTCCGATATGCAGTTTTATTTTTGACACAAATATGCATACTCAAGATCTTGCTTAAATTCAACATGTTGCAGCGGAAGCTTTTAGTTATCACCTGAGAATAAACATGCTTAAAACGTCAACATAAAGTTGGTGAGATATAGGTTTAATGCCGGCAGCGTTATAAATATAGACCACAAGATTTCATATATAAACGTTCTAATAAAAATATTCTAAGTTGTTGAGCACTTGATAACCATACTTAACATTTAATCAACGTCGCATATTCCCTTTATTATGAAATCTTACTACACCGTACCAAGTGTAGTCACCGAAACGAAGTACTGTGCAACCGTTGAATACTGGTCGTCCAGTCCGGTTGGGGTTGTCAGGCCCGATAGATCTATCAACAGGATTCGCGTTTACAATACCTCATGTAAATAGTAGTTACCAAGTTACAGGGAAGTATGCCAGTGGTACAACTCAACGTAGAATATATATTTTTAATCACTTGTGTCCATAACGTAAATCATAAAATGCATGTATTCTCATCCCAAAATATTTAGAGTTTAAAAGTGGGACTATATACTCACCTTTGTCTTGAAGGTATTTAACTCGACTTGGTCTCCGATAGATATCACGAACCTAACCATATATATAATATATCAACATATTTTCTTTTTAAGTAATCGTTATATATATATATATATATATATATATATATATATATATATATATATATATATATATATATATATATATATATATATATATATATATATATATATATACTTTTAATATTTTCTTAGTCCGTAGTTAGCGGTCCGATGTTAGTGGTCCACAATTAGTTGCTTAAATAAAATAAATAAAGACCCCATCATATTCGTATTGATCAGAATTAATCTCGACCCATGGTACCATGTTGTCAAGTGACGTGTTGCGTACATAAAGTACCGTGTTGTCAAATGACGTGTTGCGTACAATCATGAGGTCTTATGATTAATCTTCTCGTGTTGTTTACGGGTGGTCCTGAAATATATAAAATCAAATCATAAGTAAATATATATTAAATATTATGTTAATTAGCCAAGATATGATTAATCCGATTTTGTCATAATATGATATATTACAGGTCTTGAAGTGTTTTTAAAAATCAAATTAGAAGGATCTATTTAGTTTGCGAACAAGTTTGAAATCACTCAAACTATGTTCTTGTTGTTAAAATTTTACAACACAAAATAAGATAGCTATATAAATATGAATCGAATAAGGTTATGAATAAGGTTACTACCTCAAGTTACTTGGACAAAGCTACTGGAAAAGGTAAGAAAAATCTTGGAATCAAAAGAGTGGTGGAGTGGGATTGAAAGATTGGAAGTAATCTCCTTGAAATGGGATGACTATATTGATACGTTCTTGAGTAGGTAAATGAAGTGAGATTAGGGAGTGAATTAACTTGAAAGAAAATTGGAAATGAAATTGTATGTGTGTGTGTGCAAAATATCATGATTATGGGATGGATATATAGGAGATTTAGTTTGTTTTCTTGCACAAAAGTCACACATGAGGTTAAATGGCTGGTTCCCACATGTAACATCATGTCTAGTGGCTGATCATTGAAGTTTATTGTTGGTATATACCAATAGTAAATATGTATAGAAGCTGGGTATGATACGGTTACATATACCCTAGATATACTTGTAGAAATTTTGAGGAATCGGAATGAGAATTCAAATATGGACGGGTTTATAACTGTAAAAGAGGCTCAAAACTGGGCTTTTATTTTTGGGTCAAACCGGGCCAAAATAAAATTTTAAGACATTTTTAATAAAGCAATGTTAGCAAAAAAAAAAATTTCCAAGCTGACCTGGCAGCTCGACCCCAGCCAGGGGCTCTGCCCCTTGGACCCCGCCAGGGGTTGCCACCCCTTGGACCCCGCCAGGGGTTGCCACCCCTTGAACCCCGCTTATCGGGGGCGCTGCCCCCGAACCCCCATCATAATCAAGATAAGTTCAAACAAGTGTACACTCCACATAATCGTAAGTATATATGTCAAAGAACGTTACATATAGTTATCGTTTTGAAAACTTAAGTTAGTGGTATCAAAGTATACTTATAACTCATTGTTGTTAGTTCATAATGAAATGTTAAACCATCCTTAAATCATGTTAAATATGTATAGATATGTACATATACATAATCGTATAATTATCGTGTGTTATATATTTCGTGATATCATCGGTCAAATTGGACGGTCAAACGTTGTGTGAAACTCTTTTCAAAAACATAAGTCTCAACAGTTTGGATTGCTTATCATGTTGGTAAGGTTTATTTTATGTAAATAGTAATCTCATAAGTATAAAACGATCGAAAAAATCCGGGTCGTTACAGTTAAATGTAGACATTCATTCATCAATCCGAGAATAAAAACAAGTCATTTCTCCACCCAGAAATAAATTCTCTTAAAAGTATAGAAAGTCATACATCTCTCTATACGACGGATAAAGAGATTGCTTAAGAGTGGACATCCGGCCAATAAATAGAAAATTATTTTTTTAAAGTAAAATAAAATTAAAAATAAAATTAAGACGACATGAAAATGGTAGATCAAATTTCAATGAGTTTTAAATCCTGCCTGAAATTCAATTTAGGCTCTTAAATGGCAGTCAAGACGCCAATAAATCGACGTTTGCTGTTGACTCAAAAATAGAGTCGATATTTTAGAACTATTATATAAAATTATTTTTTGAATAAAAGTGTAACCCGCAATTTTAATTTTAGAAAAGTTGTTAGCCATTTTAGCAAAATAATGATAATCGGATGAGTCGTCATGTATAATTAATATTATAATAGTTATATTTGCGTGTTCATAAATATTTTAAAGACTTAAATTGTAAAGTCAAATTACTTTCATATTTATTGCTAAAAAGAAATGCTCTGTTGGTAGTGCATCAAATCTTCGTGTTGAATACAATTTATTGCGTTTAGTTGGTAAAATTATTTCGAGTTGAACGGTGATGGCGGTGGAACCTAACTCATGGTAAACGAAAAGATAAATCCGTTAAAAAAAATTTGGTGGGTTTTGTTTGGTGGATTTGTATTAATAGTGAATTTACTTTTTATACCCCTGAACTTATCTTTTTTACCCCTGATAGATTACAATTAGTTTATATTAAATTTTTAACACGAACGGTTTAGAGTTTAGTGTTTTGGGTTTAGTCCATAAACCCAAAACACTAAATGTAACGACCCGACTTTTTCGACTTGCTTTTATGCTTTGTATTTTAGCGAAACTGCGTTTTTGTGCGTACTGTGTTACTTTATACTCTGGAAACTTGATATACGCGGTTTACTTCCATTTATATGTTAAAACGTGTCTTAGAGTACGTAGGATACTTAACTTGTTCAACGGAAGCCTTTATAACCGTTAGCGTTACTTGACATTTCGATTAAACCGCGAACTGCGCGCACGTTTGACTTTTGTCGTAATCGGAATATTATGACTGTCAAATATTAATTATTATTTTATAATAATAATTATCTGGATCTTTGGATGCTTAATTTTATTTATTTAATTGCAAGAGCCCAATAGTTAGTCTTGTTGGACTTTCTACCTTATTGGACCTTAGCCCACCCTACACTAGCTAGTGTCCCAATTAATTAGCCCAAGTATTATTACTAGTGACCCATATTAAATAAAATAAATAAAATAAATTAATTAATGAGTCATACTAGCATTTGGATAAGGATTATCCATATTGTTACATGGGATTCTAGCATAAGTACATGCTTTAGAAAACCACTAACCAAAAAGCAAAATAGTGTCTCCTTCCATCCCCCTCAAAACCTATGGCCACTAGGGCCTCAACCTCATCAATCCTTGTCAAAACTTTGCTTATAAATACTAGCCATTTACCTCTCATTCAACACTAGCTCTCATTTGGTTTTCACACACATTTGCTCTCTTCTTTCCTTCCTTTCTAGTATTACTTGTAAGTTTCTTTCTCTTCTTCTTTTCCTTCCAATTTCGTGTATCATCGTCATCCTTTCATGGAGATCAAGTTCTTTTAACTTTGATCTTGATTATATCTTGTTGATTCAAGCATGAATCCTCAAGAACATTGAAGATTCAAGTTTCTAGCTTTGAATCTTCACCAACTTTGTAGATCTACTTCTTTTATGCTTTAATCTTGTTATTTTATGATAAAGATTCAAACTTTTGTTTGTTATCTTCATATATCTTAAAGATCCAAGCTTTATGCTTCAAGATCTTCAAGAACAACCAAGATGCAAGCTTTCTAGCTTGAATCTTCATATCTTGTTGTTGGATCTAAGTTTTCTAGCTTATGATCTTGTTGTTTTGTTATAAAGATCAAAACTTGTGTTTATGGTCTTCATGAAACTTAAAGATCCAAGCTTTATGCTTCAAGATCTTCAAGAACACTAAAGGTTCAAGCTTTCTAGCTTTGTGACCTTATAAATTGTGTGAAAGGGATCTAAGCTCTCTAGCTTAGGGTTCCATCACTTCATTTGACTTAGATCATGTTCATACTTGTTTGATTGATGTAAAGTTTGTAACTTTGTTGTAAATAGGACTTGTAATTGTGTTAAGACTAAGGATATGATGTAACCTTGGTTCATCATCCATCTAAGACTCTTAAATGAGTTTTGTTACCACTTGGTCTTAACATATTGTGTATTGATGGTAGAATCTTGGTCAAAAGTGATGCTAAATCATCAACGAGTTGTACACTTGAAGCTACAAGCATCAAGGATGAGAACCGTGATGAGCATCAAGCACCAAGAACCCCACCGGAGCACTTGTCCACAGATTTTCGTATCTGATCAGACCACATGGGCTACTGGAAAGTTGATTTTCTGTTATTTCGGTTCGAGTATATGATTTTCCTTTTAGGCCTCGTCTTAATCCGAGTTACGGTTTAGGATTTATGGCCCTCCGAGAGTCACTACACCCTATTAACGTTGTGCTGAAATTTCTGACCTACTCGCACTTAAACCATCGCCACGGTCAAACGAAGACGAGTTAGGTTCTGGAAATTGGTCAGATGTTAAGGAACTCATATACGGAGCTATAGCCACTGACTATGCGTCTTTTCAATTTACGTAGAGGTCGCAGAAGCTGACCGAAGTCAGCCTATTGTTTCGATCTCTATTCTTGTCGAACTTACTTAGCTTTTATGTTGATGAATGATGATGATGATGACACTTAAACTTATTTTATGCACTATTAGAACTTATAAGGGCAACCTACTGACCTAGTAACCTTTGATTTAGGTTGACGACCTTTCGGACCGACTTTCTACTTGCACACGTTCGTATCAACTTGTATTGCTTATTCACTGTGAGTTATAGCATCGCTTTCTTACTTTAATTATTTTGGGACTGAGAATACATGCGCTCTTTACATTTTACATACTAGGTACGAGTACTTAAACTTTATATGTGTGTGGGTTATACAACAGCATAAACATTCCCTTTAGCTCGGTAACGTTTAATCATTGGTTTTTGAACCGTGAACGCGAATCTTAGATATGGATCCATAGGGTTTGACATCCCCACTCGGGCTAGTCGCGCTAGCATTTAACGGGTGTTTAATACTTAGTGAACATACGCACTCGCCAAGTGTACTTTCAGGGGGTTATAAACGTTAAGTCTAGTTACCGGGTGCCCACGGTTATACATATACTTTATCATACTGATTTGAATTACTAATTTGAAATGCTTGTTTGAAGCACTGAAATCTCGTGGCCTTCATTACATTACTGAATACAACCAAACTATAGCTCCCCAACATTCGTGTTAACTTTTTAAGCGTGTATTTCTCAGGTGCCTAGAGGTTTATTGCTTCCGCTGTTAGACTTGATGTCATGCTGTTATTGAATTGCTGTTAAGGACCTGCTGTGTTAGTTATCCGCTACATTACTTAGAGATGTCTCAAGCATGGAACTTTTACTTTGCATTCGCAACTTATGTTATTTTCAAAACAATAGCTTTGTAATGACCTAAGTATCATGTACTCATGTTAATGTTTCCTATTCATCTTTTGTAAAACATTATCTGTTCATGAATGCAAAACTGGTTTTCAAACAGCATATAGTGTTTGACCTTGTAATGATCATGTTGTTGATGTACCGTACACGGTGATTTTGTACGGGGCGTCACAGTTGGTATCAGAGCATTGGTTGTAGGGAATTAGGTTGCATTAGTGAGTCTAGGACCAACCCGAGTAGGATTCACTAATATGACTAATCTACAACTTGCTAGTTTACTTGTTTCTGCGGAACCTGCTGCATGCTACTGTGTTATATTACTAAATGTTACTGCTTACTACTACTGCATGCCACTGCTTACTTTTACTACCGTATGAACTTTCTGCATGCTACTGTTTCCTTTTACTGCTATGTAAACTCGTTGCATGCTTTTGCTTATTCTAGCTACTGCATGCTACTATCTGCTTTCGATTGCATGTTACTTCTGTTTAGTACTGTTAATATTGCCATGCTATATACTGCTGTAAACGAGCTAGGTTGCTGTAGTGCCTGATTACGTGCTTGCTTCATGCCTGCTATTCGCTGCACCGACTTGGAAAAACTTATCTTTCCTAATTCAGATGTTTTCTGAACCCTTTTCCCCACTCTTCTAAATCTAAGTACTAGTAATGTAATCCACCTATTACTACTGTTCTACCATTCCAGAAATCAGAACATTACTTCACGCAATCTAGGAGGATTTGTCGGAGTAACCGCACCTCGAGCTCACCCTAATTAGCCACGTACAACGTATGAACATTCGAAGGATGTTCAGTTTCTGTAAGATGACCCGTATCCCGTACACTTTCGTGACCGTCACTTATCTCTTCCATTCTCCACCACTACTCGACGATCTAACGACACTTCTGGACTTAGGTCCCTAACACTCTTAGGCATTGGAGAAGTCGGGAGGACATCTCCTTTCACAAGGTCAGAGTGCCTTCCACTGATGCTCAGCCATACCCGAAGACTTGGGAGTCACCTCAAGACATAACATATTACTACTTGCTACACGTACAACTCAACACGAGACCCAGCTTGAATTTCTAGAAAGGAACCTAACGACGTTACCTGAACCTGAACATTTTGAAGAAATTTTGGGACATTTAGGCATTGGTGCATGACCTACGGAACTTACGCACCTACACCGAGAAACCGTGAGATTAATTATGTAGATTTTGTTTTGAGATAGCATAGATAAAGCATCGTTGGATGAAATTGAGTAGAACTGGAAGTGATCACGTTACATTGACCACATGGAGTGATATTGGAATGAACGTACGATTTAGTACAATATAATGACGCCAGGCCAGTGTAATTATATTGAAGTGAATCATGCAGAAGTCCCAATGTTACTACATAAGGAATATGAAGTAATTCAAAGGAAATTTTGGTAGGAACCACTTGAGTATACGCATTATGGTCTGATAAAGGCAGGAATAACCACTTAGTTTAGATACTGTACGAGAAGGGCCTGGACTGCAGAATTGGTAACCCGAAAATTTGTTATAGATATAAACACCCTGGATACTTAAGGAAAAAGTTCTCAAATATGAAAAACTTTGGACTCACATACGATTGAGCAATCGTTATCTCAGCTATGGAGACTCGCATGGATCCTGATTTTAGTTAGGGTACGTTTCTTCACAACGATTTATCGTCTCGGAATTGTTTAATACTAGAGTGATAGAAACCTTATATCTAAGAATCCTAGTGTGATGACTAATAAACCATTAACAACCATGAGAGTTAAGTATTCTATAGGACAAGCTAATGGTAAGTTGGCAGAGATAGAGGAGTAATTTAAGATAGTACCTTAAAAATTAACAGGTGGGTCATTTGGAGATGACCTCATGCCAACAAAACTTGGAAGTTTTATAGTAGTAGTTGGAAAGGATTAGTTACCTGCGCACAAGCAGAAGTTATTTGAGAAGGTTGATAAAAATTTTCACGGCAGTATAATAAGATTTGGTTGGAATGGACCTTAAAATTAACCTAATACTCATCGAGTTAGAAAGCTTTGAGGAAATAGTTGGAACGGACTGACTTTCAAGGACGAAAGCGAAAGTTATTTATAGTAAGAAGATTATTCGTATACCTCGCGAGAATGGTGAGCCAAAAGCCATCTGGATTACTTCAACAACCCGAGATCCCACAATGGAAATGGGAAGGGATGACGATGGATTTCATTCTGAAACTACCGAAAACAGTAGGCAGTTATTACACTATCTGGATCATCGTTGACCGCTTCACCAAATCTGCTCACTTTCTAACCATGAAAGAAACCGATACAATGGACAACGATACATAAAGGAAATTGTATCCCGTCACTTCAGCAATTTAAATTCTATACTACCCAAGAATCTTATTTGATGCTCATTCTTACGCAACTCTAAATTCTAACTTATTTCGAGAGATTCCTTGTTCGGTGATAATCACACCATCATCCTTCTTACTTCGATATTAGCCATACAAGTTCGAAATTTTCCAAAATCAATGGGTGGTTAATTCCCATCCTCATACTCTCCCATTCGTATCTCACTTATAAGCAACAACTTTACACTTAAACATTTTTGGTCGAAGGACTTATGCACTACTAATAGTCATCAACCACATTTAGATCCAACAGTTTTCATTACCTCGTAACATTTTTGCTCAAATGTCACCCGAAATTTTCAAAAAATCTTTTACTCGATCTTTTTCCAACTTGTAACCTCCGAAATATGAAAATTTAGTTTGCTAAAAAATTTTACTTACAATATTTTACTGTGCGATCCTCTCAAAGTTTTATGAAAGTAAATTTATTTTATTTGCTGTTCGTGCGAATTTTTGAAATCATATACGTTATATACAATAAAGTAAATAATTACTTATTTTGACAGATACATATGAAATTTTACTTTTACAAATCAAATCTTTTGTTCAAAAGATATTTTACCTTGAATGGTACAAGTTGTACATAACCCTAGATTACAAAGAACTTCGTTTCTTTTCTTACATTGTCACCTAAAACGATTTCTATAAAACTTTCGTTGCTTATTATACAAAATTTTTCGTTGCTTATTCGTATCCAAGTCATCATGAAGACTTTACAACCGTCGAAATTGAGTGATTTATGTGTGTGTAAGTGATGAAGGCACTTACTACCACGCCATGCAGAGCCTTAGGGCATCCACTAACACTTAAACCATTCAAAGCTATTGCATTATCCCAAGGATCTTATTTGCCACGCCTGTTGGAACGATGCTCTATCTTACATAACTCAAAGTCCTGACCTATTCCAAAGAAATTCTCATCTAGCGATATTAACATCATTAGTATTCCGACTTTAACTTCTCATCCTCATGCTCTATCCTTCATACCTCACTTTTTAGCAACGACTTCGCACGTAAATATTTTTGGGCCAAAGACTTAAGTTCGGATAATCATTAAAACTACATTTAATTCATTAGTTTTCATTACCTAGTAACATGTCAACCGATGATTCAAAGATTTTTCACTCGACCTTTTTCAACTCATAACCTCTGAAATACGAAAAACTATGTTTATCAAAATTTTTACACATTGATTTTACACGTTGCTTATTTGTGCGGTCCTCACGAGATTTATGGATAAATGAAAGTACTAAAAACTTTTCTGTCACTTATGCGATTTATAAAACCATATATGTATGTACGAAATTAAGTTAATAAATTTACCTTCACTTAATTTGATTAGTACATACAAAGTTATACCTCCAAATAACTTAAAAATCCCTCATTTATCGAGTTATTTAACTTAAGTCAAATAGTTTTATGCAAAATGGTACACGTTGTACATATTTCTAAATTTACTAAGAACTTCGTTCCGTTTATGTTGTCACATCAAACGTTTAAAGGTTTTTCAAAACTTCCTTGGTTGATTTTAAAGGTTTTCGTATTAAGCTACACCATGTATGGATCACACTTCTTCTCGCCCTCCGTTAGGGATGAAGCTTACTATTAAAATCCTTGTTAAAAATGCTTGAGCCACTTTGGGTGGCAGATTTTTCTAAAAAAATTTTGTTAAGAAGTCTTTGAGCTCATGAAATGTTCCTCTTAAGGTTAGACTTGGCAAAAACGCGAGCCGATAAATCAGTCTTCTAATGTACACTCAGTGTTTACCCGATTGTAGGAAAGGAACTAGTTAGGTTTCTACTCTCAATATTTCACGGCTAATCGCAACACCCTCGTAAACGTCATCTCTAGGATTCATTATGTTGAGGTACAAGAAATCATTGTTGGAGACTCTCTTAACTTAGAGTAAACCGTTCTTTATGACCTAGGGTTCACGTATCTTCTCATCCGCGCATCCCCTTAAGTATAAGGATAAATTCAGAACGAACCGCTCGGAGAGTTCACTCTCGTTCGAGAACCACACCTTTCGTGCGATTTTCTTTCGGAAATGTAGTATAAAATACTTTAAGAATCTACGAATCTTGTTATCCTTTTAGAAGGGACTGCTTAAAACATCTGTATCACGGATATGGTTACCCTACATATTCCTTCCTTCATTGGTCACAACTATATGTTGTTCTAGATTAATGTTAAACCTAACTTCAACATGTAACTGAATGGATAAAGTTACATTATGGAACGGTGCTTTCTTTCCATCCAAGGATGAGTTCACATGCGGTATATTGTGATCGCCCTGTTTTCCATTCTATCTGTCAGCTTGGTACTACAACATAAGCGCTCAATGTTTTAGATGAGTTTGGTAACTTTCATGATGTATTCCATGCATCCAGCTTACTGAAGATGCCTGTAATGCTAAAAACGTCATCTTTCCTTTTGTGGGTATATATTCAGATGACGTACTCATGTTAGCCAGAAACAAAATCAATTTGTTGATCTCTTAGGACAAGAGACTTAATCAATGGCATATACCTATTCTTACCTTTATACGCTAAAGTACCTTTCAAGGTAAATAGCTCACTTTTGAGCTCACGAATCTTTCGGAACTTCGATACGCTCCATCTTATTCAAATACTGTACCATTTTTAGTCACTCCTTAAATTTCAGGACGAAATTTCCATTAACAGGTGGGTAATGTAACGACCCGAATTTTTTGACTTGCTTTTATGCTTTGTATTTTAGCGAAACTGCGTTTTTGTGCGTACTGTGTTACTTTATACTTTGGAAACTTGATATACGTGGTTTACTTCCATTTATATGTTAAAACGTGTCTTAGAGTACGTAGGATACTTAACTTGTTCAACGGAAGCCTTTATAACCGTTAGCGTTACTTGGCGTTTCGATTAAACCGCGAACTGCGCGCATGTTTGACTTTTGTCGTAATCGGAATATTATGACTGTCAAATATTAATTATTATTTTATAATAATAATTATCTGGGTCTTTGGATGCTTAATTTTATTTATTTAATTGCAAGAGCCCAATAGTTAGTCTTGTTGGACTTTCTACCTTATTGGACCTTAGCCCACCCTACACTAGCTAGTGTCCCAATTAATTAGCCCAAGTATTATTACTAGTGACCCATAATAAATAAAATAAATTAATTAATGAGTCATACTAGCATTTGGATAAGGATTATCCATATTGTTACATGGGATTCTAGCATAAGTACATGCTTTAGAAAACCACTAACCAAAAAGCAAAATAGTGTCTCCTTCCATCCCCCTCAAAACCTACGGCCACTAGGGCCTCAACCTCATCAATCTTTGTCAAAACTTTGCTTATAAATACTAGCCATTTACCTCTCATTCAACACTTGCTCTCATTTGGTTTTCACACACATTTGCTCTCTTCTTTCCTTCCTTTCTAGTATTACTTGTAAGTTTCTTTCTCTTCTTCTTTTCCTTCCAATTTCGTGTATCATCATCATCCTTTCATGGAGATCAAGTTCTTTTAACTTTGATCTTGATTATATCTTGTTGATTCAAGCATGAATCCTCAAGAACATTGAAGATTCAAGCTTTCTAGCTTTGAATCTTCACCAACTTTGTAGATCTACTTCTTTTATGCTTTAATCTTGTTATTTTATGATAAAGATTCAAACTTTTGTTTGTTATCTTCATATATCTTAAAGATCCAAGCTTTATGCTTCAAGATCTTCAAGAACAACCAAGATGCAAGCTTTCTAGCTTGAATCTTCATATCTTGTTGTTGGATCTAAGTTTTCTAGCTTATGATCTTGTTGTTTTGTTATAAAGATCAAAACTTGTGTTTATGGTCTTCATGAAACTTAAAGATCCAAGCTTTATGCTTCAAGATCTTCAAGAACACTAAAGGTTCAAGCTTTCTAGCTTTGTGACCTTATAAATTGTGTGAAAGGGATCCAAGCTCTCTAGCTTAGGGTTCCATCACTTCATTTGACTTAGATCATGTTCATACTTGTTTGATTGATGTAAAGTTTGTAACTTTGTTGTAAATAGGACTTGTAATTGTGTTAAGACTAAGGATATGATGTAACCTTGGTTCATCATCCATCTAAGACTCTTAAATGAGTTGTGTTACCACTTGGTCTTAACATATTGTGTATTGATGGTAGAATCTTGGTCAAAAGTGATGCTAAATCATCAATGAGTTGTACACTTGAAGCTACAAGCATCAAGGATGAGAACCGTGATGAGCATCAAGCACCAAGAACCCCACCGGAGCACTTGTCCACTGATTTTCGTATCTTATCAGACCACATGGGCTACTGGAAAGTTGATTTTCAGTTAGTTCGGTTCGAGTATATGATTTTCCGTTTAGGCCTCGTCTTAATCCGAGTTACGGTTTAGGATTTATGGCCCTCCGAGAGTCACTACACCCTATTAACGTTGTGCTGAAATTTCTGACCTACTCGCACTTAAACCATCGCCACGGTCAAACGAAGACGATTTAGGTTCTGGAAATTGGTCAGATGTTAGGGAACTCATATACGGAGCTATAGCCACTGACTATGCATCTTTTCGATTTACGTAGAGGTCACAGAAGCTGACCGAAGTCAGCCTATTGTTTCGATCTCTATTCTTGTCGAACTTACTTAGCTTTTATGATGATGAATGATGATGATGATGACACTTAAACTTATTTTATGCACTATTAGAACTTATAAGGGCAACCTACTGACCTAGTAACCTTTGATTTAGGTTGACGACCATTCGGACCGACTTTCTACTTGCACACTTTCGTATCAACTTGTATTGCTTATTCACTGTGAGTTATAGCATCCCTTTCTTACTTTAATTATTTTGGGACTGAGAATACATGCGCTCTTTACATTTTACATACTAGGCATGAGTACTTAAACTTTATATGTGTGTGGGTTATACAATGGCATAAACATTCCCTTTAGCTCGGTAACGTTTAATCATTGGTTTTTGAACCGTGAACGTGAATCTTAGATATGGATCCATAGGGTTTGACATCCCCACTCGGGCTAGTCGCGCTAGCATTTAACGGGTGTTTAATACTTCGTGAACATACGCACTCGCCAAGTGTACTTTCAGGGGGTTATAAACGTTAAGTCTAGTTACCGGGTGCCCACGGTTATACATATACTTTATCATACTGATTTGAATTACTGATTTGAAATGCTTGTTTGAAGCACTGAAATCTCGTGGCCTACATTACATTACTGAATACAACCAAACTATAGCTCCCCAACATTCGTGTTGACTTTTTAAGCGTGTATTTCTCAGGTGCCTAGAGGTTTATTGCTTCCGCTGTTAGACTTGATGTCAGGTTGTTATTGAATTGCTGTTAAGGACCTGCTGTATTAGTTATCCGCTACATTACTTAGAGATGTCTCAAGCATGGAACTTTTACTTTGCATTCGCAACTTATGTTATTTTCAAAACAATAGCTTTGTAATGACCTTAGTATCATGTACTCATGTTAATGTTTCCTATTCATCTTTTGTAAAACATTATCTGTTCATGAATGCAAAACTGGTTTTCAAACAGCATATAGTGTTTGACCTTGTAATGATCCTGTTGTTGATGTACCGTACACGGTGATTTTGTACGGGGCGTTACAGTTGGTATCAGAGCATTGGTTGTAGGGAATTAGGTTGCATTAGTGAGTCTAGGACCGACCCGAGTAGGATTCACTAATATGACTAATCTACAACTTGCTAGTTTACTTGTTTCTGCGGAACCTGCTGCATGCTACTGTGTTATATTACTACATGTTACTGCTTACTACTACTGCATGCCACTGCTTACTTTTACTACCGTATGAACTTAATAAGATGATGTTCTTATCACAAGATCAATTTCACTAACTCAATCTCTCATAGTTCTTCAATAGGTCACATCAACCGTACTTAGATCAAACTCTTCTTTACCTTGAACAAGTATTAATTCCCAATGAAAGTAATCAACTTTTTGAATCCCTTTAAGGAAGTTGAATCACTAAGTAAGATGGTGTTTCCTATCACAAGTACTATTTAACTTCCCTGACCTCCCAAGGAAGTATCTCACAAAGTAAACTTAAAGACACAAATGATAAGCATAAAGTTTACAATGTAAATCTCTCTCTCTCTCTCTCTCTCTATCTATCTATCTATCTATCTATCTATCTATCTATCTATCTATCTATCTATCTATCTCTCTCTCTCTCTCTATCTCTCTCTCTCTCGTTCTCTCTCTCTCTCTCTCTCTCTCTCTCTCTCTCTTTCTCTCTCTCTCTCTCTCTCTTATATTCCCTCCATAGATATGTGCTTGAGGCTTGAGAGATTTAGTTGATATGACTTTGAAAGTATGTTGGAAATAGGTAGTCTTAAAGTTTGTGGTGTGTGAAATCGCGTCTATTATTTATGATGGGAAAAACCGGTTTAAAGATTTACTACACACTAACGGGCAGTGTACCCGATCGTGCAATAGTATAAAGTTGGTAAATCCAAGATAGTTCCAAGGACAGTTTAGACGTGAAAATTAAGATTGTAACTAATGAATTAAACTAAGTTAAATCTAGAAAATTGAATTACGAGATAATTTGTTTGGTTGGCTATTTAACGATTAGCCAAAATCAAAGATAGCTTTAATTAATAACAAGATTGAACAATATTTTTGGTGTTTTCAGTTTTAAGCTCTAAAGCAAACAAACGAGTAAAATAAGATAGTTGTAAACAATTAGAAAAAAAAACGAATGCTTGTCTAGACCTTTTTCACCTAGTATTGGATGCATTTAGATTAAGCCCCAGTTATTATCTAACTTATGTGAATTATCTAGTCGGTTCACCTGGAATTCCCCAGCGCAAACACTTCAATTAAGATTACACGACACGGAATTCCCCGTAGCCTAAGACCTCCTAATTGTGACTAAACAGTTCAACTGAGATGAAGACTCAAATCACAATCACACCAACTCTCGTTGCGCATAATTCACCCCTATTTCGTCTAGCCTTTTGAATTCAATTTACTCTCGTCTCCGAGTAAGCAAACAATCAGTTAAGACAAATCAATTGTAAATTAATGCACTAAATTAATGAACCCTCGTCCTATCAAACAAGTACACAACCAATTGAATCGAAAAGTCTAGCTTCAATAAGAATGGTTCTTTAATTCAAACATCAAATCATCATAAATTAATCAAACAACTGATAAGTAGCATCCAATACATAGGTTATTAAATCTAGACAAACATTAAAGAACTTAGCCAATAATCATGGCAACAATAAAAATCACAAATAAAGTAATAGAGAAATTCATTGTTTATGACAAGAGATAAACCTAATCAATGATTGAATCCTGAAAGATAAACGAATCGAGACTTGTTTCCGGAATGATTGATACCTTAGAATGACCTTGGAAATCCCCAAAAATCACCTAAGTTCGTCAAAAAGCTGCTGGAATTCGTCTGGATACGATAATTATAAATTAGGGTAATTTTCGGGCTTTAAATAGGTGCAATTCTGAACCCGGTTAAGAACCTGCGCGGCACGCCCTTACTCGCGCGGCGCGCCATTTAACTGGTGAGCTGAAATCTACCTTTTTAAAACGCTCGAACTGTATTTTATGTGGAATGGCGCGGCGCGCCATGTTTTGGAGCGGCGCTCCATATCATTTTTGCTGAAATGGGCTGAAAAACTTAATACAAACACCAAAACTCGAATCGGACCAAACCCTTTCACTCGTTTACATCGAAAATCACCCAAAACCGTCAAATAATTTCAAAATTAACCTCCTTGGTCTTGGAACTCAAACTTTTCACAACTTTCACCGAAATAATTCCAAATCGTATCCAAAAGGACCAAAATGTACCCGATATCGCTAAGGAAAATGCGCATAAAATATGCGATATCAAACAACCCCACACTAGAGTTTTGCTTGTCCTCAAGCAAATAAACTCGATAATAATCTTCTACCATATAATAATGTCTTCAAACATGTATGTAGAACCAAACGAACAAGAAACCAAACAAGCAACTAGCGTGGGCACGATTTGGAATAAATAACAACCATAGTTCCCACTTGCATTCCCCCGATGTAACTTCCCAACCGCAAACAATATGAATGAATATAGTAACGAAAATAATCTCGATAACGTACCGTAATGATGAAATAGAGAATCTCGAATTATAACATAAGTCTTCAATGGAACCGGGAATCAAGTAGGAACCGAGCACCATAGATATAACAATCGAACATGTGTGCCAAGAGAACGCACGGGCTACCCCGCAATTGGTCAAGCCAAGCCTCACACAGTACCTAACATCGCGAGATGTCGGTAGAAAATAATGTGCTTAGGAGGATACACATTACGTCCGGATATCATCGACAATTATGAGGTAATCATCTAATCCGTTAAGTCAATCATAAAGATTGAAGTTCATCAGGCTTAAAAGCTAATATCTTACCTTTCCGGAGGTTATCCACTGGGAATCTGATCAATCACTGACATTTTGTGTATCATGGTGCGCTTCCCATTTGGCTAGCAAATCTCCCTTATTGAGATAAGCTTCGACTACCAGTTTCCCTGTTTGACGTTGAGGCCTGGTAGATTTCCAGTCGATTTTAGCAATGACTTTTCAAGACTTTTCGTCACCCTACAACTGGTCTGGACTACAACTTCTGAAATGAATCAGCAAGTGTGTCGTTCGGGAGACTTGACTCCCTTAAGGATGGAATGGATACATCCTATGTGGTTATGTTAGGTGGTCGGGCGCATCATTGTCCTTGTTAGGAGAAACAATAAAGACCGCCCTGTTTAAGTTTTTGATCTAGCGCATGGCCCGATTTTGACCACACGATCCAATCACCGTTCATACGGTTGACACCTGTTTTTGTACAAGTGACCTACGTATGAACTGTTATGTTCATGTAGGATTTCACATTCAAAATAATGAACATGTTTTGAAAGTTCAAGACTTTCTCCTCTAACAGTACCTCATCGTGAAATGATGGGTAATGAAATGGCACGCTTAAGAGGTATACGTACCAAGTAGAACGGTCGGAAGACTTTACTTCCTTAATGAGTGGATCTGAGTCACTCGGAAGTGCCAATCTGTTTCAATTGACACTGGTTTTGAAACAACTTTCGGAAGACTTTACTCCCGATAAATCCCGAAAACCTTCGGGTTCCATAGCTTTTGGCTATGGGTTGTGTTGTTTAAGCAAACACAAGCACGTAGCTATTGCTCCTAAAACGGGCAGCACTGGTGAAGCTCAAGGCTCCTCTTCCCACAGTATCACATCATTAAATGATGCAATAATAAAATGATATAGTTTCGGAAGTATGCTATACCAAGTAACCAAAAGTTTTTGATCTGGTACGTGATTCGGTCACAATCACGCTATGCAATCACTGATCTCTCACGGTTTACACTCGTTTTGGTACAGGTGACCTACTATTGAGTTCTTTGAACTAGTAGGATTTCATGTTCAATGGAAATGAACATGTGGAACACTTTCGGCTTCTCCAAATTCATAAAATAAAAATACCAAGCCAAATCTTAAACAAGGATTTTGGTCAAATTTTTAACTATTTTTCTATTTTTTTTTTCGCTAACTAATTTTTCATTTTTTTTTTCCTAAATTTTTCAATTTTTTTTTACGACCAAAACCCCGTGAAACGTCAAGTCTTTTAGATATCAAAACCAAAATAATGATGATTCTATTAACAACCAACCCGAGAGATTTTACATCCCCCACCCCACCCTTGAGATCAAGTAATGTCCCCATTACTTGAGATCAAAAATGGATTAAAATCGAAAGGGTAAGAAAAATAAAAACTTATCGAGCTTAACCACTGATCGTGGAATGACAGTGACAGATGGCGCTGAACTTACTGCCAGCATAAGAACATCGTCCATTCCCGATCCTCACACCAATATCATCATTCAAGTAGTTTTGCTGAACTTAATGCCAGACTTGAAAAACTGTTTCACCAACACACCTAAGAAAAAGAAAAACACACAAACTACATAAATGGGACAAGGTAGTACCACCCGGTATCGAAATGCCTTACCCCTTAATAAGGTCTCAAAGTACATAATACGAAAAATAAAATTATTCAAGTACAACCCAATCGAAACGGAAATAGTTTTTAAACAAATTACAACATAATCACGCGCAACAATCAATCACTTCCCGGCCAAAAATCTCTGGTAGGGTCCCAGTTCACACCATACGTATCCTAACAAGCTTGGTACGGGTCATATGAATGATCCGGTCTCGGAGGAGTAACAGACGTATAATCGGGAATGGTAGTTCACGTCGGAATATACGCCTCCGGGTTATGACGCATCTGACGCTAAATTTTTCGCTGATGGATCTCCCACTGATTGTGGGCCCTAATTCCCCTAACATCGTACTCAACCCTGTCAACTCGCTCTCCTAAATGACCCAACTCTGTTCCAAACTGTCCTAGTGTTGTGTTAATCGACCCATAATTTTGTTGGTGCCAAGTCATCAAATCCTCATTATGCCTACGCTGCTCTGCCAACATCCGCTGATTATGCTCCACCTGAGCATCATATGCTGACCTGCTGTCCCTGTACTCTAAATGAAGTGTAACGACCCTGGAATTTCCAACATTTATTTATTAATAATTACTATTATTAATACCCGTGTTTAAACGAATGTACGTTATTACATTTACATGTTGCCATGATTGCCCGTACTTGACCTTTAAGGGTCCGAAACGTCTTTGTGACACCAGGAACTTTCACGAATAATATTTTTAGATATTATTTATATTCATGATTAAATTTATTAATCATTTTAATTAACTAAGGCTATTCATTAGTTACTTGGGCTTTAATTGGTTTAACTTGTGATTTATTTGAACTAGGGCTTTGTTAGTGTAATGGACTCATGTTATTGGACTTCCAAGCCCACCCTACACTACTAGTGGACTTAGTTAGCCCATGTCTTCAAGTGTAAGTATCATTTAGTAAGGTAACTAGTTAGTTTCAACACTTGGAATCTAGTTAACATACATTTCCCATGCATGCATCCTCATTATCCAACTTTTAAGCTTTAACACATGAAGAGCCATTAAACATTAGCCTTCCCCCTCCCTTTTTCTGCTGAATGCCGAAACCATGGTGACCATTTAGTGGTGTTTTGAATTTTTTTTACACTACTTGTTCACTAGTACTCACTTGCATCTCTCATTTCCAACTCACACTCTTACTTGCAACATTTCTTTTCTCTCTTTTCTCTAGTTCTTGTAAGTAATCTTGAAGACTTTTTCTCTTCTTCTTTTCTTCTTAAAACCTTATACATACATGCAAATCATCATCATCATTTGTTGTTCTTTGTTGTTAATGTTACTTGTCTTGTTAATTGTTGTTATTTACTTACATGTTTCAAGAATCTAACTTTCTAGTTTGATTCATCTTTTATCTTGTTTTAACAAGAACAATCAAGAACTAAACTCTCTAGTTTAAGTTCTACATATAATGTTTCAATGATTATAAAGTTCTTGTGTTGATTAAAGACATACTTGTAAGTCATGGAAGTAAACTTAAAGTTTACTTTGCTTAAAGATCAACTTTGGTTGAACCTTTAAAAGTATGAACAACCATGAATCTTTTCTTGTTTATTTAAGTTTAATTCCTCAATTTATGCACTTTAATTTCATGTAGTTAGTTTATATGGTCAAGTACTACAAGTTAGTCTTGATCTCATATCTCTTGAACAAATTAAGTTAACTTTGAAAGTTCAAGAACACACAAATAAGTTTTCTTTAAATATAACTTTGGATCTAGACTTTTGAGTCTTGGATCTTCAAGATCAAACTAAGAACTATGTTCTACTACTTATGATCTTGATTAGTTAGTTTACTTTTAAGTTTGTAACTTGTTATTAGCTTTAAAGTCCATGTATGTGTTAGATCTAAGACTTTGATGCAACTTTGGTTCATCAAACTTCATACAACTCTTAAGTGAGTTGTGCTTCATGTCTTAGACTTGCACATGGGTTATGATGGTCAAGACTTGGTTAAGATGATGTAGATACATCAATGAGTTGTACACTTGAAGTTATATTCATCAAGGATGAGAACCATGATGAACATCAAGCACCAAGACCACTGGAACCCTTTTTAAACTCACTGTTCTGTCCAAAACCTACTGACCTGATGCTTCTGGAACAGACCAGTAGACCTGGACTGTTCTAACCTTGATTTTTAGATATAAATTTTTGAGTAGATAACTTTTCATGTAGGACTCGTCTTAATCCGAGTTACGGTTTAGGATTTATGGCCCTCCGATCGTTACTATGTCCTTTAACGTTGTGCAGAAATTTCTGACCTACTCGCACTTAGACCGTCGCCACGGTCAAACCAAGACGAGTTTGCTTCTGTAAATTTTACCACACTTAAGGGACTCATAGATGGAGCCATGGCCACTGGTCTCACCTTAATTCAGTAAGGGTAGAGGCCGTGGTGACTGACTGAAGTCAGACTTTGTTGAAAACTACTTTCATAAACGAAACTTACTTTACGCCTTTTGTTTGGTGATGAATGATGATGACCCTTAAGACCTTAATTACATACTTTTAAACCTATTAAGACGATTTACTGACTTAGTACTATTTGACTTAGGTTGAGGACTTCGGACCATTTACTTGCACACCTTTCCCGACTACTACTTTACCGCTACATATCATTGTGAGTTATAGCATTCCCTTTTTACTTTAACTTATTTTGGGAAATGAGAATACATGCGGATTTTATGTTTTACATACTAGGCACGAGTACTTAAACTTTATATATGTGTGGGTTATATAACGGCAGAAACATTCCCTTTAGCTCGGTAACGTTTAATCATTGGTTTATGAACCGGTGAACGCGAATCTTAGATATGGATCCATAGGGTTTGACATCCCCACTCGGGCTAGTCGCACTAGCAGTCAACGAGTGTTTAATACTTCGTAAACATACGCACTCGCCAAGTGTACTTTCAGGGGGTATTTTAAACGTTAAGTTAGTTACCAAGTGCCCACGGTTAACATATACTTTATCATACTGTTTTGAAACGCTCTTTGTAGCACTGAAATCTCGTGGCCTACCTTACATACTGTTATACTTAAACTATAGCTCACCAACCGTTGTGTTGACGTTTTTAAGCATGTATTTCTCAGGTGCTTGAGGTTGCTTCCGCTGTTATACTAGTCTTGCTGTAGACACCCGCTGCTTTAGAGATGTCACTACATGAACGCTTACTTTTGCATTCAAACTTTAGTACTTTTGAAACGATGATTGTAACGACCATTGGGGTCACATACACTTATTATTTGCTTCTACTTAGTGAAGCATGCTTTTGAAATGTAAAACATTTGATGTCGGTTATAACATCACCTTTTTATCATGAATGCAACTTCTTTAATTACAGCATATAGTACTTAACCTTGTAATGATCCTGTTGTTGATGATTCGTACACGATGGTTTTGTACGGGGCATCACATTTGGTATCAGAGCATTGGTTGTAGGGAATTAGGTTGCATTAGTGAGTCTAAGACCGACCCGAGTAGGATTCACTAATAGGACTAATCTACAACTTGCTAGTTTACGTGTTTCTGCTGAACTTACTGCATGCTGCTGCTTACTGTTACTGCTATATGCCATATGCTATTACATGATTTCACTACTGCATGATGCTACTTGCTTTCGATTGCATGCTACTTTCATACGAATTACTGTTATTGCCATGCTAGTTACTGTTATACATGATTTAAACTGTTGGCCTATTATTTGCTTGCTTTATGACATACTGACATGGAAAATTTATTTTTCCTTGTTCAGATGTCGGATGTTCCACCTGCTGGCATTTCGGGCAGTACAGACTCAGACCCCGTCGCCCTACCTACTGCTACACCTGCTGCTGCTACTGCCGATACACCGGCCCCGACACCCACTAGTGATCTCGGCGCTTCTACTTCCGGAGCTGGTACTAGTGCACCTGCCCCAGTGTCTGCTCCCGGACCCTCGAGGTCACAGCCCCGCATTGGTGGTATTGAGATCCTCGCGGAGTTCGGGGAAGGGCCGTTTCGTAACCACATGCGCACGCCTTGCTGACGCACTCCCGACGGACGTTTAGTCGTGATTCCTTCAGGCAGACACAGACAGATGTTGGCCGCCTTCGGACGCTTCGGATTACCAGCTCAGCCACCAGTGTCACCACCACACGATTCGGATGACTCATCATCCGCCGATTCTTCATCATCAGACGATTCCAGCGATGATGAGGATCCTGCTGATAGACCTATTCAGGAACCCTCCACCCCGCCGAAGAAGCGGTACCGTTTCGACGGAACCGTCATTCCAGGGGTGAATAGAGGTCGTGCTTTTACTGACGCTTTTGGCCATCGTCGTAGGGTTACTGCTCGTAAACGAGTTGTGCCATACCCTGCCGACCCACAGATACGTAAGGTTCCCCGTTACGTATTGACTATTCCTGGAACCGTACCACCTAGATTTAGATGCGGACCGCTTACATCTAGGGACGTACCGTCTACATCCGGAGCCGGACCATCTACATCAGCACCACCCGCACCACCCGCCCCACCTGCACCGCCTGCCCCACCAGCTCCCTCTAACGAGGAACTGATGAGGGAGACTGAGACTCTCCGAGCTCGAGTCACTGAGCTCGAGGAGCAGTTGGCTCGAGGAGCAGTTCACCCGCCTTCACCGTAGGACCTTGTATTTAGATTTCATGATGTAATCTAGACATAGTTTCATGTATTTCATATGTATTGTACGAACTTATTCAGATGTATGAAACTTATTATTATTAATGAATGGAACTTTGCATTATTTAATTCTTGCACGATATTCTATTTACATTGCTGTACGATGATTCTGTGGTATTTGTACCTAGATGCATTATTTAATAACATGTGATGTTTTGATTCCATGTTGGTCACTATATACTGTATTACTACTACTTGCATGCTGGATTTTGACTTGGGTCAAAATTTTTGTTTAGAATACCATGGCTAATGGAAGAACCACACCTACCGCCGCCCAGATTGAGGACATGATCAGCGAACGGGTCGCTGCAGCCCTAGCAGAAAGAAATCTCCAAGCTCCACCGCCGCCACCACCAGTTATCCCACCCGTTCGAAATGGGTGTACATACAAGGAATTCCAGAGCTGCAAACCGCATAACTTCAGCGGCACCGAGGGACCAGTTGGTCTCACCAGATGGTTCGAGAAACTTGAATCAGTATTCCGAGTTAGCAAATGTTCGGAGGATAATAAGACCAAGTTTGCATCTTGCACGCTATCTGACGGCGCGCTAACGTGGTGGAACACGTTAGCTCAAGCAAAGGGATTGATGAGGCGTATGCTACGCCTTGGGAAGAGTTTAAGTGTGCTATGATTGATGAGTATTATCCAAGAACCGAAATTCAGAAGATGGAAATTGAATTCATGCAGTTGAAGGCCGTAGGGAACGACCTTAACAGTTATAATCGTAGGTTTTTGGAGTTAGCATTAATGTGTCCGACCATGGTCACCCCCGAATTCAAGCGCATGGAGAAATACTTCTCGGGACTCCCTAAGTCCATCAAAGGAAATGTCACCTCATCCAAACCACCGAATGTTCCCGAAGCAATGCGCATGGCGCATACTCTCATGAATCAGATCCTTATTGATGAGCCGGAGAAGGCTAAGTTTGAAGCTGGTAGTAGCGAAAAGAGGAAATGGGACAACAACCACAACAACAATAACAACAACAGGGGTAGAAACTATGATCAAAACCCGGCAAAGCGACATGAAGGGTTCAGGCAAAACAACAACAACCCCAACCCCAACAACAACAACTCTAACCCGAACTACAAAGGCACGCTACCACAATGCAAGAGGTGCTACAAGCACCACACCGGGTATTGTAATGCTGTTTGTGAGAAGTGCAAGAAGAGCAGGCACATCGGTAGAGACTGCAAGACTACCACGATGATAGGGAGGCCGAACACCAACGGGCCGAAAAAGTGTTACGAATGCGGGCAGATGGGCCATTTCAGAAACGAGTGCCCGAACAAACGAAAGGATGGCGGACCACCGCGTGCTAGAGCTTTTAATGTTAATGCAAGGGATGCACGCGATAACCCCGACTTGGTGACAGGTATATTCAAAATCAACAATCTTTTAGCTTCTGTCTTGTTTGATACTGGTGCGGATAGAAGTTATGTATGTAGACATTTTTGCGATAAGATTAATTGGTCATTAGTCCCGTTAAAAGAAAGTATGCTTGTCGAGGTCGCCAATGGAAAACTTGAAAAGGTTGACCATATTAGTCGTGGAGCTATTATCAACATAGCTGGTGCAGATTTCGAAATTGATTTGATACCTATCAAACTGGAAAGTTTTGACGTGATCGTCGGTATGGATTGGTTGAGCAAGATAAAGGCCGATGTTATTTGTGGAGATAAAGCACTTCGCATACCACAAGGAGATGGCGAACCACTGGTTATCTATGGAGAGAGATGTACCTCGAAGTTGAACCTCATTAGTTGCGTGAAAGCGCAAAAGATTATGAAGAAGGGACGCTTTGCTGTCCTAGCACATGTGAAAGCGGTAGAAACTGAGGTGAAGAGCGTGAACGACGTTCGAATTGTGAACGAATTTTCCGATGTCTTCCCAGAGGAATTGCCTGGATTACCACCGCCGAGAGCCGTAGAATTTCAGATTGATTTAGTGCCAGGAGCTGCACCTGTAGCTCGCGCACCTTATAGACTCGCACCTTCCGAGATGCAAGAATTACAGAGTCAACTACAAGAGCTGTTAGATCGAGGGTTTATCCAACCAAGTTTCTCGCCTTGGGGTGCACCTGTTCTGTTTGTGAAGAAGAAGGATGGATCCTTTCGTATGTGTATCGACTACCGTGAGCTCAACAAATTGACAATCAAGAATCGGTATCCTCTTCCGCGAATTGATGATCTTTTTGATCAACTACAAGGATTGAGCGTTTATTCAAAGATCGATTTGCGATCCGGCTATCACCAGTTGAGGGTGAAGGAAAGTGACATGATGAAGACTGCATTCAGAACCCGTTATGGTCATTATGAGTTCCTCGTGATGCCATTCGGTTTGACAAATGCACCTGCCGTGTTCATGGACCTCATGAATCGTGTCTGCAAGCCTTACTTGGACAAGTTTGTTATCGTCTTCATAGATGATATCCTCATCTACTCTAAGAGCGAAGAAGAACATGAGCAACACCTCCGATTAGTGCTTGAACTCTTAAGACAAGAGCAACTTTACGCCAAATTCTCCAAGTGTGAATTTTGGTTGAAGGAAGTACAATTTTTGGGTCATGTTGTAAGCGACCAGGGTATCAAAGTTGATCCCGCCAAGATTGAAGCCATCAGCAAGTGGGAGACCCCCACTACTCCGACGCATATTCGCCAATTCCTAGGTCTAGCCGGTTACTATCGAAGATTCATTGAAGGATTTTCTCTGATTGCGCGTCCTTTGACCGCGCTGACTCACAAGGGCAAGAAGTTCATTTGGGAACCCGCACACGAATCAGCATTCCAAACTTTGAAGAAGAAGTTAACCACCGCACCTATCCTATCACTTCCTGAAGGCAGTGACGACTTTGTTGTTTATTGTGATGCATCGAAGAGTGGTTTTGGTTGTGTACTGATGCAACGATCAAAGGTTATTGCCTATGCCTCCCGCCAATTGAAGATTCACGAGCAGAACTACACTACACATGATCTTGAACTTGGAGCCGTTGTCTTTGCACTCAAATTGTGGAGACATTATTTGTATGGAACTAAGAGCACTATCTTCACCGACCACAAGAGTCTCCAGCACATCTTTGATCAGAAGCAACTGAATATGAGACAGCGTCGATGGATCGAGATGCTCAACGACTACGATTGTGAACTCCGTTATCACCCTGGCAAGGCCAATGTTGTAGCTGACGCTTTAAGCCGAAAGGAGAGGATGGCACCTCTTCGTGTTAGGACTCTGAACATCACCATCCATTCGAACCTCAACAGCTAGATCAGAGTAGCCCAAGTTGAGGCTCTCAAGGAGGAGAACATATCTCACGAACATTTGAACATACTTGTCTCTCGATTCGAGGTTAGGGAGTCTGGACTCCGATGTTATGCCGGAAGAATTTGGGTACCTCTTTATGGAGATCTACGGAACCTGATACTTGATGAAGCACACAAATCGAGATATTCGATTCACCTCGGTGCGGGTAAGATGTACCACGACCTTAAAGAACAGTATTGGTGGCCGAATCTTAAGAAGGACGTTGCGACTTATGTTGGTAAGTGTTTGACTTGCTCGAAGGTTAAAGCCGAGCATCAGAGACCTTCTGGTTTACTTCAGCAACCGGAAATCCCACAATGGAAGTGGGAAAGGATCACAATGGATTTCATTACTAAGCTGCCGAAGACGGTGGGCGGATACGATACCATTTGGGTTATTGTTGACCGCCTCACCAAATCTGCACACTTCCTAGCGAAGAAGGAAACTGATACAATGGAAAGACTTGCTCAGTTATACATCAAAGAGGTTGTATCTCGTCATGGTGTACCTTTATCGATCATCTCCGATCGCGATCCCCGTTTTGCTTCTAGATTTTGGCGTTCTTTACAAGAAGCCATGGGAACTCGTCTCGACATGAGCACTGCTTATCATCCTCAGACTGACGGGCAAAGCGAACGAACGATTCAGACCTTGGAGGACATGCTGCATGCATGTGTCATTGATTTTGGAAAGGCCTGGGAAAGACATTTGCCACTCGCTGAATTCTCGTACAACAATAGTTATCACTCAAGCATTAATGCTGCACCTTTTGAAGCATTGTATGGCCGTAAGTGCCGATCTCCTATTTGTTGGGCCGAAGTAGGGGAAAAGCAAATCACGGGACCCGAGGTAGTCCATGAAACGACGGAGAAGATTGCTCAGATTCAAGCTAGACTTAAGACTGCCCGTGATCGCCAAAAGAGTTATGCCGATCTTAAACGTAAGGACTTTGAATTCGACGTTGGTGACCGTGTAATGTTGAAGGTTGCACCTTGGAAGGGTGTGATTCGCTTTGGAAAACGTGGAAAGTTAAACCCACGATACATTAGTCCTTTTGAGATCTTGGAACGTGTTGGACCCGTTGCTTACCGATTAGATCTACCAGCACAATTGAGCTCAGTTCATCCTACCTTCCATGTATCGAACTTGAAGAAGTGTCTTGCTGCACCTGAACTTATCATACCATTGGAAGAACTTACTATTGACGACAAACTCCACTTTGTGGAAAAACCAGTTGAGATTATGGATCGTGAGATCAAAACTTTGAAACGCAACAAGATTTCGATTGTACGGGTACGATGGAATGCCAAACGAGGACCTGAGTTTACTTGGGAACGAGAGGATCAAATGATGCGAAAGTATCCTCACCTTTTCCCAACTCCTCCATCTACCTCAGCTTAAATTTCGGGACGAAATTTTCTTTAACCGGTGGGTAATGTAACGACGCTGGAATTTCCAACATTTATTTATTAATAATTACTATTATTAATACCCGTGTTTAAATGAATGTACGTTATTACATTTACATGTTGCCATGATTGCCCGTACTTGACCTTTAAGGGCCCGAAACGTCTTTGTGACACCCGGAACTTTCACGAATAATATTTTTAGATATTATTTACATTCATGATTAAATTAATTAATCATTTTAATTAACTAAGGCTATTCGTTAGTTACTTGGGCTTTAATTGGTTTAACTTGTGATTTATTTGAACTTGGGCTTTGTTAGTGTAATGGACTCATGTTATTGGACTTCCAAGCCCACCCTACACTACTAGTGGACTTAGTTAGCCCATGTCTTCAAGTGTAAGTATCATTTAGTAAGGTAACTAGTTAGTTTCAACACTTGGAATCTAGTTAACATACATTTCCCATGCATGCATCCTCATTATCCAACTTTTAAGCTTTAACACATGAAGAGCCATTAAACATTAGCCTTCCCCCTCCCTTTTTCTGCTGAATGCCGAAACCATGGTGACCATTTAGTGGTGTTTTGAATTTTTTTTACACCACTTGTTCACTAGTACTCACTTGCATCTCTCATTTCCAACTCACACTCTTACTTGCAACATTTCTTTTCTCTCTTTTCTCTAGTTCTTGTAAGTAATCTTGAAGACTTTTTCTCTTCTTCTTTTCTTCTTAAAACCTTATACATACATGCAAATCATCATCATCATTTGTTGTTCTTTGTTGTTAATGTTACTTGTCTTGTTAATTGTTGTTATTTACTTACATGTTTCAAGAATCTAACTTTCTAGTTTGATTCATCTTTTATCTTGTTTTAACAAGAACAATCAAGAACTAAACTCTCTAGTTTAAGTTCTACATATAATGTTTCAAAGATTATAAAGTTCTTGTGTTGATTAAAGACATACTTGTAAGTCATGGAAGTAAACTTAAAGTTTACTTTGCTTAAAGATCAACTTTGGTTGAACCTTTAAAAGTATGAACAACCATGAATCTTTTCTTGTTTATTTAAGTTTAATTCCTCAATTTATGCACTTTAATTTCATGTAGTTAGTTTATATGGTCAAGTACTACAAGTTAGTCTTGATCTCATATCTCTTGAACAAATTAAGTTAACTTTGAAAGTTCAAGAACACACAAATAAGTTTTCTTTAAATATAACTTTGGATCTAGACTTTTGAGTCTTGGATCTTCAAGATCAAACTAAGAACTATGTTCTACTACTTATGATCTTGATTAGTTAGTTTACTTTTAAGTTTGTAACTTGTTATTAGCTTTAAAGTCCATGTATGTGTTAGATCTAAGACTTTGATGCAACTTTGGTTCATCAAACTTCATACAACTCTTAAGTGAGTTGTGCTTCATGTCTTAGACTTGCACATGGGTTATGATGGTCAAGACTTGGTTAAGATGATGTAGATACATCAATGAGTTGTACACTTGAAGTTATATGCATCAAGGATGAGAACCATGATGAACATCAAGCACCAAGACCACCGGAACCCTTTTTAAACTCACTGTTCTGTCCAAAACCTACTGACCTGATGCTTCTGGAACAGACCAGTAGACCTGGGCTGTTCTAACCTTGATTTTTAGATAGAACTTTTCGAGTAGATAACTTTTCATATAGGACTCGTCTTAATCCGAGTTACGGTTTAGGATTTATGGCCCTCCGATCGTTACTATGTCCTTTAACGTTGTGCAGAAATTTCTGACCTACTCGCACTTAGACCGTCGCCACGGTCAAACCAAGACGAGTTTTCTTCTGTAAATTTTACCACACTTAAGGGACTCGTAGACGGAGCCATGGCCACTGGTCTCACCTTAATTCAGTAAGGGTAGAGGCCGTGGTGACTGACTGAAGTCAGACTTTGTTGAAAACTACTTTCATAAACGAAACTTACTTTACGCCTTTTGTTTGGTGATGAATGATGATGACCCTTAAGACCTTAATTACATACTTTTAAACCTATTAAGACGATTTACTGACTTAGTACTATTTGACTTAGGTTTAGGACTTCGAACCATTTACTTGCACACCTTTCCCGACTACTACTTTACCGCTACATATCATTGTGAGTTATAGCTTTCCCTTTTTACTTTAACTTATTTTGGGAACTGAGAATACATGCGGATTTTATGTTTTACATACTAGGCATGAGTACTTAAACTTTATATATGTGTGGGTTATATAACGGCAGAAACATTCCCTTTAGCTCGGTAACGTTTAATCATTGGTTTATGAATCGGTGAATGCGAATCTTAGATATAGATCCATAGGGTTTGACATCCCCACTCGGGCTAGTCGCGCTAGCAGTCAACGAGTGTTTAATACTTCGTAAACATACGCACTCACCAAGTGTACTTTCAGGGGGTATTTTAAACGTTAAGTTAGTTACCAAGTGCCCACGGTTAACATATACTTTATCATACTGTTTTGAAACGCTCTTTGTAGCACTGAAATCTCGTGGCCTACCTTACATACTGTTATACTTAAACTATAGCTCACCAACCGTTGTGTTGACGTTTTTAAGCATATATTTCTCAGGTGCTTGAGGTTGCTTTCGCTGTTATACTAGTCTTGCTGTAGACACCCGCTGCTTTAGAGATGTCACTACATGAACGCTTACTTTCGCATTCAAACTTTAGTACTTTTGAAACGATGATTGTAACGACCATTGGGGTCACATACACTTATTATTTGCTTCTACTTAGTGAAGCATGCTTTTGAAATGTAAAACATTTGATGTCGGTTATAACATCACCTTTTTATCATGAATGCAACTTCTTTAATTACAGCATATAGTACTTAACCTTGTAATGATCCTGTTGTTGATGATTCGTACACGATGGTTTTGTACGGGGCATCACATGAAGACCGTCCACACTGTTCACCAAAGAATTCCAACTCTCTTCACTCATTGACCACATACCCTGTACGTTCGCACCACTCGAGCTCCCAGCCTCATACGTGGATCGACTAGCTCCACGTCCACGTCCTCGACCTGCACCGTCACCTGGCTGTTGCTGTTGCTCTTCATCAGACCACAAAACCCATCCTGCTAGCCCACGACGGATAAACTCAGCCTTAGATAAAAACAGAATATTGGTGGGCATCTCCTCAACTCCCACCACATCACATCGACTCGTCGGGACCGAAAACGCCCGAGCTAACCTAGTAACAAAATGCCCACCTAACAATGGGCGTTCCGTGCGGTTGTCCATTCCAATTTCCTGCAACCATACCCCTAACATACATGGGACATCGATCGGCTCCCTCAGTTTAATTTGTTGTAGGATCCAAAGATCCCTTCGCTGAATTTTGTTTGCGTTTCTCCTTGCCATAAACATAGTAGCTATCATCTTAAAAATTATTCGATCCTCAAGAAGTCTAAGCATTTACTGAACACTTCGACTCGAAATAAACGGACCAGTACTAGCAGTTGCCACAGTCGGCCAATAATCACTTTCAATGAAAACTTGCTCCCCAAACACTCTGCAATTCATCAAATGCCACTTCAAATCATTATCAGTCAACTCAGGATATAGATCTAATGCCCGAGCCAGCTCAATCTTAGACATACGACGCTCTAACCCGCCAAGCCTAAATGATAAGAAATCTGCCTCGGTCGGAGAGACTCGAGGTTGACAACTAAGAGTTGAGAAAAACTCTATAGTTATCTGCTCATAAATATCCTCATTAATCTCAAATAACCTTTCATAAGGTCTCAACTCATTGCCCGCATAGACTACCCACAAGTAATGACGCAACTCCCGAACAATATTAGGACCCTCTGATGAAAGATGCGTCCAATCTAAATAATAAGTTCGCTCAATCGGACGAGCGCTATTTGTGGTGAACCTTTCCTCCAAATCCTCATTATTCGAGATATGAGATAACCATAATTCAGGATTATTCGGTGGTTGCTGTGGTTGTCCTTGGTTACCTCTTGTTCTCTACATTCATGAAACAAGTAAAGAAAACAAAACACAAAACTCAAAAGTTAGTGTTAAAAATAATAATGAGCACCGAATACCCTTAACAACCAAACCATGTTTCATGCTAATCCACCTTTTAAAACAATCATCAAATTAACAAATAACTCTTGTAAAAACATGTCAAGAACTACAATCTCAACCATATCACATTATCCCTTAAGACATAACAACTCATGAATCCTACTCATATATCAACACTACCAAAACATGACAAACATAATTACTTATCACTCTTTTAATTTCCAACAATCCAATAACTTCACCACGTTTGCAAACTTTTACCAATTCCAACAACCATTTACAAAATCTTCATCACAATTTTAAATCATATGTTTAATCCATAATAGCATGGCATTATACATAATTAAAACAATATAGCTCAAGTCATTCAAAACAATTTGACCTGCCCATATGGACACAACCCCACACTAGCTCAAAAACACATGAACAATTCAAGAACTACCACACCTTCAAGCAAATATCCCCTTTCTCACTTACAAAATTCGGATTTCTAAACCAACAAACCCTAGGTTCATGTTAAACTTTCCAAAAACACAAAATTAATCATGAAATCAAAGCATACAATGATAATCTTACAAAACCCATGACTAATTGAATCACATAACCCAAATTAAAGCAACCCCACACTAATTCATCATGATACTCAAAAATTAAACAAACAATTGCACATAATAAGATGAAATTAGTTAGAAAGAAACAAATTCGGACCTTGGTGGGAGCCATTCTTGAAAGATTGAAGTTAATTGAAACAAGAAATCAAAGTTTTGAGATTTAGGGTTTTGAAAATCAAAGTGTTTGTAAGTGTTAAAGAGATGTTATGAATGAAAAGAATAAAAGGAATTGGGGTAAATACAGCTACCAACCCGTTTCTAATTGTGTGGATGTAAAAATTTGGGTTTGATTTTAATTATAAAAGAAAACAGCTGGCCGACAGGAATTGGCACGGCGCTCCAGCAAGCTGCGCGGCGCGCAAGGTATCCGCGCGGCGCTCCGATTAACTGAAAAATCATGTCGAGCTTTTTTCAATATCTGGTACATCAGGTGTCTCAAAGTGGAGTGGCGCGCCATGATCTGGAGCGGCGCTCCATATGCTGGTACACCAGAATTTCGTATTTTTAAACCTTTAAATCCCATTTTCTCAACCTAAAACCACCAAACTAACCCCAACAAAAATCCAAGCATGATTATATTGCACATATTGTCAAACAAGCACAAAAATATACAAACTCTACAACAATGGTTTTAAACATGATTATTACGCGTCGTTAGAGGTAAAGATGAGTTTAATCTCATCGTCCACCTCTTGCGGTCCATCGACATAGTGTTTTAACCGATGATCGTTAACCTTGAACTCTTCCCCTTTCGAATTTACCAAATCAACCGCCCCATGAGAATAAACCTTTCGAACAACAAAAGGTCCCGACCATTTAGATTTTAACTTCCCGAGAAACAAACGAAACCTCGAATTGAAAAGAAGCACACGATCCCCTTCCTTAAATTCTTTAGGATCCTTCAAGCGACTATCGTGCCACTTCTTCGTTCTTTCCTTACTAATCAATGAGTTCTCATACGCATCGAGCCTTAGCTCTTCTAACTCATTCAATTGACTCAACCGAAGGCGACCCGCCTCCTTAAGATCAAGATTGCTCGTTTTTAGAGCCCAATAAGCTTTGTGTTCAATCTCCACCGGGAGATGACACGCTTTGCCATAAAGTAACCGAAAAGGAGTAGTTCCGGTTGGCGTTTTGTACGCCGTTCTAAATGCCCATAAGGCATCATCGAGCTTAAACAACCACTCCTTAGGATTAGAACCAATAGTTTTCTCAAGAATCCTCTTTAACGCCCGGTTGGTGTTTTCGACTTGCCCATTCGTTTGAGGATGGTAGGATGTCGAAACTTTATGGGTTACCCCATATCGTTTCAACACCTTTTCAAGTTGGGCGTTACAAAAGTGAGTTCCCCGATCACTAATTAAAGCTTTCGGGGCACCAAACCGAGAAAAGAGCTGTTTTAAGAATGAAACTACAACCCGTGCATCATTAGTGGGCAAAGCTTGTGCTTCAACCCATTTTGAAACATAATCGATAGCAACAAGAATGTAGAGCTTATTATTCGACTTCGGGAACGGGCCCATGAAATCAATCCCCCAAATATCAAAAACCTCACAAACTTGGATGACATTTTGAGGCATCTCGTCTCGTTGGGTGATTTGGCCCGCCCGTTGACAAGCATCGCACGATTGACAAATCCGGTGGGCATCCTTGAAGATAGTAGGCCAATAAAAACCGGCCTCAAAGACTTTTCGCCCCGTAACTTGGGGACCATAATGCCCACCTGTCGGACCAGAATGCAATTGGACAAGAATGCGCTCGCACTCTTCTCCCGAAACACACCGGCGGATCATTCCATCGGAACACCGCCTAAAGAGATAAGGGTCCTCCCAAAAATAATACTTAAGGTCACTAAAGAACTTCTTACGTTTATGATGTGACCAACCCTTCTCTAAGAATCCACCAACTAGATAATTCGCAAAATCAATGAACCAAGGGTCTTCACACTCCTCCACCTTCATGAGATATTCATCGGGAAAATCATCATGAATAGTAGTCTCATCGAGAACCTCACGGGAAGGGTTCTCAAGACGTGAAAGGTGATCGGCCGCTAGATTCTCGGCACCCTTTTTGTCCCGGATTTCAACATCAAATTCTTGCAAAAGCAAAATCCATCTAAGAAGTCGGGGTTTTTCATCCGGTTTAGCAAAAAGGTACTTTAAAGCAGAATGGTCCGTAAAAACAATAGTCTTAGACAAGACTAAGTAGGACCGAAATTTAGCAAACGAAAAGACCACCGCAAGGAGCTCTTTTTCAGTGGTAGTATAATTTAATTGCGCTCCTTGCAAGGTCTTGCTTGCATAATAGATGGGTCGGAAATGCTTCTCGACCCTTTGACCCAAAACTGAGCCAACAGTGAAATCGGATGCATCGCACATAAGCTCGAACGGAAGAGACCAATTCGGAGCAATTATGATTGGTGCATTGATGAGTTTCTCCTTCAAAAGCTCGAATGCCTTTTGGCACTCTTCGGAGAAGTTCCATGGGGTGTCCTTTTCAAGGAGTTTATTCATCGGGTTAGCAATCTTTGAGAAATCTTTAATGAATCGCCGGTAAAAACCGGCGTGCCCGAGGAAACTCCTAACACCCTTAACATCGGTGGGAGGTGGAAGGTTCTTAATAGCGATAACCTTTATGGGATCCACCTCTATACCGTTTTTAAAAATCTTGTGCCCGAGAACTATGCCCCCTTGAACCATGAAATGGCACTTTTCCCAATTGAGCACAAGATTGGATGTTTCGCACCTGACCAACATCCGTTCTAAATTGAGAAGGCATGAATCGAAAGTGTCACCGAAGACCAAAAAGTCATCCATGAACACCTCCATGCAATCCTCTATCATATCGTAGAATATGGCCATCATGCACCTTTGAAAAGTGGCCGGAGCATTGCAAAGGCCAAAGGGCATGTGTCGGTATGAAAATGTGCCATACGGGCATGTGAAAGTAGTTTTCTCTTGGTCCTCGGGCGAGATAGGAATTTGAAAATAGCCCGAGAAACCATCGAGAAAGCAATAAAAGCTGTTTCCCGCCAACCTCTCTAGCATTTGATCCATGAAAGGTAGAGGGAAGTGGTCTTTGCGTGTGGCGTCATTCAACTTACGATAGTCAATACAAACACGCCACCCCGTGACAGTTCGAGTGGAAATTAACTCATTTTTATCATTGGTGGTAACAGTCATACCACCTTTCTTAGGTACACAGTGTACCGGGCTAATCCATGGACTGTCAGAAATCGGGTAAATCAGACCTGCATCAAGGAGCTTAATGATCTCTTTCTTCACGACATCTTGCATGTGCGGGTTCAACCTCCTTTGACGTTGCACCACAGGTTTGGAGTTATCCTCCATTAGGATTTTGTGGGTGCAATAGGAGGGACTAATACCCTTAATGTCGTGAATTTTCCATGCAATGGCCGGTTTATGGGCCTGAAGCATGGTTACAAGCTCAGTTTTCTGACATGTAGTAAGAGAAGAAGAAATAATTACCGGAAGCTTAGATTCCTCCTGCAAATAAGCGTATTCCAAATGATCTGGAAGTGGCTTCAATTCTAACTCGGGAGGTTCTTCAATTGAAGACTTGCTCCGGTAATCTGCATCGCGTTCGAGTTCCTTGAACTCCTCCTCAGTCGGCTCATAGCCGTTTTCCATCAAGGTGGTTAAAAGATCCACCTCCTCAACCTGCAACTCTTCATCAATCTCAACCAATGAGCACTCTCCTGAACCCTGTAACTCTGGGAATTCCTGCAAAAACTCAGACTGGACATTCACAGTGTTAAGAAAATAACATGTATCGTCAGTGTGGCCAGGGTATTTTAAAGCATGGTCGATTGAGAATGTTGCACTCAAATTGTCTATCCTAAGGGTCAACTTTTGGCCATACACATCAATCATACACCTAGCCGTATTTAAGAAAGGTCGACCCAAAATAAGTGGAATCCTTTCATCCACTTCCATATCCAAAACCACAAAATCCGTCGAAAAAACTAACGACCCGGTCTTAACTAGCATATTCTCTATGATTCCATGAGGGAATTTAATAGAGCGGTCAGCTAGCTGAACAGCCATACGCGTGGGTTTTAACTCCCCGGGGTCTAGCTTAAGGTAAATAGAATAAGGCATTAAATTAATGCTAGCCCCCAAATCCGCCAAAGTCCTCATACAATCTAGATTACCAAGTAAACAAGGAATGGTAAAACTTCCAGGATCTTCAAGCTTCTCGGGAAGCTTGTTTGCAACTACCGCTGAGCATGCGGCATTCAACCTGACTGAAGACACGTTCTCCAGCTTCTGCCTGTTAGTCACCAAATCTTTAAGAAACCTCGCATACTTAGGCATACCTGCAATAACATCAATAAAAGGCATATTTATATTAACTTTTTTAATTAAGTCCATGAACTTGGACTTTTCGGCCTCTAGCTTCTCCAATCGTTGTTTCTTCGGGAATGGGAGCGGTGGTTGATACTCTCTAACTATCGGTTTAGCAGCAACAGTAACCGGTTCCTTAACAACTTTTTCAGCCACCTGTTCCGGCTCCTTTTCCCCTTCCGGTTCATTTTTAACAACCGGCTCACTATCATTAACTAACGGTACCCTCAAATCATACTCGTCGGGCTTCCTTGGTGGATCGTATGCTAAACCACTTCTGGTGGTGATAGCATTAACATGCCCGTTTTTCGGGTTAGTATCCGTCTTGCTCGGTAACTCCCCCGGTTTCCTCACATTATTCTGACTAGCAAGCTGACCAATTTGTTTCTCAAGATTCTGAATCGCTGCTTGTTGATTTCGAAACATTTGGTCATTCTTCTCATTGTTCTGAGTAACAGTAGTAACAAGCTGAGTTTGAGATATCACAAGCTTCTCGATCATAGCTTCAAGGTTGGACCTTTTTCTCTTCGGCTTGGGGTTTCTGAAAATACCCGGGAGCTTGCTGTTGATATCCTCCACTAGAACCTGGCTGAAACCTCGAACCTTGATTACCTTGAGGATTATAGGGATTATTGAAATTCCTATTAAACTGCGCACGTCCCTGAAACTGATTGTTGTTCTGCTGACTAATATAAGCTATCTCTTCCTTCTGATTCATAGTCAAACCTGCATCACAATCTTTTGCCAGATGCAATCCCCCACAATACTCACAACCAACCTTCATACCATGAATATCCTTATTTATCTTCTCCAAATTCCTACCAAAGGAATCCAACTTAGCACTTATAGACCCAAAATCGTCATATGCACCATGGGTTTCGGTCTTCTTAACTGAAGCTGAATGGAATGACTCATGATCTTGATGCCATTCGTGAGAGTAAGCAGCTTGCTTTTCAATTATCTCTAGCGCCTCTTCTTCGGTCTTATCCATTAACGTACCACCTGCGGCTTGATCAATAGTCTGACGAGTAGGGATATCACAACCTTTGTAGAAAATCTGGACCTTCTGTAAATCATTCAACCCATGTTGCGGGTATGAGCGTAACAAAGTAGCAAAACGGTCCCAAGCATCAAACAATGTCTCACTGCTCTTTTGTATGAATTGAGAAATTTCTGCTTGAAGTCTAGCAGCTCGAGACGCAGGGAAAAACTTCGATAAAAACTTATCCTCCAAAGTCTCCCAAGAGGTAATCATGCCCTCTGGTTGCTTATCTAACCATCTCTTGGCTTCTCCCTTAAGAGTCCAAGGAAAAAGCCTTATCTTGACTGAAGTATCGGCAACCTCATGCAACTTAAACAAATTGCAAACATCATTAAAATTACGAAGATGCTCGTTATCATCCTCAGTATCCTTGCCATAAAATCGGCAATCAGAAGAAATCAAATTCAGGATCGGCCCTGTAATTTGAAAAGGCTGAGTGATGTTCGGTTGAGTAATCGAATTGCCTTGGCCCCCTCGTGTGGCCTTCAACTTTTGTGCCATAGTTTGAGGACGAGGTGGTTGTTCTTGGTCCGCCATATCTTCAGTCTCGGAAAGATCTAAGGAGATGTAAGATTCTTCTTCTTCTCTGATTTCAGGTGGTGTATCGGGCACCACAGTCTCAGAACTACTTCCCAAATTAATTATATTAGCACTTGAAGAAAAAGATGAATCCACTGTGGACTGTTGTTCGTGACTTAACGCTCTGAATAACTCTCTTTCGGGTTCTGCAAATGGTTGAAGAGTCGGAGAATTAGAAGAACGCGTATGTGGCATGCACTACCTGTTACCTGCGAAATCACAACTAACAACTGATTAAACGCACCGATTCAACTAGAGAATAACAAAAAGAAATAATAAACTATAACTAAACTAAACTAAGAACAATTATATAACAATCTTAATTTTCGACACAACTGTCCCCGGCAGCGGCGCCAAAAACTTGGTGTGTGAAATCGCGTCTATTATTTATGATGGAAAAAACTGGTTTAAAGATTTACTACACACTAACGGGCAGTGTACCCGATCGTGCAATAGTATAAAGTTGGTAAATCCAAGATCGTTCCAAGGACAGTTTAGACGTGAAAATTAAGATTGTAACTAATGAATTAAACTAAGTTAAATCTAGAAAATTAAATTACGAGATAATTTATTTGGTTGGCTATTTAACGATTAGCCAAAATCAAAGATAGCTTTAATTAATAACAAGATTGAACAATATTTTTGGTGTTTTCAGTTTTAAGCTCTAAAGCAAACAAACGAGTAAAATAAGATAGTTGTAAACAATTAGAAAAAAAAAACGAATGCTTGTCTAGACATTTTTCACCTAGTATTGGATGCATTTAGATTAAGCCCCAGTTATTATCTAACTTATGTGAATTATCTAGTCGGTTCACCTGGAATTTCCCAGCGCAAACACTTCAATTAAGATTACACGACACGGAATTCCCCGTAGCCTAAGACCTCCTAATTGTGACTAAACAGTTCAACTGAGATGAAGACTCAAATCACAATCACACCAACTCTCGTTACGCATAATTCACCCCTATTTCGTCTAGCCTTTTGAATTCAATTTACTCTCGTCTCCGAGTAAGCAAACAATCAATTAAGACAAACCAATTGTAAATTAATGCACTACCTCGTCCTATCAAACAAGTACATAACCAATTGAATCGAAAAGTCTAGCTTCAATAAGAATGGTTCTTTAATTCAAACATCAAATCATCATAAATTAATCAAACAACTGATAAGTAGCATCCAATACATAGGTTATTAAATCTAGACAAACATTAAAGAACTTAGCCAATAATCATGGCAACAATAAAAATCACAAATAAAGTAATAGAGAAATTCATTGTTTATGACAAGAGATAAACCTAATCAATGATTGAATCCTGAAAGATAAACGAATCGAGACTTGTTTCCGGAATGATTGATACCTTAGAATGACCTTGGAAATCCCCAAAAATCACCTAAGTTCGTCAAAAAGCTGCTGGAATTCGTCTGGATACGATAATTATAAATTAGGGTAATTTTCGGGCTTTAAATAGGTGCAATTCTGAACCCGGTTAAGAACCTGCGCGGCGTGCCCTTACTCGCGCGGCGCGCCATTTCCTCGCGCGGCGCTCCATTTAACTGGTGAGCTGAAATCTGCCTTTTTAAAACGCTCGAACTGTATTTTATGTGGAATGGCGCGGCCCGCCATGTTTTGGAGCGGCGCTCCATGTCATTTTTGCTGAAATGAGCTGAAAAACTTAATACAAACACCAAAACTCGAATCGGACCAAACCCTTTCACTCGTTTACATCGAAAATCACCCAAAACCATCAAATAACTTCAAAATTAACCTCCTTGGTCTTGGAACTCAAACTTTTCACAACTTTCACCGAAATAATTCCAAATCGTATCCAAAAGGACCAAAATGTACCCGATATCGCTAAGGAAAATGCGTATAAAATATGCGATATCAGTTTGTCTAAGTAGTGTATTTAAAGTCCAAGAAAAACTTGACTGACACAGCTGCGGTCTGGACCGCGGTCGACCGTGACCTAGACCGCGCAGCCTCTGGCTATCTTTTCAATATATACATTGGAGCACTTTTGACTTTGAATTCTTATCTTGTTTACTCAATATAGAGCATTCAAAAGATGCTTAATACACATGAAAGTCCTTAACCTTCATCTTATACTTTGGATGCATTCATCGAAGTGGACATGAGCTTGTAAAAGAATAAAGTCACATAGTCCTTGCATTGTGTCATTGATTTCCCATAATGGAAAATGCAAATTTTTATCCCTTGACAAACCATAAGCTTCTAAAGATCATATCACAAGTCTTCAAAGCTTTTGTCAACATTTGATTGCAAGTATATGCATTCATTGGTTATTTGCAACACTCCAAATAAGACCAATTTGTTTTACATGAAGACTATTAGGGAATTACACTAATCATAAAGAGATAAGCATATATAAGCATGTAAGTAATGCTTAATGATTAATCAAGTGGAGAGCGTCTCTTTAGTTGGGACTTAATGACCATCCTAATCATGTCTAGATATATTTTAGATTTAAAAGGATGATTTGCAATTAGGTACAAAAGGATTTTGCAACACTTATGTGTTTAACCTTAATTGCAAGCTAAAGTGTCATTAAAATGTCATTAGGTGGGATTAAGCGAGATTAACTTCCTAGAGACCAAAATTCTTTTTAATATGAAGGGGGAAACTATTCTAAGTATGTTAAAATGAGTTTTATAAATTATAGATGCCCCGAAGTAACTTTATTTGGTTAAAAATTCAAACAGAGAGAACTGCGGTCGACCTACGATTGTCCGTGGAGTCGACCGTGCACCTTTTTTCTCAGAACCAAGGTACAGGACATCCATGGTATGACCTGCGGTCGACCGTGGACCCAGCCGTGCATATCCTTAATTTTTCAAATGACTCTTTTGACTTGTTTATTATGTGTATTGCTCGTTTGTTAGAGATCATGTAGGCTCGTGAACTTGTGTTGTTCTATACACTTTTAAGCACTTAAGACTTGGTGTCATCATCAAAACAAAGTGATTAACATTTGAATATTATCACTGGATCACTAACCAACATTATTTCCCTTACTGATGATGACAAACATAAGTAAGTGTGCTTAAACGTATAGTACAACACAGGTGTTAACGTCACCTACCATATAATTTCTCCCCCTTTTGTCGAAGCAAAAAGGTTAGCTCCCCCTGGAACTAAGTGCGCCCTAGAGTAATGCTCCCCCTTGTAACTTACATGGTGAGAGATAGTATTGCTCCCACTTGAAACATACCTAGTCATAAGGAATCATATGAACTCAACGAGCTATATAAACCTATAATCAAGGGTTAGTGCACACATATAATAATATATAGCAAGCATAAGTATCATTGTGTGTCATACATAACTAAGATAGTGGAGCAAGCACTTTGACTAATATATGTGATTATTAGAGAGCAATAGTGCGTATGAACCACCACATATCAGAGTTAATAAATAGTATAGAATGAATGTGCGATATAACATGTAGTGAGCAGAAACCTTAGTATATCATGCAACAACGTTACTCTACTAGTTTTACCAATTTCATGCATGTATAGAAGCAAGTAGGTTTAAACAAGCATGTAGAAGCATATAGAATAGCATGGTATACATATTGCACATAGCACAATGTGGAAACACAAGTGAGAGTAGCATGCAAAAGCTAATATACATGAGATCAGTTGTCACACAAATAATCATGCATAACAATCATATTTAAAGCTTAGATGCTAGAGCATGTATAAAAGAAAGTAGATTCAAACAAGCATGTTAAATTACAAGCATAACATAGCATGACATACATATTACACATAGCATGACGTACATATTACACATAGCATGGCAAACAAGTAAGAGTAGAACACGTAATGATATCATGCAACACTATAGATACTATCATAGTAATTTCAAACAAGCATGTAAAGACACAAGCATGACATACATTTTGCACATATCATAAGCATGTCAAACATATTGCACATAATATAGGCATAGCATGTTGAATACATATTGTAAGAATGCATGTAAGAGTAGCATGCTGAAGCTAACATACGTAATCATGTATAACGATCTAATTTATACATAAACTTAAAACATGCATGAGGCACATCTATTCAACATTATGAGTATACTAGCCGAAGCATGTCAAGTAATAGTGATCAATAGGGCATATATGATAAGTCGAAACGTTATCCATATGATAAGTTATCATTGAAAAATCATACACTAAGTTTCTGGTTATTCAACTAAGAGCATATCTCTTTGTATACTTAGTGATGAACATATGTATAACCTAAACATATAGAACATGTTAATACTTTACTTATCACGTAAAGATCAAAGCTAAATTAGTGTTCAAATAATCACTTATTAGGTTGACTAGTCCAATTTTAGCACGAGAATGCACACATATATGAGTTTCAGAAGAAATGGTACCGTAATCGAGGAAAGTTTGTTTCATCCATAATCCTTGAGCACATGATATTCCAATCGCTACGTACTCGACTTTGGTAGTAGTAGAGAGAGAGAGAGAGAGAGCTACAAGTGCTTGTTTCTTTGAGAGCCAAGAGGTTATGCATAAACCAATTAATGCACATACACCACTCTTCTAAACAATAGCGATCTACTATCATCCGAATCTCCAAGGCACATGATATCCATGATACATATAGCCCTCTAGATTTCTCGAAAGATCCTTTTAATGGATCGAAAGTGTGACATATTGGGAATTTCCTTTGCATACGTGATGAGCATAACAATGCGTTGAAGTCTCACATGCATTGTTAGAAATATATGCATACATAGAGCTCAAGAATAATTTACATTATAGTAAGCATATATCACATCAAAACAAGCAATCATGCATAATAAACTCAATTAAAATTCACACTACAAGTAAAAATCATGCATATCAAACAAGTAATCATGATAATCAAATAAAGGCATGTTCCATAGCATGAATATTGGTGAGCATATACATAACCCAAATAACTAGATTAGGTAGGCATTTAACTCGCAAATTAATATCAAAATATGATATACATTAAATCACTACTTATTTAGTTATCTTTTCAGATAGAGCCCCAGAGTGAACTTAAATGATATAACGTAACAAGCAATCGCAGAACACATGACAAGCAAGCTAATATCAAATTACTTATCAGGCACTCAACAATTATGATCTAAGACAATTATCATCATGTCAACATATGTTAACTTGACTATGAATAATGTTGACAAGTTAACATTGTCTATGTATTTTAGTTAACAATTTGGAGTGTTATATTAGATCATGAGCATAAAAACATCCAAGCATAATTTTCAACACGTTAATAAATCATAAGCATGTAAGCACATAAACATGATGAAAATATATGGCATGTTGGATGTAGCAAATATTAAGCACAATGCCCTCAAAAATAAAATTTAATTAGCAAGTTAATAGTCCTTAGGTGTATAGGGTAACATTTCTCAAGGAGATTTCAAGCAACATAGGTTCCAGAGAGATAACTCAAGTTGTCAAGCATGATAATCATATGAGCATACAAGTATGACATGTAGATTTGCACATACAAATATAACAAGTAGATGTTGCACACACAATCATACAAGCAATGAAAGCATATATGACACATATGAGAGATAAAACAAAGATTATGCAGTTTACACCTAGTGTATAAAGAGCGGAAGCCTAGAGTGTAAAGCATACAATAAAGCATTCAAGTTTCTCTATCAAGTATATTTCAAATTTATCATCCATGAGTTCAAAGAACTTATCACAAGGAAAATGGTTAATTGGATCAATGACCAAGTCATGAACATCTATTTGCGTAGTTAAGATTTCATTCTAATATTTCTTAGCAAATAATGTATCGTAAACTTTTTACCATTTCTCATGCATGACCAAGCTAAGTAAGAATGCCCTAAACTTTCAAGATGCGGTGAATAGGCATTTCCATGTATGTATGCATTCTTGACATTTATTCTTATGATACACACATAATTAATAAAAATCCTTGTGGGTTCTAATCTAACAACTAGAGTGAACATTATTTCATAATTTCTTTTCTCTATGAGACTAAATCCTAGATTATCAACTTTAAAAAAAAATTATATGATTCTTATTTTGTGTGTTTACTTATACATAAACGGATCATGTACATTGTGACGCCCCGTACAAAACCATCGTGTACGGATCATCAACAACAGGATCATTACAAAGTCAAACACTATATGCTGTTTGAAAAACCAGTTTAGCATTCATGAAAATATAGCGTTTTACAAAAGTTAACGTGCTTCCTATGAATAGAAGCATAAACATAAGTACGTGACCCAAAGGTCGTTACAAGGCCAGTGTTTGAAAATAACGTAAGTTACGAATGCACAATAAAAGTTCCATGATTGAGACATCTCTAAGTAATGCATCGGAAGTCTAACACAGCAAGTCTGTAACACCAAGGCGGCAAGTCTAACAGCGGAAGCAACAACGTCTAAGCACCTGAGAAATACATGCTTAAAAGTCAACACGAATGTTGGTGAGCTATAGTTTGCTCGTAAACAGTAATGTAATGTAGGCCACAAGATTTCAGTGCTTCAACCAGCAGTTTAAATCAGTAATTCAAATCAGTATGATAAAGTATATGTTTATCCGTGGGCACCCAGGAACTAACTTAACGTAATAATAATACCCCCTAAAAGTGCACTTGGCGTGTGCGTATGTTCACGAAGTATTAAACACCCGTTAAATGCTAGCGCGACTAGCCCGAGTGGGGATGTCAAACCCTATGGATCCATGTCTAAGATTCGCGTTCACCAGTTCAAAAACCAATGACTAAACGTTACCGAGCTAAGGGAAAAGTTTATGCCGTTGTATAACCCACACATATATAAAGTTTAAGTACTCGTGCCTAGTATGTAAAACGTAAAATGCGCATGTATTCTCAGTTCCCAAAATAATTAAAGTAAAAAGGGATGCTATAACTCACAGTGAAAAGTAGTTAAGTTGTTTCGAGATAAGTTTGCAAGTAGTTGGTCTGAAAGGTCCTCAACCTAAGTCAAAAGCTACTAAGTCAGTAAATCGTTCCCAAAGGTTTAAAATTATGTAAATTAGGTCTTAAATATCATCATCATTCATCATCAAACAAAAAGTGTAAAGTAAGTTTTATTCAAGAAAAGGGTTTAAAACAAAGGCTGACTTCGTTCAGCCGTCACGGCCTCTATACAAACTGAAATGAGGTGAGACCAGTGGCCATGGCTCCTTATATGAGTCCCCTAGGTACTGACCAATTTCCAGAATCAAACTCGTCTTCGTTTGACCGTGGTGACGGTTTAAGTGCGAGTAGGTCAGAAATTTCAGCACAACGTTAATAGGGTGTAGTGACTTTCGGGAGGCCATAGATCCTAAACCGTAACTCGGATTAAGACGAGGTCTAAATGGAAAATCATATAATCAAACCGATCTAGCTGAAAATCAACTTTTCAGTAGCCCAGGTGGTCTGGTCAGACCCAGAAAACAGTAAACAAAGTGTTCCGGTGGGTTCTTGGTGCTTGATGCTCATCACGGTTCTCATCCTTGATGCGTATAACTTCAAGTGTACAACTCGTTGATGTGTTTGCATCATCTTTACCAAGTTTTGACCATCATGACACTAGTATAAGTCTAAGATATGTAGCACAACTCACTTAAGAGTTGTAAGTAGTTTGATGAACCAAAGTTACATCGAGATCTTAGATCCAACACATACATGAGTTATAAAAGAAATATTAAGCTACAAACTTGAAAGTAAACTTAAATAAACAAGATCTTAAGTTGTAGAACATAGTTCTTAGTTAGATCTTAAAGATCCTAGACCCAAAAGTCTAGATCTAACATAAGTGTACAAAGTTATAATTAAAAAGTTTTACTTTCATGTTCTTGAACTTACAAAAGTAGTTTCAAGAAATATGAGATCAATATTAACTAGTAATGCTTGACCAAAATAACAACATCACAACTTTAAATAAATAAAATGAAGAAATAAATTAAAGTTACAAGTATTATGTTCATGTTTGTTTCATACTTAAGAAGATTCAAATCAAGGTTTGGATCTTAGGATTTAAGTCTACAAAACATGAACACAAGTATGATAATGAAACTTATGAACTTTAAATCTTTAAAACATTTAAGTGTAGAACCATAAACTAACAAGTTTAGATTCTTGTTCTTGGTTCTTCATCAAACAAAAGATGGAAGAAAGCAAGATTACATGAAGATACAAGTTATAGAACTTGATCTTTAACAACAACAAACAACAAGTAACTACAAACTAGTAAATGATGATGATGAATTTCGGTTTTATTCAAAGGAAAAAGAAAGAAAGAAAAGATATAATGCTTACAATTTTTGGAGAGAAAATGAGTGTAAGTATGTGTGTGTAAAAGTGAGGTTCAAACTAGTGTATAAGTAACAAATAAAAATGAAAAATGAACTCCCTCCCACCCATGTAAAGGCCTACGGTTTTGGCAACAAATGGGGAAGTCAAAAATTCAACTTTCATGCATGGAGAGATGGTGTAAGCTCAAAATGGTTTAAAGTTAAATTGCATGAGAGCTTGGTGCAAGCATGCTTGTGACAAGTCTCTTCATTCACTAATTAATCTAAGTTTAATCCTTAATAAGTCATTAGCATAATGTTGGACTAACTAGTAGTCCATTAAGAAAAGTAGGGTGGGCTTCCAAACCCATTAACATGAGTCCATGTAAGTATGCAACAATTAAATAATTAAAGCTCAAGTAATTAACTAGTAACATTAGTTAATTAAAAATGATTAATAATAATTAATCATAAACGTAAATAATATTCTAAATATTATTCGTGAAAAGTACGTGTGTCACAAAGACGAGTCGGACCATGGAAAGTCAATTATGGTGTTAAGTCCATTAAGGTAACTAGTAAGCATTAGTAAACACTAAGCTTAATTAAATAAGCTCTTAAGCCAAGTAATTGTTATAATAAATAACAATCAAGTTTACGCAGTCATAATATTCCAATTACGACAAAAGTTTAACGTGTACCAAGTTCGTATCTCGTTTAAAACGATAAGTGACACCAACGGTCGTAAAAACATTCGGGGATCAAGTTAAGTGATTACACACTTAATAACACGTAGTAAGACATTAACGAGAGTAATTAATCATGATTAAAGATCCCGGAGCATAAGCTAGCTCAGTCCGCATAAATACGCAGTTTCGTGAAAGCACAAAGCACGAAAGCAAGTCGAAAAAGCCGGGTCGTTACATACATTATTTATCAAGCATTAATATAATTCTTATTGTTTGGTTATTGCCTAATTTTCATTAAGTGAAACGTGTTTAACCGTGTTGGGCTTAAGTCTAGAAATGAATGCACAACGTGAATTTTCATTAAGAGCTTGAGATCTAATTATTCCTATGTTAAGATCACACATAAATAATATCTTACATTTTTGGGGTTCTTTTATGATTAGTTTCAACAAATTTTTTTTTTTTTTTAATGTGATTAGCTTTTGTTAAACTAGATAACTTGCATTAATTTGTGAACATAATTAACGTGTCAATCAAGTGTTAACGTGCATTAATTTAATTCAGAATAATATTAAAAATAACATCATAAAATAAATAAGATAATAATAGTCAAAATTAAACTATATTGAAAGAAATAGAAATAAATATATGTAATTAAAAAAATATTAAATACATACTTTTGATTGTTTTTATTTATAGAGAAAATAAAAACATAATAACGGCAATAATGAATTCGTTGATTAACAAGTACAACCGCTACAATGAAATTTAACGAGCTATAACCAAACTAAACTACCTACAGTGACAATCTCACAAACATGATGAAAACTCGTTAAACTATGATTAAAAAAAGGCTAAAGCTATAGCAAAAGGACTCAAAAATATCAGTTCTGCCAACACATGCTAAACAAACAAAGACAGTGATCGGGAGAACGTCGGTCACTACGCAACAAAACAAACGAAATCAGAACTGTCGGCCAACCACCAGAGCGCCAACAATCGCCACCCGATCACACCCACCTCTTCACGAGAGAGTGTGTAAAGGAGCACAAGGCAATAACGTAGGTCATGGCAAAGATCACGAGCAGACCCAGAGCAAACGATAAAACGAACACCAGCCAAAAGAATAATCATCAACCGCTCAACACCACCAAGCCGCCACATAATCGAAGACTATTTATTTTACATATTATTACATAAATACCGATTGTCCTTAATGGTGACAATTTTGTACATAACTTGAATCTGACACAAATAAATTTAGTTAGTATAGAATTTTCACTCCAAGTTTGCTAAAAAGACAAAACTCGTCAGCTATTTTGGTTTTGAGGGTTGGTTTGGCCGTTTAAGTCAACCCACCAACCAGGAAAAAAGACAAAACAACTTTTGAACTCGTTTACATGATTTCTAATTATTTTTAGTTTTGTGAGCAATTATGTGCATCAACATATCCGAACTAGTAGTAAACTAGTAATAGAATATTGTTAAAAATATTTATAGTGTGTACGACATCGATAAATGAAATAGTTTTATATTTTTCACGATTAAAACAATTCAACAGTGATGATAACTTTTGAAATATTGTGCACGTTCGAAACTGTGATCTAAATTCAACATAACTGATGTATATATAAAGCCGATCGCATCAGTAGGAAGAAATTATGTTTGAAAAGCCATAAACAAGTATTAACAGATCAGTAGCTATATTTGACTTTTAGGACCAACCATAAGGATTGGCCTTACCATTGAGACTAACCATTAGCGAGCGATAATCTGTTGTGAATAGGTATAGTCAAACGGTCCCTGGATTAACGTTCATACCTGGACCATGAGAGTTTGGGGCGACTCTATGTGAGTATGACTTTACATGAAAACACAAAAAGGGAAGAAAAAAAAAATTATATGACTAAACCCTAAAGAACTGGCACTCTACATATATCTGTTGAAACCAATTCACTGGTTGTGTTTCGGGAGGGCAAATGCTTTGTAACAAGTTTTACATCAACACATGCCACTGTTAAACTATTTCAAGCAACGCTATGCATTAGAGGACCCCACAAGCAGCAACGGGGTAGCTTGATAAGACCGGCACACAGTTTCAGAAAGCCATCAAATGCAACATGCAGTTTGGTGAGTAAACCACCATGGGGGTCCCAGACAGATTACCTGCAAAAGTTATGGTAAACCCGAGAACAAAAAATAAACAAATCACATAAGAAAGGCAAAAAACTGACTACTGAAAAAAGCTTCAATATGAGTCGCGAAATGGGCGGGCCAGCCTGCTGTGTAACAGGTCAAACAGACTCAGGTGAAACGAGTAATGCATGGTACGAGAAAGGTTGGGTTAACCTACAACACTTGTCCATAAATTTTAGTTTTATTACAGATGAATAGTGTCAAACATGCATACAGGAATTACGCGATTTCAGTAATAGAATAATTCCATATATTACATTACGTCAGTTTTTATGTTTTAAAAATACTAAAGGGTTTCCACCCATGCGGGCCCATGGACCTGATTCATCATTAGCAAAACTTCTTATTTTACACGTTGCCTGTCAGCAATCAAAAAACAGCCCACACCAACTAATTCGTAAGTGTTAAGTAAATGGTTCAAAATTGCCATTTTTGCTTTCAGTGGGACAAACAATTTGATAAATAAAAGTAGACTCACCAGGCATCATAAGACTGCGTTCTCTACTGCCATGACGGGTTTCTGTAACTAAGCCTATCTCCATCCCACCCACCATCGGGTTCTTTCCTCTTTGATGCCCCACTACCTGCAGCCATTTGTGTAAACATCTTTAGCTGCTCGTCAGCTAGGGCTTGGGACCCAGCAAGAGGTATCCGTTTCAACCCGGAAGGCAGCTTATCATCTGTACCACTACCACCACCTGCAGAACCCGCATTTAAATCTAAACCATGACTTGGCCATTTTCTATCATCAGGTCCAACGTTACTTGAATTGCCAGGAAGACTCATAAAGTACGGCCTATAAGGCATCGACACCGCACCATTTGGTCCCACCATCTGCGCCTGTGAGGGTATACTAGGGAAGAAAAGAGGCCCGCCAGATGATGAATTATCCACATAAGCAGTCGAAACCGAAGAAAACATATTTGGAACAGAAGGCATCGAGAAATTCGTATCGAATGGGAACGCTGAATATTGAAACGGTACAGACGAAAATGTGACTGCGGGTGAAGATGACAAAACGGGACCCCTAAATATATCAGGATTATGTGACGTACTCGCAGTACCTGGAGTTAACATTCTTTGAGATGGGTAACTCGGGATTGTAATTGCTGGGTAGGTATTATTTAGTGGATAGCAATTTGAGAAATTACCCACATCCGTATTATTCATTCTGACATTTGGAACACTAGACATAAACTGCAAACCATTTTTGAAGAACGATACTGATTCACCTCCGACTTCTTCCACACCGGGTCCATCGTTCAGGTCAAAGTCCCTTGAAGAATTTGGTCCCCCGGGTAGATGTGACGTAGATGGTCTACCGCTGCTGCTGACTGAAAGCTGGAGAACATCGGCACTCTCCTCACATGCATTTAGATCGAGATTCAATCTCCCGCTACTAATAGTGTTCACACCCTCAAGACGCATCGTTGGCGTAAAGTTTTCGCGAGCATCATCAACAACACCGACATTCAGGTCAAAATCCAGAAGAGGACGAGCCTGTTTATTGGTACGATTATCAGGAACATGAACATCTGCCTTGCGTGGTTTTGCAGGACGAAAAGCACTAGTGGCAGCAGACCCCTTCCAACCAAGTTCAGCCTTGCCTCTTAAAAGATTTTCTGAAGGGTAAAATGGTCCTTTGGCAGCAGCAGCTATAGTAATTAAAGCAGATTGATTCCCCATAACAGGTGAATTTGAAGAATGGAAGGGAATAGACGATTTTTCAACCTCTCCCTGAGTCCCATCTTCACTAGGAAGAACTTCATTCAAATCAAAGTCCAACTTCACTGACATTTCTTCAACAGGAGTACAAAGCTCGGCTACATTGGCCGCAGCTACATCTGCAGGCCTTTCAGCATCTTCGGACTTTGGTGGTAAATCAGCATCACCACGAGAAGTGGTAGTTAAGTTGCAACTGCTTGATCGTTTGTGCACCGTTTTTTTATCATCCTCGTGCATATCTGAAGATGACCAAGATGCTGAATCGTCGTTATTTGGTATCTCAACATTTGAATTTATAGAAGGTTTAATATGAATGGGCAAATCTGCCTGTGTATTTTCCTCATTAATCTTCACCTCACAGCCAAATGAAGCATCTTTACTGTCACCAGAGATATGGGTCCCAACAAGAAGAACCGGCTGCTGGGACCCACCTTTAGTCGACAATGAGTCAACAGATTGACCATTTGCTACACTAATATTATCTTCGTCTTGAGCAATTCGCCTCAAGGTTGTCACATTCACGGAACAAGAGTCTTCGGGTAAAGGTGAGTTACTTACAGGCGAACATACAGGAGATACATCGGATTTCGACGTCTCCCCGGCTGCCACGCTGGCAAGAATGTTCATTCCAACATCGTCGCCCACTGGTGGAGACACACTTGCTTCAGAAAATTTAACACAGCTTTCAACTAAAGCATTAATGGAGCTATAAGAAGCCTCGTGTAACTTGTCTGATTTTGGAGTAACACCTGATGAGGAACCACTGCCAAAAGTTGCATCAGTCATTTTCTTTTCATGACCACCGTTCTTGCCATGGTCTTCATCACGGCCAATCAATTCATCTTTCTCTTGAGACAAATCTGTAACCGTGTTTGGTACATTTTTTCTTTCTAAAGATTCGCTTTTTACACGCAACTTTTGATTTGGCTTCTGAGTAGACGGGACTTCGGGAGAGTCCACACTGATGGTTCGAGCAGGACTTGGACCGGCATTTGGCAACCTCACAATGAGTCTTGGGCTGTTTCCAATATCTACAACAGACACATCAGATGCTCTCTCAGACATATTTCTAGTCGGTGATCCCTTTTCGGATGCCAAATTCCGACTCATTTTCCCCAATTCCTTTTGAACTCCTGAGATAGTAGATGCGTGAGAACCATTGCTTGAGTTCTTGCTGTGAGGTACACTACAAGATTGACTATTATTTGGAGATTGACTACTATTTGGAGACAATTTTGTGGAAACAGGAGACGTTGGTGATTCAGTAACCGCTTCACCGGAGTTATTATGCTTCGGCTGTTGGGATTTCAGTGATAAAGGCTGTAGAGTAGAACTCTTGGAACCCGGGTCACAAGAACTGCCAGTACGCCTATTACCCGTAGGAGAAACTTCAGACATCATTGACTTGTTTGACCAAGAACCCCCTCGGTTGGTACCAGATTTCGTTTCGATAATATTCATTTCAGCTTCAACACGTCTCTTCCATGTGCTAACTAAACTTCTGGCTTTGTTCTGAATTTCAGAGTTTTTATGGCTGCGTAAATGATTAACAGATTTCCCAACGTTACATGTCTGTAAAGCATGAAGATTTACAGGTAACTTATCAAGTGCACGAAGTAAAGAAAAAAGAAATTCCTCAACAGATTTATCATTTACTTTGGGACTAACATCACCGATTTTCCCCTTATGGATCTCCTGAAGCCATTCATCTAAAACTAACAAGCCCCTCAGTTGAACAAACCGACTTAAGCAATCAAACCTCTCAGTAGCCGATATTACATCAACAAGCATTGTTCGGGAAGCCAGGTCATGTTTCTTCTCAGTATTGTCAGGTCTCATAAGCTGTATCAATTTTTCAACCCCTCCAATATCTACCAACCCTCCTTTATCGGTAATTTTGGAAATCTCAGTCTTGATCGGGTGTTCGGATCTATGTTGACCAGAATCAGCATCATCTAGTCTAGACAGGCGTTCACGTTTAACGGAGTCAGAATTGTGAACACCATGCTCTCTCTTCTTATTCTTTGCATGTGATGAAATAGAGGAGGAACTATTCTGTACGCTATCTGAACTAGGTTTTACTTGTGCTGTCCCATTGGGACCATTCACGGGTTTTGGAGAGCAACCTCCAGTATGTGACGTTCCATACATTTTTATCCGTGTTTTACCCAACAGCTGGTTTACTTCTTGTTGTTGTTCCTGCGTTAAATATGACTACATATCTAATCAAGATTGTTTTCAGCACAAAAAGGTGATACGAAATAAAATAGAAAGACAATACTCACGTTAATATAGTCTTTATCAGTTAACCACCATAAACACTTGCCTTCAATATCATACACTCGTCTGCACACAAATGAGCATATACCTGAAGGAAGTTCAACGCCTTTCCGATAGAATGTTACTTTACACGGATGGAGTAACGATGCAGCAGGTATCTCATCCCTGTGAAACGAGTAGAATATCTCGTTAGGTGCTGCGTCCAGCAAAGCACCTTCCTTAAGCTTTACGTCTGCAGGTCGGTACAGCCAATTCACACTCAGACTTGGACTGCTTTCTTTTCCTACTATTAATTTGCGAATTCTTCCAACAAAAGGAAGGGAATTGTTATGTGACTTGAACAGAGCACAGTCGCCAACAGTAATCTTCCGACCGTCCTGCAAGATATGAACCAGGTTAAACCAGATGAAATTATTGCAAATCCGGTTAAAAAAAAAAAAAAAAAAAAAAAAAAAAAAAAAAAAAAAACAAAAAAAAGCTGGTATAACTTATAAGCATCCGTAGAACAAACCAAGTAACATAGCATATATAGCCTTGGAAGTAGAATTTTATATATGCCACTCTTAACCCCTAATTATCATTAAAGCCCTACAGAAATTTTCATGCATGTTTGGGCATGTATGATATTTTTGAAGTTTTTAGTTGCATATATAAAATTCGCCCCAGCTTGTAACCTTTTAAGGATTTCAAAAAACATCTCAATTGAAATTTTGCCAATAAATATAGGTTTAAAAAGCATCATAAGATAGCCCAGTGGTTGCGGCCCTGAATTCTTTGCAAGAGGTCTTGGGTCCTGCCTAGGACGAATATATTGAGGTGTGGCCAGAGAAGGGTTGGAAACAGCCAGGAAGTAATCCTACTGGGCTAGGTACATCGGAGTATGGGGTTGGATTACTCGCACTCCCGGGTAGCCTGCTTTTTAAACCATCACTAGATAGCCCATTGGTTGGGCCCTAAGCTCCTTGCAAGAGGTCTCAGGTTCGAATCATGTCTGAGACGAATATTTAGTGGTAGCCAAGGGTTGGAAACAGCCAGGGATTAGAGTAATCCTGACGGGCTTCGTACATCAAAGTATCCTCCCGGGTAGCCCGAACAGGGAAAACCTTCTACCTTTTACCCCTTTAATATATAGGTTTAAGAATGCTTCTGAGATCAATTAAGAAAAAGAAGCCGACTTCATATATCATATATTTGTTACACTCTCTCGTCGAAGGTCTTTCTGATAGTAGTACCTCTACCCTCAAAAAGATATGAATGTGTTCAAGTTACCCCTATAGAGATTGGTCATGTTATTGTTCATATAGAAAAGCACGTAAAGAAAAAGAGATAAGGCCCATGAAACATGAGATGACTAATCATTATTAGACCTCGCTAAGAAAACTCAGTAATCAAATGAAACCACCGTAACATGTAAACAAGTGACCACCATGAAGTCCCTAGCTACAACATTAGATGATTCAAATACCTAAATAAGGCTTAATAATTTAAAGATAGAAGTAAATCTAAATACAAAACTCATGCTGTCTATAATCCTAGGCAGTGAACTTAAATCAATCAATCAATCAATCAATATTTTATATGATGAAGTTAATAACGATATTTTAAATGAGCCTAATTACACCTAAAACCTAAAAATTTGCATTCTTTCAAATAAACATAACAATCATACAGCATTTACAAATACAGATACACATATATAAAGATAAACACGCAGTGAATAAAAATTTATGTACTTTGTTAAAAGAGTTGGTATCTATGACTACGAATGAACTTTCAGGGGCAGCTACAGACGGCGTGGAGGAAGATGGGACCGGCCACATGTGCCACCGGTTGAACCGCAGCTCACCTTCCAACCGCCCATACATAATAAGTCTGATAACAGCTTCCTTCCAAATCCATCATAATAATCAATTATATTATCAATCAAATCTTTATCTTCGTACCACGCAACTAAAACCATCAATTACTTCCGTCAATTTTATGATCCCCTCTTTTCAATTCAATCGCAAACCCTAGGTTGTTGAATTGATCGATCATGTCATAAATTAAGCAACGAAGCACCTTCAGATCAGTAATTGAACAACGGAATGATGAGAATTTGTGAAACAACGATCGAGAAGTGATGTAGAAGTGCAAATTTGAATTAGGGTTTTTTAAGGGAAATGAATTAGTAGTGTAAGGAGAGTACAGGCAATTGTATACATCTTATTTATATACGATGCTAAGTTATCGTTTACTTATATCATTTTTCAGTCAAAATAATAACATTTATCACAAAGTGTCTTTTTTAAATGTTCAATATTTTCATGTGAGAACGAAAAAAAATTACTTCCTCCCAAAAAAGTGCTTCCCTTTTGATTAAAACACTATATATACATGTTTGATTTATTTATTACAAACAGTCAACATGGGTCAACGCTCGACTCATACCCGACTCGTCCCTCCAAAGTCCCGACCAAAGCGCATTTTTTACAACCTTCGTGAGAACAATTGCCTTGAAAATTAGATTTTAGGGTCTAGAGCCAATGTGAAATATAATGTACTCTAGTAACAGGTTAGTGTTAAAAAAAAACTGTAAGAATATAATCAAAGTATGAAACTAAGTGTACTGGAATCTCAGTACTCCATAATCATTACTCATTAACAGCCCATAAAAATGTAGTAATTTTCTTGAAAGTTGGCTTTATAATATGGCATCTATCACTAACAATTAAGACATTCCAATCATGGGATGTTACTGGGAGAAAGCCTGCAAATGAAGTTTCATACCTTAATCTCACCATAATATTAAAATGGTGGAACTCAGATTTACTTAAACCAGAATAACGATTCTTGTTGGTGAAATGGATGAATTCCTGTACATCAACAAATCATATTAACATGCATTATAAAAATTCGACTAAAAACTCAAAAGTTTCAAATGAAAACTATAGTGAAATTCAACTCAAAAGACATCATATGCTTGTGTATTGCTATCTTTATTGTTGACTCAAAACTTGATATATATGTATTATGTAAAGCAATTCATGTAGTAGCATACCTTAAATGAGCACCATACTTCAGTTAAAGATGACAGTGCAAGCTTAACTTGTAATAAAAAACTGAAGATTTGAGCATATATCTTCAACGCACCAGGAGTCAATACAATGCTCACTGGCCAATCTACTTTGTAACCCAGTCCTAAAGCATTAAAGGACTGTATACCTGCCAGTACACCAAATGCCTTCATCACTTAATATAAATTTTAATTTAAGATGTGATATTTTATAATTTATATAAAATATACCATTTGCAAAACCAGGAAGAGTTGAGGAGCTTTGTTCTTTCATATACACAAACACTCTATCCTTATAACGGGTTGATATCGCTCCATTTATATATATTTTATTTCGCGATATCTACCTCACTTTGCTCGATTTTTGACTATCTCAAAGCCTATTTAGTGTGTTATTGAGCTAATTGGTAAATTAAGGGCTAAGGAGTTGATTTGGTGTAAAATTGACCAAATCATGGGCAAAATTGGCTAAGAAAATGACAAGTGCAGGAAACAGCTCCAAAAGTGTCGCTCCTGTATAGGAGCGCCGCTCCTGAAGGCCCAAAAGCGTCGTTCTAGAAGTAAATGCGGCGCTATTATGCACGATTTGTCTCCATTTTTCATCAGTGAGCAAAAGCGCCGTTCTAAATGTCAAAAGCGTCGCTCCTGATCAGCCAAAAGCGTCGCTCCTCAACAAAAGCGTCGCCCCTGTTCAGATCCAAAAGCGTCGTTCCAAAGTCAAAAGCGTCGTTCCAAAGTCAAAAGCGCCGCTCCTCACCAAGACAAAAGTGCCGCTCCTGAAGTAAAAGCGGCGCTCCTGGCGCTGTTTCAGCCCAGATTGTCAGCATTATAAAAAGAACGAGATTATGTCATTTTTCATATGCATCTTTGGGAGCAGCTGCTTAAGGTCCGAATTTCACATACTAAACCCTAATTTCATCATCCATTGATTTTTAAGGGTGGATTCAAGGAAGCTAGCTCAAGATTCATCATTATTTAGCTTAGATCTTCATCTTCTTTACATTTTGGGTTGTAATCTTCACTTTACTTTTCATATTTAGCATTGATTACTTGTAATAATTTGAATGATGATGATTTACATTTCCATGCTTATTATTAGTTTATTTTTAGCTATGATTGGCTAAATCTCTTGTGTTTGCGTATCTATGAATCTCTAATGCTAGTGTTTGCCCCAAATCAATTGATTATTGTTGTTTGAATGAATTACATGATCATGTGTTGTTGAATTGGCTAAAGATTCATTATTATGAGTTTGTTTTAGGCTTGACTTTGATTACATATGTTGTGTAGCTCTCTTAGTGATTTGAGAAGTGAATCAATTTGTGCTTCAACACCTTAGGTGATCTAGACAACTAGTTTAGGAATTGCAAGTGATTATCTTCTTGATCTAGGTTGGTTTTCAATTGGCCTCTAGTCAACGTAGTAATGCCGATTATCTTAAGTGATTTTGATAGTTGGAGGTTTTAAGTGATTTTAACCTAAGCTCAATCTCAATGACCAAATCATGCTTAACTCGATCTTAAGATACAAAGCTTATGTGAATTCGTGGAGTATCATTTGATATGAGGTTTAGTAGTGATGCTAAACATTTAATAGTTCGACAACTAATGGGATAGCAATATAGGCAAAACGGGGCAAGCCAAAGTATAGAGATGATTACATAAGTGAACACGTGTTAGTTAATTTATTTTAAGTCTTAATACTTCACTACTTGTTTCTTGTCACTAGTTTAATTGATAAATTTATGTTTGTTTAATTGTGCAAGTTTTAGTTGTTAGTTGATATCAATCGAAACCCCCCCCCCCCCCCCCAATCAAACAAACCCTAGGACAATTGATAGTTTCAAATATCCGACTTACACCGTGTCTCTTGGGACGAACTTGATAAGAATAATTACATCAAAGTGCTATAATAACCGGGTTCTAAGTGCTCGTTAGTTGTGCGTGCTTGATTGTAGTGTTTAAATCAAATATAAATTTAGAGGGTAAAAGATGTATATCGCACGAACGCATCACACTTTCTTGGAGCCGTTGCCGGGGATGCGGTTAGCTTAGTTGGTTATTTGATTTAAACTTTTAATTGTTCGATCCTTTCGTAGGGGTTCACCCTTACTGAAGTTACTTTTTGCATTTTATATTATTATTTTTGTTTGAAAAACCGCTTGTGTTTGTGTTGTGATTGAAGGATTGGTACCTTTGGTGTATGAAAACAAGGTCTAACAAGGATCAAGAATTCACACAACCATTTTTCGATCCGGAAAGACACGTGCATGGGGTTTATAATCGTAGAGAAGAAAGGGTATTAAGAAAGAATTTCGAAGCTTTGCCATTTTATTTAGAAGAGATGGATCCAAACGGTAATCCGATTCACGATGAAGAGGGCAATCCTAATGGTCCTCCAGTTAATCAAGAATTATTGAATGATCCAAACGACACACCAATGTGGAACGCTAGATTGGTTGCACCAACAATGATAACACCGGCTATTACAAAACCACCAATTGAAGTGGAGAATTGGAAGATCGAGGGTAACTTTTTCACGTTGATCAAGGATACATACTTTCATGGGTTGATAGATGAAAATCCGTTTGAACGTATTCAACACTTTAATGATCTTTGTGATATTTACAAAACCAAAAACGTCACCGATGACGCTTTTAAGCTAAGGGTATTCCCCTTCACACTTCAAGGAGACGCAAAAGCGTGGATGCGAAGATTACCATCCGATTCCATAAGGTCTTTTCAAGAATTAACAAACGAGTTTATCAATCATTTCTTTCCACCGTCAAAAGTAGAGCGGCTTAGAATGGAGATTAATGGGTTCACACAACGGGGTGATGAGAGTTTGTATGATGCATGGGTACGATTCAAGAAGCTACTAAGAGCTTACCCACCGCATGGTTTGATGAAGAAGGAGTATATTAACACATTCTATTGAGGTTGTAATATGTTAACGAAGCGATATCTTGATTCTTCATCCGGTGGGGTATTTATGTACAAATCACCAAACGCGGCCAAAATTATGCTAGAAGATATCTCGGTCAACACATATGAATGGGCACCTTCACCGCAAGATTTAACAAGGACAAATGTAGCACAAGTCGAGAGTGATAATGGGCAAGTGATGCTTGCAAGCTTGAAACAATCAATTTCAAACATTTGGGAAAGAATTGAAGAAGATTCAACAAACGGTAGTTGCAATGCAAGTAGGTTGTCAACGATGCGAGGGTCCACATCTCACAAAGAATTGTCCTCAAATTACTCAATGCAATCATGTTGATCTAGATGATATTCTCATGAATTCGGATGCTCATGTGAACTACGTAAGTAATCAAAACTACCAACGGGGAGGAACATCTAACCAAAGCTACTACAATCCTAATCAAAAACAAGTATCATTCACCAACCAAACCAATACACCACCCGGATTTACAAACCAAAACCGAAATCAAGGTTACAACAATTATAACCAAAACCGAAACAACAACTTCCAATACCAAAATCAACAACCTTACAACAACCAACCTTACAACAATCAAGCAAATTCAAATTATCAAAACAACCAAGGTTATAGTCAATCACAAAATAACCAAGGTTACAATCAACAACCTCAACAAAACAACCAACAATCCCAACCTTCGAAGAGCTTAGAAGAAATCATGCAAAACTACATCAAGAAGGTAGAATCAACCGAAGCTTTTCTAATGAAAGAGAATAAGCTCTTGGAGCAAAAACTCCGAAACCAACAAGCTTCATTCTAAAACCTTGAGAGCACCGTTGGAAGAATTTCAAATCAAGTTGCCAAAAGACCACAAGGAACTTTACCTTCAAACACTCAAGTCAACCCGAATAATTACAACAACAACCGAAACAACCAACAAAACCACCAAAATAACAGAGAGTTATTCCTATCGAGAGCAACACTACCAATCCAATCCAAAATCAAGCGAGTTCGTCAAATCCCACCAATACTTATGCTCAAGTGAACTCGATTGATTCAACCGAAGAAGATCAATCCAAATATCCTCAAGCTTTCAAGTTCGACATTGAAGGAGACAAGTTTGATTTTGATGAAGCGTTAAAAATTGATACTATCGAATATGGGGTATTCAAGTTTTCGGAAGATTTGGACGATGCAACATTCATTCCCTACCAAGTTAAAAGTGTAATGTCCATGGAGACTACCGAGTCGACATGCAAGGAGTTAAAGGGTGATTTTAAGCAAATTCAATTGGGAAAGGTTGACAAAGAGCAAAAGGTCGAAACTTTATTGAATACGAAGGCGCAAAAGGACGAGGTCGAGGTTTCTACCACATCAACTAAGGAGAAAAATTAGACACCGGTCTCACATCTTTAATCACTACATCCTACACATCTAAATGATGTAGATTGTAAGTCAACTTCATCCGACAACGAAAATATTTATGTTAAACTCCCCTTGGCGGAGGTGCTTGAGAATATGCCCAACTATGGGAAATTTTTGAAGACACTCATGGCCAAAAAGGGAGATTTTGAGCAAGCATTCACCGCTTTCTTGAAAAAGGAGTGTGATGGAATTTTATAGAAATGTAACCTACCATCAAAAATGGGTGATCCCGGACCTTTCCTTATCCCATGCAATGTAAACGGTTAGGAGATTCTCACATCTTTAGCCGATTCGGGAGCAAGTATCAACTTCATGCCCTATTCCGTTTACAATAGGCTAGGCCTAGGTGTGATGACCCAGAAATTTCGACTAAATTTAAACTTAATCTTTGTATGATAAATATTTCCGACACGATAAGCAAAGTCTGTAAAACTGAATCTCAAAATTTTTGAATTACTTTTATATATTTAAATACCTTCGGTTGTTTTCGACGATTCGCGAACAATTATATGTAAAAAGATACATATATACTATAACATGAAAAGGTAACAATGTATTAATTGTTTGATACCGTACATTAAACTTATTGGTTTAAATATCTATTTGAATGTATATGATAAGTTGAAATATTTATTATTAAAATTTATTTATAAATAACGTCCAATGTGTATTTAAAAACTGATTTATGTATATTAAAAAGATATATACATATATATAATAAACGATAGTAACATTCGTTTATTGATTCAATTGATATTTAGATAAGTTAACTAAAGCGTTTAAGATGAATCAGTTAAACACTAATTTGCTACAGTGTTTTCAAATTGCCACATTACTCAAAATGCTACAGTGTTTTCGAAAATCACTATTTGCTACAGTGAAATTGACTTTGCTACAGTGAATTGCTACAGTAAAATTTGACTTTGCTACAGTAACTTTGCTACAGTAAAACACTATTTTAAAATGTATTTTTAACAAATAACGAGACGATGATTTATAGAAGTAAATGACCAAAATACTCGAAAGTTTAAGATATACTATGAGTGGTATAGTTTATGGATAACTTAAGGCTATATCTTGACAAAGGTACGTGTCACGAAACGTAAAATGCAAGTTTTCTCAGCGTACGAAAGGACATTCAAAAAACCAGAACCGGGACATAAGTCGAGTGATGACGTACGACTTATCGGAACAAAAATTACAAGTCAACTATGCACGTGAATTTAATATAATATATAATTAATTATTTAAATTATATATATTATATTAATATTTAATTATGTCGACGAGCTAAATTACAAAGCATATGTGAGCTGTCCCTGGTCCTCATGCGAGTCGCATGGCCAGAAGGCCATTTCCATGCGAGTCGCATGACTCCAGATTTCAGGCCACATCTATAAATTTCAGTGTTTTCGCTCGATTTAAATCACACACATACACAAATATATATATACTCCGTAATATTATTTATTATTTATTATTATTATTATTATTATTATTAATAAGATTATTATTAATCTTATTATTTTTTATTATTATTAGTGTTATTATTTTTGCGATACAAAAATAATAATGTACAAAAAATATTACGACGGAGTGCTGTCCAAGTAATTTTCAAAATAAGTTTTCGAGCAAGCTAGAGCTAAGGAAATTATGGGTTATTGCCAAGGAGGTTATGGGTAATGTTCGGGGGTATTTTTGTGTGAATCAAACCTCGTGTTTATCATCTCCGATGCGTCTACGTGCTTTCCTACAATATTGTATATCAATATTTAACTGTGAGTTCATTTGATTCCCTTTTACTCTTTATATTTTTGGGACTGAGAATACATGCGCTATTTTTACAACTGCTTTATTAAATGCTTTTGAAATATATTTTTAACTGCGAATACATGCAAATGCTTTATTAACCGATATACAATATTTATATGCGTGAGTTTCATAAGATCCCTTTTACTCTCTACATTTTTGGGCTGAGAATACATGCAAATGCTTTATTAACCGATATACAATATTTATATGCGTGAGTTTCATTGATCCCTTTTTAATTGCTTTTGCAATATATTTTTGGGCTGAGAATACATGCACTTTATTTTAAACGCAATGGATACAAGTACATACTAAATTCTACACTGAGTTTGAACCGAAAATCCCTTAACTTTGGTAACTAGTAACTGCCAGTTATAAGAACTGGTGGGCGCGAGTAGTAGTATATGGATCCATAGGGCTTGACATCCCCGTTCGAGCTAGAGCGCTAGCCTTTTAACGGACGTATGCTATTTGAGAAGCGTACACGTTGGTTTGCGTGTATTATTAAGATGATTATACAGAGGGTACAAATTATATAAACGTTAAAGTTTAGTTACCAGGGTGCTCAATTTTGTAGAACCGATTGATAAACGTTTCGGATGAAACAACTGAAATCTTGTGGTCCACCTTTTATTTAAAACATAATGATAAACGTTTTGAATGAAACAACTGAACTTTTGTAATCCACATTGATATACGGATTATGTGTAATATTAAAACTATGAACTCACCAACCTTTGTGTTGACACTTGAAGCATGTTTATTCTCAGGTTTCTAGAAGTCTTCCGCTGTTTGCTCATACGTGATACAAGTTATGTGCTTGGAGTCATACATGCTATATACAAGAAACTTGCATTCATCAAACCATTACCATGTATCTTATTTTGACTGTATTGTCAATAGATGTATTATTGTAAACCATTTAAATGGTGATTGTCTATACGTAGGAATCATCAGATGTAAAAAAACCTGGAATTTATATATTCATTTATGAAATACCTTTTCAAACGAATGCAATGTTACAAAACGTATCACATAGAGGTCAAATACCTCGCAATGAAATCAATGAATGACGTGTTCGTCCATATGGATTTGGAGCGATCGTCACACTAGGTGACCTTTCACCCACTATAATGGGAGTCAAATTAATTGATCACTCATTTAACTCTAGTATGGGGATCGCCGAAGATTTAATTGTTAAGGTGGGGGACATGGAATTTCACATTGACTTTGTTATTGTTGATATAAAGGAAGACCCGGTTGTACCCCTTGTTTTGGGAAGGCCATTTTTGGCAACCGCGGGCTCTTTATTTGACTTTAGGACCTGGAAATTGACTCTTCGGGATAAAGGGAAATGCATGATAATAAAAACCAAACGTGTTAAAACACCATCAATGCCATTGACCACACCACAAGTTGTTGCTAGTATACAATGCATTGCAAGCACAAGGCAAGTAGGTTCACCAATTAAAGGTAGTGGGGGATTAACCAAGGGAATTCAAGGTAAAGCCAAAAATCAAAACGACGTTGTTGACAAGTGTATACGAAAGTTATTTGGGCGGGTGCATCGGCTTCATCAAAAAAGGATGAATACTTGAGAAAACGCCTAGCGTCAAATTTGTCAAAACATGAGAAAGTAAAACTTATGGAGTTAATCAATGAAACTAAGGTAATGAATGATTGGTTAATGTCAATGTTAAGTGGTGGTGGTAATGAAAATGTTTCCCTTAGTTCAAAGGGAAGGGAGGTTTACCACCCCGGGATTAGTTGAAATATCAAGGGGATGGGAGTCGGGTGATAGACTCGTTAAAAACTTTCCACAATTGTGTATATAATTTCTTTTAATTGCATTCCGTTTAGAATTGTATGATATTCATTTTCTTAGTTGCATTTTTATGTTTTTTGTATTGCATGAATATGGGTAAAACCGGAAAACGTCAAAAATAGTTTGTGAATGGGTCAAAATGGGCTTAGAATTGGAAAAACAGCAATTAGGTACAAAAGCGGTGCTTTTGTCCTAGGAGCGGCGCATTTCATTTAGAAGAGCGACGCTTCTTTCACAAGAGCGACGCTTTAACCTACAATTTTGTGTCAAAAATGAGCAGTAGCCAAGAACGGCGCTTTTGTTTTCAAAAGCAGCGCTTTTAGTTCGCCTAGAGCGACGCTATGCTTACAAAAGCGACGCTTCTGTTTTGTCAGGAGCGGCGCTCCTGTTTGAAAAGCGGCGCTTTTGCATCTGCTACTTAAGAATTCTGCACGACCAAAACTTCATTTTTCCACACCCAACTTCAATTTTCTCTCTAATAGCGGCGCATCTATAACCCTAATCAACCTAAATCGACCCAAGGCTTCAAATTTCATCAATTTTCTTGCAAATCTTCATTATCTAACATGGGAAAAGTAAGAATCTATCATTTTAATTAACACTTTAACATGATTTGATTGATTTTTACCAATTTTCTCTTTATACTTAATTCGTAGATTATGATTGATTTATGATGTTAATGGTCAAATTGTTGACGAATCTAGACTACATTGATGTTTATTAACATGATTTACATGCTTTATTACATAGATTTCAACTTTGAAATTCTAGGGTTCATCCAATTTGAGGGTTTTTGATTTTGAGCCAAATTGGAGTGTTAATTGTTATTGTTGAAGCTTAATTGTTATTATACCATGATTATCTTGCTTTGAATCTATCTTTCATGCTTGTATGATTTGAAATTGAAACTTAGAGTTCATAAGCTAGGGTTTTGAATGAGTTTGACCAATTTGAGCAATGTGATTGGTGATAATGTGCTTGTTTGCGGTATATTTATGCTATAACATGAAGAATTGATATAATTTGATGAATGCTCTTGTCTTAGTCGAATTTTGCACTAATTAGGCTTTGACTAGGGTTGACTTTTTGAAATTGATTCATGTTGACCATTTTTAACCAGAGCTTACTAGTTGAATATAATGCATGTTTAGCTTATGCTACTACATATGATTTATAATTACTTGCATGAGCTAAATGTTGCAACTTTGTGTAAAGCTTGAAATTTTACCAAATTGTTTGTCTTGTTTAATTTCACATATTGACCATGTCTATATGCAATTGTTTTATTCATGTTTGATATACATGCACATGTTTTACATGATGAAATTAATTGTGAATCTTTGAAATCAACTTGGAAATTATGATTGGACTTTGAAAGAAAATTGTTTATGTGCTAACTTTTATCTCTCCACAATGTTTTTCTCTTGTTGTCTTGTCATGTAGACTAACGTACCAACAAAGTCACATGGTGGCTCGGCAAGAGGAGCAAAACTACAAAAGAGTATTGGAGTTAAGGGTAGGGGTAAGCGCCCAGCTCAATAAGAGGTTGAGGTTGAACATGAGGAAATGCCACAAATCTCAGAGGATATCCAAAGACTTTCATCAGACCTGTGGTTACAATAGATTTTGCCGAACCCACGTTTTAGAGATGGCTTAGAGCTTAGGCTCAAGGATAGTTTCTATCCGGGAAAATGCATTGACTGGTCTCTTCTTGATGAGGCCGGTATGACTGCTGAGGCTGAGGGTCTTTTTAATGCTCCATATGAGAATAGGCAAATCAACCCTTGGGTTCCAATCTTTAGGTATAATAAGCCCATTTACATGGTCCCAACCTTGGAGTTCACTTCCATCCTTATTGTCAATTTTAGGGTAGAAACAATTACTGACCCAGAATACATGACCTTTAACCTGGGCGGCCAACAACGAAAAATGAGTATGCTCCAACTTATCAGGGCCTTAGGGATTTACACAGAGTTTAGGAACAACACCGATGCCCTTTGGGACTATCTTTTGACTTGCAGAATCCCCACTACCAACACGGAAGAGTTTAACTTTCAAGCCGCTTGGCATGAAATGAGCAATGGGGCTTTCTGCCCGGGTAAAACCTTAGCCAACACCCTTAAGACACATAACCTTTGGATCATAGCCCGATTCATTGTGAATACGGTCAACTACCATTTCCATAGCAATGAGAAGATGTCCTACTTGGACATTTAGTTCACTGATCGAATCTCAAATAAGGTGAATGTCCATGTCCCTCATGTTATTACTGACTATCTTTTCGATAAGATTGGGACAAAAGGGAAGAGAGGTACTATGGGTGGTGTTTTTGTTACAAGGATAGCAAGGTATTTGGGAATTGATGTTTCGAGGTTCACGGCCAATGAAATGTCTAAGTTTAGGTATGCGGATTTTAAAGGAGGTAAGATTCTCAAGAGGGATGCGAACAAACAAATGAGGAGGTGGTTTGATCTAAATGCTATTGGGAGAAATGAAGAAGAAGAAGAAGAAGAAGAAGAAGAAGAAGAAAAGGTGAGGCATGACTATGAAACGGGTAATGTAGGAGCGAGTAGTGGAGCACAAGGTGCGGGGAGTAGTGCTCCGAGTGGGTATGACCAATCTTGGCTTGAAAGTCGATTTAATCAAATTAATATTAACCAAGCAAACCAAGAATATGAAGCGCGCTACAACTTCTCGGGCCTATGGGCACATACTCAATGGGAAGCTCATTGTAGCCAACTTTATCAAGCAGACCCAACTTCCCCGAGGCCATTTGCTCCCACCTTTAACCCGTATGATTACAATCAACTTAGAACCTAACCAATAATTGACTATGACCCAAACGAGGCACTAAGACGGCTCAAGAGTTTGAGTACTTTGCAAGGATGAGGGGAGAACGACAACAATCAAGCGAGCAAAGTACATGGGATAATCCACCAAACTACGATCAATACCCAACTCATGACCAATCATACGAGAGCTTATGGAGGGTACAATTGGTGGTGATTCCTATGGTTGTATTCTCACTCTCTCTTGTTTGTTGGTTTAATTAATTTTATGATGGTTGATTTGTGAAACAATTTATTTGAATTTGTTGGCATGTAAGAACTAAGGGAGGTTGGTTTAGGAACATTTATGTGTGTGTGTGGCGAAAATAATTTGGTTATGTAACGACCCAACCCGTTAACCAACCAAAATCATGAAATAAAAAAAAAATTGAAACTGTGCGCGGCGCGCAACCCAGTCTGTGCGCGGCGCGCAGTATGGCTGACAGCTCGCTGTCCAAATTTCATGATTTTCGTTTAAAGATCTTCCATTTCCCGGCACTTTTAGACGTAACGCTTTTTACAACATGTTATTTTAAGTAAAACTAACACATTCCAATAATGTGACAACCCGAAAATTTTTGACCAAATTTAAACTTTATCTTTAAATGATTTAACGTTTTCGACACGATAAGCAAAGTCTGTAAAACCGAATCTCAAAATTTTTGAACTATTCAAGTACCCTTCGGTTGTTCTCAACGATTCGCGAACCATTATATGTAAATAGATACATATATATACTATAACTTGAAAACGTAACAAAGTTTTAATTGTTTAATACCGTACATTAAACTTATTGGTTTAAATATTTATTTGAATATATATGATAAGTTGGAATATAATTGTATGAATAACTTGCGACATATATTTAAAACGTGTTTATGAATGTTGAAAATGTATATTAACTTGGTCATAAAACGATTTGTTATTATATATATATCAACAAATAGCGAGGCAATGATTTATAGAAGTAAATGACCAAAATACTCGAAAGTTTATGATATACTTTGAGTGGTATAGTTTAGGGATAATTTAAGGCTATATTTTGACAAAGGTACGAGTCACAAAACGTAAAATACAAGTTTTCTCAGCTTACGAAAGGACATTTGAAAAACCGGAACCGGGACATAAGTCGAGTGATGACGTACGACTTATCAAAAAAAAATTACAAGTCAACTATGCATGTGAATTTAATATAATATATAATTAATTATATAAATTAAATATATTATATATATAATATAAAATTATGTCGACAAACAAGAAGTTAAAAATTTGTGAGCTGTCCCAGGGTGCCATGCGATCGCATGGCCTAGAAGCACAAATCCCATGCGATCGCATGGGGTACTTTTTTCATAAAAGGTTCTATAAATTGCGCGATTTTTGGCTCAGCTGAATCTATCTCTCTTTCTCTAGTATTATTACTCCGTAATATTTATTTAATTTATTATTATTATTATTATTATTATTATTATTATTATTATTATTATTATTATTATTGTTATTTATATTATTAAGATTAATATTATTATTAATCTTATCTTATTATTATTAGTATTATTAATTATGTATTATATATAAAATACTACGACGAGGTCATGAGTGGGTTACTTTCAAAATGGGTTTTCAAGCGGGATAGAGCTAAGGAAATTATGGGTAATGTTCGGGGGTATATTTATGAATCAAACCTAGTGTTTATCATCTCCGTTACGTCTACGTACTTTTCTGAAATATTGAATCACAATATTGATACGTAAGCATTTATATTTTATCTTTTATATACTAATAGTGTATCCATGTCTAGTGCTCGAGTATATATATTTATACAAGCTTGTATGCTAAATTTCATCGTTAAACAGTTTATGATGAATCACGAATTAAATATATATATTACTGGTAAAAGGTATATGATATACATGTTTTTGGAAAGCTGGCGAAAAATTAATAACTTTTCATTTAGACACCGAATAGTTTCGATGAACGGATTAAAAGATATGATCAACTGAATTATGATTGACGTTAATTGAAATTGCTTTTGAATCTGCAATTAAGATTTAAACAATTTGTTTACGAGATTGATAAAATGGATTTTTTGAATATTACCAACCGAGTAAATGAATCCTTATATAAGGTACATCTCGTTTTGTTGAACTTTTGTCAAAATTGACTTTTTGAAATAACTTTTGATAATTTTTGTATGTCGATCTCGAGCATTAGGATTATGATACACTATAACCAGACCTAGCTTGATAAACATTTTTTGACCAACATATGTTCTCTAGGTTGAGATCTACGATTAATTGGTAATCCGAGTTTCAGTCACATTTTGGTGAACAACTTTATATGCTGCTAAGGTGAGTTTCATTTGCTCCCTTTTTAAATGCTTTTGCAATATATATTTTTGGGCTGAGAATACATGCACTTTATTTTAAATGCAATGGATACAAGTACATACTAAATTCTACACCGAGTTTGAACCGAAAATCCCTTAGCTTTGGTAACTAGTAACTGCCGGTTATAAGAACTGGTGGGCGCGAGTAGTTGTATATGGATCCATAGGGCTTGACATCCCCGTCTGTTCCAGGTATAGAAACCCTAGCCTGAACTATAAAACAGACGTATGCTATTTGAGTTTAGTACACGTTGGTTTGCGTCTATTGTACATGTTGGTTGCATGTATGTTAAAACAGGGGTACTTATTATATAGACGTTAAAGTTTAGTTACCAGGGTGCTCAATCTTGTAGAATATTTTGATAAACGTTTCTAGATGAAACAACTGAAATCTTGTGATCCACTTTTATATACAGATTATGCGAAACACTAAAACTATGAACTCACCAACCTTTGTGTTGACACTTGTTAGCATGTTTATTCTCAGGTTCCCTAGAAGTCTTCCGCTGTTTGCTTATATGTTAGACAAGCTATGTGCATGGAGTCTTACATGGCATATTTTTCAAGGAAACGTTGCATTCACCAAATCATCACCATGTATCTTATTTTGACTGCATTGTCAGCGGAAGTACTGTTGTAAACTATTATTTATGGTTATTGTCTATATGTAGAAATCATTAGATGTCAAAAACCTTTGATTTAAATATTCATTTATGGTGTGCCTTTTCAAAAGAATGCAATGTTTACAAAACGTATCATATAGAGGTCAAATACCTCGCAATGAAATCGATGAATGACGTGTTCGTCCATATGGATTTGGAGCGATCGTCACAGTTGGTATCAGAGCGTTGGTCCTAGTGAACCAGGTCATGCATAAGTGTGTCTAACTGATAGTTGTTAGGATGCATTCGTAAGTCTGGACTTCGACTGTGTCTGCATGTCAAAAGTTTTGCTTATCATTTCTTGTCGGAAATTACATGCTTATCATTCTTAAGTCTAGACACGTTTTCCTGCATTTATTGCATAAATAGTGTATAGACAAAAATTCATATCTTAGCGTATCTGTTACTGTAAACTTTTCCTGACATCTTCCGAAAATTCCTCCGTGATTTATGGAATTTTGGTATTATATATACATATGTAAATTATGTATTGAAGAGTACCAATCTAAATTCTATAATCTATTTCATATCAAAAATCATCTCTCTAATTATACAAGATGGATCCCGTATCTAGTTCAAATTCTTTAAACTCCGACAGCTATTCCGATATGGATATTCAGCTGAATTCCGAAGACAGTGTAACCGGAATGGATCAACCAATCAGCCATCATCTATTCTAGATGAATTGGGGATGGGTTCGTAGCCTACTTAATTATTGGAGACAAGAAGAAGACGATCCCTTCCATCCACCACATTGCCCTCTTGGCGAAGAACCTGAAGCACTTACCGGCGAACCTGTTCGTAATACCATTTTCTCTCTCATCTCCAGAATATCTCGTCATGATCATATACTCTCTCAAATTCTGGATCTTATTCATCCGCTCGTCCGAACCGCCAATCATCCCGGTGTAGTAGAAGAAGTCAACGAGCTTCACACTCGGGTAGTGGCTTTGGAGAATATGGTGCAAAGGTTACAAGCACCAGCAGAATCACCGGCATCAACAGTACCACCGACAACAACACCAACAGTACCATTACCACCACCAACAATATCCGCACCGCAAGCCTCAACATCACAATATGTACCTTGAACATCAACGTCATACGCATCGTAGTTACCAAGAAATACCAGCAACAATAACCGATGAAGTATTAACTCATTTCCCCTGAAGAAATTTTATGTATATTTAATATATATGAATTTTGAAATCAAAATAAATCTTTTCGTACTAAGATATTATGTGTGAATCTTAACTGGTAGGTACTACTCGGTTAGTTCATATTACTAATATGCAATGACGTACATCCTTCCTTAACAACTTAACCATTGTTAACTACAATCTCTGTTTCAACTTAATGAATTCCATTTCATAATAAACCAAGTGTATTATTCAATTACATAATTGATTTTACATTTTCATTTTCGATGTACTCGAAACTTTCCAGAAAACATCATCTGTGCCTTGTAAGGTTCACAAAGATTTCACAAGCATCAACATCCTTCACTAAGAAATAAGAATAAATAATGAAGTATCGATTACATTAGCGAAATACTCCGCAAAGATTATGTAATCTTTAATGTTTTAGAGTTTAATAATTTCTAAGTCAAGCCGAAAATCAAATGAGCTTAATATGATATTAACTCATTAAATCTATATTAGATCTGAAGAAAATATACATACATATATTTTCATAAAGACGGTAATAAAAATTCTTTTATACAAAGTATTAATTGTGAAATCTTTAACGGGTAGGTACTACTCGAGAAATATTTAAGTTCACAATTAATATGTTACAATGTACATTCTTCAATTTTGATTCAAAAATCATTAACTATACTCACTATCTTCACAATGATACACAATCATTTCATACAAATTCAATCACATATTCTGATATCGACGTATCAGAATCCAAGCCATAACTCTGAACCGGTGACATCATTCTTAGATCTCTACATCTTTCAAAGCTTTACTTTAACTTTAAAACTGTGAAAGATCCTTTAGCATTGTTATTACCGAAAATAATCTTGCAATTCCTGTTCAAAGTATCCAGTTTTACCACACTTCCAACCAGTCAACTTCGACTTTTCAGATTAGCCTTATTATAACCTTGATATATACATTTTTGTTACTGGGGAACCTTTCATGTTCCACCACATTAGCAGTAAATTTAACAACAACTTCATTGATCTTTGACCTTCCAAAAAATCCTTATACTCATTGAAACCGTATCATGTACTCATCCACATCTTGTAACGACAATTGACATACCAACTATCAGGAATTAGCAATCAGTATTTTGAAATCTTGTAGCACGTCTACGCCAACAGTTATATGTGTACATATAACGTCTACCTCTTGGACTTACATACTTCGAATGTGAAGTTTCCGAAAAACACCCCAAACTACGAAACTAGTTCTCCGAATTTTGGAAAAATGTTGATGAAGCAGCAAAAACTGTAAACGACCTTAACAGTCAAAAGTTTGATGATAAAGAATAGTATGGTGGTAAAGCTGAGAAAAAGAGAAGGTTTGGAACTGGAAAACGGATTGAGCAGACCATGAAGGAGGCTGTGGACAAATCACAAAGACGAAATCTACCTTCAAAGAATCCAAATGATTCAGTGTCTGCTGAAACCATTAGTAAGAACCTTACTTCTTATTCTAAACCTTCACAGACAGATTTTCCGCATCATCCTCTGATATTATAAATTCGAAGATATCATCGTATCTTCCATTATAAATATCCTCCATATTTCTGAAGATATTTTCATAACTATTCTTATCTGAAATCATTTATCTCTTCACGCTATCTTTGTTACATCATAAAAGAAACTATTTTAGTTTCTAAAATCTGAAAAATTCGAAAAATGGATGTTTTGAAGTAATGTTGGGAACTGAAGCATGAATTAGTATAATATAATGACACTTGATCAACGTGATTATATTACAGTAAGTCATGCTGAGTTTATAATGGAACGTGATAAAGGTTCACAGATCATACCCTCATCATGAACCATGTTACATAACTCTTTCATTCGATTTAACCTCTAAACATATCAAGAAAATATTTTCTTGATGATTCGGTCTTTTTCGGATATTCTGGTAATTTGACAAGTCAGATTATGCCATTACCGTTTCTTTCTTAGAACATTAACTATGTTCATTTCAAAATCCATACCTACGAATTTTGGACTATTATTCGCTTGACTTAAAGTCGGGAAGAGAAAACGAAATCATGAAGCTCCGAAATATAATGGAAAATATAAAGCCCAAAAACAATCCCGAAATTACAAACCGTGTATATCGATGCGTATAGCAATATAAAGACACGGGAGAATGAAAAACACTACAACCCCAAGGTAATAGTAGAAGAAAATAACCTCCTCTAGTGGTAGATGAAAAAGAAGAATGAAGGATACGATAGCCAAGAAAATATCAAGAATCAGAACTGGATTAAGCATTTTCACAATCTATTAAGAAGTATAAAATAAGAAAGAAGATTATAGGAGTGGTGAAAATAAATGAAACGGAAGAGGTCAATTTATAGCAAAATATCAGACATAGCAATCGAGGCAGATTACGCATTTAATCAAAGGAAATCCTAATTTCCTTAAATTCCGAAGAATCAAATCTTATTTAAATTATGAAGATTTTCTATTCCTTAAATTCCAGAAATCAATCGTTACTATATCAAGAGATAAGACGAATCTCTATTCTCCATTTCACTCTATTACGAAAACTTCTCTCATACGCTTCGAGTAATCGGATTATTTTATCCGTATTATTCAATGGTGAAAAAAAAATTCTATTTACCAACTCATATTCGTCATGAAAATATTTTTATTGTTAGCCATGACGACCTCACTCAAATATCGGGACAAAATTTCTTTAACGGGTAGGTACTGTGACAACCCGAAAATTTTTGACCAAATTTAAACTTTATCTTTAAATGATTTAACGTTTCCGACACGATAAGCAAAGTCTGTAAAACCGAATCTCAAAATTTTTGAACTATTCAAGTACCCTTCGGTTGTTCTCAACGATTCGCGAACCATTATATGTAAATAGATACATATATATACTATAACTTGAAAACGTAAAAAAGTTTTAATTGTTTAATACCGTACATTAAACTTATTGGTTTAAATATTTATTTGAATATATATGATAAGTTGGAATATTAATTGTATGAATAACTTGCGACATATATTTAAAACGTGTTTATGAATGTTGAAAATATATATTAACTTGGTCATAAAACGATTTGTTATTATATATATATCAACAAATAGAAGTAAATGACCAAAATACTCGAAAGTTTATGATATACTTTGAGTGGTATAGTTTAGGGATAATTTAAGGCTATATTTTGACAAAGGTACGAGTCACAAAACGTAAAATACAAGTTTTCTCAGCGTACGAAAGGACATTTGAAAAACCGGAACCGGGACATAAGTCGAGTGATGACGTACGACTTATCAGAAAAAAATTACAAGTCAACTATGCATGTGAATTTAATATAATATATAATTAATTATATAAATTAAATATATTATATATATAATATAAAATTATGTCGACAAACAAGAAGTTAAAAATTTGTGAGCTGTCCCAGGGTGCCATGCGATCGCATGGCCTTGAAGCACAAATCTCATGCGATCGCATGGGGTACTTTTTCAGAAAAGGTTCTATAAATTGCGCGATTTTTGGCTCAGCTGAATCTATCTCTCTTTCTCTAGTATTATTACTCCGTAATATTTATTTAATTTATTTTATTATTATTATTATTATTATTATTATTATTATTATTATTATTATTATTATTATTATTATTATTATTATTTATATTATTAAGATTAATATTATTATTAATCTTATTATTATTAGTATTATTAATTATGTATTATACATAAAATACTACGACGAGGTCATGAGTGGGTTACTTTCAAAATGGGTTTTCAAGCGGGATAGAGCTAAGGAAATTATGGGTAATGTTCAGGGGTATATTTATGAATCAAACCTAGTGTTTATCATCTCCGTTACGTCTACGTACTTTTCTGAAATATTGAATCACAATATTGATACGTAAGCATTTATATTTTATCTTTTATATACTAATAGTGTATCCATATCTAGTGCTCGAGTATATATATTTATACAAGCTTGTATGCTAAATTTCGTCGTTAAACAGTTTATGATGAATCACGAATTAAATACATATATTATTGGTAAAAGGTATATAATATACATGTTTTTGGAAAGCTGGCGAAAAATCAATAACTTTTCATTTAGACACCGAATAGTTTCGATGAACGGATTAAAAGATATGATCAACTGAATTATGATTGACGTTAATTGAAATTGCTTTTGAATCTGCAATTAAGATTTAAACAATTTGTTTACGAAATTGATAAAATGGATTTTTTGAATATTACCAACCGAGTAAATGAATCCTTATATAAGGTACATCTCGTTTTGTTGAACTTTTGTCAAAATTGACTTTTTGAAATGACTTTTGATAACTTTTGTATGTCGATCTCGAGCATTAGGATTATGATACACTATGACCAGACCTAGCTTGATAAACATTTTTTGACCAACATATGTTCTCTAGGTTGAGATCTACGATTAATTGGTAATCTGAGTTTCGGTCACATTTTGGTGAACAACTTTATATGCTGCTAAGGTGAGTTTCATTTGCTCCCTTTTTAAATGCTTTTGCAATATATATTTTTGGGCTGAGAATACATGCACTTTATTTTAAACGCAATGGATACAAGTACATACTAAATTCTACACCGAGTTTGAACCGAAAATCCCTTAGCTTTGGTAACTAGTAACTGCCGATTATAAGAACTGGTGGGTGCGAGTAGTTGTATATGGATCCTTAGGGCTTGACATCCCGTCTGTTCCAGGTATAGAAACTCTAGCCTGAACTATAAAACAGACGTATGCTATTTGAGTTTAGTACACGTTGGTTTGCGTGTATTGTACATGTTGGTTACATGTATGTTAAAACAGGGGTACTTATTATATAGACGTTAAAGTTTAGTTACCAGGGTGCTCAATCTTGTAGAATATTTTGATAAACGTTTCTAGATGAAACAACTGAAATCTTGTGATCCACTTTTATATACAGATTATGCGAAACACTAAAACTATGAACTCACCAACCTTTGTGTTGACACTTGTTAGCATGTTTATTCTCAGGTTCCCTAGAAGACTTCCGCTGTTTGCTTATATGTTAGACAAACTATGTGCATGGAGTCTTACATGGCATATTTTTCAAGGAAACGTTGCATTCACCAAATCATCACCATGTATCTTATTTTGACTGCATTGTCAGCGGAAGTACTGTTGTAAACTATTATTTATGGTGATTGTCTATATGTAGAAATCATTAGATGTCGAAAACCTTTGATTTAAATATTCATTTATGGTGTGCCTTTTCAAAAGAATGCAATGTTTACAAAACGTATCATATAGATGTCAAATACCTCGCAATGAAATCGATGAATGACGTGTCCATATGGATTTGGAGCGATTGTCACAAATAATAAAACGACTTTTACAACGTGGGGCCCACATACGCCCAAAATACCCTTAAGTACGAAGTACGAGTTTCGACCACAAAAGTTTAATTTCCAAACGACACTTAGAGCATGGTGTTTGGGGTTAAACTACCCATATCTTGGTCAAACTTCCAAAAGCTAAAACCCCCGTGAGCCATTAATCCAAGCGAATACCTTTGCCCTTATCCAAGCCGGTGCCTAAAAAGGTAAACAACGAGAGGGTAAGCTAAAGCTTAGTGAGTAGAATAAATATATACATGCATATACAACTTACCTACTCGTATCCACAACATCATACAATGCATATAATTGCATATCATCTCGTAACAAAAGCTAGTATCATCAAACGTACAACTTGCGATATTAATAGCATAAAATCATAATAATAATGAAATGCTAAACATCAACAAGTATAAACCATGGTTATCTAATATCCAAGGGAATGTCCTCGCGAACAAGTCATCGATGTTCATAACAACCGTTAGCTCCCAAAAACGGATATGGTATGCTAACCCCCGAGGTGTTCCAAAACGGCTATGGCATCACCCCCAAGTGTTCCAAAACGGCTATGGCATCACTTGATCACGTGTGAGTAAGAACCGGTTATTCAATTAGCTCCCAAAACGGCTATGGTATGCTAACCCCGAGGTATCCCAAAACGGCTATGGTATTCCCCCAAAGTGTTCCAAAACGGCTATGGCATCACTTAATAACGGCCATTACTCACAACCATGTGCACAAAACGGCTATGTACACAATTAACACGGGCACATAAATTATATACATACATACATAAGTATTCCACTCACCTTATCGTCTTGATGAGATTTCCAACAATACTTGTAACCTTCAATGCGAGTCACCTAATACAATTAAATGCCCAATTAATTCACCCACTAAACTCACTAGTGCATTTATGATCCCCTTTGCACTAGAATCACCCAATCAAAAACCAATCTCACAATTAATCACTAAAAGTTAGTAGTTAAGGTTCTAAGACTCCCATCAATACATATCTAGGGTGTTTTCATACCCAATTTATCCTGCTAGGTCAAACTTACCCATTTGACCTATTTCAAGTCAACCATGAACCCCAAAACACTTTTCACTAACAACACAAGTGAGCTAGTGATTTAACTAACCATTTAAGACTCATTAACACCATTTATTACTTTGAAACCCTAGGTTAGTCAATCATGAGTCCTCATAACTCAATCTTACCCAAAAATCCCAATTTACCAACAAGTGGGTTTTATGCTTATCTCTAACCCAAAACCTTAACCCTTGAACAAATTAAACTAAGGAAAACAAGATTAGGACTTACCACCACAATCAAAATGTAGCTAGTGATGAGATGAACAACTTTATAACTCGAGCTAGGACCCGAAACTAACTTCTTCTTCCTTTGCTTGAGCTTTCTCACACTAGGCATCTCTCTCTCTCTATAAAATTTAAGTGGAAGGGATGAGGTTGTTGGAAGTGGAGTAAATGTTACCCCAAGATCTGATCTAGTGGCCTTAAACTCGTCCCCAAGTGAATTTACCAAAAATCCCTTCTAAAATATCCATTTAAAAGAAACAGAAACTGCCAGCTGGAAAGGATGCGCGGCGCGCTCCCGTACATGTGCGCGGCGCGCACAATGATCTGAACCGTCTCTGATCACAGTTTAATTACACACAACTTCCCACACTTCTTGCACCTTATTTACACTTTTGTACAATAAATATTAGGGTGTTACAACTCTCCCCCACTTGAATCGGAGCGCGTCCTCGCGATCCAAGGCGCATGATAAGAGGGAAGATACACTAGCACAAACTCTTCGGGTTCCCATGTAAACTCGAAACCTTTACGACGACGCCATTGAACTTTAAAGGTTCTCAGTTCCTTAATTCTCAACATTTTCACCTTTTTCTCGAGTATAGCAATCGGATCTTCAAGATACTCTAATTTGTTGTTTAGCTCAATCTCGTCTAATGGCACCCATGACGAATCATCCGCAAGACACTTATGGAGATGGGAAACATGAAATGTATTATGGATCCCCGCAAGCTCTTCGGATAATTCCAGACGATATGCAACTTCACCAACACGAGCTAAAATTTTAAATGGCCCAATAAACTGAGGAGCTAACTTTCCTCATTTTCGGAATCGAATAATACCCTTCCATGGCGAAACCTTAAGCATCACCATGTCACCTTCTTGGAACTCAATCGGTCGCCTACGCTTATCGGCATACGACTTTTGTCTATCTTGAGCCACTTTCAAATGAGTCTGAATCATCTCGATCTTATTATTTATCTCTAAAACCAAATTGGTACTCCTGATTTCCCTTTGACCCACTTCACCCCAATAAATCGGAGTTCGACACCTATGCCCATAAAGCATCTCATAAGGTAGCATTCCAATACTAGCATGATAACTATTGTTGTACAAGAATTCCACCAAAGGCAAGTGTTCATCCCAACTACCACCGAAATCGATAATACACGCCCGTAACATATCCTCCAATGTTTGATTCGTACGTTCAGTTTGACCGTCTGTTTGAGGATGGTACACCGTACTCATATTCACTCTCGTACCCATATCTTCATGAAACTTTTTCCAAAATCGAGAAGTAAAACGCGTGTCCCGATCCAAAACGATATACGCGGGAACGCCATGTCTCGATATCACCTCTTTAATGAACATTTTCGCAAGTGCCTCCGATGTAATTGCTTCTTTAATATTAAGAAACAAAGCACTTTTCGTCAATCTATCAACGATCACCCAAATAGTATCAAATTAGGTTCTTGCCGTTTTCAGCAACTTGGTAATAAAATCCATGGTAATATGCTCCCACTTCTACTTCGGGATTTCTAAAGGTTGCAATTTACCATAAGGTTTTTGATGTTCGGCTTTTACTTGCAAACACATAACACATTGTTTAACATATTTAACCACATCACGTTTCATTCCGGGCCACCAATACTCTTTCTTCAAATCGAGGTACATTTTTGTTGCACCCGGATGAATGGAATACTTTAACTTGTGCGCTTCATCAAGAAGCACCTTTCGGTAATCCCCCATCTTTGGTACCACACCCTATTTTGAAAGGATAACAACCCGTGAGGGCCTAATTGAATAGACTCCGTTTGCCCCACAATTCGTTCTTCGTGTTTGTTATTAACAAAAGCTTCAATTTGAATCTCACCGAGATTAACAAGAAAATCGTTAGTAATTATCATACGTAACAATCCTAATCGTATTGCCGGATGTTGACTCTTTTGACTTAACGCATCCGCGACCACATTCACCTTGCCTGGATGATAAAGTATCTCACAATCATAGTCTTTTACCATGTCTATCCATCTACGTTGACGATAATTCAAATCTCGTTGATCAAAAAGATGTTTCAAGCTCTTGTGATCCGAATAAATCGTACACTTGACACCATACAAGTAATGGCGCCAAATTTTCAATGCATGTACCACCGCTGCTAATTCAAGATCATGAGTCGGGCATCTCTTTTCGTGTTCCTTCAATTCTCGAGAGGCATAAGCGATGACTTTACCTCTTTGCATTAGAACACACCCAATTCCATTTAATGAGGCATCACAATAAACCGTCGTATCTTCTACACCTTTAACACAATTTCTCTTTTAACAATTGAAAAGCAATTTCTTGCTCGTTCTCTCAATTGAATCTTGTATTCTTTCTTGTCAATTTTGTCAATGGAGAGGCAATTTTAAAAAAAGTCTTGGATAAACTGACGATAATAACCGGCCAATCCGAGAAAACTTCGGATTTTCGTAGGTGTAGTCGGTTGTTCCCAACTCTTTACTGTATCTATCTTCCCCGGATCTACTTGGATCCCTTCCTTGTTCACAATATGGCCAAGGAATTGCACTTCCCTTAGCCAAAATTCACATTTTGAGAATTTAGCATACAACTTCTCCTTTCGTAACGTCTTCAACACTTCGCGCAAATGGTGTTCATGTCCTTTCATACTTTTCGAATAGACAAGTATGTCATCAATGACCACAATTACCGACTTGTCCAACATGGGTTAGGCACACTCGGTTCATAAGGTCCATAAATGCCGCCGGTGCATTCATAAGACCGAAAGCATCACTACAAATTCAAAATGCCCGTAACGAGTTCGAAAGGCCGTCTTCTCAATATCTTCCTCACGGACCCACATTTGGTGATAGCCGGACTGTAAGTTAATCTTCGAAAAATACGTCGCACCTTGGAGTTGGTCAAACAAATCATCAATCCGTGGCAATGGATAACTATTCTTAATCGTTACTTTATTTAACTCCCGATAATCGATGAACATCCGCATACTACCATACTTCTTCTTCACGAATAAAACCGGAGCGCCCCAAGGCAAAGCACTCGGTCGGATAAAACCCTTTTCAAGCAACTCTTGGGTTTGATTCAACAACTCTTGCATTTCTGTTGGTGCTAAATGATAAGGAGTTTTAGCAATGGGGGTAGCCCCCGGAACCAACTCAATGCGAAATTCAACTTGTCTTTCCGCTGGAACACCCGGCAACTCATCCGGAAAAACGTCTTCACATTCATTAACCACCGGAATTTTACGAATGGGTGGCAGCTCTTCACGAGTATCAACCGCATGGGCAAGAAAAGCCATGCCACCACTACTAAGGAAATGACGCGCTCTTGCATAAGTGCATAATGGCACAAGTCTTCTCCGTTTCTAGCCATGAATAATTAACTCTCCCCCACTTGGGGTCTTCACACGAATAAACTTTTCATGGCATGCAATATCAGCTCTATAACGATCGAGCCAATCCATACCCACAACAATATCGAACTCACCCAAAGTCATCGGAATAAGATCGATTTTAAACGTTTCGGTACCAAACACAACATTACAATCTTTACAAACATCAAAACCTAGCACCGTCTTACCATCCGCTATTTCGAATTCTACCGGACGACTTAACTTAGCTAGCGGTTTATTAAGATTAAAAACAAATCGCGGAGCCACAAACGATAAATTAGCACCGCTATTAAATAGTATTCTTGCCGGATTAGAATTAACCATGAAAGTACCTGAGACAACTTCGTTGGATTGTTTAGCTTCATCGTTGGTCATCAGATAGTTTCTTCCCCTAGCCGTACCTGCCGCCTTTTCTAGCTTCTTCACTTGATCTCCTAACAATTCGGGACATTCCGACTTCTGGTGCCCCGATTTTTGACAATTAAAGCATGTGACCGTCTTGCTCGGACAATCGCGGGAGAAATGACCCTTCTTCTTGCAACTATTGTAGTGACCCGAACTTTTCCATGTTTATATATATTAAATGAAATTGATATTTACATGATTAAGTGTTTCCAACATGTTAAGCAATCAAAGTTGTTAAGACTTGATTAATTGAAATAGGTTTCATATAGACAATTGACCACCCAAGTTGACCGGTGATTCACGAACGTTAAAACTTGTAAAAACTATATGATGACATATATATGTTATATATATAGTTAACATGATATTATGATAAGTAAGTATCTCATTAGGTATTTTAACAATGAGTTATATACATAAAAATGAGACTATTGAATTTAAGAAACTCGAAAACGTTATATATAACGATTATCGTTATATCAACGTCTTACTAAGTACATATGAATCATATTAAGATATTGATACACTTAGTTAATTATGTTAAATTATAAGTAAATATATCATTAAGTGTATTAACAATGAACTACATATGTAAAAATAAGACTACTAACTTAATGATTTCGAAACGAGACATATATGTAACGATTATCGTTGTAACGACATTTAACTGTATATATATCATATTAAGATATATTATATATCATAATATCATGATAATGTAACAATTTAACATCTCTTTAGATATAATAAACATTGGGTTAACAACATTTAACATGATCGTTAACTTAAAGGTTTCAAATCAACATTTACATGTAACGACTAACGATGACTTAACGACTCAGTTAAAATGTATATACATGTAGTGTTTTAATATGTATTCATACACTTTTGAAAGACTTCAAGACACTTATCAAAATACTTCTACTTAACAAAAATGCTTACAATTACATCCTCGTTCAGTTTCATCAACAATTCTACTCGTATGCACCTGTATTCGTACTCGTACAATACACAGCTTTTAGACGTATGTACTATTGGTATATACACTCTAATGATCAGCTTTTAGCAGCCCATTTGAGTCACCTAACACATGTGGGAACCATCATTTGGCAACTAGCATGAAATATCTCATAAAATTACAAAAATATGAGTAATCATTCATGACTTATTTACATTAAAACAAAATTACATATCCTTTATATCTAATCCATATACCAACGACCAAAAATACTTACAAACACTTTCATTCTTCAATTTTCTTCATCTAATTGATCTCTCTCAAGTTCCATCTTCAAGTTCTAAGTGTTCTTCATAAATTCCATAAGTATAGTTTCATAAAAATCAAGAATACTTCCAAGTTTGCAAGTCTACTTCCAAGCTTTCTAATCCATTCCAAGTAATCATCTAAGATCAAGGAACCTTTGTTATTTACAGTAGGTTATCTTTCTAATTCAAGGTAATATTCATATTCAAACTTTGATTCAATTTCTACAACTATAACAATCTTATTTCGAGTGAAAATCTTAATTGAACTGTTTTCGTGTCATGATTCTGTTTCAAGAACTTTCAAGCCATCCAAAGATCCTTTGAAGCTAGATCCATTTTTCTCATTTCTAGTAGTTTTATCCAGAAAACTTGAGGTAGTAATGATGTTCATAACATCATTCGATTCATACATATAAAGCTATCTTATTCGAAGGTTTAAACTTGTAATCACTAGAACATAGTTTAGTTAATTCTAAACTTGTTCTCAAAAAAAGTTAATCCTTCTAACTTGACTTTTAAAATCAACTAAACACATGTTTTATAGTTATATGATATGCTAACTTAATGATTTAAAACCTGAAAACACGATGAACACCATAAAATTGGATATACGCCGTCGTAGTGAAACCGGGGGCTGTTTTGGTTTGGATAATTAAAAACTATGATAAACTTTGATTTAAAAGTTGTTCTTCTGGGAAAATGACTTTTCATATGAACACGAAACTATATCCAAAAATCAAGGTTAAACTCAAAGTGGAAGTATGTTTTCTAAAATGGTCATCTAGACGTCGTTCTTTCGACTGAAATGACTACCTTTACAAAAATGATTTGTAACTTATATTTCTGACTATAAACCTATACTTTTTCTATTTAGATTCATAAACTAGAGTTCAATATGAAACCATAGCAATTTGATTCACTCAAAACGGATTTAAAATGAAGAAGTTATGGGTAAAACAAGATTGGATATTTTTGATCTTTTTAGCTACGGGAAATGTTTAACAAATCTATACAAATCATATCCTAGCTAACTTATATTGTATTATACATGTATTCTAATATATTATGTAATCTTGGGATACGATAGACACGTATGCAAATGTTTTGACATATCATATCGACCCATGTATATATTATTTGGAACAACCATAGACACTCTATATGCAGTAATGTTGGAGTTAGCTATACAGGGTTGAGGTTGATTCCAAATATATATATATATATTTTGAGTTGTATTCTAGCCTGAGACGTGTATACATTGGGTCGTGGATTGATTCAAGATAATATATATCGCTTTATTTCTGTACATCCAACTGTGGACAACTAGTTGTAGGTTACTAACGAGGACAACTGACTTAATACACTCAGATCTTTAAAACATAATAAAAATGGTTGTAATTATATTTTGATCATACTTTGATATATATGTACATATTTGTATAGGTTCGTGAATCGATCCGTGGCCAAGTCTTATTTCCGAGGAAGGAAATATCTGTGAAAGTAAGTTATAGTCCCACTTTTAAAATCTAATATTTTTGGGATGAGAATACATGCATATTTTATAAATGATTTACAAAATAGACACAAGTACGTGAAACTACATTCTATGGTTGAATTATCGAAATCGAATATGCCCCTTTTTATTAAGTCTGGTAATCTAAGAATTAGGGAACAGACACCCTAATTGACGCGAATCCTAAAGATAGATCTATTGGGCCTAACAAACCCTATCCAAAGTACCAGATGCTTTAGTACTTCGAAATTTATATCATATCCGAAGGGTGTCCCGGAATGATGGGGATATTCTTATATATGCATCTTGTTAATGTCGGTTACCAGGTGTTCACCATATGAATGATTTTTATCTCTATGTATGGGATGTGTATTGAAATATGAAATCTTGTGGTCTATTGTTACGATTTGATATATATAGGTTAAACCTATAACTCACCAACATTTTTATTGACGTTTAAAGCATGTTTATTCTCAGGTGAATACTAAGAGCTTCCGCTGTTGCATACTAAAATAAGGACAAGATTTGGAGTCCATGTTTATATGATATTGTGTAAAAACTGCATTCAAGAAACATATATCGATGTAATATATTTCTATTGTAAACCATTATGTAATGGTCGTGTGTAAACAGTATAGTTTAGATTATCATTATTTGATAATCTACGTAATGTTTTTAAAACCTTTATTGATAAAATAAAGGTTATGGTTGTTTTAAAAATGAATGCAGTCTTTGAAAAACGTCTCATATAGAGGTCAAAACCTCGCAACGAAATCAATTAATATGGAACGTTTATAATCAATATGAACGGGACATTTCAACTATAACAAGTAGGTGTAAAAGTATTCGAACCACCTTTCTTTACACTTCCGACACTTTCGGACCCGCCCTTGCTCTTCTTGTTGGAGTAACTAGACGCTTCAAATTTTCTCTTACTCGTCCAATAACTAACCGGACTCGGAGCTTGCGTTTCAAACCCCTTCGCCACCACCAATAGCTTAGCAAAAGTTTCAACATGACCAATACTAATTTTACCCTTCAAATCATCTCTAAGGGTTGCGTGAAAATCTTCCATCAACAATTAATCATTCCCCACATACTCGGGGCAAAAACGCGCTTTGGCGAGAAAGTTGGTTTTAAGAGTGTTTAAGTCCAAAGACCCTTGACGCATGTTTCTTAACTCGTTGCGCAATTTAGAAAGGTCCGCTTGCGTACGATACTTAAGGAAAAACTCCTTCTTGAACTCCTCCCAAGACAACCCTACAAAAGACGTTTCACCTACCATGGCAAGTTTACTATCAAGCCAATTTTTAGCATTGCCCCTCATCAAACTAGTGGCAAGCCTTGTCTTCTTTTCGGGTGGGCATTCGCTAGTATGAAAGCAACCCTCAACATCGGAGATCCAAGCCGTACTTTTCATGGGGTCGTGATCCCCGTAAAAGAGAGGAGGCTTAGTTGCCATAAAGTTTTTGTAGCTAAAAACCATCTCGCCCCCATTTTGAGGTCTAGGAAACCTCCTTTCAACTTTTTCTTTCACGGCGTCGGCCGTTTATTCCCGAATTAAATATACAATATGTTCCGAAACCGACTCTTCAAGTATTTGCTTAACCTTTAGAGAGAAAACCGAGACGTAGTTCTCTAGAGCGGCCTCTATTTTGGTAGTTATTTCATCTTCCTCCACATGAGAGGGACCACCACCATTATCTGTATCCGTTCCATTTCTCGTCTTCATTCTAAAAATTAAAATGGATTAGACGTCACGTCAAACAATAAGGACATATATATACATATGACCGCACGCACACCACACCTAGCTCAATACTTGTCGCATGTCCTTGCATGACTTAACTTGCAACCGTAATAGTGGCTGCGACTCACTATTACGCTCGCATGCCGTGCCGTGCTCAAACGTCCCACAACCATCTTGCTCGATGTTCAAAACAATAACGCATGATTAGTAAAAACATAACATTAGCATAGTTAGTCCACCTATTCACCAATGCACTAACCAAAACCCGTACCGACCCGTAATCCTACAAGTCCCGCATTTCAAATCACAACACAAAAGTCTAAGTCTAGGCGCCTATCTCAAGTCACCTAAATCCCTTAGACCATGCTCTGATACCACTTGTAATGACCCAACCAGTTAACCAACCAAAATCATGAAATAAAAAAAAAATTTGAAACAGTTCTGCCCAGACTGGGTGAGCGGCGCGCATCCCAGTCTGTGCACGGCGCGCAGTATGGCTGACAGCCCGCTGTCCAAATTTCATGATTTTCGTTTAAAGATCTTCCACTTCCCGGCACCTTTAGGCGTAACGCTTTTTACAACATGTTATTTTAAGTAAAACTAACACATTCCAATAATAAAACGAGTTTTACAACGTGGGGCCCACATACGCCCAAAATACCCTTAAGTACGAAGTACGAGTTTCGACCACAAAAGTTTAATTTCCAAACGACACTTAAAGCATGATGTTTGGGGTTAAACTACCCATATCTTGGTCGAACTTCCAAAAGCTAAAGCCCCCGTGAGCCATTAATCCAAGCGAATACCTTTGCCCTTATCCAAGTCGGAGCCTAAAAAGGTAAACAACGAAGTACTAAACACCATGCCCACTAGCTCTTCCGTCTAGTGAACTTACCTACTCGTATCCACAACATCATACAATGCATATAATCACATATCATCTCGTAACAAAAGCTAGTATCATCAAACGTACAACTAGCGATATCAATAACATAAAATCATAATAATAATGAAATGCTAAACATCAACAAGTATAAACCATGGTTATCCAATATCGCAAGGGAATGACCTCGCGAACAAGTCATCGGTGTTCATAATAACCGTTAGCTCCCAAAAACGGCTATGGTATGCTAACCACCGAGGTGTTCCAAAACGGCTATGGCATCATCCCCAAGTGTTCCAAAACGACTATGGCATCACTTGATCACGTGTGAGTAAGAACCGATTATTCGATTAGCTCCCAAAACGAGTATGGTATGCTAACCCCGAGGTATCCCAAAACGGCTATGGTATTCCCCCAAAGTGTTCCAAAACGGCTATGGCATCACTTAATAAAGGCCATTACTCACAACCATGTGCACAAAACGGGTATGTACACAATTAACACGAGCACATAAATTATATACATACATACATAAGTATTCCACTCACCTTATTGTCTTGGTAAGATTTCCAACAATACTTGTAACCTTCAATGCGAGTCACCTAATACAATTAAATGCCCAATTAATTCACCCACTAAACTCACTAGTGCATTTATGACCCCCTTTGCACTAGAATCACCCAATCAAAAACCAATCTCACAATTAATCACTAAAAGTTAGTGGTTAAGCTTCTAAGACTCCCATCAATACATATCTAGGGTATTTTCATACTTAATTTATCCCGCTAGGTTAAACTTACCCATTTGACCTATTTCAAGTCAACCATGAACCCCAAAACACTTTTCACTAACAACACAAGTGAGCTAGTGATTTAACTAACCATTTAAGACTCATTAACACCATTTATTACTTTGAAACCCTAGGTTAGTCAATCACGAGTCCTCATGACTCAATCTTACCTAAAAATCTCAATTTACCAACAAGTGGGTTTTATGCTTATCTCTAACCCAAAACCTTAACCCTTGAACAAATTAAACTAAGGAAAACAAGATTAGGACTTACCACCACAATTAAAACGTAGCTAGTGATGAGATGAACAACTTTATAACTCGAGCTAGGACCCGAAACTAACTTCTTCTTCCTTTGCTTGAGCTTTCTCACGCTAGGAATATCTCTCTCTCTAAAATTTAAGTGGAATGGATGAGGTTGTTGGAAGTGGAGTAAATGTCACCATAAGATCTGATCTAGTGACCTTAAACTCATCCCCAAGTGAATTTACCAAAAAGCCCTTCTAAAATATCCATTTAAAAGAAACAGAAACTGCCAGCTGGAAAGGGTGTGCGACGCGCTCCCGTACATGTGTGCGGCGCGCACAATGATCTGTACCGTCTCTGATCACAGTTTAATTACACACAGCTTCCCACCCTTCTTTCACCTTATTTACACTATTGTACAATAAATATTAGGGTGTTACAGTTTATGTTTGATTGTGTTTATGTTGTTAGTTATTTGGATCCGGATGGCTTGTAGTTCCCGCATAAAACAATTTGAACTTGAATGTGGCATGTAATAACTTAAGACTATTTAGGATTGTGATGTTTTCATTATTGACGATTGTGTGTTTGATGCCAATTTGATATGTTGGTTGATTCGTCGAATTATGCATGTGTGATGTTGATCATGGATATTTTATGTTTGGTTGTTGAAATATGGAGTTTATATTTTGCTAGTGATCTTATCGGTTGAGTAGTTTGGTTGAATATCTTATTGTGTTGGTAAATGTTTGTATGATTTTGTTGATATATTTGGAGCGTTATGATTTTATTGCGGGCGCTTATACTCTCCCGAGTATGGCCCCGCACATTTTGTACCTTGTGAGCATACTTCAATTGTAGGGAATGCCATATGCACTTGGCTCCTTCTTTTGGCTCAACAAGTGGTGCAACAACATGCAAGCGAATTTGGTGACTAAGTAATACTCGAATGGTAACAACAAAGATCGTTTAATCTTCGCCGGTTTTTACTTTCTTCCCTCTCATCTTCTCTATTTTCAAAATGTCCCTCATTTTCACTTATTCTATCGCTTTAATGCAATGAGGGCATTGCATACGCTAAATGTAGGGGGGAGAGAGTTAAAATTTTGGGCCATTTTTAAACTTTTTCAGGTAAACTAGTCACATATACTCTCTAAAGATTAAAACTTGCATTGTCGAACAATTTTTGGAACAAGTTTTTAACCATTACACTAAATCATATCATAAACATCTAAAAATGGTTAAAACTTGTAAAATTTTCAAACTTTTTGGAAAAGTAAAGTCTTTTCCTTGTTTTAAAAAAAACTTAAGGAAGTAAAGTCTTCCTTAGTTCATGATTGTATTTCACCAAGTGAAAGTAAAGTCTTTCACTTTTCTTATGATTTTGCATGATAAAATTTTGAGAAAAATCAAACTTATGCTTGAATGCATGTGTACCAAAACTAAGTGTTTAAAGCTTCGTGCTTTAACACTTCCGGATGAATCGAGTCCATCCATTCTTGGGAGTCAAGTCTCCCGAATTTCGTTTTACTTGGTGTGGGAGACTTCCTAATCCACACCATTTCATATTGACATTGGTTGTCTCATCATTGCACGATGTTTCAACCGATGTATCATACCGTGAGAATAGGAGCCTTGAGCTTCACAAAGTGCTATCCTTTTTAGGAGCAATGACTTCGTGCTAGTGTTGCTAGACAACACAATCCATAGCCAAAAGCTATGGCACCCTGGCACTTACAATTAACGGAAAGGTAGTAACTACTTCCTACCTTTTCTAAAAATAAGCATAAAAGCTTGTTATGTGGGAAGTAGATAAGCATCATCTCATTTTGGAAGTAAAGTCTTCCAAACTTGGAAGTAAAGTCTTCCAAGTTATGTTTGTTCCAAGCTTGGGAGTAAAGTCTCCCAAGTCAAGCTCGATTGTTTAAAAGGAAGTTAAAGTCTTCCTAATGCTTTAAAAATTTAGAATTGGCGGACTATCTTATTTAGCTACGTGGGGCCCTAATTCCACGAGCCTTCGTTAATGCTTTCGCCCTACTATGAGAGAAACCATAGAGTTGTGATAGAAAGCTTGATGAGTGCCGGTTACCCCGTGCCCGGGTAACCAAATAAAGGTGGGGTACCCAGTCCCTTACCTTTGGCACACCCACTTTAACCCTATAATTGGAATTGACGATTATCAATTGGAATTGACAATATATAGTTGGAATTGACGAAAAATAGGTGTTTTGGGGGCATGGAGGTGGAGGGAAAGCCATTGCGGGATGATGAGGTGAGCATTCTTTTTGGAAGCGTATTCTTTACACGATGCATTTCATGATTAGTGATGATGTGTGCGATTTTCATGGCCCTTATTCATTTCGGGGTGCATTTTACATACTTTGGGCACACTTTGAGTTTATTTGAGTAGGCTTGTATTTGATATGATCGATTTGGTTGATGAGTTTATGGCTATCCTGTGAATCCTACATATTTGGTCAAGGTCAAGGAGGTCAAGTTCGAATTTGCAATGATTTGATACTATTGTGATTGGTGTTTGATGACCTTCTCGTAGATGAAGTTGACTTTGACCGGGGGCATGATTGGTTCGGGTAGACTTAGGCTTGAATTATGTTTATGTTAGCGTTTGAGGATTGAAGATTTGAAGATACTAGTGGGAGCTTGAGTTAAGCTAGTGTTATTAGAAAGAAGAGGATGATTATGCTTGGTCCTAGCAAGTGCAAGTTTTTGGAGAACGCTATTACCGCCTAATGCATATTCATGAAAGGTATCATTTTGAGCTTAACCTTCTTGCGCTTTGGCAATGTTCACTTATTTGTTCTCTATCTCCAAAGCTTGTTTTGTCGATTGTTTGCTTGAGGACAAGCAAAGGTTCAAATGTAGGGGTTTGATATCGCTCCATTTATATATATTTTATTTCACGATATCTACCTCACTTTGCTCGATTTTTTACTATCTCGAAGCCTATTTAGTGTGTTATTGAGCTAATTGGTAAATTAAGGGCTAAGGAGTTGATTTGGTATAAAATTGGCCAAATCATGGGAAAAAAATGGCTAAGAAAATGACAAGTACAGGAAACAGCTCCAAAAGCGCCGCTCCTGTATAGGAGCGCCGCTCCTGAAGGCCCAAAAGCACCGTTCTAGAAGTAAAAGAGGCGCTATTATGCACGATTTGTCTCCATTTTTCATCAGTGAGCAAAAGCGTCATTCTAAATGTTAAAAGCGTCGCTCCTCAACAAAAGCGTCGCCCCTGTTTAGAGCTAAAAGCGGCATTCCAAAGTCAAAAGCGTCACTCCTCAGCAAGCCAAAAGCGCCACTCCTGAAGTAAAAGCGGTGCTCCTGACGCTGTTTCAGCCCAGATTTTCAGCACTATAAAAGGAACGAGATTAGGTCATTTTTCATATGCATCTTTGGGAGCAGCTGCTTAAGGTCCGAATTTCACATACTAAACCCTAATTTCATCATCCATTGGTGTTTATGGGTGGATTCAAGGAAGCTAGCTCAAGATTCATCATTATCTCGCTTAGATCTTCATCTTCTTTACATTTTGGGTTGTAATCTTCACTTTACATTTCATATTTAGCATTGATTACTTGTAATAACTTGAAGTGATGATGATTTACATTTTCATGCTTATTATTAGTTTAATTTTAGCTATGATTGGCTAAATCTCTTGTGTTTGCTTATCTATGAATCTCTAATGCTAGTGTTTGCCCTAAATCAATTGATTATTGTTGTTTGAATGAATTACATGATCATGTGTTGTTGAGTTGGCTAAAGATCCATTAATATGAGTTTGTTTTTGGCTTGACTTTGATTACATATGTTGTGTAGCTCTCTTAGTGATTTGAAAAGTGAATCAATACGTGCTTCAACACCTTAGGTGATCTAGGCAACTAGTTTAGAAATTGCAAGTGATTGTGTTCTTGATCTAGGTTGGTTTTCAATTGGCCTCTAGTCAACGTAGTAATGCCGATTATCTTAAGTGATTTCAATAGTTGGAGGTTTTAAGTGATTTTAACCTAAGCTCAATCTCAATGACCAAATCATGCTTAACTCGATCTTAAGATACAAAGCTTATGTGAATTCGTGGAGTATCATTTAATTTGAGATTTAGTAGTGATGATATACATTTAATAGTTCGAACACTAATGGGATAGCAATATAGGCAAAACGGGGCAAGCCAAAGCATAGAGAGGATTAGATAAGTGAACACGTCTTAGTTAATTTGTTTTAAGTCTTAGTACTTCACTACTTGTTTCTTGTCACTAGTTTAATTGATAAATTTAGGTTTGTTTAATTGTGCAAGTTTTAGTTGTTAGTTGATATCAATCGACCCCCCCCCCCCCCAATCAAACAAACCCTAGGATAATTGATAGTTTCAACTATTCGACTTACACCGTGTCTCTTGGGACGAACTTGATAAGAATGCTTACTTCAAAGTGCTATAATAACCGGGTTCTAAGTACTCGTTAGTTGTACGTGCTTGATTGTAGTGTTTAAATCAAATATGAATTTAGAGGGTAAAAGATGTATATTGCACGAACGCATCACCGTCTCTTTCACATGAAGACCTCTGAACTGAGAATTCTAAAAGCCCCTGAATTTCAGATATGCTTCTATCCGCCTCTGTTGCATACATTTCTAAAAGAAAAAACGGGAATTTAGTATAGGATCATCAAACAAAGCATAAGATGAGTATCATGTAATAACATAATACATGATGTCGGAGTGACATGATAAACAAGTCCGCCCAGTCTGCTGATTCCATCATGTGGTAACGTCGTAAAGCCAGCAAATGTTCTTGTAAAGAGAAACCTTCCTCAAGTAGCTTTATTGTCAATTTACTCACATACGTATATCTATTCATGTTAAGGAGACACATGAACCCCTTACTTTGGCAGAAAGTACAGTTTCTACCATGGCTTAATATTTTCTGTCTTATTAAATAGTCAATTACAGATTATACAACTCAACATGTTGGCATGCTTTCACGAGCATCATTAGTAGATAACAATGGGAAAAAGAAAAGAGAATGTGAAATTACCAAAATACCCCTGTGAAGGTTGCTGTTCACATGGGCAATAAAGTAATAAAAAAATTCTCCGCAATTAGTGTAGTGAGTAATTGTTGATTTCAAATAGGAGAAGATGTTGGGTGTATGATAAGGATAAAGCCACAGACCAAATTGTTGGGTGTCTATTTCATAGGGATGAAACTATTCGCACAAAAAAAACATAGAAAACAAACAGCATACTAAAAAAGGTTGTGATTAAAAAATTTTAATATGTTAATTGTAAGAAATTAAGGATACGGAAGTTGAATTTCCTCCAACAAGCATTTCTCAAGAACAAAATCCAATGGTATCTCAATATCAGCAGCCACACTGGTTTTATGGTTATGCTTAACAGGGCGAATATCATTTTTGTTGCCGGCACAATCAAGAAGACTTTTCCAACAACCACCACCAGATACGTTTGATAAAAATGCTTGTTCTCGATGATAAGTTTCCGTATCGAGACGTACATTAGTACGTAATGAATTCTTCTCTACAGTAGACACATCACCAAATTGCTCTTTCTTATGGGAGTTTCTCTTGGTAACAACACTATTAACTGAAACCGAGAACTGGTCAACTCGGTCAAAATTTCCTAACCTATCCACACATTCAGTAAACGGATCTTTAACGAGCTTAAAGTAAAACGAAGGAAAAGAGACTTTAGCCCATTTTTCTCAAAGCTTGCTTGTTCCTAGTATTTGGTTAGAACAATTAACCTCCCATGAGTTCAAGTTTCTCAAACTCAAATTAGCAGTCTCGTTGTCTAGTTCACTGTCGTTGGATATTAGATCCAACAGATAAGATTTAGTTTGTTCAAGAACTCGTGAGCTTAGATTATATTCATCTATATTCCCTATGCCATTACAATAAGGATTTTTTGCAGTGGGATTAAGTGGCCATCCACCACTAAGTTTGCCATGCGTAACTGGAATTTCAGTTTGAGAAGACTTTTTTAGCATGAAGTTGACAAAGGTATCTGAACTAATTTCTAAAGCAGACAGATATTTTTTCTCCAGATCTTTTGAATCATGAACGAAATCAGCTATTTTCTCAGATGCAGATGCATTTTCTTCGCCAGAATTGTTAATAGATGAACAATGGTCATCCATATAAGATATTTCACCAGTCATGCTAGATTCATCAACTTCTTCAAGAGGCCTGACGGTCATAATGACTAAGAGATTAATGCTTCAGACAACTTATTGAAACCTCAAAAAAAATATACATATTAAAAAAAAGGATCATCTATTAAAAAGAATTATAGAATCTTTACTAATAACCATATATATGTATGAATGAATATATGTAGTCAAGGGAATCTTCACATATTTCTCTGTATATAATATTTTCTAGGCATTCAAATTTTATTAAGGGAGTATACCTTAATATACAGATCATCTATTAAAGAGGATTATAGAATCTTTGTCATATACAAATAAGGAAAAAAACATGCCTTTTAGTCATCAAATTCCAATTATAATATATTACTCTGTCTAAAAGGAGTTAATAGCCTATGATTTTACTATTACTTATCATGAATGGACATCATGCTATTTTATAAACACGAGTGCAATGTTGATTATTCTATACATACATAAACATATAGATCTTACAAATTTTGATCGACATTCTTCACTGAAGGTGAGACTGATGTACCAATATCTGCAGATGTGGGTAATGTAGAGTACGCAATTGCCTGTGAGCCATAACCTCCACGTAAGCATTACATTATTACATTATGAGATAAACCATACACACAAATAAATAAATGTTCTTATACAATCAAAGAAAACTAGCATTAAATCCTACTTGGCTACTTGTAAATGGTCAATGACTGCTTACCACTTACGAAATATTCATGAAAAGGTCAAAACAGATTAAATCAATTGATGAAGGAAACTCACCTGGTGATATTTGAATTCTAAGTTTGGCAAACGACTTTCAAGTTTTTCCATCATAATTTTGTAGTAGTCACTCCTTGCAAGTACCACCATTTCAATTCCTTCCTTACTGAAACTCATATTTGAATGTGACAAACGACAACTTGCCATTTTACTCCAATAAGGAAGAAAATCCTCATATGTACGGTTCCAACTGCCAACACCATCAGAAAATTCTAGCAATTTTATTAATACTTGAAGCTGTTGACCCGCTCTACAAAGCGGATTTAAAAATTCCTTCAGAAAATAAGGAACGATAACTCCTTCTTTTTCCTGGAATACAAATTAGGAATTGCATAAAATAAGCATTACAATAGTACTAACACAATATTTTCGATATAACAACTCTTAACAGATGATTATAGACAATATAATATAATATAGTATTTACCCTGATGGTAGCGGACGGAAAGTCAATTAGGAATGCAGTGTTAGAAATAGAACAAGGTTGTTCAATTTTAGCCTCGACCACTATAAACTCATTAAAAGGATCAGTAATTTTAGCTTTGAAAATCCATGATCTTATAAAGCCAAAATACGGTTCACATGAGCGAATGAAGAGAGTTTTGAGAAGAGCACAATGAGCTAGATCAGCAACCTAATATGTTCATAACAATGTTTTAAAAGAGACATATATATCATGCAGTGTAACATTTCATCACTAATCACAATTTCAAGATCCTGGAACTTAAATAGGAAAGGATCATGACAATAAGAAATGAAGCCTAGTCTAAAAGAGATACTAACAGGGAATAGAATAAAGATGAACATAACAAAACATATATATCAAGTGGAATTATACATAACAGAAAATAATAGTAAGAAATATGGACCTTCAGCTCTGTATACAGGTAGGTGAGAAGATTACCACCTCTTGGGAAGCCATGAAACTTTGTTTGAATATCTAAATCTTCAAGGGGTGAATGTGTAAAACAACAAGCTACATTATGCACATTGCAGATGCTTCCAATAACCTCAATCTGATTCCTCAATTCTTTTGTATGAAGGTAAACCTCCAAAAGTGTAATTTCAGAGTGCCCAACAATTGAAAGACAACCAAATCCCAAAGTAGAAACAGATGGCATATTTTTATCATTATTTGATAACCATCTGGAAAAAACAGACGAAGATATTGTATCCAACGCAGCAATGTAACCATCCAAGATATCTTTAATCGCAACCGCAAAAGCCTGGTTAACCAAACTGTATGGAGGATAACTTCTTGCTTTTACTTCTGGCTCAGCTTGCATATTGCTTCTTCTTGAAGTGACATTATCCCAATTTGGGTTTGTGAAATGATCAACAAATTTATGAAGCAGGAAAACTTCAGTTCCCATGCAACCTAAGGATCTAAGTATCTTCTCGAGAGCAAGTGTACTTACAGACTTGTATCACATGTTAGGAATTCGGTGAAACATTCTATCTGTTGGATCGAAACGGAATATTGTGCATAGTTTCTCGATGCTTATTAAAGATGACTCTAAACCTTGAACAGCATTCATGGCCAACCTAACTAAGCTAGCCTCCTGAACAATTCACAATCATTAGTTTATCTGTTTGCTATCAGAGATATATAAACTCAATGACATTTGATATAAACAAATTCTAAGCCATGTAAGAAATGTGAAATTCATCAAAATTTAATTCAAAGTACAACATAAAGTATAAAGAACTTTGTCGAAACCAAACTAAAGAGTCTAGCTTGAGTAGCTTCTTATATTCACAGTGCTAAAATATGTATATGTAACATAAGTATTAACCTAAATTGGCCAAACACTTGAATATCAAGAGTGTCTAGGTTTTGCATACAGACACAAATTGCCAATAAACCAAATTAAAAGTAATTACGAGTCAAAAAGGTATAAAAATAATCACTAAAATTACAAATTCAAGAGTTCACATTTCTTAAAGCAACATAGATAAGGAGTAAAGTACCAAAATAACTTACAGAAACAGAGGATGTGTCATAGAATCGTCTAGAATTAGTAGAAGATGTTGAAGTGGTAGGAGTGGGACCACTTTCAGTAGGAATTGATTCCCAAGGTCTAGGTGGAAGCCATGGATCTTCTACTTTTAATTTATCTAATAGCGATTTAAAGTCGGTATCAACAGCCATGCGAGGGGTATGGTAATCGATTGGTGTTTATTATATTATAGGTTAATGTGAAATAGGGTTTCGGGAGACAAACAGCGAATTGGATATTGGCTAGGGGTGATCTCCAGCAATTGAACGGAGGGAGTGTGAGTGTGAGTTAAGAGGGGGGTGGAATTTGGTTTCTGAACTATTTTTGCTAAATTTTTTGTAAAAACTTCCATCAAATATGAATTTCACAATTTTATGAATTACTAAATAATAAATAATAGTCCCCTTCCGTATTAATATTCCATTCCACAAATAAATTACCATATTAACTATTAGACAAAAATGATGAACAGTACCAGCAGTATTTTAGTCATTTTTTTTTACTAACTTCCACTTTGCCAAAAAAAACCCTCCACACTTTGTTCAAACATTAAAACTGGCCCCCCAAACAGGGGAGTCAAATGCCAAATCAACATTTTAATAAAAAAATCTTAAATAAACTACACCCAAATATTCAACATGTCATATCTTCTCGCTCGCAACGAGTTAAATTTTTCCGGCATCATCGTTAAACTCGAAATAATTTTATGAACACAACGTCACTAACTATACGCAAAACGGATTCTTTTTAAAAAACGCTAAATATTTGAGGTACTTTTCATACACGTTGATTTTGCGTTAAATTTTTAAAAGTCGACAATTTCATAGTGAAACGCGGAGATGCACATATATTGTTAATTTAAAATAACATTTAAATCTTTCACGGGTTATACCTTTTAGTTCGAATCGAGTTGCGCTTCAACGACATTATCGTTAGCCACGAAATAATTTTACAAACTAAACGCAATAAAATACATTGAAAACTGAACCCCCGGAGCGAAGCGAGGGTTCGAAAACTAGTTAAAATAAAATATCAATGGCTTATATGTAAATCTTCAAGGGGTGAAAGTGTAAAATAACAAGCTACATTATGCACATTGCAGATGCTTCCAATAACCTTAATCTGATTCCTCAGTTCTTTTGTATGAAGGTAAACCTCCAAAAGTGTAATTTCAGATTGCCCAACAATTGAAAGACAGCCAAATCCCAAAGTAGAAACAGATAGCATATTTTTAACATTATTTGATAACCATCTGAAACAAACAGACGAAGATATTGTATCCAACGCAGCAATGTAACCATCCAAGATATCTTTAATCGCAACCGCAAAAGCCTGGTTAACCAAACTGTATGGAGGATAACTTCTTGCTTTTACTTCAGACTCAGCTTGCATATTGCTTCTTCTTGAAGTGATATCATCCCAATTTAAGTTTGTGAAATGATCAACAAATTTATGAAGCAGGAAAACTTCAGTTCCCATGCAACCTAAGGATCTAAGTATCTTCTCGAGAGCAAGTGTACTTACAGACTTATTCCACATGTTAGGAATTCGGTGAAACATTCTGCCTGTTGGATCAGAACGGAATATTGTGCATAGTTTCTCGATGCTTATTAGAGATGGCTCTAAACCTTGAAGAGCATTCAAGGCCAACCTAACTAAGCTAGCCTCCTGAACAATTCACAATCATCAGTTTATCTATTTGCTATCAGATATATATAAACTTAATGACATTTGATATAAACAAATTCTAAGCCATGTAAGAAATGTGAAATTCATCAAAATTTAATTCAAAGTACAACATAAAGTATAAAGAACTATGTCGAAACCAAACTAAAGAATCTAGCTTGAGTAGCTTCTTATATTCACAGTGCTAAAATATGTATATGTAACATAAGTATTAACGTAAATTGGCCAAACACTTGAATATCAAGAGTGTCTAGGTTTTGCATACATACACAAATTGCTAATAAACCAAATTAAAAGTAATTATGAGTCAAAAAGGTATAAAAATAATCACTAAAATTACAAATTCAAGAGTTCACATTTCTTAAAGCAACATAGATAAGGGGTAAAGTACCAAAATAACTTATAGAAACAGACGATGTGTCATAGAATCGTCTAGAATTAGTAGAAGACGTTGAAGTGGTAGGAGTGAGACCACTTTCAGTAGGTATTGATTCCCAAGGTCTAGGTGAAAGCCATGGATCTTCTACTTTTAATTTATTTAATAGTGATTTGAAGTCTGTATCAACAGCCATGCGAGGGGTATGGTAATCGATTGGTGTTTATTATATTATAGGTTAAATTGAAATAGGGTTTCGGGAGACAAACGGCGAATTGGATATTGGCTGGGGGTGATCTCCGGCAATTGAACGGAGGGAGTGTGAGTGTAAGTTAAGAGGGGGTGGAATTTGGTTTCTGAACTATTTTTGCTAAATTTTTTGTAAAAACTTCCCTCAAATATGAATTTCACAATTTTATGAATTACTAAATAATAAATAATAGTCCCCCTTCCATATTAATATTCCATTCCACAAATAAATTCCCATATTAACTATTAGACAAAAAAGGTGAACAGTACCAGCGGTATTTTCGTCATTTTTTTTTACTAATTTCCAATTTGCTAAAAAAAACCCCCTCACTTTGTTCAAACATTAAAACCGGCCCCCCAAACAGGGGGTCAAATGCCAAATCAACATTTTCATAAAAAATCTTAAATAAACTCCACCCAAATATTCAACAGGTCATATCTTCTCGCTCGCAACGAGTTAAATTTTTTCGGCATCATCGTTAAACTCGAAATAATTTTAATAACACAACGTTACTAACTATATGCAAAACGGATTCTTTTTAAAAAAACGCTAAATGTTTGGGGTACTTTTCATACACGTTGATTTTGCGTTAAATTTTTAAAAGTCGACAATTCCATAGCGAAACGCGGAGATGCACATATATTGTTAATTTAAAATAACATTTAAATCTTTCACGAGTTATACCTTTTAGTTCGATTCGAGTTGCACTTCAACGACATTATCGTTAGCCACGAAATAATTTTAGAAATTAAACGCAATAAAATACGTTGAAAACCGAACCCCTGGCGCGAAGCGAGGGTTCGAAAACTTGTTAAAATAAAATATCAATGGCTTATATGTAAATCTTCAAGGGGTGAAAGTGTAAAATAACAAGCTACATTATGCACATTGCAGATGCTTCCAATAACCTTAATCTGATTCCTCAGTTCTTTTGTATGAAGGTAAACCTCCAAAAGTGTAATTTCAGATTGCCCAACAATTGAAAGACAGCCAAATCCCAAAGTAGAAACAGATGGCATATTTTTATCATTATTTGATAACCATCTGAAACAAACAGACGAAGATATTGTATCCAACGCAGCAATGTAACCATCCAAGATTGTGACGCCCCGTACTAAATCATCATGTACGGACCATCAACAACAGGATCATTACAAGGTTAAGTACTATATGCGTTTTCAAAACAGAGTTTGCATTCATTAATAAAAGTGACGTCATAACATACGTCAATTGTTTTACAAATCAAAGTATGCTTCACTAAGTAGAAGCATTAAATAAGTGTACGTGACCATAATGGTCGTTACATATCATAAATTCATAAGTAAAAAGTTTGAATGCAACATAAGTAGTCATGCGATAACAACTCTAGGCAGCGGGTTCTACAGCACGACTAGTAAGATAGCGGAAGCGACTTCAAGCACCTGAGAAAATACATGCTTAAAAAGGTCAACACAAAGGTTGGTGAGCTATAGTTTAAGTATAACAGTAATGTAAGTAGGCCACGAGATTTCAGTGCTACAACGAGCGATTCAAAAGTATGTAAAAGTATATGCTTAACCGTGGGCACCCGGTAACTAACTTAACGTTTAATGTACCCCCTTAAAGTGCACTTGGCAAGTGCGTATAACCTCGAAGTATTAAACACTCGTTAAATGCTAGCGCTACTAGCCCGAGTGGGGATGTCAAACCCTATGGATCCATATCTAAGATTCGCGTTCACGGTTCAAAAACCAATGATTAAACGTTACCGAGCTAAAGGGAATGTTTCTGCCGTTATATAACCCACACATATATAAAGTTTAAGTACTCGTGCCTAGTATGTAAAACATAAAATCCGCATGTATTCTCAGTTCCCAAAATAAGTTAAAGTAAAAAGGGAATGCTATAACTCACAATGATTAGTAGTAATGGTAAGGTAGTAGTCGGAAAGTGGTGTGCAAGTAACGGTCCAAACGTCCTCAACCTAAGTCAAATAGCACTAAGTCAATAAGTCGTCTCAAAAGGTTTACAAGTACGTAATTAAGGTCATAAGGGTCATCATCAATCATCATTAAACAAAAGGTAACAAGTAAGACTCGTTTATGAAAGTCGTTTAAAACAAAGGCTGACTTCGGTCAGTCACCACGGCCTCTACCCTTACTGAATTAAGGTGAGACCAGTGGTCATGGCTCCGTCTATGAGTCCCTTAAGTGTGGTAAAATTTACAGAAGCAAACTCGTCTTGGTTTGACCGTGGCGACGGTCTAAGTGCGAGTAGGTCAGAAATTTCTGCACAACGTTAAAGAACATGGTAACGATCGGAGGGCCATAAATCCTAAACCGTAACTCGGATTAAGACGAGTCCTATATGAAAAGTTATCTACTCGAAAAGTTCTATCTAAAAATCAAGGTTAGAACAGCCCAGGTCTACTGGTCTGTTCCAGAAGCATCAGGTCAGTAGGTTTTGGACAGAACAGTGGGTTTTGGAGAGTTCCGGTTGTCTCGGTGCTTGATGTTCATCACGGTTCTCATCCTTGATGCGTATAGCTTCAAGTGTACAACTCGTTGATGTGTTAACATCATTTTGACCAAGGTTTGTCCATCATAACTCAAGTGCAAGTGTTGTAAGTGTTTGATGAACCAAGGTTACATGTAAGTTTATGAACAAGTTCATGAACACTAAGAAAGATCACAACCAAGTGTTGGATCCATGATACTTGCACCAAAGTGTAAGCTCTTGTTGGTTTCATGTCCTTGTTCAAATGTGTAGTAAGCAACTAACAATAAGAAATAAAGAAAATGAATGATAAGCCTAAACCAACCATGAAGGTGGTATTCTAGTAACATACAACAAACAAGAACACAAGTAACAATTATAAAGATTATAAACTTTAAATCTTTTGAAACAAAATAAAGTAGAAAACTAACTAAATAAGAAAATGGTTCATAGTTGCTCATACTTTTAAAGATTCAACCCAAGTTGATCTTTAAGTGAAGTAACTTTAAAGTTACTTCAAGAACTACAAGTAATGAGTTTATACAACTATGAACTTTAATCTTTTGAAACAAAATATGTAGAACATAACTAGATAGATTATGTTCTTGGATGTTCTTGATAAATACAAGATATTATGAAGAATCAAAACTAGGAAGTTAGATTCTTGAAAGTTAGTAAGTAAGTAACAACAACATGTAACAAGAATCAAACAACAAACAAAGATTGATGATGATGAATGCTTATGAAATCAGTTTTTAGCAAGGAAAAAGAGGAGAGAAAAGTTCATATTACTTACAAGTAAGTAGAGAAAAGTGAGAGAGAATGGTTGAGAGAAAATGGGAGATGAATGTGTGTTTGAATGAGAGAAAATACAAGTGGTGAAGTAATACAAAAATGAACCAAAAGAACTCCCTCCAAGGACATAGGGGGACGGTTTTTGCAGCAGAAAAATGGGGGGGAGGGATTAGTTTGGTGGTCACTTGCAAGTAAAGCTTCAAAAGTTGGATAATGGGGATGCATGCATGGGAAGTGTATGTTAACTAGATTCCAAGTGAACCAAAACTAGCTAGTTAATGTTCAAGTATCACTTACACTTGTAAGAGTGGGCTAAAGGTCCACTAATAATAGTAGGGTGGGCTTGGAAGCCCAAGTCATGAGTCCATTTCATTAATTAAAGCCCAAGTTCAATAAATCTCTAGTTAAACCAAATAAAGCCCAAGTAATTAATCTATCACCTTAGTTAATTAAAATGATTAATAAAATTAATCATGAATGTAAATAATATCTTAAAATATTATTCGTGCAAGTTCCGGGTGTCACAAAGACGTTTCGGGCATTTAAAGTTCAAGTACGGGCAATTAAAGCAACATGTAAATGTAATAACATACATTCGTTTAATCAAGCGTATTAATAATAATAATTATTAATAAATAACGTAGGAAAAACCAGGGTCGTTACATTACCCACCTGTTAAAGAAAATTTCGTCCCGAAATTTAAGCTGAAGTAGATGGAGGAGTCGGGAAAAGGTGAGGATACTTTCGCATCATTTGATCCTCTCGCTCCCAAGTAAACTCAGGTCCTCGTTTGGCATTCCATCGTACTCGAACGATCGGAATCTTGTTGCGTTTCAAAGTTTTGATCTCACGATCCATAATCTCAACAGGTTCCTCCACAAAGTGGAGTTTGTCCTCGATAGTAAGTTCTTCCAAAGGTATGATGAGTTCGGGTGCAGCAAGACACCTCTTCAAGTTTGACACATGGAAGGTAGGATGAACTGAGCTCAATTGTGCTGGTAGATCCAAACGGTAAGCAACTGGTCCAACACGTTCCAAGATCTCGAAAGGACCAATGTATCGTGGGTTCAACTTTCCACGTTTTCCAAAACGGATCACACCTTTCCAAGGTGCAACCTTCAACATTACACGATCACCAACATTAAATTCAAAGTCTTTCCGTTTAAGATCGGCATAGCTCTTTTGGCGATCACGGGCAGTCTTAAGTCTAGCTTGGATCTGAGCAATCTTCTCCGTGGTTTCGTGAACTACCTCGGGTCCGGTGATTTGCTTTTCGCCTACTTCGGCCCAACAAATAGGAGATCGGCACTTACGACCATACAATGCTTCAAAAGGTGCAGCATTAATGCTTGAGTGATAACTGTTGTTGTACGAGAATTCGGCGAGTGGCAAATGCCTTTCCCAGGCCTTTCCAAAATCAATGACACATGCACGCAGCATGTCCTCCAAGGTCTGAATCGTTCGTTCACTTTGCCCGTCAGTCTGAGGATGATAAGCAGTACTCATGTCAAGACGAGTTCCCATGGCTTCTTGCAAAGAACGCCAAAATCTGGAAGCAAAACGGGGATCGCGATCGGAGATGATTGATAAAGGTACACCATGACGAGATACAACCTCTTTGATGTACAGCTGAGCAAGTCTTTCCATTGTATCAGTTTCCTTCATCGCTAGGAAGTGTGCAGATTTGGTGAGGCGGTCAACAATAACCCAAATAGTATCGCATCCGCCCACCGTCTTTGGCAGCTTAGTAATGAAATCCATTGTGATCCTTTCCCACTTCCATTGTGGGATTTCCGGCTGTTGAAGTAACCCAGAAGGTCTCTGATGTTCGGCCTTAACTTTCGAACAAGTCAAACACTTCCCAACATAAGTTGCAACGTCCTTCTTAAGATTCGGCCACCAATACTGTTCTTTAAGGTCGTGGTACATTTTACCTGCACCGGGGTGAATCGAATATCTTGATTTGTGTGCTTCATCAAGTATCAGGCTTCGTAGATCTCCATAGTAAGGTACCCAAATTCTTCCGGCATAACATCGGAGTCCAGACTCTCTAACCTCGAATCGAGAGACAAGTATGTTCAAATGCTCGTGAGATATGTTCTCCCCCTTGAGAGCCTCAACTTGGGCTACTCTGATCTGGTTGTTGAGGTTCGAATGGATGGTGATGTTCAGAGCCCTAACACGGAGAGGTGCCGTCCTCTCCTTTCGGCTTAAAGCGTCAGCTACAACATTGGCCTTGCCAGGGTGATAACAGAGTTCACAATCGTAGTCGTTGAGCGTCTCGATCCATCGACGCTGTCTCATATTCAATTGCTTCTGATCGAAGATGTGCTGGAGACTCTTGTGATCGGTGAAGATAGTGCTCTTAGTTCCATACAAATAATGTCTCCACAATTTGAGTGCAAAGACAACGGCTCCAAGTTCAAGATCATGTGTAGTGTAGTTCTGCTCGTGAATCTTCAATTGGCGGGAGGCATAGGCAATAACCTTTGATCGTTGCATCAGTACACAACCAAAACCACTCTTCGATGCATCGCAATAAACAACAAAGTCGTCACTGCCTTCAGGGAGTGATAGGATAGGTGCGGAGGTTAACTTCCTCTTCAAAGTTTGGAATGTTGATTCGTGTGTGGGTTCCCAAATGAACTTCTTGCCTTTGTGAGTCAGTGCGGTCAAAGGACGCGCAATCAGAGAAAATCCTTCGATAAACCTTCGATAATAACCGGCGAGACCTAGAAATTGGCGAATATGCGTTGGAGTAGTGGGGGTCTCCCACTTGCTGATGGCTTCAATCTTGGCGGGATCAACTTTGATACCCTGGTCGCTCACAACATGACCCAAAAACTGTACTTCCTTCAACCAAAATTCGCACTTGGAGAATTTGGCGTAAAGTTGCTCTTGTCTTAAGAGTTCAAGCACTAGCCGAAGGTGTTGCTCATGTTCTTCTTCGCTCTTAGAGTAGATGAGGATATCATCTATGAAGACGATAACAAACTTATCCAAGTAAGGCTTGCAGACACGATTCATGAGATCCATGAACACGGCAGGGGCATTTGTCAAACCGAATGGCATCACGAGGAACTCATAATGACCATAACGGGTCCTGAATGCAGTTTTCATCACGTCACTTTCCTTCACCCTCAGCTGGTGATATCCGGATCGCAAATCGATCTTTGAATAAACGCTCGATCCTTGTAGTTGATCAAAAAGATCATCAATTCGTGGAAGAGGATATCGATTCTTGATAGTCAATTTATTGAGTTCACGGTAGTCGATACACATACGGAAGGATCCATCCTTCTTCTTTACAAACAACACAGGTGCGCCCCAAGGCGAAAAGCTTGGTTGGATAAACCCTCGATCTAATAGCTCTTGTAGTTGACTCTGTAATTCTTGCATCTCGGAAGGTGCGAGTCTATAAGGTGCGCGAGCTACAGGTGCAGCTCCTGGCACTAAGTCAATCTGAAACTCTACTGCCCTCGGCGGCGGTAATCCAGGCAATTCCTCTGGGAAGACATCAGAAAATTCGTTCACAATTCGAACGTCGTTCACGTTTTTCACCTCAGTTTCTACCGCTTTCACATGTGCTAGGACAGCAAAGCGTCCCTTCTTAATAATCTTTTGCGCTTTCACACAACTAATGAGATTCAACTTCGAGGTACATCTCTCTCCATAGATAACCAGTGGTTCACCATCTCCTTGTGGTATGCGAAGTGCTTTATCTCCACAGATAACATCGTCCTTTATCTTGCTCAACCAATCCATACTGACGATCGCGTCAAAACTTCCCAGTTTGATAGGTATCAAATCAATTTCGAAATCTGCACCAGCTATGTTGATAATAGCTCCACGACTAATATGGTCAACCTTTTCAAGTTTTCCATTGGCGACCTCGACAAGCATACTTTCCTTCAAAGGAACTAACGACCAATCTAACTTATCACAAAAATGTCTACACACATAGCTCCTATCGGCACCAGTATCAAATAGGACAGAAGCTAAAAGATTGTTGATCTTGAATATACCAGTCACCAAGTCGGGGTTGTCGCGAGCGTCCCTTGCATTAACATTGAAGGCTCTAGCACGTGGTGGTCCGCCATCCTTACGCTTGTTAGGACACTCATTTCTGAAATGGCCCGTCTTTCCACATTCATAACACTTCTTAGGCCCATTGTTGTTGTGGTTTGGCTTCACATTCAAAGTGGTAACCTTGCAATCCTTGCCAACATGTCCAGATCGTTGGCACTTCTCACAGATAACATTGCAATACCCAGTGTGGTGCTTGTAGCACCTATTGCATTGTGGTAAGGTTCCTTTGTAGTTCGGATTGGTGCGGTTGTTGTTGTTGGGGTTGGTGTTGTTGTTGTGCATGTTGTTTTGCCTGAACCCTTCATGTCGTTTTGCCGGGTTTTGATCATAGTTCCTACCCCTGTTGTTGTTGTGGTTGTTGTCCCATTTCCTCTTTTCACCACTAACAGTTTCAAACTTAGCCTTCTCCGGCTCGTCCAGGATGATTTGATTCAAGAGAGTATGCGCCATGCGCATTGCTTCGGGAACACTTGGTGGCTTGGATGAGGTAACATTACCCTTGATGGACTTAGGAAGTCCCGAGAAGTATTTCTCCAAACGCTTAAATTCGGGGGTGACCATGGTTGGACACATAAGATCCAATTCCAAAAACCTACGGTTGTAGCTGTCAAGGTCGTTCCCTACGGTCTTCAATTGCATAAATTCGATTTCCATCTTTTGAATCTCGGTTCTCGGACAGTATTCCTCGATCATAGCACATTTAAATTCTTCCCAAGGCGTAGCATACGCCTCATCAATTCCTTTCGCTTGGGCCATGGTATTCCACCATGTGAGCGCGCCATCAGACAGCGTGCAAGATGCAAATTTCGTTTTGTTAGCCTCAGAACAATTGCTAACCCTGAATACCGATTCCAACTTTTCGAACCATCTGGTGAGACCGACGGGTCCCTCAGTGCCACTGAAGTAGTGTGGCTTGCAGTTTTGAAATTCCTTGTAAGTACACCCATCTCGGACGACAGGTGGATTGACAGGCGGTGGTGGTGGAACTTGGGGTGGTCTTTCGGCTAGTGCAGCAGCGACTCGCTCGTTAATCATTTCCTCAATTTGTGCCGCGGTGGGGATAGATCTCCCGTTGGCCATGATGTTCTATACAAACATTTTGACTCAAGTCAAAATCCATTATGCAAATAATAATAATATAGTATATAACAACCAACATGAAAGCAGCACAACACATGTTGATTAAGTAATGCAAGCATATATAAGTACCACAAAACCATGATATGATAATGTAAATAGAACACTTGCGCACAAAGTAACAACACAAATTCCATTCATTAATGATAATAAGTTCATACATTACAATAAGTTCGTACATTACATAAGTGAAATATGAAATTACAAAAGAGATTACAATACAGAATCTAGTACAAAGTCCTACGGCGATGGTGGGTACAAGATGTCCAAAACATGAGTCATCTGCTCCTCGAGCTCAGTAACTCGAGTCTGGAGAATCTCAATCTCCCGCCTCATTTCCTCATTAGAGGAAGATGGTGGGGCAGGTGGTGCTGGCGGTGCAGGTGGAGCCGGTGGTGCTGAAGTGGATGGTCCGGCTCTGGGTGGAGACGGTAATATCAGTGGGTCGGCGGGGTACGGCACCAGCCGTTTACGAGCAGTGATCCTACGACGCCGACCATAAGCGTCAGTGATAGTACGGCCAGGAATTATGCCAGCGAAGCGATACCGCTTCTTCGGCGGGGTAGAAGGTGCCTGAATCGGTCGGTCAGCGGGATCCTCCTCATCACTGGAGTCGTCAGATGAGGTGTCGTCTGAAGAAGCATCGGTGGAAGAACCGTCGTCTGAATCATGCGGTGGTGGCGCGGGTGGCTCAACGTATCCGAAAGCGGCCAACATCTGTCGGTGTCGGCCTGGCGTAATCACGGCTAAGCGGCCGTCGGCAGTGCGTCGGCAAGGTGTGCCCCAGTGATTACGGAAGGGACCTTCCCCGAACTCCGCGGGGATCTCCATGCCACCAATGCGTGCCAGTTGCCTCAGGGGTCTGGAAGAAGGCGTCGGGATAGGCACACTAGAGCTAGCTCCAGAACTAGAGGCGCCGGGGTCGCCAGTGGGTGTCGGGGCCGGAATGTCGGCAGCAGCAGCAGCAACAGGTGCAGCAGTGGGTGGAACAACGGGGCCTGAGCCGCTCGGGATGTCAGTAGGTGGAACGTCCGACATCTGAACAAGGAAAAATAAATTTTCCATGTCAGTATGTCATAAAGCTAGCAAATAATAGGCCAACAGTTTAAATCATGTATAACAATAAGTAGCATGGCAATATCAGTAATCGTACGAAACTATCATGCAATCGAAAGTAAATATTAGCATGCAGTAGTGAAATCACGTAGTAGCATACGGCATATAGCAGTAACAGTAAGCAGCAGCATGCAGTAAGTTCAGCGGAAACAAGTAAACTAACAAGTTGTAGATTAGCCCTATTAGTGAATCCTACTCGGGTCGGTCTTAGACTCACTAATGCATCCTAATTCCCTACAACCAATGCTCTGATACCAAATGTGACGCCCCGTACTAAATCATCATGTACGGACCATCAACAACAGGATCATTACAAGGTTAAGTACTATATGCGTTTTCAAAACAGAGTTTGCATTCATTAATAAAAGTGACGTCATAACATACGTCAATTGTTTTACAAATCAAAGTATGCTTCACTAAGTAGAAGCATTAAATAAGTGTACGTGACCATAATGGTCGTTACATATCATAAATTCATAAGTAAAAAGTTTGAATGCAACATAAGTAGTCATGCGATAACAACTCTAGGCAGCGGGTTCTACAGCACGACTAGTAAGATAGCGGAAGCGACTTCAAGCACCTGAGAAAATACATGCTTAAAAAGGTCAACACAAAGGTTGGTGAGCTATAGTTTAAGTATAACAGTAATGTAAGTAGGCCACGAGATTTCAGTGCTACAACGAGCGATTCAAAAGTATGTAAAAGTATATGCTTAACCGTGGGCACCCGGTAACTAACTTAACGTTTAATGTACCCCCTTAAAGTGCACTTGGCAAGTGCGTATAACCTCGAAGTATTAAACACTCGTTAAATGCTAGCGCTACTAGCCCGAGTGGGGATGTCAAACCCTATGGATCCATATCTAAGATTCGCGTTCACGGTTCAAAAACCAATGATTAAACGTTACCGAGCTAAAGGGAATGTTTCTGCCGTTATATAACCCACACATATATAAAGTTTAAGTACTCGTGCCTAGTATGTAAAACATAAAATCCGCATGTATTCTCAGTTCCCAAAATAAGTTAAAGTAAAAAGGGAATGCTATAACTCACAATGATTAGTAGTAATGGTAAGGTAGTAGTCGGAAAGTGGTGTGCAAGTAACGGTCCAAACGTCCTCAACCTAAGTCAAATAGCACTAAGTCAATAAGTCGTCTCAAAAGGTTTACAAGTACGTAATTAAGGTCATAAGGGTCATCATCAATCATCATTAAACAAAAGGTAACAAGTAAGACTCGTTTATGAAAGTCGTTTAAAACAAAGGCTGACTTCGGTCAGTCACCACGGCCTCTACCCTTACTGAATTAAGGTGAGACCAGTGGTCATGGCTCCGTCTATGAGTCCCTTAAGTGTGGTAAAATTTACAGAAGCAAACTCGTCTTGGTTTGACCGTGGCGACGGTCTAAGTGCGAGTAGGTCAGAAATTTCTGCACAACGTTAAAGAACATGGTAACGATCGGAGGGCCATAAATCCTAAACCGTAACTCGGATTAAGACGAGTCCTATATGAAAAGTTATCTACTCGAAAAGTTCTATCTAAAAATCAAGGTTAGAACAGCCCAGGTCTACTGGTCTGTTCCAGAAGCATCAGGTCAGTAGGTTTTGGACAGAACAGTGGGTTTTGGAGAGTTCCGGTTGTCTCGGTGCTTGATGTTCATCACGGTTCTCATCCTTGATGCGTATAGCTTCAAGTGTACAACTCGTTGATGTGTTAACATCATTTTGACCAAGGTTTGTCCATCATAACTCAAGTGCAAGTGTTGTAAGTGTTTGATGAACCAAGGTTACATGTAAGTTTATGAACAAGTTCATGAACACTAAGAAAGATCACAACCAAGTGTTGGATCCATGATACTTGCACCAAAGTGTAAGCTCTTGTTGGTTTCATGTCCTTGTTCAAATGTGTAGTAAGCAACTAACAATAAGAAATAAAGAAAATGAATGATAAGCCTAAACCAACCATGAAGGTGGTATTCTAGTAACATACAACAAACAAGAACACAAGTAACAATTATAAAGATTATAAACTTTAAATCTTTTGAAATAAAATAAAGTAGAAAACTAACTAAATAAGAAAATGGTTCATAGTTGCTCATACTTTTAAAGATTCAACCCAAGTTGATCTTTAAGTGAAGTAACTTTAAAGTTACTTCAAGAACTACAAGTAATGAGTTTATACAACTATGAACTTTAATCTTTTGAAACAAAATATGTAGAACATAACTAGATAGATTATGTTCTTGGATGTTCTTGATAAATACAAGATATTATGAAGAATCAAAACTAGGAAGTTAGATTCTTGAAAGTTAGTAAGTAAGTAACAACAACATGTAACAAGAATCAAACAACAAACAAAGATTGATGATGATGAATGCTTATGAAATCAGTTTTTAGCAAGGAAAAAGAGGAGAGAAAAGTTCATATTACTTACAAGTAAGTAGAGAAAAGTGAGAGAGAATGGTTGAGAGAAAATGGGAGATGAATGTGTGTTTGAATGAGAGAAAATACAAGTGGTGAAGTAATACAAAAATGAACCAAAAGAACTCCCTCCAAGGACATAGGGGGACGGTTTTTGCAGCAGAAAAATGGGGGGGAGGGATTAGTTTGGTGGTCACTTGCAAGTAAAGCTTCAAAAGTTGGATAATGGGGATGCATGCATGGGAAGTGTATGTTAACTAGATTCCAAGTGAACCAAAACTAGCTAGTTAATGTTCAAGTATCACTTACACTTGTAAGAGTGGGCTAAAGGTCCACTAATAATAGTAGGGTGGGCTTGGAAGCCCAAGTCATGAGTCCATTTCATTAATTAAAGCCCAAGTTCAATAAATCTCTAGTTAAACCAAATAAAGCCCAAGTAATTAATCTATCACCTTAGTTAATTAAAATGATTAATAAAATTAATCATGAATGTAAATAATATCTTAAAATATTATTCGTGCAAGTTCCGGGTGTCACAAAGACGTTTCGGGCATTTAAAGTTCAAGTACGGGCAATTAAAGCAACATGTAAATGTAATAACATACATTCGTTTAATCAAGCGTATTAATAATAATAATTATTAATAAATAACGTAGGAAAAACCAGGGTCGTTACAAAGATATCTTTAATCGCAACCGCAAAAACCTGGTTAACCAAACTATATAGAGGATAACATCTTGCTTTTACTTCTGACTCAGCTTGCATATTGCTTCTTCTTGAAGTGGCATCATCCTAATTTAAGTTTGTGAAATGATCAACAAATTTATGAAGCAGGAAAACTTCAGTTCCCATGCAACCTAAGGATCTAAGTATCTTCTCGAGAGCAATTGTACTTACAGACTTGTTCCACATATTAGGAATTCGGTGAAAAGTTCTGCCTATTGGATCAGAACGGAATATTGTGCATAGTTTCTTGATGCTTATTAGAGATGACTCTAAACCTTGAAGAGCATTCATGGCCAACCTAACTAAGCTAGCCTCCTGAACAATTCGCAATCATCATTTTATCTGTTTGCTATCAGATATATATAAACTCAATGACATTTGATATAAACAAATTCTAAGCTATGTAAGAAATGTGAAATTCATCAAAATTTAATTCAAAGTACAACATAAAGTATAAAGAACTTTGTCGAAACCAAACTAAAGAATCTTGCTTGAGTACCTTCTTATATTCACAGTGCTAAAATATGTATATGTAACATACGTATTAACCTACATTGGCCAAACACTTGAATATTGATGTTAAAGAGAAGGGTATAAAATACTATTAATTTTTACTAGGAAATACTATTAAATACGATACAATTTTACACAAGTTATTTATTTATTTATAGAGTGGATATACCTAAACCTTACTACAACACTTATAGGCAGTGTACCTAATCGTACAGTAGTGTAGTTTTTAGTAAGTCCGGTTCGTTTCACAGGGAGCTAGCCAAGTTTAACGCTATATTTTTAAAACTATATTTGTATAAATATAAATATATATATAAGTAATATTATTATTATAAAAAGGGGGTTTTTACCGTTTAATGACCGGTTTGTCGATTTTAAAACTTTAGTCGCAGTTAAAACCTAATGTAAAATATTAAAAATATAAAAGACTTAATTTAAAGCGTAAAGTAAATGACAATAATGAAATTGCGATAAATAAAAGTGCGATAAATAAAATGACGATAAATAAAATGACGATAAATAAAATTGCGATAATTAAAAGTGCAATAATTAAAATGACAATAAATTAAAGTGCGATAATTAAAAGTGCAATTAAATATGAAATAAAGGAATGATGCTTATTTAAACTTCCGTAATCATGATGTTTGACGTGTTGATTTTAGTTTATTACCATGGGTTAATTGTCCTTTATCCTGGATTATTCAATATGCCCGTCTGGTTTTTGTCCATAACAGTCCATCAGTCATAAATATAAAGTGCGAGTGTCCTCGTCAAATTATTCTTATATCCGAAGTCAAATATTCTAACTAATTGGGGACTTAAACTATAATTACACCAAGTGTCCTTGTATGTAATTCACCCCTGTTTTAATAAGTCCATTAACTATTAATCCATTCCCGTGTCTGGTTAAATGAACGATTATTAGTACTTATAAATATCCAGTCCATCATGTCCGATCGAGTGTATATGGTTATTTATAGGTACATCCAATTGTAAATCTTTATATTAAATTAACAAACTATCATTTAATTAAATAAATATAAAGCCCATTAATAGCCCATAGTCTAATTTCCACAAGTGTCGTTCTTTTGTCCAAACCCCAATTATGGTACAAAGCCCAATTACCCAATCTTAATATTTTAGCCCAACATCATGATTACTTCGGCTTAAATAAGCAAAATAATAACTTAGCTACAAGACATTAATTTAAAAAGGTTGAACATAACTTACAATGATTAATAATAGCGTAGCGTTACACGGACAGAATTTCGACTTACACCCTTACAACATTCGCTAACATACCCTCATTATTATTAAAATTAAAATTAAAATTATAATATATATATATATATATATATATATATATATATATATATAATACGTTGATAGATAGAGAAGAGAAAAAGATGTGTTAATATTCGGCCGAAACTGCGAAATTTATAGATGTGGCCAGCAATTTGGCTCCATGCGATCGCATGAAATTCCTTCTTCCTGGCCATGCGATCGCATGGCCAGCTGGGATAGCTCACATTTGGTTGTTTTCTTCTTGCCGACAGTTTTATTAAATAATATAATATATAAATAATTTTAAGAATTAATTATATATTATATTATATTCATGTGCATAGTTGACTTGTAATTTTTAGTCCGTTGCGTCGAGCGTTGAGAGTTGACTCTGGTCCCGGTTCTGGATTTTCGAACGTCCTTGCGTACAATTTAATATCTTGTATTTTGCGTTTTGCATCTTGTACTCTTGTAATTTTTTAACGTTTCTCATCAATAATTTGAACCACTTTGATTGTACTTTGTACTTTTTAGCTTTTTGGTCGTTTGCGTCTTCAATTCGTCGAATCTGTCTTTTGTCTTCACCTTTTATTATTTAAACGAATATCACTTGTAAATAGAACAATTGTAACTAAAAGCTTGTCTTTCTTGAGGGATAATGCTATGAAATATATGTTCGTTTTTAGCATTATCAAATATTCCCACACTTGAGCGTTGCTTGTCCTCAAGCAATATAGTCTTGAAATAAAAATATTAGAATCACTTCTTTATTCTTCACACTTTGTACATCAGTGATTTTTAATACTGCGGTATGAACAATGGTAGTAGCGATGTGGTTTACAGTCCCACATGACTATGAAAATTTAGATCCTTAAGGAAATTGGATCTTTATGAAAATATTTGATCTTTTGAAAATTCAATCTAGCTTTTACCCTAGATAAATTTTCCGGAATAACTCTTCACCGGTGTTTGCAAATTGTTTTTGTGGGTTTGGTGGGTTTCAGATTTGAAAATTTTAGCTCAAAACTTACGGATTTGTGTCACCCACTTGATAACCTTGTATTAGGAAAGCAACACGTCCAGTATACTTTCTCCGTATATTACCTTTCGGTACACTATCGTCCGGTTGTAAAGGAAAGCATTGAACAAGCAACTTTTAAGGTAATGTCCCGTGACATGCTTTTAATTATGGTCTATATCGTGTCGGATGCAATTACTATCCTTTGTAGGAGCAATGGTAAAGCTCACCCTTATGGTTTTTCGGTCTGGCACAAGGTCCTGTCTTCGATCATGCTATGCAACCACCGTTCTTACGGTTGACACCTGATTTGGTTCAGGTGACCTAATGAATTCCAGGTGAATTCCTAGGATTTTACGTTCAATGGTAATGAACACATTAAAAATGGGTTTTTCAGAAAACAAATCGGTTTGTAATTTTTATCAAAATATTTTCTCGTTCAAGCTCGAGTTTAGATATCATCGAATTCCATGAGTTTGTAATTCTCAATCTTTAAAAGTCAATCTCAAGGATTGAGTAATATCAGTCTTAAAAGTTGATTTTTGATCTTTAAGGAGATTATCTTTTCTGGGGATCTGATTCATTAGTCTTATCAAGCTAATTTGCACGGCGCCCTCTCCATTTTACGAGACAGATCCTCTCATAGTTAGGATAAGTCTGACCACTTGGCGACCCTGTTTGATGCTGAGGTCCGTGGATTTCCTGCTGATTTTAGAGATGACTTTTCTAGATTTTTCGTCAACCTACAGCTGGTCTGGACGACAACTTCCTGACCTAAATCAAGAAAAGCGTGTCTTTTTCGGAAGACTTACTTCCTTTTAATGATGGAATTGATTCATCGTGTAGATCCATCTTTCTTTCAAATATCTTATAATTTACCGGGTAAAACGGTTAACTTTGTCCAAAACAAAAGTATCTTCAATTATTTGTACAAAAATATGTGATATATGTTTTAAATAACTTGGTAAATTTTCCCACACTTGGCTTTTATTTTCCTTTCTTTGCCTTTTTATTGTCCTCTATTCCATTTTAAATGAATTCTAACATTTTGGGTTGTTTCTCAATTTATGTCCTTTCCGAGGTAACAATAATTTCGGTGTTAACACCTAGTTTTATTGTTCATAAATTTGTATAAACATGATTTTGAATTCATTTATTTGAAAATTTTGAGCAATTTTACTAGAATTGGGTAGTCAGTATATAAGACTAGGGCTGTTCTTTATTATCAGAGAGCACTAGATTCTAATACAACTACTGCGTTACTAGTATTTTTAATGGTAACCAAGTGTTTAAGTCAAAAAAATTTAAAAATCCGAAAGAATTTAACCTCTTCCCACACTTAAGACCTTGCAATGCCCTCATTTGCAAGAAATCAGTTTTAATTTAAATTATAGAGGGTGATTAGCGTAGAAAAATGATTAAATTTTACCAAAGTTTCCAAACATATTGGCGTTTGTTTAATGAATGACAAATGGTGCACATCATTTGTTCATTCCGTCTTGTTGTTACATCACATTTGTTTTTCGTTTTGTCTTCAAAATTAGTAGCTTTTGCTGAACTTAATGTCAGTCTTTGAAAATGCGCTGTTTTACCCTGTTGTGTACAATTGACAAAATACATACATACATATATTAACATGCATGGTAATTTGAAATGGGACTTAACATCCCACCTTCAAATCAAATATGAAATATTAGTACAACATAATAAAAAATGTTTAAAACTTACATAAAAGTATCACAATATAATATGTTTAAACATAAATAAATAAAAATGATAAAAAGATAAAAATCATAAAAATCACCAACGGAACTATATCAATCTGGATAGGGGTTCCAGTTCATGTCGTCGGGCGGGTTCCATGGTTGGTTATAGGTGTACTGATAGGCCTGGTTAGGGTCGTAGAGAGTAAATGGTGGTCGCATATCGGGCTGGTGTGGAGGATAGTAAGCAGGTCGGGTCAGTACGTAGTGATCCTGAGGTGATAGCTGGCTCATGATCTGATGCTAATGATAGTGCCATCTATCATGCTGTCGTTGCCTAGAATGCTCGTACTCATTCCGGGCTTGCCACTGCTCGTATCGACTATGTCTATCCTGGTTTGTCATTTCTACCTCATCTATATGCTGGTAGACGTCAGTCATAGCCTCCCTAATGACATCCCTAATGTCATCCGCTTTCTCCATTTCCTCATCTGAACCTCTCTCTACCTGTGGATGACGACCAACACATGGTACTGCCTGATTGCATCTGCTCTTCAATACCTTAGCACCCTGATAGACCTTCAATCCTAAGGTATCATCCTGTTCCCTAAATACCATAAGTGGACCCCCTTGATCCCTATCTACACCCAAATACTCTCCAATGAGAGTAACAAAAATACCTCCTCCTATTATTCCCCCTTCCTGTATTCCGGCTACCACTTTGGACAGATAAAAACCAACACAGTAGGGAATATTAACAAAGCTTCTATTGTTTCGAATACACTTAAGGTAAAATAAGTCATGTAATGTCATCTTCTCCTTGTTTTTACCTCTTTGTGTAATCGAATTAGCTAAAAATCTATGTATAATACGTAGCTCTGCTTTGTTAATATCTAAGTAGGAGTGTCTTCCTCCTAGCGAAAAAACATTATAATTTGACATACGCCTCCAGACGGCGTTCGCGTCAAAATTCCTATCTACCCTTTCACCATGATAAATCAAATTCATACAATCAGGTAGTAGTAATTCACTAGGAGTGTAAATCTGTAAAGCCCTGGCCATGTCCAGCATGGACATCCTATACATCCTACGGCCAAGTATAAATCTAAGAAAACTTCTATCATCTAACCTATCTACATTCGCATTTAATGCTATAGTACTCATAAGCTCAACACACCATTCCTTATATACAGGCCTACGAATGGTGAATAAACGTTCCCAATCGGGAAAAGAAGAGCTGCCATACCTTTGGATCAGATGCAATCTAACTGAGTTAGCTAGTTGGACCCTTTCCAAAGGCTCCCAATCGATTACCCTCGGCACTTCTACATTTTTCGTTACCAATTTGAATTTGTTACTTTGATATGTTGGGTAATCTCTCCAGCTTCGATCAAATCTCAAATTGGGATGCAACTGTGCTTCATGAATCGTTGGGTGTTCTACTATCGGATGAATCGGAAAAATTACGTAGGCATTAATATATTCTTGCTGCGCATCATAATATGGTACGTGTTGATCAGGTTGTTGTTGTTGTTCCTGTTGTTGCTCCGGTTCATATTGCATTTCTGGTTCAGGTTCTGGAGCAGGTTGCCTAGATGATGATGATGCACCATCAATATCGGTAAATCTCTGCAAAACACATTAAACACAAAATTTGTGCATCCAAATATGCATTAGTGTTAGCAAAATAACAAATTAACACAATTACAATAACATGTTCAATCAAAATTAAACTTATACACATTTTCACAATTTTAACAATTCTACATTTTTTCAAATAAGCATTTATGAAAATGTTTACAAAGTTCATAAACATTCAACTCAAATAACATGTTAAAATAACCATTACTAGCAATTAAACAAGTTTCAAATGGCATTTACATCAATTTAATCAAGTTCATGAATTTTATAACTAAAAAGTCCACTTTAATTCTCAAAAATCATGTTTAGGATCAAAGTTTGGATCATTTAGCTATCTAAACATGTTACACTACTTAATTTAGCAATAATTCATGACAAAAATCAGCCATAACCTGTTTATATCAAAAAGCCCCAAATTGCTCAAGAACACAAACCCTAGATTTCTAAAAATTTTGAAGTTTTTGGCTTCAAATCATGTTAAATAGCATCAATCTAGGTTATACATGCATAATATACTAACAATTTAACTCTAATTACACTAGAAATTAACAAAATCAAATTAGGTAAATTATAGCTCAAGAACACTAAATATCAAATTTAAAGAGGTTTAGGGGTGAAATCTTTACCTTTTTTGATAAACTTCTGAACAATTTCATGATTAGAGCAAGAAATTTGATGAATTTTGGTAAAAAAATGCGAATTTTTTGAGTGTGTTTGGGAGAATTTTCGGGTATGTGTGTGTGTTTTGTGTTGAAAACAGAACTCGTCTGTCTTTATGATCTGCCCAGCATTTTTACTCTATGCGATCGCATAGATTTGAAGTGTAAACCCCATGCGATCGCATGGGGTCCGGGTTTTTTTTATTTTTTATTTTTTTATAAAAAACCTTATACTTTTAAAACATGAATCAATAAATTTTAAAAATTTGTTTCTTTTTATGAGTGAGGGCGTTTCGGATCGTTGTCCTAGTCCGTCCCTCAACAAAGTTTTAAAATTTGTTACTTTTTAAGCGTCGTTTTTAAAGCAAAGATTTTTTTTGGGTTTTTTAAATGTTTTTGGCATACTTTAATTCAATAAGATTAAAAATAATGATAATAAAAGTTCTCGTCCCGCCCTCGGGTAAAGCAATTTCGGTTCAACGACCTAGTTTTCAAATCACGACGAATTTTTAGAAATCACATTTTTAACTTAATGAAATAAAGTAAATTTTTGTTTTTAAATTCACACCAAACTTAAATTTAAAATGCATAAAATTAAAAATTCATATTAATATTATTAAAAATTCACACCAAATTCATATTATATTTTTGTTTTTATCCATACAAAATTATATTAAAAATATTAATTTTTCAAATATTTACAAACTTAAATATATTAATTTAAAAATTTACAATATTAATTTAATATTTATATATTAAATTTAAAAAATGGTAAAAATTAAAATTAAAAATCTTTTTGGTCTTTTATCCCACTTTAATCAATCAAATATTATCAAAAATATATGCCCCTCTTTTCGGTAAAATAATTTCGGCTATATTACCTAGTTTTACTCCTGACGAATTTTTGAAATATTTTGGGTTGATTGATTAAAGATATTTATACCTTAAGAATAAACGGTAAATTTCGCAGTGATGTAATAAATTTTTGTATGATATTAATAATTTCGGTTACGCATACCTAATTTTATTGAATACCAATTTAATACTTTATAGCGAACGATTCAGCATTTATTATCAAAAGGTTAAAAGCAATAAAAAAATAAAAACTGTACATACTTACCTGTGAGAAAGAATTCTCAGAGACCTGCTTTAGCCGACTCATAGGAAAGTAGTGTGATTTGGTTCTCCATAGCTACATAAGTGTAACCTCGATTCTTTAATATCTTTTCTTCTAAACATATGAACGGTCCTTCTCTGCATAGAGTAACAAATTCGGTATTTGAATATGTTTGATTATTTGAACATTTACCTTCGTGTGACCATTTTCCGCATTTATAACATCTTTCAAGGTGTCGTGCTCTTCTTTTTGTTGCGAATTTTGATTTTCCTTTACCAAAATGTATCTTATGTTGATCTTTCCTGATATTAGAGGAACTCGAGAATCTTCTTCCATGTCCAGAATAACAAAATCTACTGGAAATACTAAAGTACCAACTTTAACTAGCATGTTCTCCATTATCCCTCTAGGATATTTTACTGATCGATCTGCTAGTTGTATGCTTATTTGTGTTGGTTTCAATTCTCCAAGGTCTAGTTTAGCGTATAGTAAATACGGCATTAGATTTATACTAGCACGTAAGTCTGCCAATGCTTCTATTGAACTAAGACTACCCAGAAAACATGAAATTGTGAAACTTCCTGGATCAGATAATTTTTCTGGTATCTTATTCAACAGCACTGCGGAACAATTAGCATTCATTGTAACAGCCGAGAGTTCTTCCATTTTCTTTCTATTTGTGATTAGATCTTTCAAAAATTTAGCATATCTAGGCATTCCTGAAATCACATCAGTGAAAGGAAGGTTGACATTTATTTGTTTAAACATATCCAAGAATTTGGATTGCTCGGTTTCAAGTCTCTCTTTTCTCATTTTACTCGGGTAAGGAAGTGGTGGTTGGTATGGTTTAACATACGGTTTAGCCTTAACTGTGTTATCTTCATTAACCTTTTCAACTACCGGTTCTGTTTCCTTATCTTGCTCAGATTGTGGTTCTTGTGGAGTAGGAATAGCGTCATCAGAAATTACAGGTATTTCATGTGGTTTAAGTGTAATACCACTTCTTGTGGTGATGGCTTTAGCTGTTTCATTCCGGGGGTTAGCATTTGTATCGCTAGGTAGACTTCCCGGTTTTCTTTCACCTATCAACCTTGCTAGGTTGCTCACTTCTTGTTCCAAATTTTGAATCGAAGCTTGTTGATTTCTAAATGCTTGAGCATTTTGTTCATTGGTTTGTTTCTGAGATGTGAAAAACTGCGTTTGAGATTCAACTAGCTTCGACATCATATCTTCTAAATTTGGCTTTTTATCATCGGTTTGTGGTGGTTTGTTTTGAAAAATAGGCCTTTGCTGATTGTAAGTATTATTAGGTACTTGTTGATTTCTAGGACCTTGCTGGTTGTTGTATGGAACATTTCGATTATAATTCTGGTTTTGATTGTAGATTGGTCTTGGCGGTTGATAATTATTCTGATAATTATTTCCAGGCCTTTGGTTTATATATGAAACATTCTCTCGTTGTTCCATTGTTTGTTCAATACTGAGACAATCTTTTGTCAAAGGTGGTCCTCCACACTGCTCACAACTAATTCTTATTGAGTAAATATCTTTAGTCATCTTTTCCATTCGTCTCTCGACAGCATCTATCTTTGCAGAAATGGAATCAAAGTCATGGCTAGAATCGGCTCTAGCTGCTTTAGATGATCTAACGATATCTTTTTCTTGATGCCACTCATGTGAGTGGGAAGCAGTGTTATCAATAATTTTGTAAGCTTCAGTTGCTGTTTTCTTCATAATGGGACCACCAGCTGCTATATCTATGTCTTTTCTTGTAGTGATGTCGCATCCTTGGTAGAATATTTGTACTATTTGATAAGTGTCTAAATCATGTTGCGAACATCCTCTCAATAACTTTCCAAATCTTGTCCACGCTTCATATAGAGTTTCATTTGGCTTTTGTGTGAACGTAACAATTTCTCCTTGAAGTCTCACGGCTTTAGATGCCGGAAAGAATTGTTTAAAAATTTTTTCAACTAAAACATCCCATGTATCAATCGCCCCTTCAGGTAACGATTCTAACCAATCTTTGGCTTTTCCCTTTAAAGTCCAGAGAAATAACATGAGATATATCTGTTTATCCTCCACTTCTCTTATTTTAAATAAAGTTCAGATCCTATTAAAGGTACGAAGATGTTCATTTGGATCTTCCTTCGGCGCACCACTAAATTGGCATTGATTTATAACCATGTGTAGGATTTGTCCTTTTATTTCATAATCTGGCGCATTAATGTCTGGTTGAGTAATTGCGTGACCTTGGCCAGTGCGTTTAGCTCTCATTCGGTCTTCCATACTTAGAGGTTCCGAATTTTTCATGATTGAATTTGTTGAATCTGAATCACTAGAGGATTCTGATTTAATGGTTTGTTCCTCGACAATTTCTGTTTGAATGATTGGTGGTTCCGGAGGAAAGATTAGTGGTTCGGGATCTCTAAATTGTCCCTGAATATCCTCCGGATTCTCAATTGTGAGGTCGGGTTCAAAAAATGGATTATCGGAAATTTAAATTGGAGTACTTGGTTGACTAGATGACGATTCTAAAGAAAAATCAACGGCGACAATATTGGCTAGATGTCTTGATCGAGTTACAGGTGGTGAACGTATGAAAGGTGGTGAACGTTTTGCTCGGTGCATTCACTGAATATCTTATTAGTTATAAAAATAAAAATTATATAAGTTATCAAATTAATAGACTTTTCTGATTTTGCCCACGTTTCGAATAGCCAATAGATGCAGCAGGTAGCCAGGACCCTTTAAATCGGAAGCCCACAACTCGCCACTAACAAATCCAACTATTACTATGAACCAGAAAATTTTGGATGTCTATCAATTTAACCACTTAAAATAATTTTTCGTTGAAATTTAAAGAAATTTTAGAGAAGAAATAGAAAATTCTATGTCCTAAAAACTAGAGCGTCGTGAAATAAGAAAGAAAAAGAGCGCGTCGGAAAAACGTCAAAAAATAAATGGTCGAAAATTAATAAAAAGAATGTAGCGCGTCGAAACTTAAAAGTCTAAAAACTAAGAATTAAAAGTTGCGTCTAAAAATATTAAAGCTTAAAAGAAATTCTATATCCAAAATGATAATAACTTAAAAAGTACTAAAATTTATAAAACGGCATCGCAAAATTCTAAAGCACCTATATCTTAGTCTAAAGAAAAAGCACTTAAGGGATTTTACGGCAAATCGTAAAAATCTAGAAATAAAAATAACTACGGCAAAAACTATATCTTAAAACTAGATACGAACGATAAATATACAATTGCGTACTAAATAATAAAAAGATACAGAAATATAAAAATAAAACTAAAGTTATCAAAATACAATTTTTTTTATAAAAAATATATTATTTTATATTATTTATATAAAAGTTTTAGTTTTTTTAAAGTATTAAAACTAATTAAAACTAAAAAAACAAATTAAATACTAAAACTAAAAATAAAAACTAATTAAATATCTATAACCTAATTAGGGTTAATAATAATAATTATTATTAATTAAAAACCCTAATCGTACAGACTTAGGTACCAGGCCTGTCAACTCAGCTCATGCGATCGCATGAGTTGAGGATTAATTTTCCATGCGGTCGCATGGATCCAGAAATCAGGCCGGATAGTTGGGCTGCTACAGTACCGGGCCGAGTTCTTTTTATTTTTTTAAATTTTTTGTTTTAATATTTATATAAAATATTTATATAAGATAAATAAAAACTTAAATTTAAAAAAACTAAAATAGAAATAAAAATACTTTATAATTTATATATTTTAAACAACTCTTAAAAATATATATTTTTTTTTATTTTTTTTTTGTATTTTTAATATTTAAAACGTATTTTTACAAAAATAAATTAATTTTTTTTATATATATAGCGTTTCACTTCCGGCGTTTAAGCAGTCCCCGGCAGCGGCGCCAAAAATACTTGATGTTAAAGCGAAGGGGTATAAAATACTATTAATTTTTACTAGGAAATACTATTAAATACGATACAATTTTATACAAGTTATTTATTTATTTATAGAGTGGATATACCTAAACCTTGCTACAACACTTATAGGCAGTGTACCTAATCGTACAGTAGTGTAGTTTTTAGTAAGTCCGGTTCGTTCCACAGGGAGCTAGCTAAGTTTAACGCTATATTTTTAAAACTATATTTGTATATATATATATATATATATATATACATATATATATATATATATATATATATATATATATATATATATATAATATTATTATTATAAAAAGGGGGGTTTTTACCGTTTAATGACCGGTTTGTCGATTTTAAAACTTTAGTCGCAGTTAAAACCTAATGTAAAATATTAAAAATATAAAAGACTTAATTTAAAGCGTAAAGTAAATGACAATAATGAAATTGCGATAAATAAAAGTGCGATAAATAAAATGACGATAAATAAAATTGCGATAATTAAAAGTGCAATAATTAAAATGACAATAAATTAAAGTGCGATAATTAAAAGTGCAATTAAATATGAAATAAAGGAATTATGCTTATTTAAACTTCCGTAATCATGATGTTTGACGTGTTGATTTTAGTTTATTACCATGGGTTAATTGTCCTTTGTCCTGGATTATTCAATATGCCCGTCTGGTTTTTGTCCATAACAGTCCATCAGTCATAAATATAAAGTGCGAGTGTCCTCGTCAAATTATTCTTATATCCGAAGTCAAATATTCCAACTAATTGGGGACTTAAACTATAATTACACCAAGTGTCCTTGTATGTAATTCACCCCTGTTTTAATAAGTCCATTAACTATTAATCCATTCCCGTGTCCGGTTAATTGAACGATTATTAGTACTTATAAATATCCCGCCCATCGTGTCCGATCGAGTGTATATGGTTATTTATAGGTACATCCAATTGTAAATCTTTATATTAAATTAACAAACTATCATTTAACTAAACAAATATAAAGCCCATTAATAGCCCATAGTCTAATTTCCACAAGTGTCGTTCTTTTGTCCAAACCCCAATTATGGTACAAAGCCCAATTACCCAATCTTAATATTTTAGCCCAACATCATGATTACTTCGGCTTAAATAAGCATAATAATAACTTAGCTACGAGACATTAATTTAAAAAGGTTGAACATAACTTACAATGATTAATAATAGCGTAGCGTTACACGGACAGAATTTCGACTTACACCCTTGCAACATTCGCTAACATACCCTCAGTATTATATAAATGTACTCATATATATATATATATATATATATATATATATATATATATATATATATATATATAATACGTTGATAGATAGAGAAGAGAAAAAGATGTGTTAATATTCGGCCGAAACTGCGAAATTTATAGATGTGGCCAGCAATTTGGCTCCATGCGATCGCATGAAATTCCTTCTTCCTGGCCATGCGATCGCATGGCCAGCTAGGACAGCTTACATTTAGTTGTTTTCTTCTTGCCGACGGTTTTATTAAATAATATAATATATAAATAATTTTAAGAATTAATTATATATTATATTATATTCATGTGCATAGTTGACTTGTAATTTTTAGTCCGTTGCGTCGAGCGTTGAGAGTTGACTCTGGTCCCGGTTCTGGATTTTCGAACGTCCTTGCGTACAATTTAATATCTTGTATTTTGCGTTTTGCGTCTTGTACTCTTGTAATTTTTAGACGTTTCTCATCAATAATTTGAATCACTTTGATTGTACTTTGTACTTTTTAGCTTTTTGGTCGTTTGCGTCTTCAATTCGTCGAATCTGTCTTTTGTCTTCACCTTTTATTATTTAAACGAATATCACTTGTAAATAGAACAATTGCAACTAAAAGCTTGTCTTTCTTGAGGGATAATGCTATGAAATATATGTTCGTTTTTAGCATTATCAAATATCAAGTGTGTCTAGGTTTTGTATACAGACACAAATTGCCAATAAACCAAATTAAAAGTAATTATGAGTCAAAAAGGTATAAAAATAATCACTAAAATTACAAATTCAAGAGTTCACATTTCTTAAAGCAACATAGATAAAGAGTAAATTACCAACATAACTTACAGAAACAGAGGATGTGTCATAGAATCTTCTAGAATTAGTAGAAGACGTTGAAGTGGTAGGAGTGGGACCACTTTCAGTAGGTATTGATTCCCAAGGTCTAGGTGGAAGACATGGATCTTCTACTTTTAATTTATTTAATAGCGATTTGAAGTTTGTATCAACAGCCATGCGAGGGGTATGGTAATAGATTGGTGTTTATTATATTATAGGTTAATGTGAAATAGGGTTTCGGGAGACAAACGGCGAATTGGATATTGGCTGGGGGTGATCTCCGGCAATTGAACGGAGGGAGTGCGAGTGTGAGTTAAGAGGGGGGTGGAATTTAGTTTCTGAACTATTTTTGCTAAATGTTTTGTAAAAACTTCCCTCAAATATGAATTTCACAATTTTATGAATTACTAAATAATAAATAATAGTCCCCCTTCCATATTAATATTCCATTCCACAAATAAATTACCATATTACCTATTAGGCAAAAAAGGTGAACAGTACCAGCGGTATTTTCGTCATTTTTTTTTACTAACTTCCATTTTGGCAAAAAAAAAAACCCCCCACACTTTGTTCAAACATTAAAACCGGCCCCCCAAACAGGGGGGGTCAAATGCCAAATCAACATTTTCATAAAAAATCTTAAATAAACTCCACCCAAATATTCAACAGGTCATATCTTCTCGCTCGCAACGAGTTAAATTTTTCCGGCATCATCGTTAAACTCGAAATAATTTTACGAACACAACGTCACTAACTATACGCAAAACGGATTCTTTTAAAAAAACGCTAAATATTTGGGGCATACACATTGATTTTGCGTTAAATTTTTGAAAGTCGACAATTTCATAGCGAAACGTGGAGATGCACATATATTGTTAATTTAAAATAACATTTAAATCTTTCACGGGTTATACCTTTTAGTTCGACTCGAGTTGCGCTTCAACGACATTATCGTTAGCCACGAAATAATTTTACAAACTAAACGCATTAAAATACATTGAAAACCGAACCCCCGGCGCGAAGCGAGGGTTCGAAATCTAGTTAAAATAAAAGATCAATGGCTTATATGTAAATCTTCAAGGGGTGAAAGTGTAAAACAACAAGCTACATTATGCACATTGCAGATGCTTCCAATAACCTCAATCTGATTCCTCAGTTCTTTTGTATGAAGGTAAACCTCCAAAAGTGTAATTTCAGAGTGCCCAACAATTGAAAGACAGCCAAATCCCAAAGTAGAAACAGATGGCATATTTTTATCATTATTGGATAACCATCTGAAACAAACAGACGAAGATATTGTATCCAACGCAGCAATGTAACCATCCAAGATATCTTTAATCGCAACCGCAAATGCCTGGTTAACCAAACTGTATGGAGGATAACTTCTTGCTTTTACTTTTGACTCAACTTACATATTGCTTCTTCTTGAAGTGACATCATCCCAATTTAAGCTTGTGAAATGATCAACAAATTTATGAAGCAGGAAAACTTCAATTCCCATGCAACCTAAGGATCTAAGTATCTTCTCGAGAGCAAGTGTACTTACAGACTTATTCCACATGTTAGGAATTTGGTGAAACATTCTGCCTATTGGATCAGAACGGAAAATTGTGCATAGTTTCTCGATGCTTATTAGAGATGACTCTAAACCTTGAAGAGCATTCATGGCCAACCTAACTAAGCTAGCCTCGTGAACAATTCGCAATTATCAGTTTATCTGTTTGCTATCAGAGATATATAAACTCAATGACATTTGATATAAACAAATTCTAAGCCATATAAGAAATGTGAAATTCATCCAAATTTAATTCAAAGTACAACATTAAGTATAAAGAACTTTGTCGAAACCAAACTAAAGAATCTAGCTTGAGTTGCTTCTTACATTCACAGTGCTAAAATATGTATATGTAACATAAGTATTAACCTAAATTGGCCAAACACTTGAATATCAAGAGTGTCTAGGTTTTGCATACAGACACAAATTGCTAATAAACCAAATTAAAAGTAATTATGAGTCAAAAAGGTATAAAAATAATCACTAAAATTACAAATTCAAGAGTTCACATTTCTTAAAGCAACATATATAAGGAGTAAAGTACCAAAATAACTTACAGAAGCAGAGGATGTGTCATAGAATCGTCTAGAATTAGTAGAAGGCGTTGAAGTGGTAGGAGTGGGACCACTTTCAGTAGGTATTGATTCCCAAGGTCTAGGTGGAAGCCATAGATCTTTTATTTTTAATTTATTTAATAGCGATTTGAAGTATGTATCAACAGCCATGCGAGGGGTATGGTAATCGATTGGTGTTTATTATATTATAGGTTAATGTGAAATAGGGTTTCGGGAGACAAACGTCGAATTGGATATTGGCTGGGGGTGATCTCCAGCAATTGAATGGTGTGAGTGTGAGTTAAGAGGGGGTGGAATTTGGTTTCTGAACTATTTTTGCTAAATGTTTTGTAAAAACTTCCCTCAAATATGAATTTCACAATTTTATGAATTACTAAATAATAAATAATAGTCCCCCTTCCATATTAATATTCCATTCCACAAATAAATTACCATATTACCTATTAGGCAAAAAAGGTGAACAGTACCAGCGGTATTTTCGTAATTTTTTTTTACTAACTTCCACTTTACCAAAAAAACCCCCCCACACTTTGTTCAAACATTAAAACCGGCCCCCCAAACAGGGGGTCAAATGCCAAATCAACATTTTCATAAAAAATCTTAAATAAACTCCACCCAAATATTCAACAGGTCATATCTTCTCGCTCGCAACGAGTTAAATTTTTCCGACATCATCGTTAAACTCGAAATAATTTTACGAACACAACGTCACTAACTATACGCAAAACGGATTCTTTTTAAGAAACGCTAAATATTTGGGGTACTTTTCATACACGTTGATTTTGCGTTAAATTTTTAAAAGTCGGCAATTCCATAGCAAAAAACGGAGATGCACATATATTGTTAATTTTAAATAACATTTAAATCTTTCACGGGTTATACCTTTTAGTTCGACTCGAGTTGCGCTTCAACGACATTATCGTTAGCCACGAAATAATTTTACAAACTAAACGCAATAAAATACATTGAAAACCGAACCCCCCGCGCGAAGCAAGGGTTCAAAAACTAGTTAAAATAAAAGATCAATGGCTTATATATCTTATATTCAAAAGTTAAGGACATAAAAAAAATTATCTTATTATTTTTATCTATTTATAGAAATAAATTATTAATTTGGGACAACTCAAAAAGTAACACTGGACTATCAAGATGGAACGGAAGGAGTACTTCATACAAGCTCCACTTACTTTTATACGTATATATACTTTAGAAAGAAATTATTAACTTCATTTTCTACCAATAAAATATTTTAAGTATCTATTATAACATCTACTAATTTGTTAAAATATACAAAGTGAATATTTGAAATAGCACATTTATAATAATGTGGACACTTGAACTAAGAGGGTAAGAGTAAATAACATTAATTAGTCATTGGGTTAACCGTATTTAGAAAACATTCCAATTAAGAAGTTCTAGTTCGAGTCTAATAGGGAGCATTTTCTATAACATTGGTTTGAGCTATGCTTGAAATGTTAAACATAATATTTTGAGCTATGCTTATTTCATGTTAGTTCAATTTACAATCGGCAACCGAGTTAATGCTCCCACATCTATAACATTGGTTTCAAACGACTTCTAAATTTATAGTCATTATTCTTAATGTCTATGTAATACATAAAATAACGGGTTGGTTCCATACGAGGCAAATCTAAAGCATGTGAAGTGGAGTCATAGGATTCCACTATTTTAAAAAAGAAATTATATAATTTATTTTTTAAATTGTATAGAACACCATTAAAATTAACTACGAAACTCCATATAGTTTTAAAATTTATACTTTTTTTTAGGTAAACAATAACTAATTATCCTTCAAATATAATTAATTTTCAAAAAAAATTCTTAAACCCATTAAATTTTCATCCGGACTCAATAAGGGTTCCACACGCCTTTTAAAATTCACGTCACAACATGTCTATGTTTTACCCTAAAGTCCTAAACTCATACTTCTCAATCTCAAAATAACTATCCATCTTTATACTTCGATCAACTTCCAAAGTGGAGTTAAATATTAACTTTACTATTTCACGTGCTATTTCTTAAGGTTGTGTTCTTGAGTTTCTTTTGAGATAGAAAGTAAAGGGTTTGAGAGGAGAAATGAATAATCATTGATTCTTGAGTTTTTTTTAAGAAAGAAATGAGTAGATTGGAAAGGGTTTGAGATGATACTACATGAGCATTTTTTATAGATTGTAATCATCTCAATTTTGGGATGATTGGAGTGGAAAACAAATTAATAACCATTATTTATCAACTTTTACGTTTTTTTTATTGTTTGTTTCTCCAATCTTGAGAAGTAACGTAAGTAAATACGGAGTAATATTCATGAATATCATTATGCTTCGGTGAGTATTATATACGTTGACTAATATATATATATATATATATATATATACATGATCCTCTGCTTTGTATATTATAGAAAATAATCAAAAATGCATGTATTAATTCATATACTGAGTAGTATACATTTAGTTATTATATGTTTGGTAAGTTTGATTTATTTGCTTATGTTCATAAAAAAGTTTTATTTTTTGTTGCGCTACTAGCTTTACCATCAACGATAATTTATATCTTGTGGGTATTAAAGTCGTAGTTAAAATATTATGTAAATAAATCATTCTATTTTTTTTTCTTTCACTTTCCTTTTAACTCAAGAATACACTTTATTTCATATTATTACATCACTCTTCATCCTTATTCTTTCCTTCTCTCTCCACTTCACTCTTTTCCACGTAAAAAAAACTCGATTCATAGCAACTAGTGTTAGGTTGCGCGCGATGCCGCGCCATCGTATAATTTTTTTTTGACAATGTTTAGGAAAAATTGTAGGGGAAAAGAAGGGTAAAAATAACAAAATAAGAGGTAAACATAACGTTTTTTTATGAAAATTAGTTTAAAAAAATTGGGGCAACGTTTTTGTACAGTCCTTTAGTAAAGTTTGTAGGGGATAATGAGGAGGATGATTTAAAGAAAACACTGTTTCTGCACAACGTACAAGTCGATAAAATGTAAGAGTGGTTACTTTTCAATTACCGTTCCCAAACTATGTCAATTAGTATGTAGTAGTAAAGTAATTAGTATATAGTAGTAATTTTGATGAAAGTTAGTTTAAAAAAATGGGAGCAACGTTTTTGTACAGTTCTTTAGTAAAAATTTTAGGGGAGAATGAGGAGGAGAGTTTTTTTTAAAAAAAAAAAAAAAAAAAAAAAAAAAGGTTACTGTAGCACAGTAGTAGCCTTGTGGGTACAACTGTGCATGCAGAGCATACAAGTCGGTAAAGCGTGAAAGTGATAATATTCACTTACGACTTTGTCTATTAGGTTGCTCCCAACGTTGCCGTCCACCCAGCTGCCCAGGCCACCGCCCACCTGGGCGCCGTTGGCAGTAATCCGCCCAGGGGGGCCGCCCAGGCCATCGTCCACCCAGCCGTGCTCCCGTTCGTGCTTTTTGGTCATATCTGTGGATGGATCATTTGAATGAAATCAGACTCCAACGGTCAAATTTTTGGCCGTTGGAGATTAATATATTTTTTTTTTTATTTTTTTTTTCTTTTTTAAACTCTATATATACACACATATTTCATATACATTTCATACACACACATCTCATTCACATACATTTCTTACTCAACATCAAAACTATCTCAAATTATCAATCATTTTATAAATTAAAATGAATTCAAATAACTCAAATTCCGATCCCGATATAAATTTGGTATTAACGGTCTTGAATATCACAAATAATCGAGCGCTTGAAGATATCGCAAGACTTGATCATTTAGATGAGTTAAACGATGATGAAGAAGTTGAACCCGTACCAAGGACACCTAGAAGATATTTATATAGAGATCGTGAAGGCCGCACAAAAGCATTATGGAATGATTATTTTTCCGACAATTGTACGTTTCCAGACGATTATTTTCTTAGACGTTATCGAATGCGCAAACCTTTGTTTCTTCGTATATGTCAAGGTATAATGAATTTTTCCCAAACTCCGATTCCTGAGTATTTTACTTATTTTCATCAAAGACGTGATGCTTGTGGGCTACTTGGTTTTAATATTGTTCAAAAAGTAACATCAGCCATATGTCAACTAGCGTATGCTGCGACGGCCGATATTTTTGACAAGTATTTGCATATGGGTGAACAAACCTCATATAGTTGTTTAAACAAATTTTGCAAATGTATTTTTCACTTGTACGCAACAGAATATCTGAGAAAATCAACTGCACAAGATGTGCAACGTTTGACCACTAAACATGCTCAAATTCATGGATTTCCGGGGATGTTAGGAAGCATCGATTGTATGCATTGGAGATGGAGAAATTGTCCAGCACGTTGGAAGGGTCATTATACACGAGGTGACCATGGTTACCCGTCAATTATGCTTGAAGCGGTAGCGTCTTAAGATGGATGGTTTTGGCACGCTTTCTTTGGTACTGCGGGATCAAATAATGATATCAATGTACTTAATCAATCTGATTTGTTTAACGACTTATTAGCCGGCGAGGCTCCACTGTGCAAGTTTACGGTGAATGGGTGTACGTTTGATAAGGGTTATTATTTGGCGGATGAAATTTACCCGGAATGGTCCACACTAGTTAAGTCGTTCAGAAACCGATTGATCTAAAACAATCAAAGTTCAAGAGGTATCATGAATCGGCAAGAAAAGATATTGAACGAGCATTTGGAATACTACAAGGTCGATGGACGATTATTCAACATCCGGCAAGACCATATTATATCCGAAAAATTAGAAGGATTATGTTAACATGTGTGATATTAAACAATATGATAACCGAGGACAACGGCCGTGCATTTTGTGGACTTGAAGAGAATTATCGTCCGATTCGACGTGCACGAGGAACATTCCAAGAAAGGGTTGACGCGCATATCCGGGCGGACGCGGAATTAAGAGATGTGGGCATTCATCGACTACTACGAGATATGCTTGTAGAAAACGTTTATAATCTTCCACTTAATTATCGAATTTGACATGATCCAACAAGAAATCCAAACAATCAAGATGAGGAGGGACCTTCACATGTTAACGATGACGAAGACGAAGACGAAGACGAATAATTATTAAGTGTTTATGTAATTTTATTTTAAATTCTATGTTTTAATTTTAATTATTTGTAATTTTTTTTTTTATTTATCAATGAAACTTTAGTTTTATGTTATTAAATATTTATTATTTATAATATATATAACTAAATTAATATTATTTTTGAAATAAATAAAAAAATTTAAAAAAGGAAGGAAGGAGTGTCATGGTTGGGAGTGTTTAGTCCTGAGAATGAAGTAAGAAGAAAGTGCTGATGTGACGCTGAGGACTAAGATGGAGAAGTGTCTCCATTGGGAGCACTCTTAGTATATAGTATAGTATAATATAATATAATGTGTAGAATGCGTGAATAAAATTATCATTCCATTACACCATATAATGATTATGTGATTTCGATTGTATACCCTCGTTATGACTTATGAAACCAAAGAAAGAGTGAGGTTTTCCAAGTTCCGGTTATCACGAGGTTGAAAATGTTTACCTAACCGGATTATTTTTTGTCCTTTTTCAAAATCTTCCTGACAATCTTAATTTGAAACCTCTCGTAGGTCAAGTGTATAAATAATAGTCAAGTAAACTTTTCTCTACATCACTAATGGCTAGTAAAATAAAATGAAAATAATATAAAATTCCATTTTACTACTGTTTTATCTTTTAGGGGAGTTTTAATTTTGAAAGAAATGAAATGAAAGGAAGAGAATTTTAAAAAGATTGGTGTTCCTTTAGTTTTGATAGGAAGGAAAGGGAAAGAAGTGGATGGATGATTTCAATGTAATTTTTCATTAGACATTTCCTTTCAAATTGGAAGGATTCAAGTTCCCTTCCTTTCATTTCCCTTCATCTCATTTCATTTCTTTTATGAAAAAACTCTAGAACAGACCCTTAGAGCTGGTTAGATGTGAATCAACCAATTATCTACTATAGTTTGTTAGACAGAGATCAGCTACAAACAGAATAGCACTCTCACTCAGATGCCTCATCCCTATATCAGGTCTCTATGTAGTGCTTCAACAAGTTCGTAAATGTTACACCAACTAGAATATCACAACATATCACATGAATATATTTTTTTGAACAGCTGAGAACATATCACATGAATATCAAAGTACCTTCTAATCTAATCTAACTTTATTTAACAAACTATGTTTCTTTGAGACCCCGTAGGTATCAAGTATGTAATTCAAACTCATGATAGAGCAGCAGACGTTTTCGATCGAGAACCTTCTAATGTAACAGGCTGTGGGCTAAGCCTTTCCCTCAGCATCCTCTTCTTCGCTAATTCCTTTAAACAAGGCGTGAAAAACTCACGAGAGCTTCTTCAGCACTAATCCACAATCGTGGGTTCACTGTCAAGCACTTATCTACAAGATCGATAAGTGATGTTGGTACAAAATCTGGCCTTCTTGTATTTTTTTTTTACACCATTCTTCTAGTTTTATAGACGTCAAGGATTGTATGTCCAACAGTTCCTGTAACAATAATGCGTGTTACTTTATGTTACATAGGAACAGCTGTGAACAGTGGCTGTTTGATCAAATCAAAACAGGTTTGAATTAAGACGTCTACTTTTAGTAGAGATCATAAAGGGTCAATTTTGATCTAAAAACAATGTGACAATTTTTTTTAACAATTTTAAGTCTTTATATAATTTAAGTTAGGAGGCTATACAGGTAGCAACCTGCTTGACCTATTTCCCTTCTAAGTTCTAGCTAAGTTTTTTTCCCCTAATCTTCTTAAAAGAAAGCACAACTCCAGATAGACAGAATATTAAGAATTTGGGTCAAAATTGCCACCTCACAAAGGTGTTACATTTCTGTTTTGATTCCCGGGTCTTAAAGAGGACACCCAGATACAGGATTAATCAATGCTACTTTGATCATACCTGTGGAAACGATGATTCTAACACACCTACAACTAAATATACAAGACCGTTTTAACACATACAATCAGCAGCAGTCCTTTGTGTTGAGACCTTTTGTCCATCGGTATAACTGATCTCGCCGGCCCGTATAATAATGGGACAAACAAACAAGATATGAGATACATAAATAATTACACACAAAAGTTGCCACCAGCAGCATCAAGCTCGGCACACACTACCACACCTGAGTGTTCCAAACAAGGAAAAGAAACCCTACCCACTTCTCATTTCAGATATTTTGAAGCCCCGGCCAGAAATTTAGAATGAAAAAATATTGTGACCCATTTGTTTGTGGATGACATGAGAGAAATAGTCATTGTAGTTAAGGTACTCCCAGAACCGTGGGAGACTGAACTCAACATTCTTAGGAGAGTTGTGATAGCATGCATACAGTTGTCTCACGTTTTCGTCAAACGTTTCTTTAATTGTCAGAACCTGCAGCCACCAGCAAAAATAAAACAAGGGCATCAATTCAACTTTTTTGCTTTTATCATTTAAGTTACTACGTAATTATTTAATATGAAACAAAAGTAATTGAATCGACACTCTAAAATTTACCTGAGTGGTGTTAAGCTGACCTCCATCTTGTCCAGCAGAACTCATGTTTGGTACGACAACAGATCTGAAGTCCAATGCGCATTGGAAAATGCTTTGAATGATGTCAGCTATTTGTTTCATGTCATTCGATAAGAAACATCTATAAAGAAGATGCAGATAAAATATCTATAAGTGATTGCTTTTACATAAACAACATTGAAAGTTTACAACTGAAACTCAAGAAATTAGTGTGAATATTTGTGTCCCCATAAGCGTGTAATGAAGACATAAATGCATAAGACAAAAAAGAGAGAAGACCTTACATGCATTGTGAATCATTAAGATAATCCATATGCACAACATCAAGATCTGTCAAATCTTTAACCTATAGGGGTACAGAAAACACAGCATGGCAAGTTAGATAAAGAAAAGAATAACCAAAACTCTGCACTCGGCAGACTCTAAAATAACACAACTATGTTATGATTATAGATACATTCTACCCAGCTATTACCATGTTATTCTAAAATAACACAACTATAGTTGTGTTATTCTACCCAACTATTACTGAAAAAGTGAAAATGCATCCTGTTAATATGATGTGAACATTAACTTGTTATGTGTGTGATAAAGTTTGCTTCAAACCTTATGCTTGAGAGACTGAAGAAATCTGCACCAGGATATATGTGATAACTGAGACTGAACATATTGCTGCAACGTTGATACAAAATGATAAATCTGGTGCCTGAAACATATAGATTTGATAAAAAAAAAAATGGCATCCATCACCAAAGAGTACAACGCATTATACTAAGAAGAAAGAGCAACCCCATGATAGAGAGGGAAATCTTTATTGTACAAAGCCCATAAAAATGTAATTTTCATGAAAGTTGGCTTTATAAGAAGGAAAAAAAAAAAAAAAAAAGTGGAATAATATGGCAGCTGCAAAATGAAGTTTCAAACATACCTCAATTTCACCATGATATTGAAATGGTGGAACTCTGATTTACGTAAACCAAAACAACGATTCTGGTTTGTGAAATGGATGAATTCCTGTACATCCACAAAACACATTAGCTTACATTATAAAAATTTGACTAAAAGCTCAAAAGTTTTAAATGGCAACTACGGTGAAATTTACTCAAAAGACGGAAAATGTAATGAACAACAACAAAGTAGATAAAGCAAGTCACTAAGCATACCTTAAATGAGCACCAAACTTCAGTTAAAGATGATAATGCAAGCTTGACTTGTAGTAAAAAACTGAAGATTTGAGTATATATCTTCAACGCACCAGGAGTCAATACAATGCTTACTGGCCAATCTACTCTATAACCCAGTCCTAAAGCATTAAACGACTGTATACCTGCCAGTACACCACATGCCTTCATCACTTGATATAATTAAAAATGTGATATTTTACAAATAACTTTTATTATTTGTATAAAATATACCATTTGCAAAACCAGGAAGAGCTGAAGAGCCTGTTTCTTTCATATACACGAACACTCTATCCTTATAACGGTCTCTTTCACATGAAGACCTCTGAACTGAGAATTCTAGAAGCCCCTGAATTTCAGATATGCTTTTATCCGCCTCTGTTGCATACCATTTCTTAAAGAGAAAACAGAATTTAGTATAGGATCATCGAACAAAACATAAGATGAGTAACAGACTAACAGGTATTAACATAGTACATGATGTCGGAGTGACATGATAAATAAGTCCGCCCAGTCTGCCGATTCCATCATGTGGTAACGTCGCAAAGCCAATAAATGTTCTTGTAAAGAGAAACCTTCCTCAAGTAGCTTTATTGTCAATTTACTGACATATGTATATCTATTCATGTTAAGTAGACACATGAACCCCTACTGTTGTGTGTCAATTTCAGAAAGGCCAAATATAAGCCTAATTTAAGATGAGACAATACCAAATTGCTTAGGTAACTGGTTTATTGATGAAATTATTCATACACAAAAACATAAAAAAAACCCAACATAATAGAAAAGGCTGTGATAAAAAAAATATTAATAGGTTGATTGAAAAAAAAAAAAAAAAGATACTGCAGTTGAATTTCCTCCAACAGGCACTTCTCAAGAACAAAATCCAATGGTATCTCAATATCAGCAGCCACACTGGTTTTATGGTTACCGGGGCGAGTATCATTTTTGTTGTAGGTACGATCAAGAAGACTTTCCCAACAACCACCACCAGATACGTTTGATAAAAATGCTTGTTCTCGATGATAAGTTTCCGTATCGAGACGTACATTAGTACGCAATGAATTCTTCTCTACAGTAGACACATCACCACATTGCTCTTTCTTATCGGAGTTTCTCTTGGTAACAACATTATTAGCTGAAACCGAGAACTGGTCAACTCGGTCATAATTTCCTAACCTATCCACACATTCAGTAAATGGATCTCTAACAGACTTAAAGTCAAAAGAAGGAAAAGAGACTTTAGTCCATTTTTCTCGAAGCTTGCTTGTTCCTAGTATTTGGTTAGAACATTCAACCTCCCATGAGTTCATGTTTCTCAAACTCAAATTAGCAGTCTCGTTGTCTATCTCATTGTCGTTGGATATTTGATCCAACGGATAAAATTTAGTTTGTTCTAGAACTCGTGAGCTTAGATTATATTCGTGTTTGTAGATCGAAGCATTTGACCATGTATCATCTATATTCCCTATGCCATTACAAGTAGAGTTTTTTGCAGTGGGATTAAATGGCCATCCACCATTAAGTTTGCCATTAGTAACTGGAATTTCATCATGAGAAGACTTTTTTAGCATGATGTTGACAGGGGTATCTGAACTAATTTCTAAAGCGGACAAATACTTGTTCTCCAGATCTTTTGAATCATGAACCAAATCAACTATTTTCTCAGATGCAGATGCATTTTCTTCGTCAGAATTGTTAATAGATGAACAATCAGATGATGAATCCCATGGATCATCCATATAAGATAATTCATCAGTCATGCTACATTCATCACCTTCTTCAAGAGGCCTGATGGTCATAAAGTTTAAGAGGATTAATGCTTCAGAGAACTTATTAGTAACTCAAAAAAGAAAAAAAATAAATAAATAAATAAAATAAGAAGTGTGGTATGCATGTGCCGTATGCGTAACTAGTTCTATGAGATTTGTCAGAGTTGATGTCATTAGGTGTACTATTTCAGTACAACCTACATTATTTACAAAAAAAAGGAGCCTTGTCAGGGTATGTCTAACGATTAAATCTTAATCGTTACTAATAACCATATATATTTATGAATATATGTAGTCAAGGGAATCTTCACATATTTCTCTGTATATAATATTTTCTAGGCATTCAAATTTTATTAAGTGAGTATACCTTATTATACAGATACAGATCATCTATTAATAAGGATTATAAAATATTTTTCATACACCGATAAGAAAAAAACAGGCCTTATAGTCACCAAATTCCAATTTTAATATATTACTCTGTCTAAAAGGAGTTGATAGCCTATGATTTTACTGTTACTTATCATGAATGGACATCGTGCTATTTTATAAACACGAGTGCAATGTTGATTATTATATACATACATAAACACATAGATCTTACAAATTTTGATCCACATTATTCACTGAAGGTGAGACTGATGTACCAATATCTGCAGATGTGGGTAATGTAGAGTACGCAATTACCTGTGAGCCATAACCTCCACGTAAGCATTACATTATTACATTAAGAGATAAACCATACACACAAATAAATAAATGTTCTTATACAAGCGAAGAAAACTAGCATTAAATCCTACTTGGCTACTTGTAAATGGTCAATGATTGCTTACCACTTACGAAATAAACATTAAAAAAAGGTCAAAACAGATTGAATCAATTGGTGAAGGAAGCTCACCTGGTGATATTTGAATTCTAAGTTTGGCAAATGACTTTCAAGTTTTTCCATCATGATTTTGTAGTAATCACTCCTTTCAAGTACCACCATTTCAATTCCTTCCTTACTGAAACTCATATTTGAATGTGACAAACGACAACTTGCCATTTTACTCCAGTAAGGAAGAAAATCCTCATATGTACGGTTCCAACTGCCAACACCGTCAGAAAATTCTAGCAATTTTATTAATACTTGAAGCTGTTGACCCGCTCTAAAAAGGGGAATTAAAAAGTCCTTCAGAAAACAAGGAACGATAGCTCCGTCTTGTTCCTGGAATACAAATTAGGAATTGCATAAAATAAGCATCACAACCCTTAGTAGAAGATTAAAGACAATATAATATACAGTATCATTTATTTACCCTGATGGTAGCTGATGGAAAGTCAATTAGGAATCCAGTGTTAGAAATGGAACAAGGTTGTTCAATCTTAGCCTCGGCCACTATAAACTCATTAAAAGGATCAGTAATTTTGGCTTTGAAAATCCATGATCTTATAAACCCGAAATACGGTTCACATGAGCGAATGAAGAGAGTTTTGAGAAGAGCACAATGAGCTGGATCAGCAACCTGATATGTTCATAACAATGTTTTAAAAAGAAGACATATATGTCATGCAGTGTAACATTTCATCACTAATCATAATTCCAAGATCCTGGAACTCAAATAGGAAAGGATCATGAGAATAAGAAATGAAGCCTAGTCTAAAAGGGATGATGCTAACAGGGAATAGAATGAAGATGAACATAACAAAACATATATATATCAAGTGGAATTATACATAACAGAAAATAATAATCGTAAGAAAATGTGGACCTTCAGCTCTGTATACAGGTAGGTGAGAAGGTTTCCACCTCTAGGGAAGTCACCAAATTTTGTTCGAGTATCTAAATCTTCAAGGGGTGAAAGTGTAAAACAACAAGCTACATTATGCACATTGCAGATGCTTCCAATAACCTCAATCTGATTCCTCAGTTGTTTTGTATGAAGGTAAACCTCCAAAAGTGTAATTTCAGAGTGCCCAACAGTTGAAAAACAACCACCAATCCCCAAAGTAGAAGCAGCAGATGGCATATTTTTATCATTATTTGATAACCGTCTGAAACAAACAGATGAAGATATAGTATCCAATGCAGCAATGTAACCATCCAAGATATCTTTAATAGCAACCGCAAAAGCCTGGTTAACCAAACTGTATGGAGGGTAAGTTGTTGCTTTTACTTGTGACTCAGCTTGCATATTGCTGCTGCTGCTTCTTGAAGTGGCATCATCGCAATTTAAGTTTGTGAAATGATCAACAAATTTAAGAAGCAGGAAAACTTCAGTTCCCATGCAACCTAAAGATGTAAGTATGTTGTCGAGAGCAAGTGTACTTAGAGAGTTGTTCCACATGCTAGGAATTCGGTGAAACGTTCTGTCTGTTGGATCAGAACGGAATATTGTGCATAGTTTCTCAATGCTTATTAAAGATGACTCTAAACCTTGCAGAGCATTCATCGCCAACCTAACTAAGCTAGCCTCCTGAACAATTCGCAATCATCATCAGTTTATATCTGTTTGCTTGCTATCAGAGACATTTGATATAAACAAATTCTACGCAATGTAAGATGAAATTCATCATCAAAATTTAATTCAAAGCACAACAACATAAAGTGTATGAAAAACTTTGTCGAACCAAACTAAAGAATCTAGGTTGAGTATATGTAACATACGGAGTAAGTATTAACCTAAATTGGCCAAACAGTTGAATATCACACAAATTACCATAATAAACCAAATCATCAAAAAGTAATTATGAGTCAAAAAAGTATGAAAAAATAATCACTAAAATTACAAAAAAATTCAAGAGTTGTTTACAGTTGTTAAAGCAACATAGATATAGATAGATAAGTAGTAGTAGTAAAATACAAAATAAACTTACAGAAACAGATGATGATGTGTGATTGAATCGTGTAGAATTAGTAGAAGACGTTGAAGTGGGACCACTTTCAGTAGGTATTGATTCCCAAGGTCTAGGTGTAAGCCATGATGGATCTTCTACTTTTAATTTGTTGTTTAATAGCGATTTGAAGTCTGTATCCACAGCCATGGATCAAATGGGTGTATGCTACAGACGGTGGTTGAGTCTTGTTGTCGATTGAAGATGTTCGTTTGGATGGGGGGGTGTTTTGAACCTAGGGTTACGGTGCTCTCTTCAATTTGGGGATGTTTCGATCTGCAATGTCGTCTGCAAGCGAGGGAGGATGTTTCGGTTTTTTTTTCTTTTTCCGATTAAATTAAATGGCTCCTGTTCTCAATAAGTTCGCTGGCTGGGTCTTGTGTAGAGATGGCAATGGATAACCGATCCAGTAGATATCCATCCGATCCACTCGACTATTCATGGATATGGACCATCTAAATGGATATAGATATGGATATGGACGAAAAAATTTCATGCACGGATGAACCCGCTTCCACCCGAAATAACTAAATATATAAATTTATCACTCAAATTAGTATCATTTATGTAGTGATATTTCATTAATTATATTCATATTCATCTTTCGTTATATTTTCTCCAAAAATATAACTTTATTCTTATATTTTGTTTTATTTAATTTAAATGTATTTATCGTACTTTGGTGGTTTAAATATGATTTCATGTAATTAAAAGTAAGCAACTTACATGTCGATATCTTTACACATTTAATAGAGGCTATTTATTGAATATTTGTTATATAGATTAGTAAAAATGTGACTTTCGGTCGCATAAACTATTAAAAAATATTACTTTTAATCGTTTATAATGAACCACCGCTTATAATTGTTAAAAATAAGATAAATTTAAATGGATATGGATAATTATCCATTAACCCGCTTCACCCGGCGGATATGGATATGGATGGATGAAAACTAAAAAAAATAAATGGATATGGATATGGATACGGTCTCACCCGATCCATATCCGATCCATTGCCATGCCTAGTCTTGTGTTCTTTGTGAGCCCAGTTTCGTATGGGCCTCTAAGCCTTTCAACTGTGGGCTTATGGTGTTTTTTTAGGTTGATCGCCTCTTATGTTTCTTTTCGGCTCAATCGCCTCTTTCAATAATGTATTATGTTGAATGTTGATTGATATTCTTCATCGGAAGATGAAGGCTTAATTAATATATTTCTTTTTTCGCAAAAAAAAAAAGTATTATTTTTGTTACATATTTTGTGAAAATTTACCTCAGTTATGAATTTCTCAATTTTATGAATTATTATTAAATAATTGAACATTTGAATTTATAAATTAAGTTGAGATCCAAATGACCAATGAGAGTGCGAAATGTGACGCGAAAATCACATGTGATTGGAAAAAAAATTAAATTTTTTTTTCGAACAAATTTTTTTTTTTATTTTTTTCAAATTTTTTTTTTATAATCACATGTGATTTACCTGCACAATCAAATGTGATTGAATTGTACAATTACATTTGATTGGATTTGACATGCATAATCACATGTGATTGGGTTTACAATCACATGTAATTGGGTTTACAATCACATGTGATTGACATGCAAAATCACATGTGATTGTAAAAAAAAAATTCGAAAAAAAAAATTTATTTTGGTAATTGTACATGAAGTATATGATTACCATATTACCATATTACATATGAAGTATATAATTAGATGTTGCATGATTTAATGTTAGATAAATTATTCTTGCATTTAACAGAATTATTTTGCCATTGAATAGCATCATAAAGAAGCGGCTAAATGGAGAAACAAACCATTTCCTCACTATAATGAACTGTGTACTGTTTTTGGAAAAGATCGTGCTCGCGGGAGTGGAAGTAGATCATTTGGTGACATCGATGAGGAGACGAATATAGGAGTGCAAGAATCCGATGAAGATGTTCAAGTCGAAGAAAATACAAATACTCCAACTAATGAAAATGTTCAAGTTGAAGGAAATACAAATACTCCAACTAATGAAAATGTTCAAGTCGAAGGAAATACTATTATTCAAGCTAAAAATGTTTCAAGTGTTCGTAACATGAAAAGAAAAAGAAAAGATCAAACTGGTCCTTTGGTTGATGGATTGCATGAAGTAGTTAATGTACTTGGTAACACTATAAGCGAAGCGGCTAGCACAATTAGTCGAGACATTGACTTTCAAGTGGATTTAAAAATGAAAAGGGCCAAAATCACTACTGATATTTCAAAATGTCATCACTTACTCAAGAAGAAAAGTACCATGTAATGGAAAAGATTATAAGTGATTCCGATTATGTTGAAGCCTACTGGGATTTGGATGAAGAAAATAGAGAGGGTTGGGTGAAGTATATGTTGAAAGAGTAGTTGGGTTATATGTGGTACGTTTTAACAATATTATGAAACTTTCATGGATTAGTTTTTTGATGCTGTGAATGTTTAGCTAGCCTTTTGGTTTGTGATTATTAGCAAACAAATATTATGAAAGTTGTTTTGTGTAAGGAATGTAAATTACATAAGCACTGATGTAAATCTGGTTTGACTATTTTGTAATTAGAAAGCTCCAGCTCTATTTTGATGTCATGGCAGCTCATTTGTGTTTATTGTTTTAGCATCAAGATATATGGTCACAATTCTATCGTTATGTATTGATAACAAAGGCGGTAGGCTTTGAAGACCCAACAGGGTCAAGACCACCCCATCCATTTAGCCCACTATTGTAAATTTTATAAATTTTCATGGGGCCAAACAAATTTATACCTTATTGGGCCTCCCTGAATTATTTTGTAATGTACTATTTTTAGTTAAAAAATTTTTTGGCCCTCCTATTTAAATATATCACCTTCCGCCACTGATTGATAAGTAATTGTGGCATATATATTTTATCAACGAAGGGTAGTTTTGTCAATTAATCAGAAATCCTTTCTAAACTTTTAACAAAAAAATGTCAACCAAACACGTTATGGGATTTAAAATTCCAGGCTCGAACCAAACGGCCCCTAATAATAAAAACAAATGCTATTGTACATCTACACGTAATTATAAATATCTTGAGTGTAAATCTACATATACGTAAGAGTATAATTAATTTTATATACAGTACTTATTTAAAGTTATACGTATATACTTAAAATTGTAGAAATACATAATAGAAAAATTAGCAATTATGTGTGTATGTATCAAACAAGATTAATGATAATGGTATGGTATGATATAATGATAATGGTTCCATTCCTTTACCATTTTCTTTACTTTTTCCATTTTTATTCCTTTGATTTTAACCAAGCACCGCCTTAGAAATACTTAAGTATCAATTGAAATTGTTTGTATTAGTGTAGACAAAGAAACTTCTACATTTTTTAATATATTTTTTTGAACAACAAAAATTTATTAAACCGATAAAGTAAATTTCTACATAAATATATACTATCGAATATAATCGCATAATACATAATATATATACAGAGTGGTGGATGACTCGAATACAATTTATAAGTGATTCTTATATATTACTCGTATTGATTTTTTTTTCTTTTCTTGAAAAGCAGGCATAAAACTATATAAAACGAAACGGATTTACAAAATGTACAAAGAACCATGAACAACAAACAGACATGAAGCAAAGGAAATAGCCACACACAAAAAACGACAACAAAAAGCCTATGTACAGAGCACTAAAAGAAATGCTATTGATTAAACTTATGTATTATTCATTCTATCCATCAATGGTTACAACAATTTTTTTAGAAGCAAAGTATATGTGATTCTTGCTGAACAAGTAGCTGCTACGGAGCTATAGAAGTTTATTTGACGATGGTACTGTGGATTTCGGCCTTTTGGGTTATGACTGGAATAATTAAATCGGGTCAGTTTTCTCAGCCCATATATTAAATTAAATAAACCATCGATGCTTTGGGCCTTTGGTCCTATTGTCTAAGGCTGCGTTTGTTTGTCTCTTAATAGAATGGTTCAGCACTGAATGCTGAAACACTGAATGCTGAATCATTTAGCATTCAGTGCGTTTGTTTCTGACCTCTGAATGACATATGGTGCTGAATGGTTCAGAATTCAGCTCTGAACCATTCAGAGATGAAACACTCTCTTAACCATTAAGAGCCTAAATTATCTATAATATTCTCCTCAAATCATATCCTGGTCACCTAACTAACAAGTATATTAATTTTTTTTATTCATGTCACACGTTAATAAGGTATTTTAGTCAGTTCATATCGTTCATTCTAAATGATTATCAAATAGCTTATTTTCATTCAGAGCAAACCTTATTTAGAGGCTATAGACCATTCAGATTCGGAATCATTCAGCACTAAATCATTCAGTTTTATCAAACGCACCATAAGTTAGATAGCCTACTAGCGTTCATGTTAGATTTGTTTGAATTTATTCCGGAGTAAATTCCAAATGTAACTTATGTCTGATACTCTGATTTAGTGAGTTTTTATTATTATTATTATTTTTTTTTAATATTGAGACAATAAACAAATAAACGGGTAAACAGATGAAATATGTATGCGATATAGACCTGGAAAACAAGACCAAAACTTATAAAATGGGTCCATTTAGTTTACTTAAAAATTCAAATGGGTCCAAGCATATAATATATAAAATTACATGAAGACTGATATGAGACCAATCACATAATAGAAAATTACTTAAAGATCCAAATGGGTCCAAATGGATTTACTTCAAAACATTCGATTTCAATACACGATTTCTACACGCGTTTTCGGCGGGGGCTTTCGGCGCGCGTTATCGGAGCGCGTTTTCGATGCCCGTTTTTGACCCGCGTTTTTCGGCCAGCATTTTGGAAGCGCGTTTTTGGGGCCGTTTTCGTGGTTCATTTTTGAGGCGCGTTTTCGGCGCTCATTTTCAGGGCGCGTATTTAGCGGGCGTTTTTTGGCCCGCATTTTGAGGGCGTGTTTTGAAATGCCCCGTTCATATTAATTATAAACGTTTCATATTAATTGGCTTCTTTGCGAAGTTTTGACCTCTATATGAGACGTTTTTCAAATCTTGCATTCGTTTTTTAAAAAAACAACCATAACCTTTATTATTGAATAAAGGTCTTAATGACATAATTTAGATTGTCTATAAAAGACAATCTCCTCAAATAAATAAGTTTTTACACAACCCATTACAATATGATCAAATATATTACAACAAATACTCCGAATGCAAGTTTAAACAATATAAACAATTATGCCGACTCCAAATCTTGACCTTGGGTTGGCATACGACAGCGGAAGCGTTTTTAATATTCACCTGAGAATAAACATGCTTAAAATGTCAACAAAAATGTAGGTGAGTCATAGGTTTAATTTCTATATAATAATCATAACATTTAATAAGCCACAAGATTTCATTTAATTAAATGTGCAGGATCATTACAACTGCAAAAATCATTCATACGATGAGTCGCCTGGTAACCGACCTTAACATAGAGCGCTTAAGATATCTGGCATCATACATTTCACTATTCAAATGTATGACAAGAACCCTTCGAAGTACTAAAGCATTTTCACTATTCGAAAATGGGGGTGGTTGGTGCCCGTAGATCTACCTTTAGGATTCGCGTCAATTAGTGTTTTTCACTAATTCTTAGGTTACCAAGCATAATAATAATAAGTACGGATATCTGGTATAACAAAACAATCGTAGAATGTAGTTTCATGAACTTGTGCTTATTTTGTAAAACATTTATAAATTTTGCATGTATTCTCATCCCAAAATAATTTAGATAGTAAAAATGGGACTATAACTCACTTGTGATGATTTCCGAATAGATGGTGATAAGACTTGGCCTTTTGACAAATTCACGAACCTAATAATAATATTCTTGCGTCAAGATATATATATATATATATATATATATATATATATATATATAATAATTAATATTCCATACTTATGATACTTGTGATAATTTTAATTGTCCATTGTTAGTAGTCCAACGTTCGTAGTCCAATAGTCCAATAGTCCAACAGTATAAATATATATATATAAATATAAATGCGTATATTGTGTTAGAATTCACTTAACACTATAATATATTGTCTTAATATAATAAGACACATAATATTTATATTGTCTGAAGCAATCCGCGACCCATTATATACATGTCTCAGGCTCGATCACAACTCAAAGTATATAATATTTTGAAATCCACTTCGACCCACAGCTAACTCGAGATTACTGCCAATGGTGTCTAATAGTTCGTTCCAATAATATATATAGAAGAAGTCAAAATGATATGTCAAAACTTTGTATACGAATCCACGGTGATCAAGTCACACACACACACACACACATATATATATATATATATATATATATATATATATATATATATATATATATATATATATATATATATATATATATATATATATATGGTGCCTTACGATCTTTATTAAGACTATAATATATTGTCGTAGAACTTAATCACGACTATTATAAATTGTATTTCCATAAGTTCGGGAACAAGACATGTATAAATACATGTAGGATACAAGGTAAGTTAGCTAGGGTAAGGTTAGCATCCATTTTTATAAATCATGTCTGTAGCTAAAAATTAAGAAAAATATCCAATTTTGTTTTACCCATAATTTCTTCGTTACAAATCCGTTTTGAATGATTCGAGTTGCCATGGTTTCGTATCGAACTCAACATTATTAATATTAACAGAAAAAGTATAGGTTTATAGTCGAAAATACAGCTTAGGTGTCAAATAAGAGAAGATAATCATATCCGTCGTAAGAACGACATCTTGATGACCCTTTTGAAAAACATACTTTTACTTAGAGTTTAACCATGGATTTAGGATATATTTCATATCCATATAAAATAAGATTTTTTACCAAAGGAAATCTTTTAATTCAAAGTTTAAGATAGGTTTTTAAAATTAAACCCAAAACAGCCCCCGTTCGACTAAGACGGCGTATATTCGATTTTCAGGTGTTCTTCATGTTTACAAGTTTTATATCCTTATGTTAGCTTGACATACTGTCATAATACATGTGTTGAAGTATTTTAAACGTCAATTTAGAAGGATTAAGTTTATTTGCAAACAAGTTTATAAATAATCTAAACTATGTTCTTGTTGTTATTAGTTATAAACTCAAAATAAGATAGCTATATGAATATGAATTGAATAAGATTATGAATAAGGTTACTACCTCAAATCAAATGAATAAAGTTGCTGGAGAAATATGGAGAATATCTTGAGTTCAAAGATATCCTTGATGGCTTGGAATTCTTGAAGTAAAATCATGAAATGAACAAAAGTTCGAAAAAGAATTCTATCTTGATTTTAAGATAGTTATAGTTATATAAATTGAACCAAAGCTTATATATGATTATTACCTTGATTATAAGATGAAATACTACTGGAATGAAAGTGGAATTCTTGATCCTAAAGAGTTTTTGAGTTGGATTAAAAAGGTTGGAAGTAATCTTCTTCAAATGGGTGGTTATTTTGACATGTTCTTGAAAGAGTTTTCTTATGGTGTTTAAGGCTTAGCTTGTAGTGATCCGAACTTTTCCATGTTTATATATATATTAAATGAAATTGTTATTAACATGATTAAGTGTTTCCAACATGTTAAGCAATCAAACTTGTTAAGACTTGATTAATTGAAATAGGTTTCATATAGACAATTGACCACCCAAGTTGACCGGTGATTCACGAACGTTAAAAATTGTAAAAACTATACGATGACATATATATGGTTATATATATAGTTAACATGATTTTATTATAAGTATGTATCTCATTAGGTATTTTAACAATGAGTTATATACATAAAAATGAGACTATTAATTTAAGAAACTTGAAAACGATATATATAACGATTATCGTTATAACAACGTCTTACTAGGTACATATGAATCATATTAAGATATTGATACACTTGGTTAATTATGTTAAATGATAATTAAATATATTATTAAGTGTATTAACAATGAAATACATATGTAAAAATAAGACTACTAACTTAATGATTTCGAAACGAGACATATATGTAACGATTATCGTTGTAACGACATTTAACTGTATATATATCATACTAAGATATATTATATATCATAATATCATGATAATATAACAATTTAACATCTCATTTGTTATAATAAACAATGGGTTAACAACATTCAACAAGATCGTTAACCTAAAGGTTTCAAAACAACATTTACATGTAACGACTAACGATGACTTAACGACTCAGTTAAAATGTATATACATGTAGTGTTTTAATATGTATTCATACACTTTTGAAAGACTTCAAGACACTTATAAAAATACTTCTACTTAACAAAAATGCTTACAATTACATCCTCGTTCAGTTTCATCAACAATTCTACTCGTATGCACCCGTATTCGTACTCGTACAATACACAGCTTTTAGATGTATGTACTATTGGTATATACACTCCAATGATTAGCTCTTAGCAGCTCATGTGAGTCACCTAACACATGTGGGAACCATCATTTGGCAACTAGCAGGAAATATCTCATAAAATTACAAAAATATGAGTAATCATTCATGACTTATTTACATGAAAACAAAATTACATATCCTTTATATCTAATCCATACACCAACGAACAAAAACACCTACAAACACTTTCATTCTTCAATTTTCTTCATCTAATTGATCTCTCTCAAGTTCTATCTTCAAGTTCTAAGTGTTCTTCATAAATTCCAAAAGTTCTAGTTTCATAAAATCAAGAATACTTCCAAGATTGCATATCCTTTACTTCCAAGTTTTCTAAATCCATTCCAAGTAATCATCCAAGATCAAGAAACCTTTGTTACTTATAGTAGGTTATCTTTCTAATACAAGGTAATAATCATATTCAAACTTTGATTCAATTTCTATAACTATAACAATCTTATTTCGAGTGAAAATCTTACTTGAACTGTTTTCGTGTCATGATTCTGCTTCAAGAACTTTCAAGCCATCCAAGGATCCTTTGAAGCTAGATCCATTTTTCTCATTTCCAGTAGCTTTATCCAGAAAACTTGAGGTAGTAATGATGTTCATAACATCATTCGATTCATACATATAAAGCTATCTTATTCGAAGGTTTAAACTTGTAATCACTAGAACATAGTTTAGTTAATTCTAAACTTGTTCGCAAATAAAAGTTAATCCTTCTAACTTGACTTTTAAAATCAACTAAACACATGTTCTATATCTATATGATATGCTAACTTAATGATTTAAAACCTGGAAACACGAAAAACACCGTAAAACCGGATTTACGCCGTCGTAGTAACACCGCGGGCTGTTTTGGGTTAGTTAATTAAAAACTATGATAAACTTTGATTTAAAAGTTGTTATTCTGGAAAAATGATTTTTATTATGAACATGAAACTATATCCAAAAATCATGGTTAAACTCAAAGTGGAAGTATGTTTCCTAAAATGGTCATCTAGACGCCGTTCTTTCGACTGAAATGACTACCTTTACAAAAACGACTTGTAACTTATTTTTCCAACTATAAACCTATACTTTTTTTGTTTATATTCATAAAATAGAGTTCAATATGAAACCATAGCAATTTGATTCACTCAAAACGGATTTAAAATGAAGAAGTTATGGGTAAAACAAGATTGGATAATTTTTCTCATTTTAGCTACGTGAAAATTGGTAACAAATCTATTTCAACCATAACTTAATCAACTTGTATTTTATATTATGTAATCTTGAGATACCATAGACACGTATACAATGTTTCGACCTATCATGTCGACACATCTATATATATTTCGGAACAACCATAGACACTCTATATGTGAATGTTGGAGTTAGCTATACAGGGTTGAGGTTGATTCCAAAATATATATAGTTTGAATTGTGATCAATACTGAGATATGTATACACTGGGTCGTGGATTGATTCAAGATAATATATATCAATTTATTTCTGTACATCTAACTGTGGACAACTAGTTGTAGGTTACTAACGAGGATAGCTGACTTAATGAACTTAAAACATCAAAATGTATTAAAAGTGTTGTAAATATATTTTGAACATACTTTGATATATATGTACATATTTGTTATAGGTTCGTGAATCGACCAGTGGCCAAGTCTTACTTCCCGACGAAGTAAAAAATCTGTGAAAGTGAGTTATAGTCCCACTTTTAAAATCTAATATTTTTGGGATGAGAATACATGCAGGTTTTATAAATGATTTACAAAATAGACACAAGTACGTGAAACTACATTCTATGGTTGAATTATCGAAATCGAATATGCCCCTTTTTATTAAGTCTGGTAATCTAAGAATTAGGGAACAGACACCCTAATTGACGCGAATCCTAAAGATAGATCTATTGGGCCTAACAAACCCCATCCAAAGTACCGGATGCTTTAGTACTTCGAAATTTATATCATATCCGAAGGGTGTCCCGGAATGATGGGGATATTCTTATATATGCATCTTGTTAATGTCGGTTACCAGGTGTTCACCATATGAATGATTTTTATCTCTATGTATGGGATGTGTATTGAAATATGAAATCTTGTGGTCTATTGTTACGATTTGATATATATAGGTTAAACCTATAACTCACCAACATTTTTGTTGACGTTTAAAGCATGTTTATTCTCAGGTGAATACTAAGAGCTTCCGCTGTTGCATACTAAAATAAGGACAATGATGTGCAGCGGGGTGTATATAAAATACTATTAAATTTTACAAGGAAATACTATTAAATACGATACAATTTTACACAAGATATTTATTTATTTATAGAATGGATATACTTAAACCTTGCTACAACACTTATAGGCAGTGTACCTAATCGTACAGTAGTGTAGTTTTTAGTAAGTTCGGTTCGTTCCACAGGGAATCTTTTTTAAACAAAGCTCAACGCTATATTAGTTTACTTTTATAAAAATACAAACATATATATATAAGTAATATTATTATTATAAAGGGGGGTTTTTACCGTTTAATGACCGGTTTGTCGATTTTAAAACTTTAGTCGCAGTTAAAACCAAATGTAAAATAATAAATAAATACAAGACTTAATTTTAAGCGTAAAGTAAATAACGATAATGAAATTGCAATAAAAGTGCGATAAAATAAAATTGCGATAATTAAAAAGTACGATAATTAAAAGTGCCATTAAATAACAATAAATAAAAGTGCGATAATTAGAAGTGCAATTAAATATAAAATAAAGGAAATTAAATATGAAATAAAAGAATTATGCTTATTTAAACTTCCGTAATCATGATGTTTGACGTGTTGATTTTAATTTTATGCCCATGGGTTAATTGTCCTTTGTCCTGGATTATTTAATATGTCCGTCTGGTTTTTGTCCATAACAGTCCATCAGTCATAAATATAAAGTGCGAGTGTCCTCGTCAAATTATTCTTATACCCGAAGTTAAATATTCCAACTAATTGGGGATTCGAATTGTAACAAGGTTTTAATACTTTGTTTAATGAATACACCAGGTTATCGACTGCGTGTAAACCAAGGTTTTACTACTTTGTTAACAATTACACCAATTACCCTTGAATGTAATTCACCCCTGTTTCAACAAGTTTATTAACTATTAATCCATTTCCGTGTCCGGTTAAATGAACGATTATTCGTACATATAAATACCCCGCCCATCGTGTCCGATTGAGTGTATATGGTAATTTATAGGGACGCCCAATTGTAAATCTTTATATTAACATTAACAAACTATCATTTAGTTAAACAAATATAAAGCCCATTAATAGCCCATAGTCTAATTTCCACAAGTGTCGTTCTTTTGTCCAAACCCCAATTATGGTACAAAGCCCAATTACCCAATTTTAGTAATTAGCCCAACATCATGATTACTTCGTTTTAAATAAGCATAATAATAACTTAGCTACGAGACATTAATATAAAAAGGTTGAACATAACTTACAATGATTAAAAATAGCGTAGCGTTACACGGACAGAATTTCGACTTACACCCTTACAACATTCGCTAACATACCCTTATTATTAGAATTATAATTAAAATTAAAATATAAATTATAAATATATATATATATATATTTTACGTATGAGAAGAAGAAGAAAAAGATGATGGATTACGATCAGAATGTGCGAGCTTTATAGGGATTTTCTGAAATTGGGGCTCTGCGACTCGCGGCATTTTTGGCCTTCAAACTCCGCGAGTCGCGGAGAATGAAATTACAGCTCACAGCTTTGGAGTCTTTCTCTGCCGACGGTTTTTATTTATAAATATAATATATATAATTAATATAATTAATTATATATTATATTATATTTATATACATAGTTAACTTGTAATTTTTAGTCCGTTGCGTCGAGCGTTAAGAGTTGACTCTGGTCCCGGTTCCGGATTTTCGAACGTCCTTGCGTACAATTTTATATTTTGTACTTTGCGTTTTGAATCTTGTACTCTTGTAATTTCGAGACGTTTCTTATCAATAATTGGAACCTTTTTGATTGTCTTTTGTACTTTTGAGCTTTTTGGTCGTTTGCGTCTTCAATTCGTCGAATCTGTCTTTTGTCTTCACCTTTTATTATTTAAACGAATATCACTTGTAAATAGAACAATTGCAACTAAAAGCTTGTCTTTCTTGAGGAATAATGCTATGAAATATATGTTCGTTTTTAGCATTATCAAATATTCCCACACTTGAGCGTTGCTTGTCCTCAAGCAATATCGTCTTGAAATACAAGAATCACTTCTTTATTCTTCACACTTTGTACATCAGTGATTTCTATACGGTGGTATGAACAATGGTAGTAACGATATGGTTTACAGTCCCACATGACTATTAAAATTTAGATCCATTAAGGAAATTGGATCTTTATGAAAACAATTGATCTTTTGAAAATTAAATCTAGTTTTTACCCTAGATAAGTTTTCCGGAATAACCCTTTACCGGTGTTTGCAAAATATTTTTGTGGGGTTGGTGGGTTTCAGATTTGAAAATTTTAGCTCAAAACTTATGGTTTTGTGTCACCCACTTGCTAACCTTGTATTTGGAAAGCAACATGTCCAGTTTACTTGTCCCGTATATTACCTTTCGGTAAACTACCGTCCGGTTGTAAAGGAAAGCGTTGAACAAGCAACTGTTAAGGCAATGTCTCCTGACATGCTTTTAATTATGGTCTATAACGTGTTGGACGCAATTACTATCCTTGGTAGGAGCAATAGTAAAGCTCACCCTTATAATTTTTCGGTATGGCACAAGGTCCTGTCTCCGACCATGCTATGCAACCACCGTTCTTACGGTTGACACCCGATTTGGTTCAGGTGACCTAATGAATTCTCGGTGAATTCCTAGGATTTTACGTTCAATGGTAATGAACGCATTGAAAATAGGGTTTTCAGAAAACAAATCGGTTTGTAATTTTGATCAAAATATTTTCTCGTTCAAGCTCGAGTTTAGATATCATTGAATTCCATGAGTTTGAATTCTCAATCTTTAAGGTCAATCTCTAGGATTGAATAATATCAGTCTTAAAAGCTGATTTTTAATCTTTAAGGAGATTATCCTTTCTGGGGATCGTATTCATTAGTCTTATCCAGCTAATTTGCATGGTGCCCCCCCATTGTACGAGATAAATCCTTCTCATGGTTAGGATAAATCTGACCACTTGGCGACCCTGTTTAATGCTGAGGTCCGTGGATTTCCTGCTGATTTTAGTGATGACTTTTCTAGATTTTTCGTCAACCTACAGCTGGTCTGGACGACAACTTCATGACCTAAATCAAGAAGCGCGTTTCTTTTTAGGAAGACTTTACTTCCTTCAAATGATGGAATTGATTCATCGTGTAGATCCATCTCTTCTTTTCTTTCATCGGATAAAACAGTTGATTATCGTTCAAAACAAAAGTATTTTCAATTGTTTGTACAAAAATATGTGATATATTTTGAATAATTTGGTAAAGTTTTCCCACACTTGGCTTTTATTATCCTTTCCGAGGTAACGATAATTTCGGCATTAACACCTAGTTTTCATCGTTCATAAATATGTATAAACATGATTTTGAATTCATTTTGTTGAAAATTTTGAAAAATTTTACTAGAAGTGGGTAGTCAGTATATAAGACTAGGGCTGTTCCTTGTTATCGGAGAGCACTAGATTCTAACACAACTACTGCGTTACTAGTATTTTTAATGGTAACCAAGTGTTTAAATCAAAAATTTTTAAAATCCGAAAGAATTTAACCCCTTCCCACACTTAAGATCTTGCAATGCCCTCATTTGCAAGAAATCAGTAACAATTTAAATTATTGAGGGTGATTAGCGTAGAAAAATGATTAAATTTTACCAAAGTTTCAAACATATTGTCGTTTGTTTGTTGAATGATAAATGGTGCACGTCATTTGTTCATTCCGTCTTGTTGTTATTTCACATATATCTTGTCGTCAAAATTAGTTGCTTTTGCTGAACTTAATGCCAGTCTTTGAAAATGCGTTGTTTTACCCTGTTGTGTACATAAGATAAACTGCAAACATATATACATATTTTTGAAGTTTGGTATATTACCCCACATTCAAAAATTATTAAAATCTAAGAATAAAAGTTAGATAATTATAAAAATGATTACAATATTAACAAAAGTATTAAACGTATCAATAATTACAAATTACAAAATAAATAAAACTAAGTATACTAGGGATGATACTGGTACCAATAGGGGTTCCAGGCATAACCATAGGTGCTATAGAATGCTTCGGCAGGGTTATACGTAGGATATGGTGGTTGCATCTCTATAGTCCAGGGAGGGAAGATGGGTTTCGGTGTAGGAATATAGTTTCTACCTATATGTTGGCAATGAGCTATGATTTGGTTCTGATGAACTTGCCAATCTTCAAATGCTCTCTGTCTAGCATTTTCGTATTCCTGAGAAGCTATAAACCTTTGCATTTCTTGCATCTCATTCCCCCCTCCTACATTACCTTGCTGTTGGTTTCTCTCCACCTGTGGATGTCTACCATGGTATTGTACTGCGGCGTTATTTCGCCTCTTCAAAACTTTCACACCATGGTATACATTTAAACCTATAGTATCGCGGGGTTCTGGTTCTTCTACTAATAATCCCCCCGACTTATATCCACACCGAGATATTCACCAATCAAAGTAATAAAAATACCACCTCCTATTATGCTATGCGGTCGCATCCCCCGAACCATAGCTGATAAATAATAACCCACACAATATGGTATACTTACAGCGCTTTGTGGGTCTCGAATACACATATGGTAAAACAAATCTTGTTCATTTACCTTTTCCTTGTTCTTACCCCTTTGTGTAATCGAATTAGCTAAAAACCTATGAATCACTCTTAATTCGGCTCTATCTATATCCAAATAAGAGTAATTTCCCCCTTTGAAACGGTGATGGCTTGTCGTTTGACTCCACACACCGTGTGTATCAAAATTTTCATCTATCTTTCTACCGTTTAGTATCAATCCTCTACAATCGGCAGATGCTAACTCCTCAGGCGTATATATACGTAAAGCCTGAGCCATGTCCAGTAAAGACATGTGGCGCATCGAACCGCCTAACAAAAATCTAATAAAAGAACGATCGGTTAAACTAGCTACCCGATCATTTAACTCTATACTACATAACAATTCTTCACACCATACTTTATATACAGGTCTACGCATGGTGAATAAACGTACCCAGTCATTAAAAGAAGAATTACCATACCTCTGTACAAGTAATTCCCTAATTGGCCCGGCCAATTCTACAGCTTCTAAGGGTCCCCATTCTATGACCCTCGGTACCTCAACAACCTTAGAATGAAGAGTATGCAAACCCCTTTGATATTTTGGATAATCTATCCAAAGTCTGTCAAATCTCAGGTTCGGGTGCAACTCTTCCAAGTGCATATCAGAAAAGGTCATGACTGGATGAGGTATATCCTGCTTGTAGTAGTTATCCACCTCCTGTTGTTCCACATTCTCAGCAGGAGCATTGCGGGCCTGGGATGAAGATTCACCCCTTTCAGTCTGCAAAATACATCAAACACAAATTTTGTGCATCCAAATATGCATTAGTGTCAGCAAAATCATCAATCAAAATAATCACAATGACATGATCAATTTATATCAAACTTAAGCTCATTTTCACATTTTTATCAAATTTACACTTTTTCAAATAAGCATATACGAAAATGTTCGCCAAGTTCATAAGCATTCAACTCAAATAACATGTCAAAATAATCATTACTAGCAATTAAACAAGTCTCAAATGGCATTATCTTTCAAAAATCAAGTTCATGAATTTTAGACTTGAAAAGGTCCACTTTAATTCTCAAAATCATGTTCAGGCTCAAAGTTTGGATCATTTAACTACCTAGACATGTTACACTACTCAATTTAACAACAATTCATGACAAAAATCGGCCATAACCTGTTTATATCAAAAAGCCCCAAATTTGCTCAAGAACACAAACCCTAGATTACTCAAAATTTGAAGTTTAAGGCTTCTAATCATGTTAAACAGCATCAATCTAGGTTATACAAGCATAATACATAAACAATTTAAGCATAATTACACTAAAAAGCATCAAAATCAAATTGGGAAAAAATGGCTCAAGAACACTAATTTCGGATTAAATGGTGTTTAGGTGTAGAAATTTACCGTTTTTCTTGAGTAATTCCTAGATAGCATCCTTCTCAACATGATTTTAGTAAAAGATTTGGTGATTAACGGTTAAAAATTGTGATTTTTGAGGTGTTTTTGGGTGTATTTTCGGAGTGTTTTTCGCTGTGTTTTTCGAGTTGGGGGTTGGACTGATCAGTTCTTGCGTTATATTTTTTTTCTGTAAATTGGTCCTCCCGCGACTCACAGTGAATAACCCTTCAAACTCCGCGTTTGATATTTTTTTTTTTATAATCATTAACTTATAAAACAATTAAGTACTTAATTTTTAAAATTTTGTTTCCTTTGTTATTTAGGACGAGGTCGTTTCGGATCGATGTCCTAGTCCGTCCCTCGACAAAATTTTAAAATTTGTCTTTTTTGTAGCGATTGTTTTAAAAGCTAAGATTTTTGGTTTTTTTAATGTTTTTGGCATACTTTAAATTAATAAGATTAAAAATAATGATAATAAAAGTTCTCGTCCCTCCCTTGGGTAAAGCAATTTCGGTTCAAAGACCTAGTCTTCAACTTACGACGAATTTTAAAAATCATATTTTTAACTTAATGAGATAAAGTAAATTTTTGTTTTTAAATTCACACAACTTAAATATAAAATTCAAAATTTATATTAAAAATTCACACCAAACTTAAAATTTGAAATGCATAAAATTAAAAATTTATATTTTAAAAATTAAAAATTCACACCAAACTTAATTTAAAAATTTATAAATTCATACCAAACTTATATTAATTTTTCAAATATTTACAATTTTAAAAATATTTTTTTACAAAGTTTACAATATTAATTTAAGATTTATATATTAATTTTAAAAATATGGTAAAAATTAAAAATCTTTTTGGCTTTTTATCCCACTTTAATCAATCAAATATTATCAAAAATATGCGCCCCTCTTTTCGGTAAAGTAATTTCGGTTCCAAAACCTAATTTAACTCATGACGAATTTTTGAAATATTTTGGGTTGATTGATTAAAGATATTTATACCTTAAGAATAAACGTTAAATTTCGCAGTGATGTAATAAATTTTTGAATGATATCAATAATTTCGGTCGCCAAACCTAATTTTATTCAATACCAATTTAATACTTTTTAGCGAACAAATTAGCGTTTATTATCAAAAGGTTAAAAATAAAAATAAAAATAAAAACTGTACAGACATACCTGTGAAATAGATTTCTTAGTTATATGATCTATCCCATTCATATGATAGTCGGTTTAATTGGTTTTCCATGGCTACATAGGCGTAACCTCGAGCATTCAGTGTCTTTTCTTCTAAACATATGAACGGTCCGTCTCTGCATAAAGTAACAAATTCGGTATTTGAATAGGTTTGATTATTTGAACATTTACCTCCATGTGACCATTTTCCGCATTTGTGACATCTTTCTAGGTGTCGTGCTCTTCTTTTCGCTGCGGATTTTGATTTTCCTTTACCAAATTGTAACTTATTATCTTCGCATCTGGATTCTTTTCTAACTCCGTCCATTCTTTCTCTGATTACTGATACTATTTCACTTGGTAGTATGTCATTATTTCTTTTAGTGATCAAAGCGTGTAGCATTAGACCATGGTTTAGTTCACAGGCAGTCTTCATTTTGTAAAAACCTAAAAAAAATAAAAATTCAGAATGGGGGGAGAAGACTAGTTCTTTAGGGTCTGCTAGGGAAAGACCATTCGGGTTCCATTTTCGAGAACTACACGAAAACAGACAATCTAACTCTAACAGAAATACATATTATCCTTTAAAGACTTGATTCTCCCCACACTTAGTTAGCTGTGGTGTCGAAATTGTGATTAACTTCGTTGTCGACTTCCATCGGACCATGTATGTAATGTTTAACTCTGTGACCATTAACTTTAAATTCAATCCCATTTGAATTTATTAATTCTATCGTTCCGTATGGGAAAACTCTTTTGACTATGAATGGTCCAGACCATCTTGATTTCAATTTTCCTGGAAATAGCTTGAATCGTGAATTGAAAAGAAGAACTCTGTCTCCTTCTTTAAATTCTTTTGAACTTCTGATTCTTTTATCATGCCATTTCTTCGTTCTTTCTTTATAGATTAACGAATTTTCGTATGCTTCATGTCTTAATTCTTCTAATTCGTTTAGTTGACTTAATCGTAGACGTCCGGCTTCATGTAAATCAAGATTACATGTCTTCAAAGCCCAAAATGCTTTGTGTTCAATTTCTACTGGAAGATGACATGCTTTTCCATAAACAAGTCTAAAAGGTGTGGTTCCAATTGGAGTTTTGTAGGCTGTTCTAAAAGCCCAGAGTGCATCCTCCAATTTAATGGACCATTCCTTCGGATTTGATCCTACGGTTTTCTCTAGAATACGTTTTAAAGCTCGGTTGGTATTTTCAACTTGTCCACTTGTTTGTGGATGATATGCGGTGGAGATTTTATGAGTTACTCCATATCTTTTAAGAACTTTCTCAAGTTGATTATTACAGAAATGAGTACCCCGATCACTTATTAAAGCTTTCGGTGTTCCAAACCTTGCAAAAAGACGTTTTAAAAAGTTGACTACAACTCGTGCATCGTTAGTTGGGAGAGCTTGTGCTTCCGCCCATTTAGATACATAATCAATGGCTACGAGTATATATAGATTATTATGAGATTTTGGAAATGGACCCATAAAGTCAATACCCCAAATGTCAAATACTTCACATACTTGGATGACATTTTGTGGCATTTCATCACGTTGACTTATTTTTCCTGCCCTTTGACATGCATCACATGATTTGCAAAGAAGGTGTGCGTCTTTGAAAATTGTAGGCCAATAGAATCCAGCTTCATAAACTTTTCTTGCTGTTAGTTGAGGTCCATAATGCCCTCCTGTTGGTCCTGTGTGACAATGGTTTAATATTTTACTAGCTTCATCTCCAAATACACATCGGCGTATTATTCCATCGGGACAACTTTTAAACAGATGTGGATCTTCCCAAAAATAGTGTTTTATATCACTGAAGAATTTCTTTCGTCTTTGGTACGTTAATCCTTTTTCAAGGAATCCACAAACTAAGTAGTTTGCATAGTCTGCAAACCATGGGATTTCTTTATAATCTATCTTCAATAGATATTCATCAGGAAAGTTGTCTTGTATGGCCGATTCATTTAGAACTTCTAACTCAGGATTTTCAAGACGAGAAAGATGATCAGCGGCGAGATTTTCTGCTCCTCTTTTATCTCGGATTTCAATATCAAACTCTTGTAAGAGTAAGATCCAACGAATTAATCTTGGTTTAGCATCTTGTTTTGAAAATAGGTATCTAAGAGCAGAATGGTCGGTATAGACCACCGTTTTTGCTAGAACGAGATATGATCGAAATTTGTCAAAAGCAAAGACAATAGAAAGGAGTTCTTTTTCAGTAGTTGTATAGTTCGTTTGTGCTCCTTGTAACGTCTTACTAGCATAATATATAGGTTGAAATCGTTTTTCAATCCTTTGTCCTAAAACGGCTCCCATTGCAAAATCACTTGCATCGCACATTAGTTCAAATGGTAGATTCCAATTTGGTGTTATCATGATCGGCGCATTAGTGAGTTTTTCTTTAAGAATATTAAAAGATTTGATACACTCATCTGAAAAGATGAATGGAGCATCCTTTTCTAGGAGTTTATTCATAGGAGTGGCAATTTTAGAAAAATCTTTTATGAAACGTCGGTAAAAACCGGCATGCCCTAGAAAACTCCTAACTCCTCTAACATTGATGGGATGTGGAAGTTTAGCAATTACATCTACTTTAGCTCTATCCACTTCAATTCCTTCTTTTGAAATTTTATGTCCAAGAACGATGCCTTCTTTAACCATGAAATGGCATTTCTCCCAATTAAGTACTAGATTTGATTTTTCGCATCTAATTAGCATTCGTTCCAGATTAACTAGACATGATTTAAATGTATCACCGAAGACTGAAAAGTCATCCATGAATACTTCCATGCATTCTTCTATCATGTCGTGAAAAATCGCCATCATACACCTTTGAAAGGTTGCAGGGGCGTTACAAAGTCCAAATGGCATGCGTTTGTAAGCAAAAGTACCATAAGGGCACGTGAATGTGGTTTTCTCTTGGTCTTCGGGTGCTATTGGAATTTGAAAATATCCGGAAAATCCATCTAGAAAACAATAGTAACTATTTCCGGCTAATCTTTCCAACATTTGATCTATGAAAGGTAAGGGAAAGTGATCTTTTCTGGTGGCGTCATTTAATTTTCTATAATCAATACATACACGCCATCCTGTTACAGTCCTAGTAGGAATAAGCTCATCTTTTTCATTTGTGATGACAGTCATGCCACCCTTCTTAGGCACGCATTGAACTGGGCTTACCCATGGACTATCAGAGATTGGATAAATTAAACCTGCATCTAGCAGTTTAATAATTTCTTTCTTAACTACATCTTGCATATTAGGATTTAGTCTTCGTTGGCGTTGCACATACGTTTTATGATCTTCTTCCATAAGGATTTTATGTGTGCAATACGAAGGACTTATTCCTTTAATATCATGAATCTTCCATGCAATGGCTGGTTTATGAGCTTTCAACACAGAAATGAGTTGTGATTTCTCATTTTCAGTAAGAGAAGACGATATTATTACAGGTAATTCAGATTCACCATGTAAATAAGCGTATTCCAAATGGTTTGGAAGTGGCTTTAACTCTAATTTCGGAGGTTCTTCTATCGATGATTTGTATCGATATCTGTCTTCTTCTTTTAGCATTTGAATTTCTTCTGTTGTTGGTTCATATCCATTAGCTATTAGTGTAGCTAACATTTCAGCTTCATCAATTGGTTCATTACCTTCTCCTAAAGAACATTCTCCTGTTTCTTGTAATTCTGGAAATTCTTCTAATAATTCTGCATGTGCATCTATAGTTTGAATATAATAACATGTATCATCTGCAGATTGTGGTTGTTGCATTGCTCTATCAACTGAAAAGGTAACACTCTCATCCTCTATACTTAGGGTCAGTTTCTTACCGAACACGTCTATCATTGCTTTAGCCGTGTTTAAGAATGGTCTTCCTAATATGAGAGGAACTTGAGAATCTTCTTCCATGTCCAGAACAACAAAATCTACTGGAAATACTAAAGTACCAACTTTAACTAGCATGTTCTCCATTATCCCTCTAGGATATTTTATTGATCGATCGGCTAGTTGTATGCTTATTCTTGTTGGTTTCAATTCTCCAAGGTCTAGTTTAGTGTATAGTGAATACGACATTAGATTTATACTAGCACCTAAGTCTGCCAATGCTTCTATTGAACTAAGACTACCCAGAAAACATGGAATTGTGAAACTTCCTGGATCAGATAATTTTTCTGGTATCTTATTCAACAGCACTGCTGAACAATTAGCATTCATAGTAACAGCCGAGAGTTCTTCCATTTTCTTTCTATTTGAGATTAGATCTTTCAAGAATTTAGCATATCTAGGCATTCCTGAAATCACATCAATGAAAGGAAGATTTACATTTATCTGTTTAAACATATCCAAGAATTTGGATTGCTCGGCTTCAAGTTTCTCTTTCTTCATTTTACTCGGATAAGAAAGTGGTGGTTGATATGGTTTAACATAAGGTTTATCCTTAACTGTGTTATCTTCATTAACCTTTTCAACTACCAGTTCTTTTTCCTTATCTTGATCAGGTTGTGGTTCTTGTGGAGTAGGAATAGTTTCATCAGAAGTTACAGGTATTTCAGGTGGTTTAAGTGTTGTACCACTTCTTGTGGTAATAGCTTTAGCTGTTTCATTCCGGGGGTTAGCATTTGTATCACTAGGTAGACTTCCCGGTTTTCTTTCACCTATTAATCTTGCTAGGTTACTTACTTCTTGTTCCAGATTTTGAATAGAAGCTTGTTGATTTCTAAATGCTTGAGCATTTTGTTCATTGGTTTGTTTTTGAGATGTGAAAAACTGCGTTTGAGTTTCAACTAGCTTCGTCATCATATCTTCTAAATTCGGCTTTTTATCATTGGTTTGTTGTGGTGGTTTGTTTTGAAAATTCGGTCTTTGCTGATTGTAATTATTATTAGATACTTGTTGATTGCTAGGACCTTGTTGGTTGTTGTATGGAATATTTCGGTTATAATTCTGGTTTTGATTGTAAATCGGTCTTGGCGGTTGATAATTATTCTGATAATTATTTCCAGGCCTTTGGTTTATGTATGAAATATTCTCTCTTTGTTCCATTGTTAATTCAATACTGAGACAATCTTTTGTCAAATGTGGTCCTCCACACTGCTCACAACTAATTCGTATTGAGTGAATATCCTTAGTCATCTTTTCCATTCGTCTTTCCACAGCATCTATCTTTGCGGAAATGGAATCTAAGTCATGGCTAGAATCGGCTCTAGCTGCTTTAGATGATCTAACGATGTCTTTTTCTTGGTGCCACTCATGTGAGTGGGAAGCAGTGTTATCAATAATTTTGTAAGCATCAGTTTCGGTTTTCTTCATAATAGAACCACCAGCTGCTATATCTATGTCTTTTCTTGTACTGATGTCGCATCCTTGGTAGAATATTTGTACTATTTGACAGGTGTCTAAACCATGTTGCGGACATCCTCTTAACAACTTTCCATATCTTGTCCACGCCTCATATAAAGTTTCATTTGGTTTCTGTGTAAACGTAACAATTTCTGCTTGAAGTCTTACGGCTTTAGATGCAGGAAAGAATTGTTTAAGAAATTTGTCAACTAAAACATCCCATGTATCAATCGCCCCTTCAGGAAACGATTCCAACCAATCTTTGGCTTCTCCCTTTAAAGTCCAGGGAAATAACATGAGATATATCTGTTCATCCTCCACTTCTCGGATTTTAAATAGTGTGCAGATCCTATTAAAGGTACGTAGATGTTCATTTGGATCTTCCTTCGGCGCACCACTAAATTGGCATTGATTAGTCACCATGTGTAGAATTTGTCCTTTGATTTCATAATCTGGCGCATTAATGTCTGGATGAGTAATTGCGTGACCTTGGCCAGTGCGTTTAGCTCTCATTCGGTCTTCCATACTTAAAGGTTCCAGATTCTCCATAATTGAATTTGTTGAATCGGTATCACTAGATGATTCTGATTTAATGGTTCGTTCCTCAACAATCTCTGTTTGAATGATTGGTGGTTCCGGAGGAATTGTTAGTGGTTCAGGATCTACGAACCGTTCCTGAATATTTTCCGGATTCTCAATTGTGAGGTCGGGTTCAAAAAATGGATTATCGGAAATTTGAACTGAAGTACTTGGTCGACTGGATGACGATTCTAAAGAAAAATCAACGGCGGTTATATTTTCTAAATATCTTGATCTAGTTACAGGTGGTGAACGTACAAAAGGTGGTGAACGTCTTGCTCGGTGCATTCACTGAATATCCTATTAGTTTTTAAAAGGAAAGAAAAATTATAATAAGTTATCCAATCAATATACTTTTCTGATTTTGCTCACGTTTCGAATAGCCAAAAGATGCAGCAGAGGGGCAGGATTCGTTTGGTCTCAATATAATTGAGGACTGTTTGGCTCCAATAACCCGGTCCACGTACAAATCCAACTATTACTACGAACCAGAAAATTTTGATGTCTATTAATTTAACCACTCAAAATAAATTTTCGTAATTTTAAGAAATTTAGATAAGAAGTAGAATAAAAATCTATGTCCTAAAACTAGAATAGCGAGAAATAAGAAAGAAAAAGAGTTCGTCGGAAAAAGGTCGAAAAAGAAAAATGGTTGAAAAATAAAAGGTGACGGAAAAATAAAAGAAACTTATAAAAACTTAAAAATACTTGACTAACCTAACCTTATTACTACAACTAACTTAAAATTATAATCGCAAATTGAAATTACTAATTGGAATGATAATTGATACATAGGTAAAAGTCGTCTAAAAATATTAAAGCTTACAGGAAAAACTAAATCCCAAATGGAAATAACTTAAAAAGAAACTAAAACTTAAAAAGGCGTCGCAAAATTCTAAAGTACCTAAATCTTAATCTAAGAAAAAGCACTTAAGGAATTCTACGGCAAAGCCTAAAAATCTAGGAGTAAAAATAACTATGGCAAAAACTAAGTTTAAAATTAAATATGAGCGAAAAAATACAAATATTACGCTAAAGCGATTAAAAAGGGACAAAATATAAAAATATACAAAAAGTTGTAAAATTACAATTTTTATAAAAATATTATTTTTTATATTATTTATTTAATAAAACTACTAATTTTACAATTTAATTAAACTAATTAAACAAAATATAAAATAAATAAAAAGTAAAACTAAAATTAAAACTAATTATAAAAACTAGGGTTAATAATAATAATAATAATTAATCACCCGTAATTAATGCTAATTTAGGGTTTTGTCGCCTGTCAGATAATCTCCGCGACTTGCGGTACTCAAAACATCAAACCCCGCGAGTCGCGGGGTTTCAAATTTCAACTGACAGGTTTCAAATTCGACGCGTTTTTCTTTATTTTTTTTTATTTTATTTTCTGTTTTTAAATATGTGTATTAATAAAACTTTATATTTAAAACTTAAATAAAAATAGAATCACTTTATAATTTTATAAATAAAAATCTTAAAACTAGATTTATATATATATATATATTTTTTTTATATTTATATGTTTTTAAATAAAAACAAAATACTTAAATAAAACTTATGTTTTTATAAAAACAAAGAAACTTTATAAAACTTAAATATTTATCAAACTCCTAAAAATATTTATATTTTTGTTTTTCTTTTTATATTTTCGAGTATTTAAAACGTTTTTTTTTTTTTTTTTACAAAAACGAATTTTAATAAAAGTAAACTAAAAATCTTTTTTTTTATATTAGCGTTGCGCTTCCGGCTTTTAAGAGAACTCCCCGGCAGCGGCGCCAAAAATACTTGATGTGCAGTGGGGTGTATATAAAATACTATTAAATTTTACAAGGAAATACTATTAAATACGATACAATTTTACACAAGATATTTATTTATTTATAGAATGGATATACTTAAACCTTGCTACAACACTTATAGGCAGTGTACCTAATCGTACAGTAGTGTAGTTTTTAGTAAGTCCGGTTCATTCCACAGGGAATCTTTTTTAAACAAAGCTCAACGCTATATTAGTTTACTTTTATAAAAATACAAACATATATATAAGTAATATTATTATTATAAAGGGGGGTTTTTACCGTTTAATGACCGGTTTGTCGATTTTAAAACTTTAGTCGCAGTTAAAACCAAATGTAAAATAATAAATAAATACAAGACTTAATTTTAAGCGTAAAGTAAATAACGATAATGAAATTGCAATAAAAGTGCGATAAAATAAAATTGCGATAATTAAAAAGTACGATAATTAAAAGTGCGATTAAATAACAATAAATAAAAGTGCGATAATTAGAAGTGCAATTAAATATAAAATAAAGGAAATTAAATATGAAATAAAAGAATTATGCTTATTTAAACTTCCGTAATCATGATGTTTGACGTGTTGATTTTAATTTTATGCCCATGGGTTAATTGTCCTTTGTCCTGGATTATTTAATATGTCCGTCTGGTTTTTGTCCATAACAGTCCATCAGTCATAAATATAAAGTGCGAGTGTCCTCGTCAAATTATTCTTATACCCGAAGTTAAATATTCCAACTAATTGGGGATTCGAATTGTAACAAGGTTTTAATACTTTGTTTAATTTTTTTTTTTTTTTTTGAAAAGCAAGAAGGACTTATATTAAACAATCACGAATAGTACATGATTGACTGGGCAACCTTAACAACACAATACATCACGAAAGAAATAGAGAAAACAAATTACACCGCCCTAAGCTAATTGCAAAGATTGCAACTAACAAAAGAGAGAAACTAAGGTTGTGAGAACCATTGAAGCCAATCCATAATATGACCCTTGCAACGTCGTGAAATCCAATCTTATGAAAGAACTTGAACCTCGCTAAATAAAGATGGGACCGTCTCGAGCTTATTCTTGAACACCTTTGCATTTCGATTCTTCCATATAATGTAACAAACCACCCAACAAACCGCTTGCCATTGGTTCCTTTTGTGATCATGTGCTACGTAGCCGAAGGTACCATTAAAAATATCCTCATACCCGAATAAAGCCGAATTATACCCCCACCATTTAAGGACTTTCGCCCATATGTCTTTGGCCATTTGACAAGAAAAAAGTATATGTTCCACCGTCTCAATGTCACCATCACAAATCGGACATCTCACGCTGTTCAAATCGATGCCCCGTTTATCTAACTCGAACCTTACCGGTATACGACCTAATCTCGCCCGCCAAATAAACACCTCTACTTTTTTTGGAACCAAACCATTTCGCAACGACTCAATTGAATTAACCGCACGTGGTAGGATGACTTTGTCCACTAGAACCGAACAGTCCTTGACCATATATGTACCCTTCGAATTGAGATTCCAGCTCCAACAGTCTTTTTTATCTTCGATCAGCTGCAAGTTCCGAACAGTATCTCGCAATTCAGTTAGTTCACTATTCGTTCGTCCCATAGGTGTATAGGCCCAATTGCCGAGCCCATCTCCCTTAAATTCTTCGGTTTTGTTACTGATGTTGATATCTTTGTCAATCTCGAGCCTGTATAATCTTTTGAATTTGTCTTTGAGGCTTGCGTTCCCCACCCAAATGTCATTCCAAAAAGAGGTGCTTTTCCCGTCCCCGAGCAAGCGTATGAAAGACTTAGAGAAAGGAATCCCTAACCCGTCCACATGTTTTCCTGCAACACAAATAGAATTCCAAAGGCTAGCGTTTGGTTTTCGGACACGCCCGTTTCCAAGCACAAGACCTCCATTAGAACCATAAATGCTACGAATTACGGCGACCCACAAAGTGTTAGTTTCGGTTTTAAACCTCCACCACCACTTACAAAGAAGAGCTAAATTTTTACTTTTTAAGGACATGATATTTAAACCTCCTTCTTCGTGAGGAAGAAGGATTTTTTCCCACTTAACCCATGACATTTTAGATTTAGAACCCGTCCCGCCCCAAAAAAATTTCCGTCTCACACTCTCGAGAGAATTTAGCACACAAGTAGGGGCACGAAAGAGCGAGAAGTAATAGAGAGGTAGGCTAGAGAGAACCGACTTAACTAAAGTTAACCGTCCACCGAATGAAATCATTTTTGCTCTCCAGTCCGCTAACCTCTTGTTAAATTTCTCGATCACCGGGGACCAATCATTCAATTTCTTCATCTTATTACCCACGGGAATACCCAAATACATGAAAGGCAACCGACCTGCAAGACATGAACACCAAGACGCAAGAGCTTCCACGTTATCATTACTAATGCCTATCCCAAATAATTGACTTTTATTATAATTAACCTTCAACCCCGAAGCCCGTTCAAAACATTCCAACAAGTACATTAAATTTCGCGCATTACGTCTACTCCATTCGCCAAAAAAAATCGTATCATCCGCATATTGCAAATGAGAAATGACGACTTTATCTTTACCCACCTCCACCCCTTTATACATCCCTCTCTCAACCGCCTTTTTCGTTAGGATATTAAGTCCCTCCGCTGCAATAATAAAAAGGAAAGGTGATAAGGGATCACCTTGGCGAACGCCCCTTTTAAGATTAAACTCACTTGTCGGAGACCCGTTTATGAGAATGGAGATTGTAGCCGATTTAAGACACGAGGAAATCCACTTACACCATTTGGTACCGAACCCCATACATTTCATCACTTCAAGAAGATAATCCCAATTAAGCGAATCAAAGGCTTTCTCGAAGTCTACCTTAAAAATTAGGCCGTGCTTTTTGTTTCGTTTAAGATCTTCGACCACTTCATTTGCAACTAACGCACCGTCTAGAATATATCTACCCCCAAGAAACGCACTCTGTTCCTTCCCTACAAGACTAGGTACCACTTTACAAATTCTCAAAGACAGCATCTTCGCGATAATTTTATAATAACTGCAAATAAGACTAATCGGGCGATAATCACTAAAACTCAGCGGGTCCGATTTCTTCGGAATAAGGGAAACAAAAGAGGCATTGCAACCCTTTGAAAACTCGCCAAAAACCCAAAACCAGTTGATAGCACCTACCAAATCATCTTTGATTATGGACCAAAACTTTTTGAAAAAACCAAAGTTGAACCCATCCGGTCCCGGGGCCTTCGAACTACCACAACATTTGACCGATTCCCAAATTTCCCCTTCCGTGAAAGGAGCTTCTAAGAGCTCGTTGTCCGCTGATGTAATCAATTCAGAAAAAAGCCCTTCAAGGCTTGGTCCATCCGAATTATGTACCTCGAATATGCTCTTAAAATGGTTGAAAGAAACTTCTTTGATTGTATTAGGATTTTCACACCAAGACCCATTAACATTAATCCCCCGGATGTTGTTTTTATTATATTTCCTCTTTAAGGAATTATGAAAATATTTTGAGTTTTCGTCTCCATCGATCATCCAACGAACACGAGCTTTCTGTTTTAGCATCCCTGTCTTGATTTTTTCCTTTTCCATCCATGTTTTTCTTGAGTTTAGCCATTTAGTCCGCTCTTCATCCTTTAAACTACCTACTTCTGCTTTCATTTCAAGATCCGTTACCACCTTTTTAACCGACTCAATCTCACAATCAAGCTTGCCAAAGTGAACTTTACTCCATTCTTTAAGGTCTCCTTTTAATCTTTTTAACTTGTTACGAAAAACGCAATCCTTCCGGTTACCCCCCATTGGACCAGACCAAGAATCGGCAATAACCTTGTCAATACCCTCAACCACGAACCAATCATCAAAGATTTTAAACGGTTTAGGCCCAAAATCCACTTCACCATCCGACATCATAATAGGACAATGATCCGATACAGTTCTATCTAAAGCCACCACTTTTAGATCGGTCCAAAAGCTAAGAAAGTCATCCGAAACCAAGAATCTATCTAGTTTACTCATTTTCAACCCATCATCACTAACCCTAGTAAATTTTCTCCCACCCAAAGGAATGTCCACTAAACTATTTCTATCAATAAACTCGTTAAACCTCCTAGCCCGGTTATAAAAAAATTCACAATTCAATCTTTCCGACTTATCTCTAACCTCATTAAAGTCCCCACAAATGACCCACGACACACCATCAATACACAAGATCTTGTCAAGCGAATCCCAAAACTTACATTTATTGGCGTCATCATGCGGACCGTACACATTGACAATAATCGATTCATTTCCCGACTGTTTCCATTTCCCCCGTATAGCAATAAAAAAGTCACCAATTAGCTCACTATAAACCTCGAAGATGTTTTTATCCCAAATTATTAATTGTCCCCCCGACTTACCAATCATTTCTTTTTGAACATACCCACAATCATTAGAACCCCAAAGCCCGAATATCCAATTGTCGACAAGGTTATGACATTTAGTTTCTTGAAATGCTAGAATAGAGGGCCTTTCGACCAAACATAAGCTTTTAACATCACCAAACTTACTTTCTTTCCCGGACCCGAACCCACGAATGTTTAAGGAAATAATATTCATAAATAAAAAGAAGATACGAACAGAGAAAGAAGACACTTACATATCTTTCTTGGTCCATTTTAGACCAAGATTGGTGCCGAATTCCTCAACTCCAATACTGTTTTCCGATATCAATTGGCTCACCTCCTTCTTCTTGCTATTCCTAGACGACGATGGCTTCTTACTCAGTTTCGATCTTCTACTACCACATGTCACACAATTAATCCCACTTGGATCCTCAACGCCTTTCCCTTTCCTAGTCGATTTTTTCGCATGTAAAATTTTCGATGAAGCTTTCCAGTTGCCGATGGAATTCCAGCAGCAATTGGACGAATCAGAAGCATAAACAACCCCTTTACTTGCTTTTTTAGGCAAATAGTTGTTTGCGGTATCCATAACATTCAACGAGGATGTATCACCGGAAATCTTAGCCTTCTCCACCCCGTCACCACCGTAGTTCTTAACTGGACTTTTACATTCTTCTTCATCCGATGAGCAATCGGTATCACCGAGATCCTCTATCACCACATTATCTCTTGGATCGGCCGGCCTAATGATATTAAACTTATTTTGATTAATAGGCCCATCAACACTAAGCACCTTTGCTGGATTATCACGAGATACTGGGCCAGATTTATCAACATGAAAGTTGGGCCCATTTAAGTTGAAGTGAGCTGACCCAACACTAGTACCCGAATAACAGCCCTCAGGATTTACTTTTTTATTCGAGACATCAGACCTCACCTTGGTATCCGGAGTCTTGGACTTGGAGATATTTGCATCTATAGGTGATTCTTGCACATTGGACAAAAAAGCATCATCATTATTATCTTTATCAAAAGGTTGCTTAATTCCCATGCAGGAAGACCCATCATCTTCCACCTGCAATGGTAAGCTGCCATAACCGCCACCATTCACCTGACCTTTTTCCGATCGAATCTCCCCATCTTCAAGTTCATCGGAAACGTCATCACCGGACAAAGAATCCGGAATTTCTTCCTCATCTTCCGAGCTGTCCCAATCCGACTGTGGAATATTTTCCAAATCAAGTTCTATTTTATCATCACATTCTGAAATACCAACATGTTTGCACCAGATGCCTGCGACCAATTTTACTATTCCATTGATGCGTTCGTCATTCTTAGTATGAATCAAGACTTTACCCGAAATTAGATTTTGATTACCACGAATAATATTGCAATTCTTGAAATCCAGGGCTGGCCCCCACCACTCCGCAATTGATTTAAATGTACTACAAGACCAATATTTAAACGGAACCCCTATGATCTCGACCCACGTTAATCTACCCGAATTGACTGAACGGCCATCCCACAATTTTAACTCATTAAAGCACTTTTTCACCGGCGAATTAGCATCACATACAATATTTTTGGCCGTAACACTGTTGGCACATATCAATAACACATGTAGGCCACCAATGTACTTAATATGTATACCATCGTATCCGTTAGCCAGCCCTATCGTGGTAATAAGGTTAAGTGCACCAATGTTTTTCAGTTCACCAACAATAATACAATCTTCCATCCCCACCAATGGAGAGTTATCTTCAACCTCCACCGTACGAAACCTTTCAGCTTCTTCCGATTTCCAGCCCTTTCTCGATCTAGATTTGATCAGCAGTGTTCTTAAATCCTCCTGAGGTTTAGGTTTACCGAATAACCTAGATTTAGGTTCACCGAATACCTCATTGAGAGCCGGAAAATCATCTCCACGACTAGTGCCCACCTTTGATGACCCCTTTGGTATCCAGACAGCACCACCAGTATTACCTTTTGGTCCGTTGCCTTGAAAAACAGGCCTGGTATTGAAACGATTTGAGTCAGGGTTTTGCGAACGGTTGACGGCTCTAAAAACCCTAATTGGTCTTGAATCAAACGTTATGCTTTCTAGTCGACGAAGAAACTGTGCTTCATCTCCAACACCATGGAACCTAGCAAAAGCGAACTTGAGTCCATTTCTTAGTCGTTTGCCTGCCAAGTAGATGTCCCTAAGATCGCCGAATTGCTTGAAGACCCGCCAAAGATCAGAAATAGCCCAATGATCACCGAAATTAAAGAACATAAATGATGTCAAACGATGCCCGAAAAACTTTGTTGTCGTCGGAACCCTAGGCTTTCCCTCTCCGCGATCTCTCTGCCCCGTCGTACTAAACCTGTGTGCATGACTCTCTCTCCTCTCACTCTCTCCCCTCTCACTCTCTCTCACACACTCCATTTTTACACTTTGGTGGTGGATTAGGGTGGTTTTACGGTGGTGGGAATTTGGTGAGAAGAAATTGGAAATGGGGATGAAAGTTAGCAGAAGATGAAATGGAAATTGTGCGAACTTAATTTCATTTACATCTAGATCAATTATTTTCGCAAATTGATGTCTGGACCACTCGATCGATTTGCAAGGCCGTGTAAGCTTTCAATCAGAAATAATTGAGCGATCGGTGAAAGTAATCTGAATTATACAACAGGACTAACTATAGCTTTCAGATCAAGCCAAAGTTAGAGAAAGGCACAAGTTATACAAATTAGTAATCAAATTTGCATAACAGATCGTAAACGAATTGACAGATTTGTAGTTCGTGATTTACCTCAAATTACGTAGAAACAGATTTACTAAACGAATATCGAATAGCGAAGAAGGTGTGTAATGATTAATAAGCAGATTAAAATAACTGAATTGAGTATTGATGATTTGAATACCTGGTGAGGCGATGGATTAATGAGCTGAAAGACAGTTAGTATCCTGAAATTGAGTATTGTTAATACTTTGTTTAATGAATACACCAGGTTATCGACTGCGTGTAAACCAAGGTTTTACTACTTTGTTAACAATTACACCAATTACCCTTGAATGTAATTCACCCCTGTTTCAACAAGTTTATTAACTATTAATCCATTTCCGTGTCCGGTTAAATGAACGATTATTCGTACATATAAATACCCCGCCCATCGTGTCCGATTGAGTGTATATGGTAATTTATAGGGACGCCCAATTGTAAATCTTTATATTAACATTAACAAACTATCATTTAGTTAAACAAATATAAAGCCCATTAATAGCCCATAGTCTAATTTCCACAAGTGTCGTTCTTTTGTCCAAACCCCAATTATGGTACAAAGCCCAATTACCCAATTTTAGTAATTAGCCCAACATCATGATTACTTCGTTTTAAATAAGCATAATAATAACTTAGCTACGAGACATTAATATAAAAAGGTTGAACATAACTTACAATGATTAAAAATAGCGTAGCGTTACACGGACAGAATTTCGACTTACACCCTTACAACATTCGCTAACATACCCTTATTATTAGAATTATAATTAAAATTAAAATATAAATTATAAATATATATATATATTTTACGTATGAGAAGAAGAAGAAAAAGATGATGGATTACGATCAGAATGTGCGAGCTTTATAGGGATTTTCTGAAATTGGGGCTCCACGACTCGCGGCATTTTTGGCCTTCAAACTCCGCGAGTCGCGGAGAATGAAATTACAGCTCACAGCTTTGGAGTCTTTCTCTGCCGACGGTTTTTATTTATAAATATAATATATATAATTAATATAATTAATTATATATTATATTATATTTATATACATAGTTAACTTGTAATTTTTAGTCCGTTGCGTCGAGCGTTAAGAGTTGACTCTGGTCCCGGTTCCGGATTTTCGAACGTCCTTGCGTACAATTTTATATTTTGTACTTTGCGTTTTGAATCTTGTACTCTTGTAATTTCGAGACGTTTCTTATCAATAATTGGAACCTTTTTGATTGTCTTTTGTACTTTTGAGCTTTTTGGTCGTTTGCGTCTTCAATTCGTCGAATCTGTCTTTTGTCTTCACCTTTTATTATTTAAACGAATATCACTTGTAAATAGAACAATTGCAACTAAAAGCTTGTCTTTCTTGAGGAATAATGCTATGAAATATATGTTCGTTTTTAGCATTATCAGACAAGATTTGGAGTCCATGTTTGTATGATATTGTGTAAAAACTGCATTCAAAAAACTGATTTCGATGTAACATATTTGTATTGTAAACCATTATGTAATGGTCGTGTGTAAACAGGATATTTTAGATTATCATTATTTGATAATCTACGTAAAGCTTTTTAAACCTTTATTTATGAAATAAAGGTTATGGTTTGTTTTAAAAATGAATGCAGTCTTTGAAAAATGTCTCATATAGAGGTCAAAACCTCGCCACGAAATCAATTAATATGGAACGTTTTTAATCAATAAGAACGGGATATTTCAGTTGGTATCAGAGCGTTGGTCTTAGAGAACCAGAAAATTTGCATTAGTGTGTCTTATCGAGTTTGTTAGGATGCATTAGTGAGTCTGGACTTCGACCGTGTTTTCTTTAAAAATGATTGCTTAACATTTTTGTTGGAAACTATATATTATTAACATGTATATATTATGTGATATATTAATCTCTTAACATGTTTGATATTGTGTGATAGATGTCTACCTCTAGCACAAATCCCACTGACTCACCTAATAATAAAAAAGAGTCGAATATATATTGGACTGATTCACAAGTTCCCGAAGAAGAACCGGAAGAAGAATCAGAACCGGAAGAGGAGGAACCGGAGGAGGAAATAGAACCGGTGGGGGAAATAATAAAACGGTTAAGTAAAATAAAATCCTCAACCAACCGACCAAGGTTAATTATGGTCAATGGTGTTTCCGTCAAGGAAGCAAAATATTGGGAGGATTACCAATTCTCCGATGAATCGGATTCCGACGAGAATTCCGATGATGTTATAGAAATTACCCCAACTGAATTTAAAAAGGCAAAAGAAAATAATAAGGGAAAGGGCATAAAAATAGAGAAATCTAATTCCAACCCCGATGAACTTTATATGTATCGTCAACCCCCGAAGCCCTTAAGTTGTAACAATGACCCGGGAACCTCTAAACCACCAGGTTTTTCTAAACCGTTATGGAAAACGACAGCTCGTATTAGGGGAACATCATATATCCCTAGAAACTTAGCAAAACGAACCAAAACCGAAGAAAAAGAAACGAGCGAGTCGGAATAAGATAGTTGTATTCGTGTGGTGTAATATATGTAATATAGTGTGCTTATGCTTTATGATATATGTAAAAATTGCTTGTATTAATAAGTATTTTTTTTTATGAATCTAGCTCTTGTCTATTTTACAGTATAAAAACACAAAATGGATAGACAACCCAATATTTTAAGAGACCTACCCGGAGACATGATTGATGAAATCTTGTCTAGAGTCGGTCAGAATTCTTCGGCACAACTATTTACGGCAAAATCAGTTTGTAAGACATTCGAAGAACGTTCCAAGAATGCCTTGGTTTATAAGAGACTTTCGTTTGAAAGATGGGGGATATCACATTGGGAAACCCATAAGTTGCGATGTGTTTACTTTAACGCATATATTGCGGGGAACCCAAATGCTATTTTACGCAACGGGTTAAGAAATTATTTTGACTCAATGTATCCGAATATAGGACTTCATGATTTAGAAAAAGCGGCTAACATGCAACATAAAGAAGCATGCTATGCTTACGGGTTAGTAATGTTCGCTTCTCACCAAAGTGAGAAAAAGAACATCGGGCTACAACTATTAAACAAAACGTTCCCACAAGTGACGGAGTCGGTAATTGGGGTAAGAAATGAGGTTTTTAGGTTAATACGAGACTGTTGGTCATTACTTAACCCTCGTCCCTTTGACGACGTTACAACACGCTGTCTTATCAACGGCCATAACGGTTATGTTCCACAAGACCAAGGATGGGAAGTAGTCCTAGTAAAACCAGAATGCATGACTTGTTTCTGGACGTATGAATTACGTGTCTTTATTGCCTTTGCTGAACGACTTGTGTACTAGCTAGAATTATCTTCACAACTATCTTGTATCAAAGTTATTGTGTGCTATAATTTCATGCTATATGTAAAATAAGCGGTATTGTAAGTTTGTAAAATATTGTATAAAAGTTTGAACGCGAAATATTATTATAATCAGTTTTTCATATAGAATTGTAGTAGTTGAATTGTATATTAGCTACTAAGTATGAACTTAACGGGTAGGTACTACCTGAATTTAAACTTATAAAATGCTAATATGAAGAAAAAGCTTTTATAAGTGAGTTCATATTATGCTACGAAATACTATTAACTACTCTTAATATTCTGTATGATTAACTTGTTTCATTTGACTATTTTGAAGGAAATGGCACCGACTACTCGACACACCGTGAATATGAATGAAGAGGAATTCCGTACTTTTATAGCTTCAAACATAGCCGCAGTACAGGCTGCGCTACATACCAACAATAACCTTGGATCTAGCAGTACAGGAAATCGTGTAGGATGCACCTACAAAGAATTCACTGCCTGCAAACCTTTGGAATTTGATGGAACCGAAGGACCGATCAGATTGAAACGGTGGACCGAGAAGGTCGAATCGGTGTTTGCCATAAGTAAGTGTACTGAAGAGGACAAAGTGAAGTATGCTACGCATACCTTCACAGGTTCTGCGTTAACATGGTGGAATACCTATCTAGAGCAAGTGGGACAAGATGATGCGTACGCACTACCGTGGTCAGCATTCAAGCACTTGATGAATGAGAAGTACCGTCCTAGAACCGAGGTCAATAAGCTCAAGACAGAACTTAGAGGGTTACGAACCCAAGGATTTGATATTACCACGTACGAAAGACGATTCACAGAATTGTGCCTATTGTGTCCGGGAGCTTTCGAAGATGAGGAAGAGAAGATCGACGCGTTTGTGAAAGGATTACCGGAAAGAATCCAAGAAGATATAAGTTCACATGAGCCCGCCTCCATACAACAGGCATGTAGAATGGCTCACAAACTAGTGAACCAGATTGAGGAAAGAATTAAAGAATAGACGGCTGAAGAGGCCAATGTGAAGCAATTCAAAAGAAAGTGGGAGGAAAACGGTGATAAGAATCACCAATACAACAACAACAGCAATTACAATAATAATCGCAACAATTATCCCAACAATCGCAACATCAATCGCAACTACAACAAACGGCCCAACAACAACAACAATAACAATAACAACAACAACAACAACAATCATCCCAACAACAATAACAACCGCAATAACAACAACAATCAGAAGCAGCTATGCCAAAGGTGTGAAAAGTATCACTCGTGGTTCTGCACCAAATTTTGCAACAAGTGTAAAAGAAATGGTCATAGCGCGGTGAAGTGTGAGGTCTACGGACCAGAGGTTAACAGAACGAAAGGAACAAATGGTGTCGGAACGAGTAATGGCGGAGCAAGTAGTGTCGGAGCAAGTTATGCCAATGTAGTTTGTTATAAATGTGGAAAATCGGGCCACATTATTAGAAATTGCCCGAACCGGGAGAACACGAATGGACAAGGCCGCGGAAGAGTTTTCAATATTAATGCGGCAGAGGCACAGGAAGACCCGGAGCTTGTTACGGGTACGTTTCTTATTGACAATAAATCTTCTTACGTTTTATTTGATTCGGGTGCGGATAGAAGCTATATGAGTAGAGATTTTTGTGCTAAATTAAGTTGTCCATTGACGCCGTTGGATAGTAAATTTTTACTCGAATTAGCAAACGGTAAATTAATTTCAGCAGATAATATATGCCGGAATCGAGAAATTAAACTGGGTAGCGAAATATTTAAGATTGATTTGATACCAGTAGAGTTAGGGAGTTTTGATGTAATAGTTGGCATGGACTGGCTGAAGAAGGTGAAAGCAGAGATCGTATGTTATAAAAATGCAATTCGCATTGTACGAGAAGAAGGAGAACCCTTAATGGTGTACGGAGAAAAGGGCAACATGAAGCTACATCTTATTAGTAATTTGAAGGCACAAAAACTAATAAGAAAAGGTTGCTATGCTGTTCTAGCACACGTCGAGAAAGTACAAACCGAAGAAAAGAGCATCAATGATGTTCCCATCGCAAAAGAATTTCCCGATGTATTTCTGAAAGAATTACCGGGACTACCTCCACATTGATCTGTTGAATTTCAAATAGATCTTGTACCAGGAGCTGCACTAATAGCTCGTGCTCCTTATAGACTCGCACCCAGCGAGATGAAAGAACTGCAAAGCCAACTGCAAGAACTATTAGAATGTGGTTTCATTCGACCAAGCACATCACCATGGGGAGCTCCTGTTTTGTTTGTCAAGAAGAAGGATGGTACATTTAGGTTGTGTATTGACTACAGAGAGTTGAACAAACTTACCATCAAAAACCGTTATCCACTGCCGAGAATTGACGACTTATTTGATCAACTACAAGGCTCGTCGGTTTATTCGAAGATCGATTTACGTTCTGGATATCATCAAATGCGAGTAAAGGAGGATGATATTCCAAAAACTGCTTTTAGGACGCGTTATGGTCATTACGAGTTTATGGTTATGCCGTTTGGATTGACTAACGCACTAGCTATGTTCATGGACCTTATGAACCGAGTGTGTGGGCCATATCTTGACAAGTTTGTCATTGTTTTCATCGATGACATACTTATTTACTCAAAGAATGATCAAGAGCACGAAGAACATTTGAGAAAAGTGCTAGAAGTATTGAGGAAAGAAAAACTGTACGCTAAGTTTTCAAAGTGTGCATTTTGGTTGGAAGAAGTTCAATTCCTCGGTCACATAGTGAACAAAGAAGGTATCCAGGTGGACCCGGCAAAGATTGAAATCGTTGAAAAGTGGAAAACCCCAAAAACTCCGAAGCATATACGTCAATTTTTAGGATTGGCTGGTTACTACAGAAGATTCATCCAAGATTTCTCCAAAATAACAAAACCCTTGACTGCATTAACGCATAAAGGGAAGAAATTTGAATGGAAGGATGAACAAGAGAAGGCGTTTCAATTATTGAAGAAAAAGCTAACTACGGCACCTATATTGTCATTGCCTGAAGGGAATGATGATTTTGTGATTTATTGTGACGCATCAAAGCAAGGTCTCGGTTGTGTATTAATGCAACAGACGAAGGTGATTGCTTATGCGTCTAGACAATTGAAGATTCACGAGCAAAATTATACGACACATGATTTGGAATTAGGCGCGGTTGTTTTTGCATTAAAGACTTGGAGGCACTACTTATATGGGGTCAAAAGTATTATATATACCGACCACAAAAGTCTTCAACACATATTTAATCAGAAACAACTGAATATGAGGCAGCGTAGGTGGAATGAATTGTTGAATGATTACAACTTTGAGATTCGTTACCACCCGGGGAAGGCAAATGTGGTAGCCGACGCCTTGAGCAGAAAGGACAGAGAACCCATTCGAGTAAAATCTATGAATATAATGATTCACACTAACCTTACTACTCAAATAAAGGAGGCGCAACAAGGAGTTTTAAAAGAGGGAAATTTAAAGGATGAAATACCCAAAGGATCGGAGAAGCATCTTAATATTCGGGAAGACGGAACCTGGTATAGGGCTGAAAGAATTTGGGTACCAAAATTTGGAGATATGAGAGAAATGGTACTTAGAGAAGCTCATAAAACCAGATACTCAATACATCCTGGAACGGGAAAGATGTACAAGGATCTTAAGAAACATTTTTGGTGGCCAGGTATAAAAGCCGATATTGCTAAATATGTAGGAGAATGTTTGACGTGTTCTAAGGTCAAAGCTGAACATCAGAAACCATCAGGTCTACTATAACAACCTGAAATCCCGGAATGGAAATGGGAAAACATTACCATGGATTTCATTACTAAATTGCCAAGGACTGCAAGTGGTTATGATACTATTTGGGTAATAGTTGATCGTCTCACCAAGTCAGCACACTTCCTGCCAATAAGAGAAGATGACAAGATGGAGAAGTTAGCACGACTGTATTTGAAGGAAGTCGTCTCCAGACATGGAATACCAATCTCTATTATCTCTGATAGGGATGGCAGATTTATTTCAAGATTCTGGCAGACATTACAGCAAGCATTGGGAACTCGTCTAGACATGAGTACTGCCTATCATCCACAAACTGATGGGCAGAGCGAAAGGACGATACAAACGCTTGAAGACATGCTACGAGCTTGTGTTATTGATTTCGGAAACAGTTGGGATCGACATCTACCGTTAGCAGAATTTTCCTACAACAACAGCTACCATTCAAGCATTGAGATGGCGCCGTTTGAAGCACTTTATGGTAGAAAGTGCAGTTCTCCGATTTGTTGGAGTGAAGTGGGGGATAGACAGATTACGGGTCCGGAGATAATACAAGAAACTACCGAGAAAATCATCCAAATTCAACAAAGATTGAAAACCGCCCAGAGTCGACAAAAGAGCTACGCGAACAGTAAAAGAAAAGATATAGAGTTTGAAATTGGAGAAATGGTCATGCTTAAGGTTTCACCTTGGAAAGGCGTTGTTCGATTTGGTAAACGGGGGAAACTAAATCCAAGGTACATTGGACCATTCAAGATTATAGATCGTGTCGGACCAGTAGCTTACCAACTGGAGCTACCTCAACAACTCGCGGCTGTACATAACACTTTCCACGTCTCAAATTTGAAGAAATGTTTTGCTAAAGAAGATCTCACTATTCCGTTGGACGAAATCCAAATCAATGAAAAACTTCAATTCATTGAAGAACCCGTCGAAATAATGGATCGTGAGGTTAAGAGACTTAAACAAAACAAGATACCGATTGTTAAGGTTCAATGGAATGCTCGTAGAGGACCTGAGTTCACCTGAAAGCGTGAATGTAGCGACCCGACAAAATCGTCATTGGCGGCGCCGTCTACTTAGGTCCCGTTACGTGGTCATAAGTCTTTAAAACAACGTTTGACCAAAAGATATGTCACATTCATTTCAAATGTAAAGATTGTTCAAAGTTTACAAGAATAGTTCCACCACAAGTTACGATACAAAGTTTTAAGTACAAATGAAACTTATGCGACACAATTTAAAAGTAGCCAAAAGACGCTCCATGTATGCATATATACTCGACATCCAATGCAAGTATCAAAATAATGAGCGGAAGTATGTATCATGTATCGTTCAAGGACCTGAGAAAAACATAGAAATCTGTCAACGAAAACGTTGGTGAAATCATAGGTTTAAGTAAGTAAGTACAAGTGAACCACAAGATTTGCAACCATGAGATAATAGTAATACATTCCAAAAGTTCGTTTCACGAGCACCCAATTATCAATGCTTAACATTCCTTCCATAGAACCCCATCACAATAGTGTTAGAACATACACTGTTTCTCGAAAATACATTTCATTCGTAAACGGTAGCGAACCGTTTGATTGAGGGTTTGTCAAACCCATATGGCCATATAACATAAGTTCTCGCTTACACCCGGCAAGTGTAACTAATGATAATCGAATTGAGGATTTTTGTTCAAACTCGTATGTAGAATGTTTGTTTTCCTGTACTTGTGTTTACTTAGTATAAAGAAACGTTTATGTTTTTCTCATCCCAAATGTAAGTGCAAAAGAGTAAAAAGTGGGACTATGATCTCACCTTTGATTGCAAGAGTGTAATAGTACTCCAACTAGTAAACGTGCAAAGAACAATGCTAGTCTCGACCTAAACAAATAGGTTGTATCAATAACGATAGTCACGAAGGGTCAAAGATGTTCAATTAGTCCTATGGCTCGACACGACTCGATTATGTAGCATGTGAAGCAAATTGTCAAGTTTCATGCAAGATACAAGTATATAATCATGTTAGAAAGATTGCATAATTAATTGGTTAAGTTTGACAAAAAGTCAAACTTGGTCGGGTCAAAGTCAACGAAAAAGTCAACATGTTCGGGTCGGGTCCCGGACAAATTTTCTATGCTAATTATTCATATACAAGTATATTAAAACAAGTTTCATGTGAATCGGAGGTCGGTAGCTAGTCAAACATTTCACGTGAAATGGGTCCAAGAGGTCAGAATCTGGCCAGGTGATTCTGCGCGCCGCGCGGGGATGTGGCGCGCCGCGCCACTACCTGGGCAGAGAATTCTGGTCAGTTTTTCCAAGTGTGCACGAACCAAAACCTTTTCTAACACAACACTTGACCCGCAAACACTTATAACGCCTATCATACATCGTTGGAAAGGTATTTTGACGAGGAATGCAACTAAACACATCCCATCAATCAAACTTCTACTTGCAACAACCAAAAACCGCAATTAATGTTCCCCATTCAATGCATATAAGTCATAAATGCAATTTAATGATTTGGCAACCAAATTACATGAACGATACGCCGTTTCGAAGGTAATTAAGCATACAACACAACCTAACACTTACAATTAACATTATCAAGCATTTAAAGCATCAAAATTCAATTTACTTCTATCAAACCCTAACTCAAAATCACAAATTCAACAATCTTGCATATGAAACTAATCTATGTCAACCTACATACCAATTTGAAGCTAGTGATGTTAGGAACACAATTAAATCATGAACTTTCATCATTAAACAACATATGAACACCTAAAACTCAAGATTAAGCAAGCATTCTTTCAATATGAACTAGTTACACCAAAATAGCAAGAACAAGCATACAAAACACATAATCATACTAGACTTGGGCCATAGACACTAATTAACAACCTTTTAACTCAAAAATATCAAGAACACATAAAATTAGTGATTTTAGAAAGTTACCCAAATTTGATGAAATCGGTATGGAATCGAAGAGGAGATCACGAGGAGTTCAAATATGTAATTTGTTTGGCCCGAAGCTTGATCGATTGAATATGGATGAAGATTTGCTTTTTGATGAATTTAAAGAAAATATGAAAGTAGAGAATAAAAAGAGAAAAGAAAATGAAAAAATGGAGGTGGAAGATGGTTGACTAGTCAAGTGCTAGTCACCATTTTGGGGTTTTGGCAAAACAAGTCCCTCAAGTCGTAGTCGGGTGCGTTAAATTACCTAAACGAGATAATTTGAAACGCGTATTAACGGGAGATGTTATAAACATATAACGGAGTTTAAAATAGTTAAACGGAAAAGTAAACAGAAAAAGGCGGGATGTTACATTACCTACTCCTTAAAAGAAATTTCGTCCCGAAATTTAAGTAGGCGTAGTAGTTGTTGTTTCTGCCTCGAAATTTTGCGTTTCCGGAATCGGGAATAAGTGAGGGTATTTCTTTTGCATTTGATCTTGCCTTTCCCAAGTAAACTCGGGTCCCCTTTTGGCGTTCCAACGGACTTTAACAATCGGGATTCGGCTTTGTTTCAATGTCTTGACGGAGGTGTCCACAATTTCAACTGGTTTCTCCACAAAATGAAGTTTGTCATCAATAGTAAGTTCCTCGAGAGGGATGACGATATCGGGTTCGGCAAGGCACTTTTTCAAGTTAGATACATGGAAGGTAGGATGAACGGAGTTCAATTGAGGCGGAAGATCTAAACGATAAGCAACGGTTCCAATACGCTCCAAGATTTCGAAAGGACCAATATACCGCGGATTTAGCTTCCCGCGTTTCCCAAAACGGATTACACCCTTCCAAGGTGCGACTTTTAACATTACTCGGTCACCGACTTGAAATTCAAGATCGTTGCGTCGTTTGTCGGTATAGCTCTTTTGACGACTTCGGGCCGTCCTAAGCCTATCTCGGATTTGAACGATTTTCTCGGTGGTTTCGTGAATGAGTTCGGGCCCGGAAATTTGCACGTCACCCACTTCGGCCCAACAAAGAGGAGAGCGACATTTTCGACCATATAACGCTTCAAAAGGTGCGGCCTTAATACTCGCGTGATAACTATTGTTATAAGAGAACTCGGCGAGAGGTAAGTGCTTGTCCCAAGCTTTTCCAAAATCAACCACGCAAGCTCGTAACATGTCCTCTAAGGTTTGAATTGTACGTTCGCTTTGTCCATCGGTTTGAGGATGATATGCGGTGCTCATGTCTAAATGCGTTCCCAACGCTTCTTGCAATGTACGCCAAAATCTAGAAACGAAACGGCCATCTCGGTCGGAGATAATCGATAAAGGTACACTGTGTCGGGCTACGATCTCCTTAATGTAAAGTTGTGCAAGTTTCTCCATTTTGTCCGTTTCTTTCATGGCCAGGAAGTGTGCGGATTTGGTGAGACGGTCAACAATAACCCAAATGGTATCATAACCGCCCGTCGTTTTTGGTAGTTTGGTGATAAAATCCATCGTTATTCTTTCCCACTTCCATTGCGGGATCTCGGGTTGTTGAAGTAGTCCGGACGGTCTTTGGTGTTCGGCTTTGACTTTGGAACATGTCAAACACTTGGAAACATAAGTAGCTACGTCCCTTTTGATGTTCGGCCACCAATATAGCTGTTTAAGGTCGTGGTACATCTTATTGGCACCGGGGTGAATCGAGTATCGTGACTTATGGGCTTCGTCTAAAATAAGGCTTCGTAGGTCCCCATAACTAGGCACCCAAATTCTTCCGGCAAAATATCGGAGTCCGGTTTCTTTAACTTCGAATCGAGAGGTGAGGACGTTCAAGTGTTTGAGAGAGATGTTTTCATCCTTGAGAGCCTCATCTTGGGCTACCCGAATTTGGCTATTAAGGTTTGTGTGGATGGTGATGTTTAAGGCTCGGACACGAAGAGGCACCGCTCTTTCTTTTCGACTTAAGGCATCGGCTACTACATTTGCCTTCCCGGGATGGTAACGAAGCTCGCAATCGTAATCGTTTAAGGTTTCAATCCACCTTCGTTGTCTCATGTTTAATTGCTTTTGATCGAAAATGTGTTGGAGACTTTTGTGGTCGGTAAAGATAGTACTCTTGGTTCCATAAAGATAGTGTCTCCACATTTTAAGTGCAAAGACAACGGCTCCGAGTTCGAGATCATGCGTCGTGTAGTTTCGTTCATGAATTTTAAGTTGTCGAGAAGCATAAGCAATGACTTTCATTCTTTGCATCAATACACACCCAAAACCATGTTTCGAGGCATCGCAATATACAACAAAGTCATCATTGCCTTCGGGAAGTGACAAGATAGGAGCGGTGGTTAGCTTCGTTTTCAAGATTTGAAACGCGGATTCTTGCTCGGTCGCCCAAATGAATTTCTTTCCCTTGTGAGTTAATGCGGTTAGAGGACGTGCAACCAAAGAGAAGTTTTCGATGAATCTACGATAGTACCCGGCGAGACCCAAGAATTGACGAATGTGAGTAGGAGTAGTAGGAGTCTCCCATTTACTAATGGCTTCGATCTTCGTGGGATCGACTTTAATACCTTGATCACTTACAACATGACCAAGAAATTGAACTTCCTTCAACCAAAATTCACACTTGGAGAATTTGGCATAAAGTCGTTCTTGTCTCAAGAGTTCAAGCACAAGTCGAAGATGTTGTTCGTGCTCTTCTTCATTTTTAGAATAGATCAATATATCATCGATGAACACAATAACGAATTTATCGAGATACGGTTTGCACACGCGGTTCATAAGATCCATGAACACCGCCGGTGCGTTAGTGAGACCAAATGGCATTACAAGGAATTCATAACTACCATAACGAGTTCGAAAAGCGGTTTTGGAGACATCTTCCCCCTTAACCCTCAATTGATGATAACCCGAGCGGAGATCGATCTTTGAATATACACAAGACCCTTGTAATTGATCAAAGAGGTTATCGATGCGAGGAAGAGGATATCGGTTCTTAACCGTTAATTTGTTTAGTTCACGATAGTCAATGCACATTCGTAGGGACCCGTCTTTCTTTTTAACAAACAAAATCGGAGCGCCCCAAGGTGAATGGCTAGGTTGGATAAAACCACGGTCAAGTAGTTCTTGGATTTGACTTTGCAATTCTTGCATTTCGGATGGAGCAAGTCTATACGGTGCACGTGCTACGGGTGCGGCTCCCGGAATAAGATCGATTTGGAATTCAACCGGTCGATGAGGTGGAAGACCCGGCAATTCGTCGGGAAATACATCGGAAAAGTCACTAACAATTTGCACACCATCGATATGCTTCTCATCGGACTCGACTTTCTTAACGTGGGCAAGGATCACAAAACAACCCTTACGGAGTAGTTTTCTAACTTTAAGGCACGAAACGAGGTTGAGTCTGGTGCAACTCTTATCGCCATAAACAATCAAAGGTTCACCATTCTCGATAGGAATTCGGATTGCGTTAAGATCACAAAGAATGTGAGATTTCGTTTTGACTAACCAATTCATACCGATTATTACATCAAAGCTTCCTAGTTCCATAGGTATCAAGTCAATTTCAAATTCCTTACCCAAAATGTTTAACGTACACCCTCGGTAATATGTGTCGGCACTTAATAGTTTCCCGTTAGCCACTTCAATGGTATAAGTGGTATCTAATGGAAGAGGTGGAGTGCTAAAAGAATGAGTCAAAGTCTTGGATACAAAGCATTTATCGGCACCCGAATCGAATAAGCAAGAGACGTAAGAATTGTTGAGAAGAAACGTACCCGTGACTAGTTCAGTGTCATCCCGGGCTTCCTCGGTGTTGATGTTGAAAGCTCGGCCGCGCGTATTGGTGTTATCTTTCCTTTTCGGGCATGCATTTCTATAATGGCCCGTTTGGCCACATTCATAACAAGTGCCCGTTTTTGGTGCATTGGGCCACTTTCGAGCGACGGGAGTGGCACTTTTACAATCGTTGGCCTTATGACCAATTCCTTGGCACCGATGGCAAATTAGCTTACTACATTCGCCAAAGTGATGTTTGTTGCATTTGTTGCAAAGAGGTAGATTTCCGGCATAACCCTTCTTGCCGTCGGAGGTGTAAGGCTTCTTAGCAAAGTTGTTGTTGCTTGATTGGGAGGGTTCCCACTTTCTTTTGTTGCCGCCCGATTTATCCTCGGCCTTAGGTGCCGGAACTACGATTTCGTCAACCGTTTCTATCAATTTGCGGGCCATGTTCAAAGCTTCTTGATGATTAGTGGGTTTGGATGACATTACTCCGTGTTTGATACTCTTTGGAAGACCATCCATGTAAAGTTCAACCCTTAAAGCTTCGGGGTTCACAAGATTTGGGCACATCAAGGCTAGTTCGGAAAATCGTTGATTGTAAGCCTTGAGATCATTTCCGATCGCCTTTAAAGTTCTTAGCTCTTGTTCGAGCCTTTGGGTTTCTTCACGAGGGAAATATTCGACAATCATCTTTTCCCTCAAGTCGGCCCAAGAGAGGGCGTGAGCTTCATCGGTACCCACCGATTGTACATAAGTATTCCACCATGTAAGAGCGACACCAGCAAAGGTGTGAGTGGAGTATTTGACCTTGTCTTGGTCCCGACAACCGCTTATGCTAAAGACGGCTTCCGTTTGCTCAAACCATCGGGTGAGCACGACCGGTCCCCCGGTTCCATCAAAAGTGTGAGGTTTGCACCCCATGAAAGCTTTATAGGAGCATCCCTCGTTTGAGTTTCCGGCTCCATTGTTGTTGTTGTTGTTGTTGTTGTTGTTGTTGTTGTTGTGGTTGTTATTATTATTGTTGTTGGATGAGTGACCGGCCATGGCCGCATCTACGGCGGTGGCTATCATCCGTTCGAGAGCTTGTTCGGGAGTTTCATTGCGGCGTACACGACGAGGAGCCATTGTTCCTTCAAGACACAAGAATATCATTGATTAGTATTCTCAATAATACTAACCGTGATATAGAATAAAGATAAAGAGAAGTTTTTCCTCAACTCGCCTTGAATTCTTTATGTCATAATGTCGGAACGTTCATATGAGTCACCGTAATATAATCCCGGAAATTATATTACCCTGATTCATATGTGCATTCGACATCATTTCATATAGTCAAAGTGGCGTGTCAATCAAATTAAACAACGTGAGATTAAGATGAACTAAGAGTAGATAGGAGTAGAAGTGTTCGAGTATAAATGCATAAGTAGTCAAGTAATTCCTACTTCAAGTCTATATGCCGGTTGTAGTCTAGACTCACCAATGTACCCTATGACTCGAGGTTGACACCAATGAACTCTAAATCCCTACAACCAATGCTCTGATACCATCTGTAGCGACCCGACAAAATCGTCATTGACGGCGCCGTCTACTTAGGTCCCGTTACGTGGTCATAAGTCTTTAAAACAACGTTTGACCAAAAGATATGTCGCATTCATTTCAAATGTAAAGATTGTTCAAAGTTTACAAGAATAGTTCCACCACAAGTTACGATACAAAGTTTTAAGTACAAATGAAACTTATGCGACACAATTTAAAAGTAGCCAAAAGACGCTCCATGTATGCATATATACTCGACATCCAATGCAAGTATCAAAATAATGAGCGGAAGCATGTATCATGTATCGTTCAAGGACCTGAGAAAAACATAGAAATCTGTCAACGAAAACGTTGGTGAAATCATAGGTTTAAGTAAGTAAGTACAAGTGAACCACAAGATTTGCAACCATGAGATAATAGTAATACATTCCAAAAGTTCGTTTCACGAGCACCCAATTATCAATGCTTAACATTCCTCCCATAGAACCCCATCACAATAATGTTAGAACATACACTGTTTCTCGAAAATACATTTCATTCGTAAACGGTAGCGAACCGTTTGAATGAGGGTTTGTCAAACCCATATGGCCATATAACATAAGTTCTCGCTTACACCCGGCAAGTGTAACTAATGATAATCGAATTGAGGATTTTTGTTCAAACTCGTATGTAGAATGTTTGTTTTCCTGTACTTGTGTTCACTTAGTATAAAGAAACGTTTATGTTTTTCTCATCCCAAATGTAAGTGCAAAAGAGTAAAAAGTGGGACTATGATCTCACCTTTGATTGCAAGAGTGTAATAGTACTCCAACAAGTAAACGTGCAAAGAACAATGCTAGTCTCGACCTAAACAAATAGGTTGTATCAATAACGATAGTCACGAAGGGTCAAAGATGTTCAATTAGTCCTATGGCTCGACACGACTTGATTATGTAGCATGTGAAGCAAATTGTCAAGTTTCATGCAAGATACAAGTATAGAATCATTTTAGAAAGATTGCATAATTAATTGGTTAAGTTTGACAAAAAGTCAAACTTGGTCGGGTCAAAGTCAACGAAAAAGTCAACATGTTCGGGTCGGGTCCCGGACAAATTTTCTATGCTAATTATTCATATACAAGTATATTAAAACAAGTTTCATGTGAATCGGAGGTCGGTAGCTAGTCAAACATTTCACGTGAAATGGGTCCAAGAGGTCAGAATCTGGCCAGGTGATTCTGCGCGCCGCGCGGGGATGTGGCGCGCCGCGCCACTACCTGGGCAGAGAATTCTGGTCAGTTTTTCCAAGTGTGCACGAACCAAAACCTTTTCTAACACAACACTTGACCCGCAAACACTTATAACGCCTATCATACATCGTTGGAAAGGTATTTTGACGAGGAATGCAACTAAACACATCTCATCAATCAAACTTCTACTTGCAACAACCAAAAACCGCAATTAATGTTCCCCATTCAATGCATACAAGTCATAAATGCAATTTAATGATTTGGCAACCAAATTACATGAACGATACGCCGTTTCGAAGGTAATTAAGCATACAACACAACCTAACACTTACAATTAACATTATCAAGCATTTAAAGCATCAAAATTCAATTTACTTCTATCAAACCCTAACTCAAAATCACAAATTCAACAATCTTGCATATGAAACTAATCTATGTCAACCTACATACCAATTTGAAGCTAGTGATGTTAGGAACACAATTAAATCATGAACTTTCATCATTAAACAACATATGAACACCTAAAACTCAAGATTAAGCAAGCATTCTTTCAATATGAACTAGTTACACCAAAATAGCAAGAACAAGCATACAAAACACATAATCATACTAGACTTGAGCCATAGACACTAATTAACAACCTTTTAACTCAAAAATCTCAAGAACACATAAAATTAGTGATTTTAGAAAGTTACCCAAATTTGATGAAATCGGTATGGAATCGAAGAGGAGATCACGAGGAGTTCAAATATGTAATTTGTTTGGCCCGAAGCTTGATCGATTGAATATGGATGAAGATTTGCTTTTTGATGAATTTAAAGAAAATATGAAAGTAGAGAATAAAAAGAGAAAAGAAAATGAAAAAATGAAGGTGGAAGATGGTTGACTAGTCAAGTGCTAGTCACCATTTTGGGGTTTTGGCAAAACAAGTCCCTCAAGTCGTAGTCGGGTGCGTTAAATTACCTAAACGAGATAATTTGAAACGCGTATTAACGGGAGATGTTATAAACATATAACGGAGTTTAAAATAGTTAAACGGAAAAGTAAACGGAAAAAGGCGGGATGTTACAGTGAAGATCAGATGAAGAAGAAATACCCGCATTTATTTCCAGAAGATACGTCAACACCTCCAACTGCTTAAAATTTCGGGACAAAATTTATTTAACGGGTAGGTACTGTAGTGACCCGAACTTTTCCATGTTTATATATATATTAAATGAAATTATTATTTACATGATTAAGTGTTTCCAACATGTTAAGCAATCAAACTTGTTAAGACTTGATTAATTGAAATAGGTTTCATATAGAAAATTGACCACCCAAGTTGACCGGTGATTCACGAACGTTAAAACTTGTAAAAACTATACGATGACATATATATGGTTATATATATATAGTTAACATGATTTTATTATAAGTATGTATCTCATTAGGTATTTTAACAATGAGTTATATACATAAAAATGAGACTATTAATTTAAGAAACTCGAAAACGATATATATAACGATTATCGTTATAACAACGTCTTACTAGGTACATGTGAATCATATTAAGATATTGATACACTTGGTTAATTATGTTAAATGATAAGTAAATATATTATTAAGTGTATTAACAATGAAATACATATGTAAAAATAAGACTACTAACTTAATGATTTCGAAACGAGACATATATGTAACGATTATCGTTGTAACGACATTTAACTGTATATATATATCATACTAAGATATATTATATATCATAATATCATGATAATATAACAACTACATCTCATTTGTTATAATAAACAATGGGTTAACAACATTCAACAAGATCGTTAACCTAAAGATTTCAAAACAACATTTACATGTAACGACTAACGATGACTTAACGACTCAGTTAAAATGTATATACATGTAGTGTTTTAATATGTATTCATACACTTTTGAAAGACTTCAAGACACTTATAAAAATACTTCTACTTAACAAAAATGCTTACAATTACATCCTCGTTTAGTTTCATCAACAATTCTACTCGTATGCACCCGTATTCGTACTCGTACAATACACAGCTTTTAGATGTATGTCTATTGGTATATACACTCCAATGATCAACTCTTAGCAGCCCATGTGAGTCACCTAACACATGTGGAAACCATCATTTGGCAACTAGCATGAAATATCTCATAAAATTACAAAAATATGAGTAATCATTCATGACTTATTTACATGAAAACAAAATTACATATCCTTTATATCTAATCCATACACCAACGACCAAAAATACCTACAAACACTTTTATTCTTCAATTTTCTTCATCTAATTGATCTCTCTCAAGTTCTATCTTCAAGTTCTAAGTGTTCTTCATAAATTCCAAAAGTTCTAGTTTCATAAAATCAAGAATACTTCCAAGATTGCATATCCTTTACTTCCAAGTTTTCTAAATCCATTCCAAGTAATCATCCAAGATCAAGAAACCTTTGTTACTTATAGTAGGTTATCTTTCTAATACAAGGTAATAATCATATTCAAACTTTGATTCAATTTCTATAACTATAACAATCTTATTTCGAGTGAAAATCTTACTTGAACTGTTTTCGTGTCATGAATCTGCTTCAAGAACTTTCAAGCCATCCAAGGATCCTTTGAAGCTAGATCCATTTTTCTCATTTCCATTAGCTTTATCCAGAAAACTTGAGGTAGTAATGATGTTCATAACATCATTCGATTCATACATATAAAGCTATCTTATTCGAAGGTTTAAACTTGTAATCACTAGAACATAGTTTAGTTAATTCTAAACTTGTTCGCAAATAAAAGTTAATCCTTCTAACTTGACTTTTAAAATCAACTAAACACATGTTCTATATCTATATGATATGCTAACTTAATGATTTAAAACCTGGAAACACGAAAAACACCGTAAAATCGGATTTACGCTGTCGTAGTAACACCGCGGGCTGTTTTGGGTTAGTTAATTAAAAACTATGATAAAATTTGATTTAAAAGTTGTTATTCTGGGAAAAAAATTTTTATTATGAACATGAAACTATATCCAAAAATCATGGTTAAACTCAAAGTGGAAGTATGTTTCTTAAAATGGTCATCTAGACGTCGTTCTTTCGACTGAAATGACTACCTTTACAAAAACGACTTGTAACTTATTTTTCTGACTATAAACCTATACTTTTTCTGTTTAGATTCATAAAATAGAGTTCAATATGAAACCATAGCAATTTGATTCACTCAAAACGGATTTAAAATGAAGAAGTTATGGGTAAAACAAGATTGGATAATTTTTCTCATTTTAGCTACGTGAAAATTGGTAACAAATCTATTCCAACCATAACTTAATCAACTTGTATTGTATATTATGTAATCTTGAGATACCATAGACACGTATACAATGTTTCGACCTATCATGTCGACACATCTATATATATTTCGGAACAACCATAGACACTCTATATGTGAATGTTGGAGTTAGCTATACAGGGTTGAGGTTGATTCCAAAATATATATAGTTTGAGTTGTGATCAATACTGAGATATGCATACACTGGGTCGTGAATTGATTCAAGATAATATATATCAATTTATTTCTGTACATCTAACTGTGGATAACTAGTTGTAGGTTACTAACGAGGACAGCTGACTTAATGAACTTAAAACATCAAAATGTATTAAAAGTATTGTAAATATATTTTGAACATACTTTGATATATATGTACATATTTGTTATAGGTTCGTGAATCGACCAGTGGCTAAGTCTTACTTCCCGACGAAGTAAAAAATCTGTGAAAGTGAGTTATAGTCCCACTTTTAAAATCTAATATTTTTGGGATGAGAATACATGCAAGTTTTATAAATGATTTACAAAATAGACACAAGTACGTGAAACTACATTCTATGGTTGAATTATCAAAATCGAATATGCCCCTTTTTATTAAGTCTGGTAATCTAAGAATTAGGGAACAGACACCCTAATTGACGCGAATCCTAAAGATAGATCTATTGGGCCTAACAAACCTCATCCAAAGTACCGGATGCTTTAGTACTTCGAAATTTATATCATATCCGAAGGGTGTCTCGGAATGATGGGGATATTCTTATATATGCATCTTGTTAATGTCGGTTACCAGGTGTTCACCATATGAATGATTTTTATCTCTATGTATGGGATGTGTATTGAAATATAAAATCTTATGGTCTATTGTTACGATTTGATATATATAGGTTAAACCTATAACTCACCAACATTTTTTTTGACGTTTAAAGCATGTTTATTCTCAGGTGAATACTAAGAGCTTCCGCTGTTGCATACTAAAATAAGGACAAGATTTGGAGTCCATGTTTGTATGATATTGTGTAAAAACTGCATTCAAGAAACTGATTTAGATGTAACATATTTGTATTGTAAACCATTATGTAATGGTCGTGTGTAAACAGGATATTTTAGATTATCATTATTTGATAATCTACGTAAAGCTTTTTAAACCTTTATTTATGAAATAAAGGTTATGGTTTGTTTTAAAAATGAATGCAGTCTTTGAAAAATGTCTCATATAGAGGTCAAAACCTCGCCACGAAATCAATTAATATGGAACATTTTTAATCAATAAGAACGGGACATTTCATAGCTTATGACCCAAAGGTTGCTGAATATGATGAAGGTTATGAGAGTGTTTGAGTATGTGTGTGTAGAGAGTAAATGATGTAGTAATCTTGAATCAAATGGATGTGTATTTATCCTCCATTTTGGCATGAGACATGGGAGAGACAAAAACAAATTTCCAATTTGTTATTTTGTGTAATAATGTATGCTAACTTCCAATTTAAGTTCCCTCTCATCTAGGGAAGATCTAAATCTGTTAAAAAGGTTGACTTTGATGTGTATATACCCATAGTAAATACCTTTAGAAGTTGTGTATGATACGGGTATGAATACCGAATAAATACGAGTAGAATTCTTGATGGAATTGAATGAGAATATGAGTATAGCTATCTTTGTTGAGTATAAGTATGTTAGTATATATGTTTAATTCCTTCAAAAGTGTATTAATACATATTAATACAATACATATACATACATTTTAATTTAGAAGTTATTACAACGTTAATCGTTATATATATGTATATAGTCTTGAAGTCCTTAAGTTAGTAATCTCATTTTATGTATATAACCAATTGTTATTATATGTAATGAGATACTTAAATATCATTTTATCAAATCATAAGTATATATATATCCATATATACATCATTATATAATTATTTCGAGTTATGACGTTCGTGAATCGTCAGACAGACTGGGTGGCCAAACATTTGTATAAAATTCATTTCAAATAACCAAGTCTTAATGAGTTTGATTGCTTAACATATTGGAAACATTAATTATATAAATATTAATCTTCTATATATTAGCGAAAAAATCCGGGTCGTTACATTACACACCCGTTAAATTAAATTTCGTCCCGAAATTTAGAATAGTACCTAGTTAACGTGTGATATCGGGAAACAAATGTGGGTACTTCAGCTTTATTTGGTCTTCTCGTTCCCAAGTAAATTCAGGTCCTCTATGAGCATTCCATCGAACCTTAACGATTGGTATCTTACTTTGTTTGAGTCGTTTGACCTCACGATCCATAATTTCGACGGGTTCTTCGACGAAATTAAGTTTCTCGTCAATTTTAATCTCGTCTAAAGGAATAATGAGATCTTCGGTAGCTAGGCATTTCTTCAGGTTTGAAACATGAAAGGTGCTGTGAATCTTTTCTAATTGTGGAGGTAGCTCAAGTCGATAGGCCACCGGCCCAATGCGTTTTTCAATCTTGAATGACCCAATGTATCTTGGGCTCAATTTTCTCCGCTTTCCAAAATGAATAACACCTTTCCAAGGTGATACCTTAAGCATAACCATATCACCTTCCTCTAAATCTAAAGGTTTTCTTCTAACATCCGCATAGCTCTTTTGTCGACTCCGGGCTGTTTTCAATCGTTGCTGAATCTGAATGATTTTATCGGTGGTTTCTTGGATAATTTCCGAACCTGTAATCTGTTTATCCCCCACATCACTCCAACAAATCGGAGACCTACACTTCCTACCATAAAGTGCCTCGAATGGTGCCGCCTCAATACTAGAATGATAGCTGTTGTTGTAGGAAAACTCAGCTAACGGTAGATGTCGATCCCAACTGCTTCCAAAATCAATAACACATGCTCGTAGCATGTCTTCGAGTGTCTGAATTTTCCTTTCACTCTGCCCATAAGTTTGTGGATGATAGGCAGTACTTAAATCTAGACGAGTTCCCAACGCTTCGTGTAATGCCTGCCAGAATCTGGAAGTAAATCTGCTATCACGATCAGAGATAATAGAGATTGGTATACCATGTATAGAAACAACTTCTTTCAGGTATAATCGTGCTAATTTATCTATACCATCCTCTTCTTTTATTGGCAGAAAGTGTGCTGACTTAGTAAGATGATCGACTATTACCCAAATCATATCATAACCACCTGCGGTTCTCGGTAACTTAGCAATGAAATCCATGGTAATGTTTTCCCATTTCCATTCTGGGATTTCAGGTTGTTGGAGTAGACCCGATGGTTTCTGATGTTCAGCTTTGACTTTAGAACAAGTCAAACATGCTCCTACATATGTGGCTATATCGGCCTTCATTCCTGGCCACCAAAAGTTTCTCTTGAGGTCTTGGTACATTTTTCCCACTCCGGGATGTATTGAATATCTGGTTTTATGTGCTTCATCTAGTACCACTTTTCCCAAATCCCCATTCTTTGGTACCCAAATTCTTTCAGCTAAATACCTGGTTCCGTCTTCCCGAATATTAAGCTGTTTTTCTAATCCTTTGGGTATTTCCTTTCCAAAAATTCCTTCCTTCAAAACCTCCCGTTGTGCCTCTTTTATTCGAGTAGTAAGATTAGTATGAATAATCATGTTCATAGCTTTTACTCGAATATGTTCTCTTTCCTTTCGACTCAAGGCATCGGCTACCACATTCGCTTTCTCCGGGTAGTAACGGATTTCACAATCATAATCATTTAGCAGCTCAACCCACCTACGTTGCCTCATATTTAGTTGCTTTTGATTTAAAATATGTTGGAGACTTTTGTGGTTGGTGTATACAATAAACTTGACCCAATATAAATAATGTCTCCACCTCTTTAATGCAAAAACAACGGCGCCCAATTCCAGATCATGTGTGGTGTAGTTTTTTTCATGAATTTTGAGTTGTCGAGAAGCATATGCAATCACCTTCTTCCGTTGCATAAGAACACACTCAAACCCCATTCTTGATGCGTCGCAGTAAATAACAAAATCTTCCATTCCGTTAGGTAACGATAAAATAGGTGCCGTAGTCAACTTCTTTTTCAACAATTGGAAGGCACCCTCTTGTTCGGAAGTCCATTCATACTTTTTCCCCTTGTGTGTCAAGGCAGTTAAAGGTTTGACTACTCGGGAGAAATCTTGAATAAATATCCTATAATAACCGGCTAAACCCAAAAATTGACGTATTTGCGTTGGAGTTTTCGGGGTTTCCCAATTTTTGATGGCTTCGATCTTGCCGGGATCAACTTTGATTCCATTACTACTGACTACGTGGCCAAGAAATTGTACTTCATTTAACCAAAAAGCGCACTTAGAGAATTTTGCATAAAGCTATTCTTTTCTTAACAATTCTAACACAAGTCTCAAGTGTTGTTCGTGTTCTTGGTTATTCTTCGAATAGATAAGAATGTTATCAATAAAGACAATAACAAACTTATCTAAATATGGACTACATAATCGGTGCATGAGATCCATGAAAACTGCGGGCGCATTGGTTTGACCGAATGGCAAAACCATGAATTCGTAATGTCCATAACGAGTTCTGAAGGCTGTTTTTGGTATATCGGCTTCTTTAACCCTCAGTTGATGATAACCCGATCTTAAGTCGATTTTGAAGTATACGCTCAAACCTTGGAGTTGATCAAATAGATCGTCGATTCGGGGTAAAGGGTATCGATTTTTGATGATTACTTTGTTCAGCTCACGGTAATCAATACACATGCGAAAAGACCCATCTTTCTTTTTAACGAACTAAATTGGAGCTCCCCATAGTGACGTACTTGGTCGGATAAAACCACGTTCTAATAATTCTTGTAGCTGACTTTGTAATTCTTTCATTTCGGTGGGCGCAAGTCTATATGGAGCACGAGCTATTGGTGCGGCTCCTGGTACAAGATCTATTTGGAATTCAACGGATCGGTGTGGAGGTAGTCCTGGTAATTCGTCCGGAAACACCTCAGGAAATTCTCTTGCAACGGGAACGTCATCGATTTTCTTTTCTTCTTTTTCAACCTTCTCGACGTGTGCTAGTACGGTATAGCAACCTTTTCTTATTAGTTTGCGCGCCTTCAAACTACTAATAAAATTTAATTTGGCATTACCCCTTTCTCCGTACACCATTAAGGGTAATCCGTCTTCTCTCGGAATGCGAATCGCCTTCTCATGACAAACAACTTCGGCTTTCACCTTGGACATCCAGTCCATTCCAATAATTACGTCGAAGCTTCCCAATTCCACCGGTATTAAATCAATTGCAAACGTTTCGCTAACTAAACTAATTTTTCGATTTCGGCAAATTTTATCAACCTTAATTAGTTTACCGTTTGCTACTTCAACTATACACTTTTTATCCAAAGGCGTTAACGGGCAATTTAATTTGGCACAAAATTCTCTACTCATATAACTTCTATCGGCACCCGAATCAAATAAAACATAAGCAGGTGTATTGTTGATAAGAAACGTACCCGTAACAAGCTCCGGGTCTTCCTGTGCTTTCTCCCCATTAATGTTGAAGGCTCTCCTACGGCCTTGCTTATTTCCATTCCTGCACTGGTTTATGGTATGGCCCGGTTTTCCACATCCATAGCAAACAACGCCGTTATTATTTGTTCTGGCATTATTTACTCCTTTGTTTCTATTTGGTCCGTAGACTTCACACTTTGCCGCAATATGGCCATTCCTATTACACTTGGTACATAATTCTCTACAAAACCATTCTGGATGAAATGTATAACACCTGGGGCATATAGTTCTTTGCCTTTTGTTGTCGTTGTTGTTGTTGTTGTTGTTGTTGTTGTTGTTGTTAGGGTTATTTTTGTTGAGTCGTTTGTTGTTGTTATTGTTGTGATTGGGATTGTTGTTGTTGTTATTATTATTGGAATGGTTGTTACGGTTATTGTTGCGGTTGTTGTTGCGATTATTGTTGTTTTTGGGGTGGTTGCGATTGTTGTTGTAGTTGTTGTTTTGATTGTTGTTGTTGTACTGGTGACCCTGATCACTACTTTCCTCCCACTATCTTTTTCCCTGTTTCATTATGGCCTCCTCGGCCGCTTCTTTCTTTATCCTTCCTGTAATTTGGCCTATCAATTTATGGGCTATACGGCCCGCTTTCTGCATTGTTGCAGGGTCGTTAGCACCTACATGCTCTTGGATTCGTTCCGGCAACCCTTTTATGAATGCTTCAATTTTTGCTTCTTCGTCCTCAAATGCTCCAGGACACATTAAAGCCAGTTCATTGAAACGTCGCTCATAGGTAGTGACATCTAACCCTTGGGTTGTCAGTGCTTTAAGCTCTGCCTTGAGCTTGTTGATTTCGGTTCTGGGACAGTACTCTTCCATCATCATGTGCTTGAAAGCGGACCATGGAAGTGCGTAGGCGGTATTCTGTCCTACGTAATCCATGTAGGTATTCCACCATGTCAAAGCAGTACCCCTGAAAGTATGTGTGGCATACTTAACATAATCCTCTTCTGCGCAGTTGCTGATTGCGAACATGGCTTCAACCTTCTCTGTCCACCGCTTTAGTCCAACGGGTCCTTCAGTTCCTTCAAACTCATTGGGTTTGCAGGCCATAAAAGCTTTGTAGGAACATCCTACCCGGTTTCCATTGTTTCCTCCACTGCTGGAACCCGATTGGTTATTGTTGTTCATTGCATTCACCCCTACAGCCATATTTGCAGCGAAAACTTGAAGTTCTTCTGTGTTCAATTGTTGTTGTCTAGTAGCTGGAGGAGCCATTTCCTTCAAAATAGCCGACTGAGTTAATCATATAGAATTTTAGAAGTAGCCAACAAGTATTTTGTAACTTAATATGAACTTATTATTATAAAAGCCTTTTCTTCATATTAGCGTTTTATAACTATAATAATGTTCATACTTAGCAGCTAACACACAAATTAACTACTAAAATTCTAATATGAAAAACTATGGTAAGTTATTACGTTACCACGTAATAATAAGTTGTAATAATAATAATAAAACTTCCATGCTTATTCTTATTATTATACAATCATAAGGAAAATTACATTGCGAATTTTCTTACAAACTTAAACACACAATATAATACATATTATACAATGCATGGAATACAGGATAGTTGCCGATGGTTCAAGAACGGCGATATTTCTTAGATGTTGACGTTGTTTCTTTCTCGGCCAAACGTTTGGATTTTCGTTTGGATAGTTCTTTTTCCAATTCCTCCCAATTGGTTCTTTCGGCTAATTGTTTGGGAGCAAAACCAACAGTCGTTATACGAGCGGTCATTTTATAAACTGGTCTCTTAGGTGGTTCAGGTGGATGATCACAAACATTTTGGGTCATAATAGGTTCATCGGGTTTGGGATCGGGTATAACAGCCAAAGATTTTCCCAAATCACGTTGTGGTTCGGTAATTTCCACAACTTCTTCAGGATCCTCTTCTTCGGGTTCCTCTTCGAGATCTTCTTCTGGATCCTCTTCTGGAACCTCTACTGGCAATTGTGAATCTTTCCAATTTTTCCAACAATTTTCCACTTTAATGATAACACCAAAAGTTAACTTTTCTGTTGGTTCATAAGTCATATGCTTTGACTCAGCCTCCGAATCACTTGATAAGTAAATGAAATCTGAATCACTAGAGATGCTTATATGATCGGATGAAGTCATCTATCACATAATAGCAGGCACATTAAGAGAATGATATATCTTATATTATTTATATGTTAATAATCTTATGTTTCCAACAATTATATTAAGCAATCATTTTTAAAATAATTACGGTCGAAGTCCAGATTCACTAATGCATCAAAAATCAGTTAGACATACTAATGAAAAATTTTCTGATTCTCTAAGACCAACGCTCAGATACCAACTGAAATGCCCCGTTCAAATTAATTATAAATGTTTCATATTAATTGGTTTCTTTGCGAGGTTTTGACCTCTATATGAAACGTTTTTCAAATCTTGCATTCGTTTTTAAAAAAACAACCATAACCTTTATTATTGAATAAAGATCTTAATGACATAATTTAGATTATCTATCAAAGACAATCTCCTCAAATAAATAAGTTTTTACACAACCCATTACAATATGATCAAATATATTACAACAAATACTCCGAATGCAAGTTTAAACAATATAAACAATTATGCCGACTCCAAATCTTGACCTTGGGTTGGCATACGACAGCGGAAGCGTTTTTAATATTCACCTGAGAATAAATATGCTTAAAACGTCAACAAAAATGTTGGTGAGTCATAGGTTTAATTTCTATATAATAATCATAACATTTAATAAGCCATAAGATTTCATTTAATTAAATGTGCAGGATCATTACAACTGCAAAAATCATTCATACGATGAGTCGCCTGGTAACCGACCTTAACATAGAGCGCTTAAGATATCTGGCATCATACATTTCACTATTCAAATGTATGACAAGAACCCTTCGAAGTACTAAAGCATTTCCACTATTCGAAAATGGGGGTGGTTGGTGCCCGTAGATCTACCTTTAGGATTCGCGTCAATTAGTGTTTTTCACTAATTCTTAGATTACCAAGCATAATAATAATAAGTACAGATATCCGGTATAACAAAACAATCGTAGAATGTAGTTTTATGAACTTGTGCTTATTTTGTAAAACATTTATAAATTTTGCATGTATTCTCATCCCAAAATAATTTAGATAGTAAAAATGGCACTATAACTCACTTGTGATGATTTCCGAATAGATGGTGATAAGACTTGACCTTTTGACAAATTCACGAACCTAATAATAATATTCTTGTGTCAAGATATATATATATATATATATATATATATATATATATATATATATATATATATATATATATATATATATATATATATATATATATATAATTAATATTCCATACTTATGATACTTGTGATAATTTTAATTGTCCATTGTTAGTAGTCCAACGTTCGAAGTCCAATAGTCCAATAGTTCAACAGTATAAATATATATATAAATATAAATGCGTATATTGCGTTAGAATTCACTTAACACTATAATATATTGTCTTAATATAATAAGACACATAATATTTATATTGTCTGAAGCAATCCGCGACCCATTGTATACATGTCTCAGGCTCGATCACAACTCAAAGTATATAATATTTTGGAATCCACTTCGACCCACAGCTAACTCGAGATTACTGCCAATGGTGTCTAATAGTTCGTTCCAATAATATATATAGAAGAAGTCAAAATGATATGTCAAAACTTTGTATACGAATCCACGGTGATCAAGTCATATATATATATATATATATATTGATAAGGCAAAAAAGGAACATATATTTTATAGCAATATCCCTCCTAAATAATAGGTTTTCATATGTAATTGTATTATATTTTCATTGTAATTGTTTAAATAAATAAGTGCGAAGACAAAAGGCGAAAATGAAGATTTGAAGACACAAACGTCCAAAAAGCTCAAATGTACAAAATACAATTCAAAAGGTTCAATTTATTGATGAGAAACGTCTCAAAATGACAAGAGTACAAGTTACAAAATGCAAAGTACAAGATATTAAATTGTACGCAAGGACGTTCGAAAATTCGGAACCGGGACATGAGTCAACTATCAACGCCCGACGCAATGGACCAAAAATTATGAGTCAACTATGCACAAGAATAAAACATAATATATAAATAATTATATAAATTATTTATATATTATAAATATATATATAATCATGTCGACAAGCTATTAGACAAAGGATCCTGAGCTGGATTTTCAAACTCCACGACTCGCGGAGTTTGAAGGCCAAAAGCTCCACGACTCGCGGAGCTGTCAGAAATCAAAACGCCTATAAAAGGCCATGCATTCGTTCGATAAAAATAATAAATAATAATAATAATACTCTGAAATAAATAAATAAATATATATATATATATATATATATATATATATATATATATATATATATATATATATATATATATATATATATATATATATATATATATATATATATATATATATAATATATATAGTATAGGGTAGTTTTATATTAGATTAGTTCGGGTTATGTAAAGGTTATTTTACGGGTTCCTGAAGTCGAAATTCTGTCCGTGTAACACTACGCGATAAATACTCAATGTAAGTTATGTTCTCCTTTTTAAATTAATGTCTCGTACTTAAGTTATTATTATGCTTATTTGAGCCAAAGTAATCATGATGTTGGACTAAATATTAAAGACGGGGTAATTGGGCTTTGTACCATTATTGGGGTTTGGACAAAAAACGACACTTGTGGAAATTAGACTATGTGCTATTAATGGGCTTTATATTTGTTTAACTAAATGATAGTTTGTTAATTTTAATATAAAGATTTACAATTCGACATACCTATAAATAACCACATACACTCGATCGGACACGATGAGCGGGGTATTTATATGTACGAATAATCGTTCATTTAACCGGACACGGGAATGGATTAATAGTCACTAGAATTATTAAAACAGGGGTGAAATTATGTACAAGGACACTTGGCATAATTGATAACAAAGTATTAAAACCTTGGGTTACACGCAGTCGATATCCTGGTGTAATTATTAAACAAAGTAATAAAACCTTGTTACAGTTTAAGTCCCCAATTAGTTGGAATATTTGACTTCTGGTATAAGGATAATTTGACGAGGACACTCGCACTTTAAATTTATGACCGATGGACTGTTATGGACAAAAACCAGACGGACATATTAAATAATCCAGGACAAAGGACAATTAACCCATGGGCATAAAACTTAAAATCAACACGTCAAACATCATGGTTACGGAAGCTTAAATAAGCATAATATATTTTATTTCATATTTCATCGTACTTTTATTTATTGTCATTTTAATTATTGTTATTTATTTTATATTGTTAGTTAAATATCGTCATTTACTTTACGCTTCGCTTAAAATATAAATCGATAAACCGATCATTAAACGGTAAACCCCCTTTTATATATTATATATATATATATATATATATATATATATATATATATATATATATATATATATATATATATATATATATATATATATATATATATATTTATATATTTTGTACAAATATAGTTGTTTAAAAATATAGTGTGCAATAAGCCCGCTCCCTGTGGAACGAACCGGACTTACTAAAAACTATACTACTCTACGATTAGGTACACTGCCTATAGTGTTGTAGCAAGGTTTAGGTATATCCATTTTGTAAATAAATAATTAAAACTTGTGTAGTTTGTATCACTTTTCGTATCAAAAATATATAGTATTTCACGTACACCTAGCACGATATCAAGTTTTTGGCGCCGCTGCCGGGGAAGTCGGCGAAACTCTATATTTTTAATTTATTTTTGTATAAATATATTTATTTTTAGAAAAACAATATAAAACTTAAGTTTTAAAAAAAAAAAAAAAAAAAACCGAAAATGCAAACTCCGCGACTCGCGGAGTTTGCAGGCTTAAAACGCCGCAACTCGCGGAGCTGCTCTGACGCGCTGTCAGAAACCCTATTTTCTCTTTAATTACGGAGTAATATTATTTATTATTATTTTTAAACCCTAATTACTTTATTAATTTAATATAATTAGTTTTAATTTTTAATTAAATTGTATTTTAAATTTTAATTAGTTTTATTTATATATAAATTAATACTTTTATAAAATAAAAATATAAAAATAATATTTTTATAAAAATTGTACTTTTTACAACTTTAAGATTATTTTTATATTTTGTATCTTTTTATTTGTTTTAGCGTAATATTTGTATTTTATCGCTCGTACTTAGTTTTAAGTCATAGTTTTTGCCGTAGTTATTTTTATTTCTAGATTTTTAGGCTTTGTCATAAAATCCCTTAAGAGCTTTTTCTTTAGACTAAGATTTAGGTGCTTTAGAATTTTGCGACGCCATTTTTATATTTTAGTACCTTTTTAAGTTATTACCATTTGGGATATAGTTTTTCTTTTAAGCTTTAATATTTTTAGACGCAACTTTTAATTCTTAGTTTTTAATTCCTTTTTAAGTTTCGAAGCGCTACTTTCTTATTTTTATTTTTCGACGCCTATTATTTTTCGACACTTTTATTTTTCGATATTTTTCGACGCACTTCTTTTTCTTTCTTATTTCTCGACGCTTTAGTTTTTTTTAGGACTTAGAAATTTTCTCTATTTCTTATCTAATATCTCAAATGGAAAGAAAAATTATTTAAGTGGTTAAATTAATGGACGTTGACAATTTTCTGCTTCGTAGTAATAGTTGGATTTGTTAGTGGCTGAGTTGTGAGCTTCCGATTTAAAGGGTTCTGGCTCCCTGCTGCATCTTTTGGCTATTCGAAACGTGGGCAAAATCAGAAAAGTCTATTAATTGGACAACTTATATAAGTTTTTCTATTTTTATAACTAATAGGATAATTAGTAAATGCACCACATTGTAGCTAAAATTTGGCCATCGCAATAAAATGGAAAATTTTGAAAACAAGGCTATGGAAACTCTTTTTGATATCCAAAATCAATTAAATCAATACTCTCAAACGGGTGTTGATGACAATTCGTTCGGTCAATCTTGGATCACGAATGACGAAACAATAACTGGTTGTGAAATCTGTGGAGATTATCACTCAACATGGGAATGTTATTATTACGTTCCTATGGAAAATTACGCACCCACGGAACCTGAATGGAACGATTATGAAAAATACAATTCAAATTGGGATTATTTCCAAGAATATATCCAAACTCAACAACCAGAAGACGAGGAAAATTATGTGTCGGAAAATTCTTTAGATTATATGAAAATCAAACTCGAAGAACTCGATGCTCAAAATGAACAAATGAGAGAGTTTGTAAATAGACAAGCTGAAACTCTATCAGATTACACACCTATTGATCTGAGGAGTATTGTGCAAGAAAATCTCATATCATTGAATTCTGATGAATACGAGAGCTCCGAAATCACCAACTATCCCGATGATACTTTTTATTCAGTTTTACCAATTTCACAACATATCGACACATTAGCCTCTACCAACGAAATCATCGATCCATCAATGGATGAAGAAGAAGTAAGGGTGACAAATTGGTACTCATGGGAAAACGATAACGTTGAAAATTTTACCCCCGAGACCAAAATGGTGGGATCGATTAATGAAGAAGAATTTGCTTTGATCCCGAAATTCACCATTCCACAACCTTCCAACTCAATATTCTCAATAGACAAGTCATCTACCAAAGATGAACTACAAGCTGTAATAGATATTGACACCTCAAATTTCACCCAATTGGGTAATAGAGGTGAAACCTTTAATCCTGAGAATAAAAGGAAGGAAATGTTAGGAATTGTCCACCCTATAATATATATGTCGGTGTATATCGATCCATTTGACCAAGAACCAGAAAAGAGATATATCCATTTACTAAAAGCTACACTTAAAAAAGAATTAAGTAGTGACAATCGGGCGAGTCTAAACTTTAAACCCATTTATATATTTTATACCACCCGAGATGTAAATAACTGGCTCACTATTCTAATTCGTGGAACTTATTCTACCGACTTCACATGTCGTCAGCTAAGTGTGGGGAAGTCTAACCCCACTTAACGTTAAATTAGGGGTTCGGGTTAGTGCATAACTCGTTGATAAAAATGCATGATGAGTTAGGGTAAAAGACATATTTTTAAATATTAGTAAACAGTTCAGAAAAGCAGCCATTTTTGAAGAAAAACATGTGTGATAAAACAAGAAGGAATGAACGATGAGGTGCACCATCTATCATCCTGCAATTTTATGGTATCTTTAACTACTTTCTACACTAATCACCCTCATGAATTTATAATTATAGTCTGATTTCATGCAAATGAGGGCATTGCATGATCTCAAGTGTGGGGAAGGGTTATAAATTCTCTCGGGTTTATACTTGGCTTATTTGCCAAATTTTATGAAAATTTGAAAAATTTTAAACTAAATGAATTCAAAATCATGTTTATACATATTTATGAACGATAAAACTAGGTGTTAATGCCGAAATTATCATTACCTTGGAAAGGACATAAATTGAGAAACACCCTAAAACGATTGAATTCATTTAAAATTGAATAAAGGAGAATAAAAAGGCAAAGAAAGAAACTAAATGTGGGGAGAATGTACCAAGTTATTCAATTAAAAACTATCTATCACATGTTTCTGTAAAGTTATTGCAGGTACTTTTATTTTGGACGATTTTAATCAGTTTTACCCGATTTACTGTAATATATTTGAAAGAAAAGATGGATCTACACGATGAATCAATTCCATCATTAAAAGGAAGTAAAGTCTTCCGAAAAAGACACGCGCTTCTTGATTTAGGTCAAGAAGTTGTCGTCCAGACCAGCTGTAGGTTGACGAAAAATCTAGAAAAGTCATCTCTAAAATCAGCAGGAAATCCACGGACCTCAGCATCAAACAGGGTCGCCAGGTGGTCAGATTTATCCTAACCATGAGAAGGATTTATCTCGTACAATGGGGGGGACACCGTGCAAATTAGCTTGATAAGACTAATGAATCAGATCCCCAGAAAGGATAATCTCCTTAAAGATTAAAAATCAGCTTTTATGACTGATATTACTCAATCCTTGAGATTGACCTTAAAGATTGAGAATTCAAACTCATGGAATTCAATGATATCTAAACTCGAGCTTGAACGAGAAAATATTTTGATCAAAATTATAAACCGATTTATTTTCTGAAAACCCATTTTCAATGCGTTCATTACCATTGAACGTAAAATCCTGAGAATTCATTGGAATTCATTAGGTCACCTGAACCAAATCGGGTGTCAACCGTAAGAACGGTGGTTGCATAGCATGGTCGAAGACAGGACCTTGTGCCAGACCGAAAAATCATAGGATGATCTTTACTATTGCTCCTACAAAGGATAGTAATAGCATCCGACACATTTATAGACCATAATCAAATGTATGTCATTAGACATTGCCTTAACAGTTTCTTGTTCATCGCTTTCCTTTACAACCGGACGGTAGTTTGCCGAAAGGTAATATACGGGACAAGTAAACTGGACGTGTTGCTTTCCTAATACAAGGTTAGCAAGTGGGTAACACAAAATCACAAGTGTTGAGCTAAAATTTTCAAATCTGAAACCCACACAACCCACAAAAATATTTTGCAAACACCGGTGAAGGGTTATTCCGGAAAACTTGTCTAGGGTAAAAGCTAGATTGAATTTTCAAAAGATCAAATGTTTTCATAAAGATCCAATTTCCTAAAGGATCTAAATTTTCATAGTCATGTGGGACTGTAAACCGCCTTTCAAATGTGCACTTTGCTTTAGAAACCGAAAGTAAATCGGCTATTTGTTTGCAAGTGTCGTTGACCTAAACCCGAGGCAACTGTGGATGACACACCCACCTTTAACCATGGTTCTATCGTTACTATCATTGTTTATACCACCATATCAAAATCACTAATGTACAAAGTGTGATGAATAAAAAAGTGATTCATGTATGTTTTTATTTCAAGTTCTGTATTGCTTGAGGACAAGCAACGCTCAAGTGTGGGGATATTTGATAAGGCTAAAAAGGAACATATATTTTATAGCAATATCCCTCCTAAATAATAGGTTTTCATATGTAATTGTATTATATTTTCATTGTAATTGTTTAAATAAATAAGTGCGAAGACAAAAGGCGAAAATGAAGATTTGAAGACACAAACGTCCAAAAAGCTCAAATGTACAAAATACAATTCAAAAGGTTCAATTTATTGATGAGAAACGTCTCAAAATGACAAGAGTACAAGTTACAAAACGCAAAGTATAAGATATTAAATTGTACGCAAGGACGTTCGAAAATTCGGAACCGGGACATGAGTCAACTATCAACGCCCGACGCAATGGACCAAAAATTATGAGTCAACTATGCACAAGAATAAAACATAATATATAAATAATTATATAAATTATTTATATATTATAAATATATATATAATCATGTCGACAAGCTATTAGACAAAGGATCCTGAGCTGGATTTTCAAACTCCACGACTCGCGGAGTTTGAAGGCCAAAAACTCCACGATTCGCGGAGCTGTCAGAAATCAAAACGCCTATAAAAGGCCATGCATTCGTTCGATAAAAATAATAAATAATAATAATAATACTCTGAAATAAATAAATAAATATATATATATATATATATATATATATATATATATATATATATATATATATATATATATAATATATAGTATAGGGTAGTTTTATATTAGATTAGTTCGGGTTATGTAAAGGTTATTTTACGGGTTTCTGAAGTCGAAATTCTGTCCGTGTAACACTACGCGATAAATACTCAATGTAAGTTATGTTCTCCTTTTTAAATTAATGTCTCGTACTTAAGTTATTATTATGCTTATTTGAGCCAAAGTAATCATGATGTTGGACTAAATATTAAAGACGGGGTAATTGGGCTTTGTACCATAATTGGGGTTTGGACAAAAGAACGACACTTGTGGAAATTAGACTATGTGCTATTAATGGGCTTTATATTTGTTTAACTAAATGATAGTTTGTTAATTTTAATATAAAGATTTACAATTCGACATACCTATAAATAACCACATACACTCGATCGGACACGATGAGCGGGGTATTTATATGTACGAATAATCGTTCATTTAACCGAACACGGGAATGGATTAATAGTCACTAGAATTATTAAAACAGGGGTGAAATTATGTACAAGGACACTTGGCATAATTGATAACAAAGTATTAAAACCTTGGGTTACACGCAGTTGATATCCTGGTGTAATTATTAAACAAAGTAATAAAACCTTGTTACAGTTTAAGTCCCCAATTAGTTGGAATATTTGACTTCTGGTATAAGGATAATTTGACGAGGACACTCGCACTTTAAATTTATGACCGATGGACTGTTATGGACAAAAACCAGACGGACATATTAAATAATCCAGGACAAAGGACAATTAACCCATGGGCATAAAACTTAAAATCAACACGTCAAACATCATGGTTACGGAAGCTTAAATAAGCATAATATATTTTATTTCATATTTCCTCGTACTTTTATTTATTGTCATTTTAATTATTGTTATTTATTTTATATTGTTAGTTAAATATCGTCATTTACTTTACGCTTCGCTTAAAATATAAATCGACAAACCGATTATTAAACGGTAAACCCCCTTTTATATATTTTATATATATATATATATATATATATATATATATATATATATATATATATATATATATATATATATATATATATTTATATATTTTGTACAAATATAGTTGTTTAAAAATATAGTGTGCAATAAGCCCGATCCCTGTGGAACGAACCGGACTTACTAAAAACTATACTACTCTACGATTAGGTACACTGCCTATAGTGTTGTAGCAAGGTTTAGGTATATCCATTTTGTAAATAAATAATTAAAACTTGTGTAGTTTGTATCACTTTTCGTATCAAAAATATATAGTATTTCGCGTACACCTCGCACGATATCATATATATATATATATATATATATATATATATATATATATATATATATATATATATATATATATATATATATATATATATATATATATATATATATATATATGTATGGTGCCTTACGATCTTTATTAAGACTATAATATATTGTCGTAGAACTTAATCACGACTATTATAAATTGTATTTCCATAAGTTCGGGAACAAGACATGTATAAATACATGTAGGATACAAGGTAAGTTAGCTAGGGTAAGGTTAGCATCCATTTTTATAAATCATGTCCGTAGCTAAAAATTAAGAAAAATATCTAATTTTGTTTTACCCATAATTTCTTCGTTACAAATCCGTTTTGAGTGATTCGAGTTGCCATGGTTTCGTATCGAACTCAACATTATTAATCTTAACAGAAAAAGTATAGGTTTATAGTCGAAAATACAGCTTAGGTGTCAAATAAGAGAAGATAGTCATATCTGTCGTAAGAACGACATCTTGATGACCCTTTTGAAAAACATACTTTCACTTAGAGTTTAACCATGGATTTTGGATATATTTCATATCCATATAAAATAAGATTTTTCACCAAAGGAAATCTTTTAATTCAAAGTTTAAGATAGATTTTTAAAATTAAACCCAAAACAGCCCCCGTTCGACTAAGACGGCGTATATTCGATTTTAAGGTGTTCTTCGTGTTTACAAGTTTTATATCCTTATGTTAGCTTGACATACTGTCATAATACATGTGTTGAATTATTTTAAAAGTCAAGTTATAAGGATTAAGTTTATTTGCAAACAAGTTTAGAAATAATCTAAACTATGTTCTTGTTGTTATTAGTTATAAACTCAAAATAAGATAGCTATATGAATATGAATCAAATAAGATTATGAATAAGGTTACTACCTCAAATCAAATGAATAAAGTTGCTGGAGAAATATGGAGAATATCTTGAGTTCAAAGATATCCTTGATGGCTTGGAATTCTTGAAGTAAAATCATGAAATGAACAAAAGTTCGAATAAGAATTCTATCTTGATTTTAAGATAGTTATAGTTATATAAATTGAACCAAAGCTTATATATGATTATTATCTTGATTATAAGATGAAAGACTACTGGAATGAAAGTGGAATTCTTGATCCTAAAGAGTTTTTGAGTTGGATTAAAAAGGTTGGAAGTAATCTTCTTCAAATGGGCGGTTATTTTGACATGTTCTTGAACGAGTTTTCTTATGGTGTTTAAGGCTTAGCTTGTAACGACCCGGATTTTTCCGATCATTTTATACCTATGAGATTAATATTTACATAAATTAAACCTTACAAACATGATAAGTAATCTAAATTGTTGAGATTTATGTTTTTAAAAAGAGTTTTACACAACATTTGACCGTCCAATTTGACCGATGATATCACGAACTATATAACATACGATAATTATACATTTGTGTATATATATGTATTTATATATATTTTACATGATCTAAGAATGGTTTAACATCTTATTGTGTACTAATAACAATAAGTTATAAGTATACTTTGAGACTACTAACTTAAGTTTTCAAAACGATAATTATATGTGACGTTCTTCGACTTAAATACTTAAAACTTATAATGCTTATACATGTATCGTATAGATATGTATTTTATCACTTTTAAAGGATTTATATACATAAAACAATATAAGTATATTTACAAAAGATAGCTATATTTGAATCCTCGTTCCGTTTTCTCAAGATTTTTATACGTATATCTAGGGTATATGTACCCGTATCATACTCAGCTTCTATACGTATTTACTATTGGTATATACACATCACAATCACTTTATTAGCAGCCATGAGTCAGCTAATTTTGGATCTTAGCATGCATGATTAATCAATTTGGCATATTACAAGACTTTTGCACAATATTACAAATTTATACATCTTTTCACCACCATTTATACTCCATTCCATTTTCATTTTTACTACACATTTTCTCTAACCAAAAACACACTCTTAGGAACCTTAAGTGTTCTTCACAATCTCAGCAAATAACCATGAAGATCTAGCTTCAAAAACAACCCTTAATCATCATAAGAAAATCCATTCAAGAACACTTCAAAAATCCTTCCAAGTAAACAAGTTTACTTCCAACCTTTCAATCCAACTCCACCACTCTTTTGATTCTAGGATTTTTCTCACCTCTTATAGTAACTTTGTCTAAGTAACTTGAGGTAGTAACCTTATTCATAATCTTATTCAATTCATATTCATATAGCTATCTTATTTTGTGGTATAAAATTTTAACAACAAGAACATAGTTTGAATGATTTCAAACTTGTTCGCAAACTAAATAGATCCTTCTAACTTGACTTTTAAAACACTTCAAGACCTGTAATATATCATAATGATATGATAACTTAACAAGATATAACTTGGTTTTACAAAGAACACCTTAAAAACTGAATCTACGTCGTCGGAGTGCAACCGGGGGCTGTTTTGGGTTGGATAATTAAAAACCATCTTAAGCTTTGAATTGGAAGTTCATATTATGGAAAAATGATATTTCTTATGAATATGTTAACACATAAAAATTTCATGGTTTAACTCAAAGTATAAGTATTTTTAGAAAAATGATCATTAAATGTTGTTTTTATGATGGAAAATGATCACTTTCATAAGTTTCACCAAAGTTTGACCTATAACCTGTGATTTTGAATACAAACTAAGGTATTATCAGTTCATATTCTTAAAATTTGACTCGATCCAAGGAAGTGGCAAGTTGAACCAACAAAAACGGAGTTGTAATGAAGAAACTACGACTAAAACAAGATCGGGTATCCGAAGCTAGTTTAGCTACGAAAATATTTGGAGAAAAATTAAATTAATCATATATTTTCTAATTAATATGATATTTCATATATATTTACTTATGATTTGATTTTATATATTTCAGGACCACCCGTAAACAACACGAGAAGATTAATCGTAAGACCTCATGATTGTACGCAACACGTCATTTGACAACACGATACTTTATGTACGCAACACGTCACTTGACAACATGGTACCATGGGTCGAGATTAATTCTGATCAATACAAATACGATGGGGTCTTTATTTATTTTATTTAAGCAACTAATTGTGGACCACTAACATCGGACTGCTAACTACGGACTAAGAAAATATTAAAAGTATTAAAAGTATATATATATATATATATATATATATATATATATATATATATATATATATATATATATATATATATATATATATATATATATATATATAACGATTACTTAAAAAGAAAATATGTTGATATATTATATATATGGTTAGGTTCGTGATATCTATCGGAGACCAAGTCGTGATAAATACCTTCAAGGCAAAAGTGAGTATATAGTCCCACTTTTAAACTCTAAATATTTCGGGATGAGAATACATGCATTTTATGATTTACGTTATGGACACAAGTGATTAAAAATATATATTCTACATTGATTTGTACCACTGGCATACTTCCCTGTAACTTGGTAACTATTATTTACATGAGGTATTATAAACGCGAATCCTGTTGATAGATCTATCGGGCCTGACAACCCCAACCGGACTGGACGACCAGTATTCAACGGTTGCACAGTACTTCGTTTCGGTGACTACACTTGGTACGGTGTAGTAAAATTTCATAATAAAGGGAATATGCGACGTTGATTAAATGTTAAGTATGGTTATCAAGTGCTCAACAACTTAGAATATTTTTATTAAAACGTTTATATATGAAATCTTGTGGTCTATATTTATAACGCTTCCGGCATTAAACCTATATCTCACCAACTTTATGTTGACGTTTTAAGCATGTTTATTCTCAGGTGATAACTAAAAGCTTCCGCTGCAACATGTTGAATTTAAGCAAGATCTTGAGTATGCATATTTGTGTCAAAAATAAAACTGCATATCGGAGAATTTGTAATGTAAAATATGTTGGAAATCGTATTGTTATTATCACATGTAAAGTTTGTAAGTCTAAGATTATCGCTAAACGATAATCATTATTAAGTTGTTTAAACCTTGTACTTGTAATAAAAGCTATGGTTTGTATTGTAAAAACGAATGCAGTTTTTGAAAAATGTCGCATATATAGGTCAATACCTCGCGATGAAATCATATGTTATTGTATTCGTCCTTATGGCTAAGGTCGGGTTATGACATGTGGTATCAGAGCGTTGGTCTTAGAGAACCAGAAAATTTACATTAGTGTGTCTTATCGAGTTTGTTAGGATGCATTAGTGAGTCTGGACTTTGACCGTGTTTGATTTAGAAAACTATTGCTTATCCTTGTTGGTTAAAAATTAATATGTAAATATTATGTGGTACTAATGTGCTAGTTGTTATGTGATAGATGTCTGGCTTATAACTTGTTATCACATTCAGCGACTCCGAACCAGAATCTTCAGATGGTGTTCCAGTCATTAACCTGTCCGATGATGAAAACGACACCTTTGGGGAAGACTCACAATTTTCGGATGAATCAATTGAAGAGGAACCGGAAAGTGATCCTGAGGAGGAAGAAATACAGGAAATTACGAAAGACAAGTTCGAACGAGGAAAGAAACGAAAGGCTACTGAATTGGAAAATCCAAATCCCGAGTTTAGTGAGGATGTTGTGGCACCAACTCCACCAGACACTTCCACCCCTATTCCCGCTATTCTTATTAGTTCTATCCCGACATCCAGTTCTTCGGTTCCTCAGCCAAAATGCAGGGAGACAACCAGGATAACCTATAAGCGATTTCTTTGAACACAAACGTTTTGGGTTAAATGATGCGCTGTTGTTTTAAACCATGGGATCATATAACATTTTGTATAATATTACTAGTGTGGTTTGCTTAATGTTTGATGTAAGATAAGCATATGTAAAATAATGAAGTGTGAAATGCAATAATTTTCCATGGTTGAGTATTATTTGGGTGATAGTAATTGATTTTCGTACTAAGCTATTAAGTATGAACTTTAACGGGTAGGTACTACCCTAGGTATAATTATAAAATGCTAATAAGAAGAAAAGGCTTTTATAATAATAACTGGTTCATATTATTAATAAGCTACGATGTACTGTAAATACATACTACATCTATAATATTCCATGTGAATAATTATTTTTTTTCCATTTTTATTGAAGATTATGGCGCGATTGAACCGAATGACGGAACAAGAAATCCAGGAACTCATCAATCAGCGAGTGAACGACAAAATGTTATGGGTCGAGGCTGCAAGAGGTGCTGCAGTTAACCCAAATCCTCGTGTGGGATGTACTTACAAAACTTTTCAAGGTTACAAGCCCTCATCATTCAGTGGAACAGAAGGACCGGTCGGTTTAACCCGGTGGATCGAAAAGATTGAGTCTGTGTTTAAAATCAGTGGTTGTATTGAGAAGGACATGACCAAGTATGCATCGTGCACCTTACAAGATAGTGCACTCACATGGTGGAAAAACTATGTGAAGGCCGTAGGAGGAGATGTAGCTTATGATACTCCCTGGGAAGAATTCAAAACAATGCTAATCAACGAGTATTGTCCAAGGAACGAGGTTAGGAAGTTGGAAGCTGAATTACGGAGCCTGAAAGTTGTTGGTACTGAACTCACCAACTACAATCAGCGATTCATGGAATTAGCTTTGCTATGTCCCGAATTGGTACCAACCGAAGAACGGAAGATAGAACTGTACAAAGATGGTTTGCCTAAAAATGTCAAAGCAAATTTTACAGCATCGAAACCCAAGACTATTCATGAAGCTATCACCATGGCGAACGAGTTGATGGACCAGATTATTCTGGATAAGAACACCGATGTCAAGACATCGGGAAACAAAAGAAAGTGGAAAGGTAATCAACAATCCAACAAGAAACAAGAAACCACGCAAGGTGTGGGTAGTGGTTTAAGCTTAGGTTACAAAGGACGAAATCCTTTATGTAACAGATGCCACAAACATCACTTTGGTTATTGTAATGTGGTGTGCAACAATTGTAATCGAAAAGGTCATCTTGCTGAAGATTGTAGGATTCCTGTTACAAATACCAATGGCACCAAGACGCCTGCCACTAATGCAAATAGAACTGCCTTGGCCACTGTTACCTGTTATGGGTGTGGGAAACAGGGTCATTATAAGAGCCAGTGTCCGAATTCAGAGAAGAATAATGGATCTGCACGTGGAAGAGCATTTGTTATTAATGCTAGAGAGGCGTGTGAAGACCCAGAGCTTGTTACGGGTACGTTTACCATTAATAACTTATCCGCATCTATTATATTTGATACTGGTGCCGATAGAAGTTATGTGAGTAGAGACTTTTACGCTAAATTGAATTGTTCATCATTACCTCTAGATGCTAAGTACATGATTGAGTTAGCTAATGGTAAACTAATTAAAGCCGATAAAATTTGCCGTGATTGTAAAATAAATTTAGCCGGAGAAATATTTAAGATTGATTTGATACCCGTAGAATTAGGAAGTTTTGATGTAATAGTTGGCATGGACTGGATGTCCAAAATAGGAGCTGAAGTTGTGTGTGCCAAGAAGGCAATTCGCATTCCTCGTAAGGATAAAACGCCAGTAATGATTTATGGAGAGAAGGGTAACTCAAAGCTAAAACTCATTAGTTGTTTAAAAGCTCAAAAGTGCTTGAAGAAAGGGTGTTATGCTATCTTAGCACATGTTAATAAAGTCGAAATGAAGGAAAAAGTGAAGAGCATCAATGGCGTGCCTGTGGCAAGAGATTTTCCTGAAGTCTTTCCAGAAGAGTTGCCGGGATTACGTCCATTTAGATCTGTAGAATTTCAAATAGATCTAGTACCAGGAGCTGCACCAGTGGCTCGTGCTCTATATAGACTTGCACCGTCTGAGTTAAAAGAACTTCAGAGTCAGTTAAAAGAATTATTGGACCGTGGATTCATACGACCAGGTACTTCACCGTGGGGAGCTCCGATTTTATTCGTCAAGAAGAAAGATGGATCTTTTAGGATGTGTATAGATTATCGTGAATTAAATAAGTTAACTATCAATAATCGGTATCCACTACCGAGAATTGACGACTTATTTGATCAACTGCAAGGATCATGTGTGTACTCGAAAATCGACTTAAGATCGGGCTATCATCAATTACGTGTCAAAGAAGAAGATATTCCGAAAACTGCTTTTCGGACACGTTATGGTCATTACGAATTTTTGGTTATGCCATTTGGATTAACGAATGCGCCAGCTGTATTCATGGACCTCATGAATCGAGTTTGTAGTCCGTATTTAGATAAGTTTGTTATCGTTTTTATTGACGATATTCTTATCTATTCCAAGAGTGAGCAAGAGCATGAACAACATTTAAGATTGGTATTAGAATTGTTAAGAAAAGAACAATTATACGCCAAATTTTCTAAGTGTGCGTTTTGGTTGAAAGAAGTGCAATTTCTTGGCCATGTTGTTAGTAGCAAAGGAATTCAGGTTGACCCAGCTAAAATTGAGGCCATTGAAAAATGGGAGACTCCTAAGACACCAATGCAGATACGCCAATTTTTGGGTTTAGCTGGTTATTATAGAAGGTTTATTCAAGATTTTTCCCGAATAGCTAAACCATTAACAGCGTTAACACAAAAAGGGAAGAAGTACGAATGGACTTCTGAGCAGGAGAGTGCATTTCAATTACTGAAGAAGAAGTTGACTACAGCACCTATTTTATCGTTACCTGAAGGGAACGATAATTTTGAGATATATTGTGACGCTTCGCGACAAGGTTTTGGTTGCGTCCTTATGCAACGGAAGAAAGTTATAGCATACGCATCCCGACAATTGAAGATTCATGAGCGGAATTATATGACACATGATTTAGAATTGGGAGCAGTAGTGTTTGCATTGAAGATATGGAGACACTACTTATATGGAGTTAAATGCACTGTGTTTACCGATCATAAAAGCCTTCAACATATCTTCGATCAGAAACAGCTGAACATGAGGCAACGTAGGTGGGTCGAGCTGATAAACGACTATGATTGTGAGATTCGCTATCATCCCGGGAAAGCGAATGTAGTGGCCGACGCTCTAAGCAGAAAGGAACGGGAACCAATTCGAGTACGAGCAATGAACATAAAGATTCGCATGAATCTCAACTCACGAATCAAAGAGGCTCAACGAGAAGCTCTTACTAAAGAAAACATAGGAAATGAAATAATGAAGAAGTATGGGAAATAACTCGTTATACGGGAAGACGGAATTCGATATTTTGCAAACCGTATTTGGGTACCAAAGTTGGGTGGATTAAGGAAGTTGATATTGAACGAGGCACATAAGACAAGATACTCGATACATCCTGGAGTTGGAAAGATGTATCAAGATCTTAAGACGTATTATTGGTGGCCTAATTTAAAGACAGATGTTGCAACATATGTTGGGGAATGTTTAACTTGTTCCAAAGTCAAAGCAGAACACCAGAAGCCGTCAGGGTTACTTCAACAACCAGAAATCCCAGAATGGAAATGGGATGGTATTACCTTGGATTTCATCACAAAGTTACCTAAGACTGCCTGGGGTTATGACACCATTTGGGTAATAGTTGATCGTCTTACCAAATCTGCACATTTCTTACCTATGAAGGAAACAGATAGAATGGAGAAACTATTACGATTATACATAAAGGAAATTGTTTCAAGGCATGGAATACCTATTTCCATTATATCCGATCGTGATAGTAGATTTACATCAAAGTTTTGGCAATCACTACAGGAGGCCCTGGGAACTCGTTTGGATATGAGCACCGCATATCATCCATAAACTGACGGGCAGAGTGAAAGAACAATTCAGACTCTTGAAGACATGCTCAGGGCATGTGTGATCGATTTTGGAAACGGATGAGATAAGTATCTACCATTAGCAGAATTCTCGTATAATAACAGTTATCATGCGAGCATTAAAGCTGCACCATTTGAAGCACTGTATGGAAGGAAGTGTAGATCCCCTATCTGTTGGAATGAAGTAGGAGATCGACAATTAACTGGTCCCGAGATCATACACGAAACGACTGAGAAGATAGTACAAATCAAGGAGAGATTGAAAACAGCCCGTAGTCGCCAAAAGAGCTACGCCGATGTCCGAAGGAAACCATTAGAGTTTCAGATCGGTGACATGGTTATGTTAAAGGTGTCACCTTGGAAAGGTGTAATACGTTTCGGTAAAAGGGGTAAACTGAACCCAAGGTATGTAGGCCCGTTCAAGATCATCGAACGCATCGGACCGGTAGCTTATCGACTCGAGTTACCACAACAACTCGCCGGAGTACATAATTCATTTCACGTCTCAAACCTCAAGAAATGTCTTGCAAAGGAAGATCTCACCATTCCTCTTGAAGAAATCCAAGTCGATGAGAAACAACAATTCATATAAGAACCAGTCGAAATCATGGACCGTGAAGTTAAACGGCTCAAGCAGAGCAACATACCAATCGTTAAGGTTCGTTGGAATGCTCGAAGAGGTCCCGAGTTTACTTGGGAATGAGAGGATCAGATGAAACAAAAGTACCCACATTTGTTTCCCGAGAACGCAAAATAGGTACAACTTTAAAATTTCGGGACGAAATTTATTTAACGGGTAGGTACTGTAACGACCCGGATTTTTCCGATCATTTTATACCTATGAGATTAATATTTACATAAATTAAACCTTACAAACATGATAAGTAATCTAAATTGTTGAGATTTATGTTTTTAAAAAGAGTTTTACACAACGTTTGACCGTCCAATTTGACCGATGATATCACGAACTATATAACATACGATAATTATACGTTTGTGTATATATATGTATTTATATATATTTAACATGATCTAAGAATGGTTTAACATCTTATTGTGTACTAATAACAATAAGTTATAAGTATACTTTGAGACTACTAACTTAAGTTTTCAAAACGATAACTATATGTGACGTTCTTCGACTTAAATACTTAAAACTTATAATGCTTATACATGTATCGTATAGATATGTATTTTATCACTTTTAAAGGATTTATATACATAAAAAAATATAAGTATATTTACAAAAGATAGCTATATTTGAATCCTCGTTCCGTTTTCTCAAGATTTTTATACGTATATCTAGGGTATATGTACCCATATCATACCCAGCTTCTATACGTATTTACTATTGGTATATACACATCACAATCACTTTATTAGCAGCCATGAGTCAGCTAATTTTGGATCTTAGCATGCATGATTAATCAATTTGGCATATTACAAGACTTTTGCACAATATTACAAATTTATACATCTTTTCACCACCATTTATACTCCATTCCATTTTCATTTTTACTACACATTTTCTCTAACCAAAAATACACTCTTAGGAATCTTAAGTGTTCGTCACAATCTCAGCAAATAACCATGAAGATCTAGCTTCAAAAACAACCCTTAATCATCATAAGAAAATCCATTCAAGAACACTTCAAAAATCCTTCCAAGTAAACAAGTTTACTTCCAACCTTTCAATCCAACTCCACCACTCTTTTGATTCTAGGATTTTTCTCATATCTTACAGTAACTTTGTCTAAGTAACTTGAGGTAGTAACCTTATTCATAATCTTATTCAATTCATATTCATATAGCTATCTTATTTTGTGGTATAAAATTTTAACAACAAGAACATAGTTTGAATGATTTCAAACTTGTTCGCAAACTAAATAGATCCTTCTAACTTGACTTTTAAAACACTTCAAGACCTGTAATATATCATAATGATATGCTAACTTAACAAGATATAACTTGGTTTTACAAAGAACACCTTAAAAACTGAATCTACGTCGTCGGAGTGCAACCGGGGGCTGTTTTGGGTTGGATAATTAAAAACCATCTTAAGATTTGAATTGGAAGTTCATATTATGGAAAAATGATATTTCTTATGAATATGTTAACACATAAAAATTTCATGGTTTAACTCAAAGTATAAGTATTTTTAGAAAAATGATCATTAAATGTTGTTTTTATGATGGAAAATGATCACTTTCATAAGTTTCACCAAAGTTTGACCTATAACCTGTGATTTCGAATACAAACTAAGGTATTATCAGTTCATATTATTAAAATTTGACTCGATCCAAGGAAGTGGCAAGTTGAACCAACAAAAACGGAGTTGTAATGAAGAAACTACGACTAAAACAAGATCGGGTATCCGAAGCTAGTTTAGCTACGAAAATATTTGGAGAAAAATTAAATTAATCATATATTTTCTAATTAATATGATATTTCATATATATTTACTTATGATTTGATTTTATATATTTCAGGACCACCCGTAAAAAACACGAGAAGATTAATCATAAGACCTCATGATTGTACGCAACACGTCATTTGACAACACGATACTTTATGTACGCAACACGTCACTTGACAACATGGTACCATGGGTCGAGATTAATTCTGATCAATACGAATACGATGGGGTCTTTATTTATTTTATTTAAGCAACTAATTGTGGACCACTAACATCGGACTGCTAACTACGGACTAAGAAAATATTAAAAGTATTAAAAGTATATATATATATATATATATATATATATATATATATATATATATATATATATATATATATATATATATATATATATATATATATAACGATTACTTAAAAAGAAAATATGTTGATATATTATATATATGGTTAGGTTCGTGATATCTATCGGAGATCAAGTCGTGATAAATACCTTCAAGGCAAAAGTGAGTATATAGTCTCACTTTTAAACTCTAAATATTTCGGGATGAGAATACATGCATTTTATGATTTACGTTATGGACACAAGTGATTAAAAATATATATTCTACGTTGAGTTGTACCACTGGCATACTTCCCTGTAACTTGGTAACTATTATTTACATGAGGTATTGTAAACGCGAATCCTGTTGATAGATCTATCGGGCCTGACAACCCCAACCGGACTGGACGACCAGTATTCAACGGTTGCACAGTACTTCGTTTCGGTGACTACACTTGGTACGGTGTAGTAAGATTTCATAATAAAGGGAATATGCGACGTTGATTAAATGTTAAGTATGGTTATCAAGTGCTCAACAACTTAGAATATTTTTATTAAAACGTTTATATATGAAATCTTGTGGTCTATATTTATAACGCTTCCGGCATTAAACCTATATCTCACCAACTTTATGTTGACGTTTTAAGCATGTTTATTCTCAGGTGATAACTAAAAGCTTCCGCTGCAACATGTTGAATTTAAGCAAGATCTTGAGTATGCATATTTGTGTCAAAAATAAAACTGCATATCGGAGAATTTGTAATGTAAAATATGTTGGAAATCGTATTGTTATTATCACATGTAAAGTTTGTAAGTCTAAGATTATCGCTAAACGATAATCATTATTAAGTTGTTTAAACCTTGTATTTGTAATAAAAGCTATGGTTTGTATTGTAAAAACGAATGCAGTTTTTGAAAAATGTCGCATATAGAGGTCAATACCTCGCGATGAAATCATATGTTATTGTAGTCGTCCTTATGGCTAAGGTCGGGTTATGACATAGCTTATGACCCAAAGGTTGCTGAATATGATGAAGGTTATGAGAGTGTTTGAGTATGTGTGTGTAGAGAGTAAATGATGTAGTAATCTTGAATCAAATGGATGTGTATTTATCCTCCATTTTGGCATGAGACATGGGGGAGACAAAAACAAATTTCCAATTTGTTATTTTGTATAATAATGTATGCTAACTTCCAATTTAAGTTCCCTCTCATCTAGGGCAGATCTAAATCTGCTAAAAAGGTTGAATTTGATGTGTATATACCCATAGTAAATACCTTTAGAAGTTGTGTATGATACGGGTATGAATACCGAATAAATACGAGTAGAATTCTTGATGGAATTGAATGAGAATATGAGTAAAGCTATCTTTGTTGAGTATAAGTATGTTAGTATATATGTTTAAGTCCTTCAAAAGTGTATTAATACATATTAATACAATACATATACATACATTTTAATTTAGAAGTTATTACAACGTTAATCGTTATATATATGTATATAGTCTTGAAGTCCTTAAGTTAGTAATCTCATTTTATGTATATAACCAATTGTTATTATATGTAATGAGATACTTAAATATCATTTTATCAAATCATAAGTATATATATATCCATATATACATCATTATATAATTATTTCGAGTTATGACGTTCGTGAATCGTCAGACAGATTGGGTGGCCAAACATTTGTATAAAATTCATTTCAAATAACCAAGTCTTAATGAGTTTGATTGCTTAACATGTTAGAAACATTAATTATGTAAATATTAATCTTCTATATATTAGCGGAAAAATCCGGGTCGTTACATGTTTTCGGGGCCGTTTGTGGGATGCGTTTTCGGCGCGAGTTTTCGGTGCGCGTATTCGGCGCGTGTTTGTCTAGACGCGTTTTCGACTCCCGTTTTCCACCCGCATTTTTCGGCCCGCGTTTTCGGGGCGTATTTTCGGTGCTGTTTTCGGGACGCGTTTCGACGCTCGTTTTCGGCACGCATTTTCGGTGCGGGTTTTTCCCGCGCGTTTTTGGCGCGCGTTTCCGGTTGGCGCTTTTCGGCTTGCGCTTTTCGACGGTGTTTTGGACCCATGTTTTCGGTGCGCGCTTTCGGCGCTCGTTTTCAGCGCTCATGGCGCGTTTTTCGGGGCACATTTTTGGGGCACAGTTTTCTTCGCGCGTTTTCGCCTCGCATTTTCGGGGTCCATTTTTCGGGGGCGCTATTTCGGGACTCGTTTTTCTGGGCGCGTTTTCGGCGCGCGTTTGTCGGGAAGTGTTTTCAACGCCCGTTTTCGACCCGCGTTTTCGGGGCGGGTATTCGGGGCGGGTATTCGGGGCCGTTTTCGAGGCGCGTTTTTGGCGCGTGATTCCGGACGGTGATTTTTGGCCTGCGCTTTTCGGCGATCATTATTTACGCATGTTTTCGATTAACATTTTCTACGCGCAATTTTCGATGCATTATTTTAGGCGTGTTTTCGACTTACGTTTTCGGGGCGCGTGTTCGGAAGAGATACATCAAAAAAAATATAAACAAGAACATATTTACTAGCCCGACCCAACCGACCCGGGTCTCGACCCAACCCTTTCGACCCATTTTAATTCCGACCCATTTCGACCCATGACCCGTTTTTACCCAAATTCATTTGTTCTTTGACCCAACCCATCTCGACCCGTTTGCCAGGTATAATGCGATATAGTAGGATTAAAAAAAATTGATTAACATGTTTGAAAGTATTGAGTGGACAAGATAAAATAAATATAACATGAATGAGTTCATTCTATGTTTTACCCAAGGTTGAAGAAATCGGAACTCGAGGAGTTCTCGCGGGATCATATCTTGGAGTTCTCAGGGAACTCGGGGAGTTCTCGGCGGTCGACTTTCGTTGACTTTTGGGATAATTTATGATACCCGAGATTTGACCTAGATTTGACCGATTTGACCGAAATTTGACCGATTTGACCGATTTTTGGCCGAGAAACTCAATTTATTGGTCGTTGACCGATTTTTTGGCCGATTTTAATACGGGAACTCGGCAGCAACTCCGAAACGATTTCTCAGCGAGAACTCAGCCGATTTTTCCGATTTTTGCAACTTTGGTTTTACCATATACTCCTACTTATCATATTAATTAATGATCAAAAGATAGTATGTTCATTATCCTAATCACTCAGAGGTTAAAGTGTACATTTACATAAATTTATTACTAATTCAGCTTATCTTTTAAAACAGCTTGATAAAATTTCAATATTGAACATTCAGATTCTGTCTCTTACATATATAATTCATATCAACAGATTCCTTTGCAGTTACATTACAACAGATTTAGTCTCTTGTATGGAGGAAGTTTTTTTTCTTTTTCTGGAGAGTTAAATCATGTACGTAAAATATTTCCGGCTTAATTGAATTTATGCACTGTAGGATTTGATGTTGATATAAATCACCAAGAACGTTTAATTTCGTTAACAGGTTTAAATCGGAGTTACATATAAGCAATCATCAGTCGTTGGTCTCCATTATATTTACCACTTGGTGTGCTAGCTGTTACAGTCACATCTACATGCATCTTGACCCCGCTTAATTGGTCCATTAATACTAATAATATTACTTGTATTATTTTCAATTTATTTCTTCTAAAATGTTTTTTTTTTTTTTTTTTTTTTTTTTTTTTTTTTTTTGTTATCTGATTTTGCATTTGGTTTACATTCATGGAATCTCACTCATAGACTTGATAATCCAGTTTCCTTATTATGCCTTTTTGAATCAGATGATCGCGTGGGTGATTAAGTCCTCTAGGTGATCCTAACTAACTGCTGTCCAAAAAAAATAACCGGCAGTTTTGACGCATTTACTCTCACTCATTTTTCTTTTTAGGTACTCTTTTTGTAACATGTTTTAGTTGTTAACTGTTTTTAATCAAGTCCTATAATAAATGGATAACAAAAAGTGTGTGGCTACTGGCTCGGGCCCAATATGACCCAGTTTGGCCTGCATTGAATAAGTACCCATTTTCACTTGAACTCTGTTTTTACCGGTAATCCAGCTCCTTTGACCCACCCATTTTGTCACCTCTATTAGTTACTCTATAGTCAAGAAATAGCAATTGTTCACTCAATGTAACTGACTAAGCAGTCAACCTAAGTGCCAGGAACACAATGGCCCAAAAATAAATGGAAGTTTTGTCTTAAAGAGGTGGATACTACATTTGTGTCAATTACTGTTCCTAATGGGTTCAAAATGATCTGTTGTGGTACACTAACACGTGCGTTCGTTGTTCTTATCGTTATCAACAACCATATTTCCCATAAAAATCATTATTGAGTTACAACTTACACAATTTATCTATTGTTCGTTTGTGTAGCCACTACAGTTTTTGCGTATCACTCGTGGGTCGCGTGTACAATTGTGTTCCAATGAAGGCCCTATCATTTAATACCAATGCTCGAAAATGTTTTCTGGTAAGTTTAAACAAAATGTGACAATATATATACATTACATATCATCTTTATAATAATGTATTCCAATTTTCGTTAGTTTAACTTAAGTGAATGCCTCAATTAGTACTCGTACATGCGAGTCATTTTCAATGAATGTAGCTTTTATACTCATAATTGGGGTAGCTGGTTCCATCAAATGTCGTTTTTTGTACAATTAATTAACCTCTTGATGGCTGTATTTAAGGGGGTCTTTTTCGATTAAAAGGGTTATCGTAAGAAGATGGAATCTTGTTGGTGATTAAAAGGCTAATTAGTTTGTTGCTTACATCATTAATTATTTATTAATTTTATTAAAGTTGGCAAGATTTACATCTGATAATGACCAAGAAAGGACATGGAGTATTAAATGAGATCTAATATTCTAGTAATATGAGTAATTATTAAGATCTGATTATGTGGGTGATAATTGAGTTTGCTTGTCTGTAATTCAGGTTTAATTGTAGGCAATTGTGCTTGTGTTTTTAATTATTTGGTGATAGAATTGATTATGGTGCACATGGGGATTTCTATTGCAAGGGACCCTAATGAGCTCACATGTTTATGTTGGCCCCTTCATAGCCAACCATGCTAGCAAACATTTGTTAGCATATCAAATATCTAAGTAATTTTTTTCTTTCACGGGTGCAAAATGGGCGGGTTGGAATGGGTTTAAACAGGTTGGAGTGATCTAGTATAACTAGCTAACCTATTTTTTATTTTTTTATTTTTTTATTTTTTTAGAACGGCCAAATTTATTAATGCTACCACCTCGCTAACGAGAAACTAGGGAGGGGCGCCAAAACTAAAAGATTACAATGGCTTAATTAGCCAATCGGTCCAACTACAATTAGATAACTAATGTATTTGCTACGAAAACAGAAACCATATAACTAAAGTAGTATTGTAGTAGTCCCTCCATCGCAAAATAACTGTCTATCTTACCATTTTAGTTTGACTCAAAAATATTGTCTCTTACCTTAAATAACGATAAAAAATCAATTAATTCTCTAATTAAACTATGTTTATAATTGAAAATGTAACATTTAATATACAAATAAATTTAATAATTACTCTTTATAATAAATTCATTTACTTAAAATAACTCATTTAACCAGAGGCAGAGCCACGTGTAACCCAGTGGGTGCATGTGACCCCACTGAAAATTTGTGACTATATATAAATTTAGTGCTAATTAGAAACAAAAGCAAGTGTGGCTCGGCTGGTTTTGCTCCAATATTACATACTTCTCGGTGGTAGTTCGATACCCGTTTAAGACGCTTTTTTGATTTTTATATGTATTGGGTGTACCAAAACTTTTTTTTTTTTTGGTACATCAATATAAAATCTAATTTAATAAATTTTATATGTATTTCCTTAATAAAATTATCCTTAGAAATGAGCAACAACTTAAATCCTAATTTACATTTAACAAGTTGGATCAATAGGTGAAATTTACAATTAATATCTATTATTAAAAAGCAATTGTTATTTGGATTCTATAAAACAATCCTTAATGATGTCGTTAAAATGTATGAAATTATTGTTATGTTAATTAGTCACTACTTTAAACTTACAAGAGTCTCAAATTTCCGTTAAAACATCTACGTGGGACATATTATTACATATCTGGTGACCCACTGACCAAATTTTCTGACTTAGCATCTGTCATTTAACCAATGACATAATAGACAACTCACATAAATATATTCAATTCAACAATTAGTCAACAAAGACAATAATTATGGAACACAGAAAATATGATCTTTCATATGATAAGTTGGTAAACATGTTTTGGAAATTACCCAGGCACTTTTAGAGATACTACCACTCGTGGATAATTTAATGTATAGTCTTTTATGTTATATTTAGCAAAATTCATGAGAGTAATTATTTATAAAGGCCAAAATTAGAGTAAGAAGCTGCTTGTCAACGCCGTAACAAAACACCTTTCTTCCACCCACGTCTCTTGTTATACTAGTTCGGACTTGGCTACCACAAAAGTATTTGGAAGAAATTAACAACTAAAATAAAATTTAACAACTTAAGCACTTTTTTCATCATCAATAAAAATGTTATCTTGTTGGTAAAGTCTTAACAACAAAATCGGTTAGAGATTTAGGATCCAACAAAACAACTTATTAAACCAATCACTAACTCACAAACGATAAACGAACAAGCTAAACGACATAAGAATTTAACGTGGTTATATCCCAATCCAAACACGTAGAAAGGCACTACTAGAAAAATGATTTTTCCGGACAGGGGTATTTCCGGACGACACCAGTCGTCCCCAAAAACCCACAAACCGACAAAATTTTCTTCTTTTTCTTTCGCTTTTTCCTGAATGGTTTGACCAGATTATCCCGGACGACCCAATGTCGTCCGGAAAAATAGACACCCAGTTATTGTACTGCCGAAAATTGGCTCCAAAAAAAGTAAACTTTCGCGCCTTTTTTATTCGGACGACAAGTCGTCTGGAAAGCCTTTAGGGACGACTTGTCGTCTGGAATGCCTTTTGGGACGACCAGTCAATCTGCCTACATATACTCCATCCTCAACACATATGCAACACATATCTATAACCATATATCCACTTAAACTGCATTATCACACTTCCAAACTCAAAATAGTGACCCTTTCGCCGATGATTGTCTCAATCGAAGTGTATTACGGAAGTGAATTCCGTAATGAAATGAAACTTTACGATTATATGCGTGGTTCAAAAGCTACGTTCAAAAACATTGACGTTCGCGACATTGGTTTAGATGAGCTTTTAACCTTTTTGAAAGAAAATGTTCCGTTCGAACACACGGACGTCTTGTTTTATGAAGATGACTGTGTTCCGGAATTGTCCGCCACATATCTCCGTACCGACGATCAGTGGAACGGTATAAAAGAAACCCTGAGTTGGCATTCTGATCGCATTTCTCTTTATTTGGTTTTGGAAGACAAAAAAACGTTTTTAACTTTCCGTTAAGTTAGTTAGTTAACTTGGGTATTATTTGTATCGTTTGTATTTGTGTATCGTTTGTATTTGTGTCTCGTTTGTATTTGTATCGTTTGTATTTGTATCGTTTGTATTAGTTATGTTGAATGAAATTGTTATGTTGTTGTCATTTGTTTTGAAATAAAACGGATTTTAAGTAGATAAATCGTTTATTATATATAAAGAGCAATATTTAAGTAGACAAATGAATTTTTTTGAATTAAACATAACAAACGACAAACATTAAATTAATATAATACAAAGTTACCGAATTAAACACACTTCAACGATAGGTAAAGTACTTATCAGACGTCGTCCTACATATCCTTCAAGCACACGACAAAAATTAAACACACTTACTAAATTTAAACACACTTACTGAATTAAACACACTTCAAGCACACGACTACAAAGTTACTGGTATTGAAACATAATAATAACGACGACGAGGATGACTACGAGCATCCGATTTAGTGGACGAACTTTCAGAACCTGAGCTCGATGATGCCGATGTTTCAGAAACAAAGGACCGGTCGATAGGTAACGTGGTTATCGGACGTCATCCCACCAGACCTTCAACCACACCAATACTAGTAAATACACGGTTCAAAAATGCTCCGTACGGAAGATGAGGTCTTGTTTCTGTATAACGAAGTTGATTCATTCGGGAAGCGACCAAATGAGCAATATTTACTTGGATGTTGTGAGTTATGCACCAGTGAAGACATGCTTCGGTCATTGACAATCGAGTGTTACTTGGATGGTGTATTGTTATTATTATGATTATTAATATTATTATTATTATTATTATTATTATTATTATTATTATTATTATTATTATTATTATTATTATTATTATTATTATTATTATTATTATTATTATTATTATTATTATTATTACAACAAATATAAATCACTAAAATTTTTTGAACGTCACTTTTATTAAAACAACATCACGGTTACAATTTTTTGAAACTACAGATTAAACACAATAACAACGAAAGCTAAACAACGATAATAAACAACAATATTACAACAAAACATTTAGAAATCATTGAGATCAGTAGAATCAGATGAATAGAATTTGCCATCCGTGTCGTACTGTGGTCCGAGGGCACGTAGTGCTCTTCATCAGACACAATGTTTTCGCTCTTAACCCGGAACTCGATATACAACTTGATGATTTCATTGCTGGTCACTGCTCGACCCACAAGCATGGTCCAGTCTTCTTCATCTTTAAGAAGACTGGCTGGAACATTGGGTTCTTTGAAGAACCACACTTGTGAGAATGCAAGAGGTATGTCCTCTTTGAGAAAATCAAGTAGTTCAGACAACAGATAATTTCGGACATTCATGCAATACTCCCTCTGTTCAGAATTGACGGTGGAGTAATTCTTGACCTCGCGATCGAATTCCCCACCATAGTTAACTTGAAGCATAACATTCATCTGAGACATTTTGAACTTATAAATTTTAGATTTAGTAGAGAGATAAGTGTTTGAGGTGTGGTTTGTTAACAACTGAGGGGTTGTATTTATAGGGGTAGAAGCACTTGTTTGAACGAATCCAATGTTTGAATTAAAAAACACATGTTGAATACAACTTTAATAAAGTAATAGTGGAAACAACTTTATACAGAGCATCTCTGCTCAACACAACTTTATACAGAGCATCTCTGCTCAACCCATCTTTATTACACGAATCCAATGTTAAAATTACACGATTTATTGAAAATTAAAATTACACAGTTTATTAAAATACAACAATTTATTGAAATTCAAAATACAACAATGACACAATTTAAGCATTCATAGTTCTAAAGTTTGGGGGAAGGCTCCAAATGTGTTCAGTAAGATCATGTCGAAGTTGGTCATGAACGTTTCTATCTCGTATTATATAACACATAATTGTTAACTATAAACTATTGGACCTTAACAATTCTGGTATCACTTTAAGTGAGATTATTTCAAAGTTGAAATAGTGGATGTAGTAACCATGTTATGGTTTGTTTAGTTAACCATGTAGGGTTTATGTAAACAGATTTAGGCATGTACAAGTTATAATCAATTGTTTTTTTTTTTATCACATTTTCTAATTGAATTGATTGATGATGATGGAAGGCTGACGTCAATATCAACCATGAAGATGCATACTATTGGAAACGTTACATTGAAATAGTGGATGTTAAGTACTTACCACTACATCTAGAAACTGAAATTAATTCTGAAACTACAAACTAAATACTAGAAACTGAAATACTAGAAACTGAAACTAATTCTAAAACTACAAACTACAACACAATACTTCCAAAGGGGATTACATCGGTTAGTTGAAAATGAAATACGACACAAATGCTATAAAAGTACAAATTAACATCAGTTTCAACATTTTTGCTTGACGTTTTGCGGTTTGAGTGAACGTTCTAGATCTTTTTTAGACCTTAACAATTCTGGTATCACTTAAAGCTCCCTATCAGACCAGAGCGGATCAATCCAAATTTGTCACTTTCTACAAAGTTCAGACATCAAGGTGCCGAACCTACCACCACAACCATAATATCGTCGATTGTACTGATACTCATCAGTCAAGCAAGTTTTTGAGAACCATCTTTGAACCACAAGATCGACAAAATTTCACAGGCAAAGTTTCCACTGGACCATAGTGGTAATTATCAGCCATATTGTTGCAGTCATCTAGTGTTGTGATTAGTGAGGTAGTTATATAGAAGAATTTTCCCGCACAAAAAGCCATCATCTGTTTTCCCGCCAAAAATTTCCCACCAAATGTTTCCCGCCAAAGATTTGACGTCACATGTGACAAGGATGATGATGATGATGATGACGATGATGACGATGATGATGACGACGATGATGACGACGATGATGATGACGATGATGACGATGATGATAATGATTACGGTGATATGTGACGATGATGATAACAGATTAATTTAATGATGACGAGGATGATGATGACGATGACGAGGATGACGATGATGATGATGACGATGATGATGATGACGATGATGATGACGACGATGACGATGATGATAATTAGGGTTTAATTAGGATTTAATTTATATAATTTATAAGTAATTAAAAAAATATTTAAGTGATTAAAAGTAATTTATAATTAATTATATAAGTAATTAAAAGTAATTTTAAAAGTAATTAAAAGTAATTTTAAAAGTAAGTAAAAGTAATTTTTTAAGTTATTAAAAATAAATTTTAAGTAATTTTATAATTTAAATGTAATTTAAAATAATATTTAAGAATTTAAAAATTATTTTTAAGTAACTTTTAATTAATTACTTAAGTAATTATATATATTTTATTAATAAATGAAAATAAATCAAAAATTATGAAATATTTAAATAATTCATGAAAAAACTGGCGGCATCTTTTTGGGTTTCCCTCCACCATTTTCCCAGACGACTTGTCGTCAGGGATTAGTCGTCCGGAAAGAATTTTTACCAAAAAGCTGATCGAACCAGTCTGTCGGCATTACCAAAAAAAAAAAAAAATTCCCCAACTCTAAAAATATTCCGGTGATTTTGAGATATTTCGAACCAAATCCAACCTAATCCAACCTAATCTTACTCCTATAACACTAACAAAGGTATGTTCTTCATTTATTTTTGTTAAATCCGAATTTATTTTTTTTATTATTTTTGTTAAATCCAAATTTTTATGCTTTGAGTTATTGCTATTAAATCCGAATTTTGTGTTTATGTTTTGAATATTGTTGTGTGTGATTATGTTTATGCTCATGAAGAACATGCTTAGTTTGTTAATTTGCTTATGTATGTCGAAATTATGGGGTTAATTTGCTTATGTATGTTGATTATGTTTGTAATGTATGTTGAAAATTAATATTTTTTTAATTAATATAAACTGAAAATTAAGTTATGTTTAGTTATGCATGTTGATTATGTTTAGTTATGTATTTTTTAATTAGAAAATTAAGTATATATTTAGTTAGTAAATTGATGGGTTTGGTGATGAAAGTTGTATGTTTAGTTAGTAAATTAGAAAATTAAGTATATATTTAGTTAGTAATAGTTGTATGTTTATGTTTATGCTTATTGTTTTATGAACATTGCATAAGTATAAGTATAAGTATAAGTGTAAATTTTATTGTTTATGTTTATGCTTATTGTTTTATGAACATTGTTAGGTTTAGTGGTTAATTTCGGAATAGTTGTACCTTAGGTTCGAAATTAATCAATCCTATAGAATACCCGTCCAAGGTTAATTTATTAGAAATTAACTTTGGAAGGTCCCCTTTTTGGGACTGCTTTCTGTGTGTTTTGTCTCTTTTAGGATGTGGATGCGTATAACTTATTTACTAGTTACAAAAATTTTGGTACACATTTTCCCTTTACTCCTACAAATATGCGTTTAATACGACATATTTGGGGAGTTTAGGGGAAATGCTGCCGAATTTTTGCTAACTAGTAAATTAGTTGTGCGCATCCATAGTTGAGACAAAACATTCAGAGAGTGGGTTAGGTTGCCTTCCATAGTTGGACCACCCGGCTTTGATTATACATATATTAAGTGTTTTTAATTTTAAAGTTTTTTGCTGTTTTAAACTTGATTTAATTAGGGAATATCTATGACGATTGATAAGAGGTGGACTACTATGCGACATTCATTTAATCCTGACTTTATCATTAGTCTTAATGCATTTATTGAGAGGTGTAAAAACTATCTGGATTCGCACGGTAAGTGTAGTTGCCTATGTAAACATTGTGGTAATACGATTTTTCTTAAACCTAAACATATAAAAGACCATATAATTAAAAATGGGTTTGAACCCTCTTATACTATGTGGCGGCATCACGGTGAACTACCACAACCACCCGAAGTACACAATACAACGGACCCTCTAAGAAATTTCATGCACGATATTCCGTTGGAGGAAGTTCCTAATTTTGAGGAGGAAGGTCCGAATGACGATGAGACTATGAATGACACGACCACAACTGGTCTTGAAGATTTAATTGACTCCACCCAAACCGAGCTATATCCCGGTAGCAAGTTGTCCTCATTAGAGTTTTTAGCCAAGTTAACACACATTAAGGTCTTGAACAAATGGACGAATACTTCATTCGACCAATCGTTATAATTACTCATACAATCACATCCCCCAAATAACACAATTCCGAAATCATTTTACGAAACTAAGAAGTGGATGAGAAAGATCGGTTTAGGGTATCAAGCAATACATGCTTGTAAGAATGATTGTTGTTTGTTTTATAAAGAATACCAGGATTTGGAAAACTATCCAATATGTAACGAGAGTAGATGGAAAGATGAACGCACAATGGGGAAGAAAGTTCCTAATAAATTTTTGCGTTATTTTCCAATAACTCCAAGACTAAAACATTTGTACAGTTCCAGATACACTGCAAAGGATATGACTTGGCATGCTACTAGGCGGTGCAATGAAGAGGGTAAGATGCGTCATCCGGTAGATGGTCGATCTTGGAAAGAAATTGACAAAATATATCCGGATATGAACACATAAACGTTCGACTAGGGTTGGCTGCTGATGGTTTCAATCCATTCGGCAACATGAATAATCCTTACAGCATGTGGCCAGTAATATTGACAACGTACAATACGCCGCCGTGGATATGTATGAAAGAAAGTTCTCTCATGTTGACTCTGTTAATTCCTGGTCCTAAATCACCTGGAAAAGATATTGACGTTTACTTGAGGCCTTTAGTTGATGAACTGAAGATTTTATGGTCCGAAGGGGTTGTTACACATAACTCAGTTACAAACACGTATTTTCAAATGAATGCAATGCTAATTTGGACCATAAACGATTATCTTGCCCGTAGTAGTTTGTCCAGTTGGAGTGGCCAAGGCTATAAAGCATGCCCTACATGTAACGAGGACACTCCTACTATGCGTGTGAAAAACAAAATTGTTTTTGTCAGTCACACACCGAACCTTGAATCGAATCACCCATATAGAGAAAGATTAGAATTCAATGGTAACGTTGATCATACCTCTAAACCTAAAAAGTTCAAAGTAGCTGATATCGAAAACCAACTTACAGATTTATTGCCAGTTGGTAATCCCGGTAAAAATCATACAAATGTTGGTGAAAAAAGAAAACGTCCCCCTAAATGTCGTCACAACTAGACTAAAATTTCTATTTTTTGAGAACTTGAGTATTGGAAATATCTTCCACTGCAACACAACTTGGATGTCGTGCATATTGAAAAGAATATGTTGGAGGCAATTTTGGGTACCTTATTAATGAATGAAAAGTCCAAAGACACTCACAATGCACGAGTTGACTTGGAAAAATTGGGAATTAGAAAAGATTTGTGGCTCAAACCTAAAACCAAAGGTAAAAAAGATGAGCAATTCTTCAAACCTCTTCCCAAATACTCTTTAAAACCCGAAGACGGGGTAAGTTTTTGTAAATTCATTAAAGAAGTAAAACTTCCAGATGGGTTTGGATCAAACTTTAGGCATAAAGTGAACAAGAATAATACCAACATTACGAACATGAAATCTCATGATTGCCATATCATGATGCAACGATTATTACCGGTCGGAGTTAACGCGTTTTTGGACGAAAGTATCTCTACACCAGTAATGCAGCTATGCGCATTCTTTAAGCAAATTTGTGCTCGAGATTTAATGGTGGCAGACATGTTGAAAGCTCAAAAAAAATTGATTAAACTGTTATGTACTCTCTAGTTAATTTATCCACCCGCTTTTTTTGACATAATGATTCATTTGGTGATCCATTTACCGAAAGAGGCTATATATGGAGGGCATGTTTACATGAGGTGGATGTATCCAATTGAGAGATACATGAAAAAACTAAAAAATTATGTTAGAAATAAAGCTAAGCCTGAAGGTTGTATAGCTGAGGGGTACGTTGCCGATGAAGCATTAACTGCATGTTCAATGTCTCTTGAAGGTATACAGACGAGATTTAATCGTCCTGACATATATGCGGATGTGCCAATTAGGTCATGTGAGTTTTGTGTGTTCAACTCGTTATGTAAATTTAGCAGTAAAGGTGTGTTCAAATCTCTGGCCTGGGATATTCAGGATAAACTTCATTGGTATGTACTCGACAATTGTTCTGACATCGAAGAATACAAAAAGTAAGTCATTATACTAAAATATGAATTTATAATGACTTAACTGTGTAAACGTTGATCATACTAACAATTCTCTTTGAACATTTACAGTCAGTTTAAAGCAGAGAACCCCAATATGGAGATAAAAACAAATTTTCCTAGTTGGTTCACCAACCAGGTAAACTCATTGTGTATATATATATTTTACATTTGATAACTATTTTTATTCAAACTTTATATATATATTTTTATTTTTTAATAGATACGTGAACTACGGTCAGTTGATGGATCAAAGTATAGCGATGAATTGATCTGTCTAGCTGAAGGACCGGTGGGTACCTCAAACCATTACAGTGCCTACAATGTGAATGGTGTCAGGTTTGTTGTTAGCAATCGCGATGATCGACGCACAACACAAAATAATGGTATTGCAACACTCACAGATGCCGGTGCTCCTGTCTCTAAGTATTATGGTCGGTTGGAAGATATTGTTGATTTGCATTATGGTGGTGCATTTAGTGTTGTGTTATTCAGATGCTGGTGGTTCAATACTGAGAACACCCGAAACCGTAAACGTATAGTTAAAGTGAATAACATAACTAGTATTGACACGAAAGATGAGTGGTACCAAGATGATCAACACATTTTTGCAACACAAGCTCAACAATTCTTTTACATCGACGATCCTTCCAAAACCTCTAGCAGCTGGAAGGTCGTTCATGAGGTACATCATCGAAAACTCTGGGATAGAGACATTATCGAAGACACCATACGGGATGTTGTACACGAAACCAATTCATCCGATCTTAGCCTTGATGCTGATTTAGATATTATAATTTATACAAGTATGAGTGTACCCGGAGAATCAATACCAATTCAGTTTAATCCACCAACACATGAAGTTAATCCACCAACACATGAAGTTGATGATGATGATGATGATGATGATGATGATGATGACATTTGTGATTTAGAAACTTTTTCCCTTCCTCATGACATATGTGATGATGATGATGATGATGTGGTGCTGACGATGAGCTAAATCCCCAAATTCCTCTAAATGAAGCTTACTCTAGCGATGACGATGATTATTGATGTGTAATTCTTGTCATTTATCAAAAAAGGCTTGTTGTTGTAATCAAATGTTTAATATTTTTATGAATGTTATTTCTATGAATGTCTTTTTAAATTTTCCGCATGAAATATATGTATATATATATATATATACACAAACGCACACACACATATACATATATAATGTATATATATAGATGTATACATCTATATATATATATACACATATGCATAAATATATACATTAAACTATAGTTTTTTTAACGAATATATATATATATATATATATATATATATAGTCGTTAAAAAAAACTATAGTTTAATGTATATTTATGCATATATGTAAATATATATATGTATATATATAGATGTATACACCTATATATATAAATATATATATATATATATACATTATATATATGTATAAATGTATATGTATATATTATTGTTCTATTCGCTTTATTTGTATTTATGCAGATGAATTTCTTTGCTCTCATTTTCCTAATGATCGGTGCGGGGGCCGGTGGCCAAGATAACAAACCCCAACCTAATAAACGGGGTAAACAGGTAAAATCAAAAAACATAGGTTTACGAAAAATGTACGATGCTCATGGACGACTCGAGATTGACTTTGATTTTACGTGGAATACCGTTAATCTAATTGGCCCCAATAGTTCAATGTTTGTTAATTTGATATCTAGTGTTGTTAGGTCCCCGAAGTTCCCGAAACATTACGAGTGTTGGGCGGATGTGCCAAGGTCTTCAAAAGAATTAGTTTGGATTGATATCCGCGTAAGTTTAATTAATTAGTACTTATACATATACATACATATATACTTTATATATATATATACATATATATATATACATATATATATATATACATATATATATATATATATACATACTTTATATATATATATATATACATATATATATATATATATATATATATATATATATATATATATATATATATATATATATATATATATATATATGCGTTTCTTATATACAATCTTCTAATATATCTATTATTTTTTTCGTAAATTTCTTTAAAATTGAACCTTGGCTAGAATCGGATAAAGAACAACTAGTCCGAGCTGCTGTTAACAAGATAACGGAGGATAGATGGAAAAACGGAAAAAGTGAACAACAAGGTTATTTCAAAAACCTTGAAAGCCAATATTCTAATGATATTGATTTTGTTCGTTCCCACCCACCACCAGACGTTGAAGCCGAACTCTGGAATCCTTTTGTTGACTTGATGCTTAACGAAAAATACCAAAAGCGTTGTGAGCAAAATGCAAAAAACCGGTCTAAAGTCCAATACCACAGTTTGCATGGAAGCAAATCGATAGTTAAACATTTGGTAAATTACTTAAACCTCCTTGTTTTTAATGTTTTACATAAATGATAAAATGTTAAAAAATATGTTATTTGATTTATATACATTTAAGTTATTTTTTGTGTGTTTGTAGAACGAGAATAAGATAAAGAACAGTCCAGAACCTTTCGGTCCTATCAAAATTTACAAGCTCTTGCACAAACCCAAGGACGGAACCGGGTGGACTAAGGATTTCAAACCAAAATAGCACTACGTAAGTAATAAATTTTCATAGATTTTGGTGTACTACATATAAATATAAATATAAGTATAAGTCAAATGGTATATATATATATACATACATATATATATATATATATATATATATATATATATATATATATATAAGTCCCGAAACGAATATATATATATATGTATATATGTATATATGTAAGTCCCGAAATGTATATATAAGCATATATGTATTTATATATATATATATATATATATATATATATATATATATATATATATATATATATATATATATATATATATATATAATATTAATTTTTGTTTAACCTTGTAGAAACGAATAAAGGAATTGCTAAAAGAACATCCGGGAAGAGATGAGGCCGATATCATGGAACAAGTTTTGGGTGATCGAACCGGACACCAACGCGGAGTGGGGCCAAAGTTACCAAAGTCGGCAAGTAATTCCGCATCTTCATCTTCTACCGGTCGGAGTAGACAACCACCAATGGAACCATACTACACGGCAAGTTAAATTGAAAAAAATCTTTCGTTTTAATAATCTTGTAGTCCCTCTCGATATTCAACCAAATTTTGGGTATACTACCGGTACTTCCAATTCCAATACTCCGCGCCCGAGCCGTAACGATGATGAATATTTGTATGATGATGGAATCTCCAATTTGTAATTTGTTTGGTGTGTTTGAAGACAATTATGCTTTTGTTGGGTGTATGATGATGGATTTGTAATTTGTATGATGATGTTTTGTAAACGATATTGTCGCCTTTGGATACTTTTATTTAATGTTATTGTGGTATTTTGTGAAGGAATTCCTCGTATTTATTACCAGGTTTGGATATTTAAAATGTGGCGTATTGCATACGGCTGGAAATAGCAAAAACGAATAGGTCCTGAAACAGCAGACGGCTTTTCGGACTATTTTTCGTCCAGGAAGAGTCGTCCCAGATGTTTTTTCATTTTCTGTTATTAATAAATAATTAATAATAAAAATATAATATTATATCTTTCGGGACGACATATCGTCCCCAAATGTCGTCCGGGAATATCGTCCACGAAGGCTAGCGTTGAAAGTCAATGTGGGCCCCACCTTCCGTCCGAAAAAAAAACTTGCCGTCCCGAAAAACTTTTCGGGACGAACCTTTCGGGACGACTCATCAGGGTCGATGTGCCATCCGGGAAGAGTTTCTGAGACGATTTGTCGTCCGGAAGAGTCGTCCGAAAAAAGCATTTTTTCCAGTAGTGAGGTTTACTCCACGGGCACAAACTGAAGATTTTCCTTTATTATATCGTGCACGTAGGTTACAGGTACAGAGGGACAGGGGCGGTTTTATGTTGGGGCAAGGGGGCGCCCGCCCGTAGTGGATTTGCAATTTTCAGTGTAAAAATTTCAGATTTTTCGACTTTGCCCCAGTGAAATTTTTTTTGCCCCAAAACCTTCAAATGTTGTCAAAAAACATCCAAATTTCGTCCAAAAACCTTCAAATTTTGTCCAAAAATCTTCAAATTTTGTCCAAAAACCTTCAAATTTTGCCCCAAAACCTCCATTTTTTGCCCCAAAAAATTGCTACGTTTTTTAAAAAAAAAAACATTTCGCCACCGGTGAAAAAATATCCTGCTTCCGCCACTGCATAGGGACGTATTTATAGTGCTAAACTACAACGAATTAGAAGCAAACATGAAGTCCTAATCGCGTTACAATTCTACCCGCCCAACAGTCTTTTCGCAATCGCGAGGATCAACAATGAAAAAGTTCGTGTTCGCGAGATGATGATCGAGCATAATTTCCATTAGCGAGATTTTATCTCCCACTCGCAAAATTCTTCACCAAGGCCAATTTTTGACTTGTTTAATTCTTCTTCACAATCCAACAATCTCCCATTCGAAGGGGACATTAAACAAACCTTCGTCAACTTGTCAACTATGCTTATACAACCCACAATAACTCTAGATAGGCGTTAACAACTCCTTTTGATATGAAACACCCAAATTACGCCGCACTTCACACGTTAACCCATGAGGAAGGATGTCTTTTGACACCAAAAAACACCGTTGAACGATAATTCAAACTCATAGTTACTAGCATGGGCCATATCGTTTATTTCGCCAATTGAAGCATGCGACTCTTCAATTTTTTTGAGGACTTTTTCATGAAACAACATTGTCTCATATATCGGTATAGACATGTATAATCCCGTAGCCACATGTTAACGATCACTCGTACATAATATCTCATCTATCTATGATTTTCTTTACCAATAATAAGAAAACCCCCAGCAGACGCCTTTGTAGACCATTCATCTAAGTACCCTAGTGAGAAATCAATCACCACCTTGAAATCTACCACATTTTTCAACTTTCCGCTTTCTCGCTGGTACACTAACCTCCTCATAGTGCTATAAATTTTACAAAGCACGCTCTCACTGTACGAGCAAAAAATTAAACCTCGCCTACTTGAGAAGAAACTTGGTTCGTACCACTGGTTAGTCACAAACTACTTTACCATTGAAGAGTAAAGAAAGTATTTGAAGCTGTAGTGTTACCCAAAATCATCATACTCATCTTGAGAACATTGGCGAACAATGTTGCATAACGATATCCATAACTTTACTAGCTGACTAACTCCTACTAGCTCGATAAATTCCTTCGGTTACCAAACTCATACTGAGTTCTTGACACCCTCAACAATCCTAGAAAGCTCCAAACTTTCCGGATAACTCCCATTATCGACTTTCATACCCGATGCATCTCGTTCGTTACCCAACCACGCTAACCCGGGAGAAAAACAGCCTCTTGAGCTCCTATAAAAAACCCAATTCCTCAAAATCACAGCTCGTATCTCTCGAAGTTCCCGAGACAAAACCTCCTCGCACTTGCGCCATCAACCTCGAAAAAGTTCATCCTGAAACTTCCCAAAATTCGACAATTTTAGAAAATCTAACTATACGATCAGCCTCAAAGTTTTACCATATGTAGACCAATGTGCCTATTACCTACAACCCAAAATTCAATTCGATCAAACGGTTAACGGACCCGCTATGTATTTTCTCCTGCAGTTGAGCATGAACATCCGAATTTAGTTCAATCATTCCTTCATACAAGATAGCGAGGAGCAAGAACTCAGACTCGATCACCCGGATCTCCATAAAATCTCTCTGCAATGAACTCATTGACCCGACCCTGACTCAGTAACCTTTCGCGAACAAAAAACCACCATCTTAATACATTTGTCGCCACCAACAGCATCATACCTTTTTAGAACCGTTACCCGAATCCCATGTAATAAACTCTTCTTGGATACATCGACATACCCCTAGTTTATCGTGAAAAACTGAGTCACCTGGTCTCGATACATGTTGCAAGACAAATCCTTAAGCCCGTCGATTAATAACCTTGATGAAGAACCGAACCATCAACTATATCTAAAAAACACTTGCTTTTAAGTCGTCATCGTGTCCGATCTCATAGCCTATCGATAAACAAACTAGCTAAAGCATATGAACGATAAATAAATGCACAAATAGACACAAAGATTGGTTGTGGTTATTGTTAGGAGTGTGAAAACGAGTTAAACACAATTGGTTTCTGAGATGGAGTCCTATCGAGATCGGGATGGACATTGTCGCAACCAGGATGGTTTGCAAAATCGAAATCAGTAGCTGGGAACATGGCCATAGAGACTGGGATGGATCCTATCGTAACCGAGATGCGTTCCATCACAACCGCGATGGATCCCATCACAACTGAGATGCGTCTGCGGTCAGAATTAGATTTGGACTAGGAGTTCGTGTTTGCTTTAAATTCGTTGTTCTTTCTGCACTATAAATACCCCCATATGGAACCTATAATGTTTACCTACAAAAATTGATAAAAGAATACTCTTTGGTTGGCCGAGGATTAAGGTAATCAAGTTTGATTAAATATAACCTCGTTATATTCTTGTCTTTTTAAAGTTTTTAATAGTTTCTTCGTGTTCATCAACTTTTTAGTTTATTGTGTTGTGGGTTTGCTAACCAAGGGGTTGTCAAGTCTTGTTAGGACTCACCTAATTGTTCCTAACAAGTGGTATCAGAGCTTTGGCTCTCGTGTTTACGGGAACAATGGCGAATAAGATTGATATGAAGATTGATCGATTCGATGGGACTGATTTTAACTTTTGAAAGATGCAAGTGGAAGACCTTGTCTATCAAAAGAAGCTTCAACTACCCTTAAAGAGTGTTAAACCTGAAGAGATGGGTCAAGGCGAGTGGGATTTGTTGGATAGACAAGCCCTAGGGGTTGTTCAATTTTCTCTGGCCAAGAACGTTGCTTACAACATTGTGGGTGAAACCACAACCGCAGGAATGATTGCGGTGTTATGCAATTGTATGAAAAACCATCCACTTCGAACAAAGTTTTCTTGATTCGGAAATTGGTAAATGCTAGGATAATAGAGAGTTCCTCGGAGGCAGATCATGTTAATGGATTAAATTTTAACGTGGTTGAAATCGGTTGAAATTAAATTCGATGATGAGCATGAGGCATTGTTTTTGATATCTTCGTTACTCGATAGCTGGGACGGTATGGTTATGACAGTTAGTGGTTCATTCGGAACTACTATACTCACTTTTGAAGGAATCCAGATTTGATTCTTAGCAAAGGTATTTGATGTACGTAGAGGTGTATACGAAATAGCTTATATTTTACTAGGAAAAACTATTAAATACGATACAATTTTACACAAGTTATTTATCTATTTTACAGATGAGATATACATAAACCTTACTACAACACTATAGGCAGTGTACCTAATCGTAGAGTAGTATAGTTTTTAGTAAGTCTGGTTCGTTCCACAGGGAGATTACTTATTTTACACTATATTTTTAAACAATTATATTTGTACAAAATATATTATACATAGTAATAATATATAAAAGGGGGTTTACCGTTTAATGACCAGTTTGTCGATTTTATATTTTAAGTCACAATTAAAACCTAATGCAAAATATAAATGACGATAATTTAAGTGCGTAAAATAAATAACAATATAATAATTATGCTTATTTAAACTTCCGTAACCATGATGTTTGACGTTTTAATTATTATTTACCCTGGATTAATTGTCCTTTGTCCTGGATGTATTTGAAACCTATCTGGTTTTTGTCCATAATAGTTCATCGGTCATAATTATAAAATGCTCGGCAATTTTAACCTTATACCCGAAGTCAAATATTCCAACTAACCGGGGATTCGAACTGTAACAAGGTCTTAATACTTTGTTTAATGAATACACCAGGTTATCGACTGTGTGTAAACCAAGGTTTTACTACTTTGTTAACAATTACACCAATTACCCTTGAATGTAATCCACCCCTGTTTCAACAAGTCTATTAACTATTAATCCAGTTCCGTGTCCGGTAAAATGAACAATTATTGGTATTTATAGATATCCCGCCCACCGTACCCAGTCAAGCGTATGTGGTTATATATAAATACGTCAAATTATAAGTCTATATATTAAATTAACGAGGTATCGTTTAGTTAATATAAAGCCCATTAATAGCCCATAGTCTAATTTTCACAGGTGTCGTTCTTTTGTCCAAACCCCAATTATGGTACAAAGCCCAATTACCCCATCTTAATATTTAGCCTAACATCACAATTACTTCGGCTCAAATAAGCATAATAATAACTTAAGTGCGAGACATTAATTTAAAAAGGAGAACATAGCTTACATTGATTATTTATCGCGTAGCTTTACACGGACAGAATTTCGACTTTAGAACCCGTAAATTAACCGTTACATAACCCAAACTAATCTAATATAAAACTAACCTATACTATATATATATATATATATATATATATATATATATATATATATATATATATATATATATATATATATATATATATATATATATATATATATATATATATCTATCTTAAACAGAGGGAGTAATATATTTTTTGTGTCTTTAAACTGGCCAAACTCGTTGCCTTTTATAGATGTGGCCTGATTTCTGAAGCCATGCGATCGCATGGAATTTGCTCTTCCAGGCCATGCGATCGCATGGCCAGCTGGATCCAACCACATTGCTTTGTTTTCTTCTTTGTCGACGTTATTTAATATAATATAAAATATATAAATAATTTATATAATTATTTAAATATTATATTATATTCTTGTGCATAGTAGACTTGTAATTTTTGGTCCGTTGAGTCAGGCGTTGATAGTTGGCTCAGGTCCCTGTTTCGGATTTTCGAACGTCCTTTCGTATAATTTAATATCTTGTACTTTGCGTTTTGCAATTTGTAATTTGCACAAAAAATTATTTTCCTTAACTCCCAAAATCCGCGCAAGTCTTTAACTCAATTTTAGTGGCACTTTTGAGTGCACTATGGCTTTAGTGGCACTTTTCAGGCTTTAGTGGTACTTTTTCTTCAATTCTTTAATCTTCGTGCTTTGTCTTCACATTTATTTATTTAAACGATTACAACTTAAAAATAGAATAATTACAACTAAAAACTTTACATATTGGGATGATATTGCGACTAAATATATGTTCGTTTGGAGCACTATCAAATATCCCCACACTTGAGCGTTGCTTGTCCTCAAGCAATACAGAACTTTGAAATAAAATCACACTTCACTAGAATCACTTTTTTTTATTCTCACACTTTATACATCAGTGATTTTGATACGGTGGTATAAACAATGATAGTAATGATGTGGTTTACAGTCCCACATGACTATGAAAATGTAGATCCTTTAAGGAAATTGGATCTTTATGAAAACATTTGATCTTTTGAAAATTCATTCTAGATTTTACCCTAGACAAGTTTTCTGGAATAACCCTTCACCGGTGTTTGCAGAATATTTTTGTGGGTTTTGTGGGTTTCAGATTTGAAAATTGTAGCTCAAAACTTCACGGTTTTGTGTCACCCACTTGCTAACCATGTATTAGGAAAGCACACGTCCAGTATACCTGCTTCGTATATTACCTTTCGGTAAACTACCGTCCGGTTGTAAAGGAAAGCGTTGAACAAGCAACTGTTAAGGCAATGTCTAATGACATGCTTTTGTTCATGGTCCACAACGTGTCGGATGCAATTACTATCCTTTGTAGGAGAAATAGTAAAGATCACCCTATAATTTGTCGGTCTGGCACAAGGTCCTATATCCGACCATGCTATGCAACCACCGTTCTTACGGTTGACACCCGATTTGGTTCAGGTGACCTAATGAATTCCAGGTGAATTCTTAGGATTTTACGTTCAATGGTAATGAACGCATTGAAAATGGGTTTTCAGAAAATAAATCGGTTTTAATTTGATCAAAATATTTTCTCATTCAAGCTCAAGTTTAGATATCATCGAATTCCATGAGTTTGTAATTCTCAATCTTTAAAGTCAATCTCAAGGATTGAGTAATATCAGGCTTAAATGCTGATTTTTTAATCTTTAAGGAGATTATCCTTTCTGGGGGTCTGATTCATTAGTATTATCAAGCTAATTTGCACGGCGCCCTCCCCATTTTACGAGACAGATCCTCTCATGGTTAGGATAAGTCTGACCACTTGGCGACCCTGTTTGATGCTGAGGTCCGTGGATTTCCTGCTGATTTTAGAGATGACTTTTCTAGATTTTTCGTCAACCTACAGCTGGTCTGGACGACAACTTCCTGACCTAACTCAAGAAGCGCGTGTCTTTTTCGGAAGACTTTACTTCCTTTTAATGATGGAATTGATTCATCTTGTAGATCCATCTATTCTTTCAAAAGTATTACAATAAATCGGGTAAAACAGTTAATTTAGTCCAAAATAAAAGCACCTGCAATAAACTTTACAGAAACACGTGATAGATAGTTTTTAATTGAATAACTTGGTACATTCTCCCCACACTTGGCTTTTTTCATGCGTCTTTTTATATCCTAATAAATAAATTCAAGCGTTTTAGTTGTTTCTCAATTTATGTCCTTTTCGAGGTAACAATAATTTCGGCATTAACACCTAGTTTTATTATTCATAAATATGTATAAACATGATTTTGAATTCATTTAGTTGAAAATTTTTAAAATTTTCACAATATTTAGAAAATAAGCCAAGTATAAACCCGAGAGAATTTATAACCCTTCCCCACACTTGAGATCATGCAATGCCCTCATTTGCATGAAATCAGACTCTAATTATAAATTTATGAGGGTGATTAGTGTAGAAAAGTGATTGCAAATACCCAGTTTGTAATTACAAAGCTCGTCGAATGATAGATGGCGCGCCTCATCGTTCATTCCTTCTTGTTTTATCACACATGTTTTTCTTCAAAAACGGTTGCTTTTCTGAACTGTTTGCTAATATTTGAAAATGCGTCTTTTACCCTAACTCATCACACATTTTTATTAACGAGTTATGCACTAACCCGAACCCCTAATTTAACGTTAAGTGGGGTTAGACTTCCCCACACTTAGCTGACGACATGTGAAGTCGGTAGAATATGTTCCACGAATTAAAATAGTGAGCCACTTATTTACATCTCGGGTGGTATAAAATATATCAATGGGTTTAAAGTTTAGACCCACCCGAATATCACTACTTAATTCTTTTTTAAGTGTAACTTTTAGTAAATGGATATGTCTCTTTTCTGGTTTTTGGTCAAATGGATCGATATACACCGACATACATATTATAGGGTGGACAATTCCTAACATTTTCTTCCTTTTATTCTCGGGATCAAAGTTTTCACCTCTATTACCCAATTGGGTGAAATCCGAGGTGTCATTATCTATTACAGCTCGTAGTTCATCTTCGGTAGATGACTCGTCTATTGAGAATATTGGGTTGGAAGGTTGTGGCTGGATTGAAGCAAATTCTTCTTCATTAACGGTCCTTATCGGTTCCTCCACTTTGGTATCGGGGGTAAAATTTTCAACGTTATCGTTTTTCCAAGAGTACCAATTTGTCACCCTTACTTCTTCTTCTTCATCCATTGATGGATCGTTGATTTCGTCGGTAGAGGTTAATGTGTCGATATGTTGTGAAATTGGTATAGCTGAATAAAAAGTATCATCGGGATAATTGGTGATTTCGGAGCTCTCAAATTCATCAAAATTCGATGATATGAGATTTTCTTGAACAATACTCCTCAGATCAACAGGTGTGTAATCTGATAGAGTTTCAGCTTGCCGATTTACAAACTCTCTCATTTGTTCATTTTGAGCATCGAGTTCTTCGAGTTTGATTTTCATATTATCTAAAAGATTTTCAGACACATAATGTTCCTCGTCTTCTGGTTGTTGAGTTTGGATATATTCTTGGGAATAATCCCAATTAGAATGGTATTCCTCATAATCATTCCATTCAGGTTCCATGGGTGCATAATTTTCCATAGGAACGTAATAATAACATTCCCATGTTGAGTGATAATCTCCACAGATTTCACAACCAATTATTGTTTCGTCATTCGTGATCCAAGATTGAGCTAATGAATTGTCATCAACACCCGTTTGAGAGTATTGATTAAATTGATTTCGGATGTAATAAAGAGTTTCCAAAATATTCTCGAGATTTTCCCTAATGCGCTTATTACCAAATTTTAGCTACAATGTGGTGCATTTACTAATTATCCTATTAGTTATAAAACTAAAAATTATATAAGTTATCAAATTAATAGACTTTTCTGATTTTGCCCACGTTTCGAATAACCAATAGATGCAGCAGATAGCCAGGACCCTTTAAATCGGAAGCCCACAACTCGCCACTAACAAATCCAACTATTACTACGAACCAGAAAATTTGGATGTCTATCAATTTAACCGCTTAAAATAATTTTTTGTTTGGAATTTTAGAGAAGAAATAGAAAATCTATGTCCTAAAAACTAGCGTGTCGAGAAATAAGAAAGAAAAAGACTACGCGTCGAAAAACGTTGAAAAATAAAAATAAGAAAGTAGTGCCTCGTAAATTAAAAGGTACTAAAATTTATAAACAGCGTCGCAAAATTCTAAAGCACATAAATCTTAATCTAAAGAAAAGGCACTTAAGGGATTTTACGGCAAAGCCTAAAAATCTAGAAATATAAAATAAGCTACGGCAAAATACTAGTCTTAAAACTAATTACGAACGATAAAAATACAAATATTACGAATAAACGATAAAAATACAAATTGTAATTAAAATGATAAAAATACAAATTTTATAAAAATATTATTTTTATATTATATATTTTATAAAAGTATTAATTTTTTATAATTATAACACTAATTAAAACTTTAAATTACAAATTAAATTAAAACTAAAACTAAATATTAAAATAAATAACCCTAAATAATAATAATAATAAATAATACCCCGTAATAAATGCTGAATAAGGGTTTCTGGCGTGTCAGATCAGGTCATGCGACCGCATGGTTTTAAGGCACCCGGCTCATGCGACCGCATGGGCCTGGGTTTAAGGTTTTTTTTTTTTTTTTTTTTAAAAAAATTTTATATTGTTTTTCTAAAAATTATATATAAATATATTTACACAAATATATATTAAAAATATAGCGTTTCGCCGAGTCCCCGGCAGCGGCGCCAAAAACTTGATGTGCGTAGAGGTGTATACGAAATAGCTTATATTTTACTAGGAAAAACTATTAAATACGATACAATTTTACACAAGTTATTTATTTATTTACAGATGGGATATACCTAAACCTTGTTACAACACTATAGGCAGTGTACCTAATCGTAGAGTAGTATAGTTTTTAGTAAGTCCGGTTCGTTCCACAGGGAGACGACTTATTTTACACTATATTTTTAAACAATTATATTTGTACAAAATATATTATACATAGTAATAATATATAAAAGGGGGTTTACCGTTTAATGACCAGTTTGTCGATTTTATATTTTAAGTCACAATTAAAACCTAATGCAAAATATAAATGACGATAATTTAAGTGCGTAAAATAAATAACAATATAATAATTATGATTATTTAAACTTCCGTAACCATGATGTTTGACGTTTTTATTATTTATTACCCTGAGTTAATTGTCCTTTGTCCTGGATGTATTTGAAACCTATCTGGTTTTTGTCCATAATAGTTCATCGGTCATAATTATAAAATGCTCGGCAATTTTAACTTTATACCCGAAGTCAAATATTCCAACTAACCGGGGATTCGAACTGTAACAAGGTCTTAATACTTTGTTTAATTAATACACCAGGTTATCGACTGTGTGTAAACCAAGGTTTTACTACTTTGTTAACAATTACACCAATTACCCTTGAATGTAATCCACCCCTGTTTCAACAACTCTATTAACTATTAATCCAGTTTCGTGTCCGGTAAAATGAACAATTATTGGTATTTATAGATATCCCACCCACCGTACCCAGTCAAGCGTATGTGGTTATATATAAATACGTCAAATTATAAGTCTATATATTAAATTAACGAGGTATCGTTTAGTTAAAATAAAGCCCATTAATAGCCCATAGTCTAATTTCCACAAGTGTCGTTCTTTTGTCTAAACCCTAATTATGGTACAAAGCCCAATTACCCCATCTTAATATTTAGCCTAACATCACAATTACTTCGGCTCAAATAAGCATAATAATAATTTAAGTACGAGACATTAATTTAAAAAGGAGAACATAGCTTACATTGATTATTTATCGCGTAGCTTTACACGGACAGAATTTCGACTTTAGAACCCTTAAATTAATCGTTACATAACCCAAACTAATCTAATATAAAACTAACCTATACTATATATATATATATATATATATATATATATATATATATATATATATATATATATATATATATATATATATAATACTTAAACAGAGGGAGTAATATATTTTTTGTGTCTTTAAACTGGCCAAACTCGTTGCCTTTTATAGATGTGGCCTGATTTCTGAAGCCATGCAACCGCATGGAATTTGCTCTTCCAGGCCATGCGATCGCATGGCCAGCTGGATCCAGCCACATTGCTTTGTTTTCTTCTTTGTCGACGTTATTTAATATAATATAAAATATATAAATAATTTATATAATTATTTAAATATTATATTATATTCTTGTGCATAGTAGACTTGTAATTTTTGGTCCGTTGAGTCGGGCGTTGATAGTTGGCTCAGGTCCCGGTTCCGGATTTTCGAACGTCCTTTCGTATAATTTAATATCTTGTACTTTGCGTTTTGCAATTTGTAATTTGCACAAAAAATTATTTTCCTTAACTCCCAAAATCCGCGCAAGTCTTTAACTAACTTTTAGTGGCACTTTTGAGTGCACTATGGCTTTAGTGGCACTTTTCAGGCTTTAGTGGCACTTTTTCTTCAATTCTTTAATCTTCGTGCTTTGTCTTCACATTTATTTATTTAAACGATTACAACTTAAAAATAGAATAATTACAACTAGAAACTTTAAATATTGGGATGATATTGCGACTAAATATATGTTCGTTTGGAGCACTATCAGTATTCGAAGGAAAGATTCAAGTGGGAGTTTAAGTTCAGTTCTAAGTGTTAGTCGGGAAAGAGCTAGGTCAGGGAGTCCATCAAGGAGGAATAATGTGGTCTGTTGGAATTGTCAACTTGGTCACTACAAGTCAAATTGCCCGAGTTTAAAAGTCGGGTGGGACTGTGGGAGCATATCGACAATGGTGATCGAGGATGCGTTGATGTGCCAATAAGAGGTTCTTAATGAATCTTGGGTTTTAGATTTTGGTGCCTCGTATCATGCTACCCCGTACATGAATGAGATGGTGAATTTTAAGGGCTATTCCGGTAGAGTTCGAGTTGTGAATGAGACTACTCTCGATGTTATAGGTATTGGTGATCTCGTGGTTAGACACTTAGATAATGCTTGGATCTTGAGGAACGTGAGGTTCATCCCCAAGATCACGAGAAGATTAATCTCGGTTGGCAAATTGGATGATGATAGGAGTCATGTTCTATCTGGGGATCAAAAGTGGCTAGTGTTTAAAGTTGATTATGTTATTGCTCGTGGGTACAAAAGGGGAACCATATATACCGTTGATGTTCCTTCCGAGTAGGGATGACATCGGGTCGGGTTTGGATCGGGTTTAGGTAATCCCGGACCCGAACCCGATTAAGAAACCCCGCCCCATAACCGGCCCGAAACCCGTCGGGTCCCCATTTACTTACATACTATCGGGTTTCGGGTTTTCCCACGGGTAAACGGCATACCGGATTAGTCATTCTGTATTTATTTTTCATTAAGTTACCCAATCAAAATATCTAAAAATAACTTAACTACTTCATGTTTAAAGTATTATATCACATACAAAAAGTTGATTGAAAAGTTTCTAAAATACTCAAATACGCAAAGTAATAAAATATCACATCTCGAAAAAATGTTGTATATGATTATATTGAATAAAATTATACTCATTTTCAAAACAAATAAGAGAAATCTTTCATACATTAACAATATAATACTAATACTAAAATTATATTTAAAAATTATTATTAAAATCCCTCGAGTCGGGTATACGGGTATGTGGGTCTGGTATACGGGCTGGGTAAATGAGTTTGTATTCAAAACCATACCCGAACCCGAACCCGGAATTTTTTTTTCTAACCATCCCTATACATGTCCCATGATCCGACGGACTCGAGTCAGACCCGGCCCAATTGTATCGGGTTTCGGGTTTCCCCATTGGGTACGGGCCATTTTTCCATCCCTACTTCCTAGGAATGGCTAGGTAGTTTTGTAGGTTCTAAAAATCCTATTGTGCTAATGCTAAGTCAAAACTAGTGGAGATTCGGGTCGAATTGGATATACTAGAGTCTTCGTTGCTTCGGGTAGATCTTCTCCAATGGCAACTTTGTTGTGATCGATCGATGAAGATGAACAAGAGGTTTTTCTAGGAGTCATGGTTAATGATACATCCATACATTGTGTGTTGGCTTGGGGAGAAAATCACGTTTGTCAAAATTCGTGTGCACATATGTGATCGGTGTTCCAACGGTGAAAGCAAAGACGGTAAAGTTGACGCTTAAGTGTGAGATTACGTTCTCGTGCAAGGTCTTAATCAGTAATGTCCATGTTTTTGTTCTACCAGCGGGTTTATATTTTGTTGGAAAGATAAATCGGGTGGATGAAATTATATACGGGTGGATTACTTGAGCGATTGGGTTGATTGGGTCGGGTCGGACTCGAACGATCCGTTATCTTCTTAACTAAGGAAATAGGTGTTGTATCCAAAGAGTAGTTCTTGGTCCCAAGCTAGTAATATAAATATCAAATTATAGCTCAGCATTATTTTTGGCGTCGAAAGACTTCACTTGATTGTGGGTTCACGAATCACGAGTGAAGTGCAACTTGATTTGGATGCAAATCCGATAGTATTAAAAGGAGTGTGTATATAGCGGGTCGGGTTGTTGCTGCTGGATGAAAAACAGGTTAAAGTTGGGTGTCGTTAACGTCTCTTCGAGTGAGAGATTGTTAAGAGTGCGAAAGTGAGTTAAACACGAAATGGTTTCTGAGCTGGAGTCCTATCGAGACCAGGATGGATATGGTCGCAACCAGGATGGCTTGCGAAATCAAAATCAGTAGATGGAAACATGGCCATAGAAACTTAGATGGATCCTATCGCAACCGAGATGTGTGTCATCGCAACCAGGATGGATCCCATCGCTACTGAGATGTGTTTACGCCCAAATTAGATTTGGACTAGGAGTTCACGTTCGCTTTGAATTCGTTGTTCTTTTTGCACTATAAATACTCTCATGTAGAACTTATTGTGTATACCTACAAAAATTAATAAAAGAACACTCTTTTGTTGGCCGAGGATTAAAGTAATCAAGTTTTTTTACATATAACCTCATTAAATTCTTGTCTTTTTATCGTTTTTGCTAGTTTCTTCGTGTCCATCATCTTCTTTGTTTATTGTCTCGTGGGTTTGATCCAGGGGGTTGTCAAGTTTTGTTAGAGCTCACTTAATCATTCCTAACAATTATATCCCAACTTCAAACTCGCAGAAGGGTTGATTCCACGAGAGAAAAGCAGAGATTTCCTTTATTATTTTTGTGCACATAGGTTATAGATACATATGGATGTATTTATAGCGCTAAAATACAACGAATTAGACGTAAACACGAATTTCTAATCGCATTACAATTCTACCCGCCCACAAGCCTTTTCGCAATCGCGAGAATAAAGTTTCGCGTTTGCGAGATGATGATCGAGCATAATTTCCAGTACCGATATTTTATCTCCCACACACAAAATTCTTCAGCAACACCAATTTTTAACTTGTTTAATTCTTCTTCGCACTCTAACAATATCTCTATATTATTAGAAAAGTTGGACAATTATTTTCTATTTCAAGCATTTTCGTTATTTGTAATGGAGTATTACAGTTTAATTTTAAAATTTTTAGTAATACATCCTTACTTAATTGAAAAATCATAATAAGTAAACAAAATATTTAAGGGTGTTCGGGATTGTGCTTTGTAGATATTTATATGATAACTAGTATAAAGACCCGTGAAATCACGAGTTTATTAAATAATTCAAGTTTAAACATACTATTATCGAGAATACTTACCAAACCATTGAGAAACATAACCAAATCATTGAAGCTTACAAAATGCATATAACAAATAATTACAACGAAAGTGTGCCATAAATATTTTGCATGTAACATATGCATCCGAAATAATCAAAGATAAACTACAAATATTAACAGAATAAATGAACTACCTTTAATCTCCCACCACCATTTTCTAATTTTCATCACATACTATTTTTCTTGTCATATAAGTCAACATTACAACATTTTATTGACACATGTATTTCGTATACATATGTAACATATTTAATCTCGTAAAGGAAACCTATATTTGAATTTGAATAACAATAAAAAAGTAATTAAAATTTTAATTATAATAATAAAATAAGAATAAAGTTTGTTTCAAAATTAAATATTTATATTTTTAATAGATATTATTAGTAATAACAAATGACTCTAGAACTTTAAAAAAAATATATAATTATTATGTGAATGTTGTACAATATGCTTCAAAGTCTGTACATCTGTTCATGAGATATTTTGTTAAATATTGTACAATTTGTTTTAAAGATTGTATATATGGTCATTGAAATTATAAGGTTGTATATAATGCTTCAGATATTGTACATATAGTCATGGGGGTGTACTATCATTAGGTTGTACATAATGCTTCAAATATTGTACATATAATAATGAGGTGTTTTACCTTTATGTTGTAAATAATGCTCTAAAGATTGTACATATGATCATGTGAGTGTTTTACCATAAGTTTGTACATAATACTTTTCATATTGTACAATTAATATAATATTTTTAATAAATAAATAATTATTTTAATGACATCATTATGTATAGCTTAAAATTTTTATTTTTATTTTTAATTTTTTTTAACTTGTAAATTACTCATTTATGACATTATCATGATAGAGATTTATTAGAAAGTATAGATAGATTGCACGTGTGAATGCAAATAATCACGAAAAGTATTATATATATATATATATATATATATATATATATATATATATATATAGGGTGTGGATCTAGAGAGAATTAGGGGTATGAGAGAACTCAAATACTAAACTCAATCAGTGTGCATATTGACACAATCTGTGTATAGATTGAGCTCCATCTGTGTGCAGATTTAGCTCAATATGTGGGTTCTATGGGTTCTCTCCCACCCTTAGTTGTTTCTGGATCCCTTCACTATATATTTGAGTGAAAACGCGAAGATCGGACAAAACCGCATCTTTTAAACGCGTTATAGTTTTGCAACAACGTATTTTGATGTTTATTTAGAGTTCAAACGCGAAGATCGGACAAAATCGCACCTTTTAAACGGGTTATAGTTTTGCAAAAACATTTTTCGTTGTTTATTTTGAGTGAAAAGGAGAAGATCGGACAAAACCGCACCTTGTAAACGCGTTATAGTTTTGCAACAACGTTTTTCGTTTATATACATATATATATATACATATATATATACATACATATATATATACATATATATATATATGTATATATATATATATATATATGTATATATATATATATATATATATATATATATATATATATATATATATATGTATACATATATATACATATATATATATATATACATATATATATATATATACATATATATATACATACATATATATATACATATATATATATGTATACATATATATATATGTATATATATATATATATGTATATATATATATATATATATATATATATATATATATATATATATATATATATATATATATATATATATATATATATATAAGCCTCCCTTTGAACGAGTACATTGACTCTCCCATAGAAGGTAAATTTCGGGTAATCAGGCCTCCTGAGCGAAATACCTGTTACCGGGTGAACTGCGCACAAGGCGCACCTTCTGGTTACACTCCCTTTTGGACCGAATTGGTTTTGCCAAGATTCGAACACGGGTGGTATGCTTCATCGGGCAACTCAGTGGCCATGCTAGTAGAGAAAAAGATGCATTTACATAAAAGTAAGTTAAACACAGTTTTTAAAATTTGTTTTGTATACGGATGCCAGACATTGTTACCGATATCTAATTGTGACTTTAGTAGAAATGAGCGGGGGAGAGTCTGCGCGTTATTGTGAAAAATGGTCGTTCTACATCAATATAAGAATTATAATGCGCATATTGATGAAAATGGTGTTCATTTGGTAGGTTCGCAGTTTAGTTGGTGTAATCGGTTTGGATAAATCATTTTTCAAAATTATTTTTGATAACCAAAAAACCAAACCAAATTTGTAAAACAAAACCAAACCAATCAAATAAAAAATCTGTTTTTTTCGTTAGTTCTGAAATGCCCCGTTCATATCGATTATAAATGTTTCATATTAATTGGTTTTATTATGAGGTTTTGACCTCTATATGAGACGTTTTTCAAAGACTGCATTCATTTTTAAAACAAACCATAACCTTTATTTTATCGATAAAGGCTTAAAAGACATAATGTAGATTACCAAATAATGATAATCAAAAGTATAACGTTTACACACGACCATTACATAATGATTAATAATATGATACAACAAATTTATTTCCGAATGCAGTTTTTAAACATTATCATACAAGCATGCTGACTCCAATTCTTGTATTTAATTAGCATGTAATAGTGGAAGTTCTTAATAATCACCTGAGAATAAACATGCTTAAAAACGTCAACAAAAATGTTGGTGAGTTATAGGTTTATCCTATATCATAAATTGTAATTAATAGGCCACAAGATTTCATTTTTCATAAGCATCATCTCGTACAGGCATTTCGCAAACTGCATAAAGATAAAAATCATTCATATGGTGAACACCTGGTAACCTGCGTTAACAAGATGCATATAGAATATCCCCATCATTCCGGAACTCTCATCGGTTATGATAAATTCGAAGTACTAAAGCATCCGTAACCCAGATGGGGCTTGTTGGGTCCGATAGATCTATCTTTAGTATTCGCGTCAATTGGTGGCAATTATAATAAACACCAATTCTTAGGCTACCAAGCTAAAAGGGGCGATATTCGGTCTAATAATCCAACCATAGAATGTAGTTTCAAGTACTTGTGCCTATTTTGTAAAACATTTATAAAACTGCATGTATTCTCATCCCAAAAATATTAGATATTAAAAGTGAGACTATAACTCACTTTCACAGATTTTCAATTCTTCGAAAATTAGACTTGGCCACGGGTCGATTCACGAACCTATAACAAATATATACATATATATCAAGATATGATAGAAATATATTCACATCATATTTTTATTTACGTGTTGACGAATTAAGTTGTCAAGTTAGCAGTCCAACGTTAGTAGTCCATAATTAGTAGTCCAATGTTAGTAGTACATATATAATTCAAAATATCACCCTGTAATAATCAAAACATAGTGTGCACATATTGTATAAGACTCAATCATGACCCACCTACCGCTATTGTAGCTACACATATTGTGTATGTGGGTCTTTCGATTTATCCGACGTATTGTGCAACTAATGTCTTAACTAATCAAGATTACATGATATTGTCTCGGACTTATCCAAGACTAGTATATTACATGGAAATACTCATGACATGTTAGAATACATGTATAATACAAGAAAAGTTAGCTAGTATATGGTTAGTATAGATTTTAATGAATTAATCCCGTAATCATTTTAGTCATTTCTAACCAATATTGTTTTGCCCATAACTTCTTCATTACAAATCCGTTTTGAGTGAATAAAATTGCTATGGTTTTATAAAGAACTTAACTTTGTGAAACAAAACTGTAAAAGGAGTGGTTTATATTCAGATTTACAGGTTACAAGTCGTTTTTGAAAGAGGTAGTCATTTCCGTCGAAAGAACGACATCTTGATGACCATTTTGAAAAACATAGTTCTATTTTGAGTTTAACCAAGATTTTTGGATATAGTATCATGTTCATATAAAATATAATTTTCCCAGAAGAATAACTTTTAAGTCAAAGATTATCATAGTTTTTAATTATCTAACCCAAAATAGCCCCCGGTTTTACTACGATGGCGTATGTCCAGTTTTACGGTGTTCATTGTTTTTCCAAGTTTTAAATCATTAAGTTAGCATATCATATAGATATAAAACATGTGTTAAGTTTTTTTTCTTAAAGTCAAGTCAGAAGGATTAACTTTGTTTGCGAACAAGTTTAGAATTAACTAAACTATGTTTTAGTGTTTACAATTTATTTTTATCGAATATGATAGTTATATAAGTATGAATTGAATGATGTTATGAACATCATCACTACCTTAAGTATAGTAGGTAAACTACTGGAAATGATGAGAAATAAACTTGAGCTTCAAAGGATCTTTGATGGCTTGGAAGTTCTTGAAGTAGAATCATGACACGAAAACAAGTTCAAGTAAGAACACTACTTGAATTAAGGTAGTTATGTTTATAATTTTTAATCAAAGCTTACATATAATTATTACCTTGATTTAGAAAGATAACCTACTGAGAAAGATTAAGGTTTCTTGATCTTGGAAGTGTTCTTGGAATTGGTTAAAAATTAGAAAGAAATCTTCTTGAAATCGAATGACTAATTTGATGTGTTCTTGAGTGATTCTTTCTATGGTGTTCAAGTCTTGTTTCTTGGTGTAGTTTATGATCAATATGAAGGTTTTTTTGATGGAAGTTTGAATGCTCTTGAGTAGGTGATTATAGAGTGAAATTAGAGAGCAAGTGAACTTGAAAATGGATTGATGTATGTGTGTGTGAAAATCACGACTTGCATGCATGATTATATGCAAGTTGTGATTTGTTATTTAGTGTAATAATTCAACTAATGGCCAACATGATAAATCATCCAAGCTAGAGAACAAAAGTAGCTAATTAGGAGCTAATTATTGAGTGTATATACCAATAGTATATACATCTAGAAGCTGGGTATAATACGAGTACGAATACTGAAAGAATACGAGTAGAATTCTTGATGAAAATGAATGGGAATGCAATTGTAACCAATTTTGTTAAGTAGAAGTATTTTGATATATGTCTTGAAGTCTTTCAAAAGTGTATTAATACATCTTAACACACTACATATATATACATTTTAATTGAGTCGTTAAATCATCGTTAGTCGTTACATGCATGCGTTGTTTTGAAACCTTTAAGTTAACGATCTCGTTTAATGCAATTAATCCATTGTTATTATATCTAATGAGGTGTTAAATTATTATATTATCATGATAACATAGTGTATTAATATATCATAATACGATATATATATATATATATATATATATATATATATATATATATATATATATATATATATATATATATATATTAAGACGTCGTTACAACGATAATTGTTACATATAAATATCGTTTCGAAATCCTTAAGTTAATAGTCTTTTTTTATGTATATAGTTTATTGTTAATATACATAATGAGATACTTAATTATCATTTCATCATGTTAAACATATATATATGTCCATATATATATTATCATGTAATATACAAAGTTATAACGTTCATGAATCATCGGATAAACTGGGTGGTCAAACGTTTACATAAATTCCATTTCAATTAATCAAGTCTTTACAAGTTTGATTGCTTAACATGCTGGAAACATTTATTCATGTAAATATTAATCTCATAATATATATATATAATCATGGAAAAATCCGGGTTATGACAGTACCTACCCGTTAAATAAATTTCGTACCGAAATTTTAAGCTGTTGTATATGTTGTCGCATCTTCTGGAAATAAGTGCGGGTATTTCTGCTTCGTCTGATCTTCACGCTCCCAGGTGAACTCGGGTCCTCTACAAGTATTCCATCGAACCTTAACGATTGGTATTTTGTTTTGCTTGAGTCATTTAACCTCACGATCCATTATTTCGACGGGTTCTTCAATGAATTGTAACTTTTCGTTGATCTTAATTTCTTCTAAAGGGATTGTGAGATCTTTTTTAGCTAAGCATTTCTTTAAATTCGAGACGTGGAAGGTATTATGTACACTACCGAATTTTTGAGGTAATTCAAGTCGGTAAGCCACCGGTCCAACGCGATCAATAATATTGAATGGACTAATGTATCAGGGGTTTAATTTCCCCCGTTTACCAAAACGAACGACGCCTTTCAAGGTGATACCTTAAGCATGACCATGTCACCAATCTCAAAATCTAAATCTTTTCTTCTAACGTCCGCGTAGCTCTTTTGCCGACTCTGGGCTGTTTTCAATCGTTGTTGAATTTGAATGATTTTCTCAGTAGTTTCTTGGATTATCTCTGGACCCGTAATTTGTTTATCCCCCACTTCGCTCCAACAAATCGGACACCTGCACTTTCTACCATAAAGTACTTCGAACGGTGCAGCATCAATACTCGAGTGGTAACTGTTATTGTAGGAAAACTCTGCTAATGGTAGATGTCGATCCCAACCATTTCCAAAATCAATAACACATGCTCATAGCATGTCTTCTAGCGTCTGTATCGTCCTTTCACTCTGCCCATCAGTTTGTGGATGATAGGTAGTACTCATGTCTAGACGAGTTCCCAATGCTTGATGTAACGCCTGCCAAAATCTTGAAATAAATCTGCCATCTCTATCAGAGATAATAGAGATTCGTATTCCATATCTGGAGACGACTTCTTTCAATTATAGTCATGTCAACTTCTCTATTTTATCATCTTATCTCATTGGTAGAAAGTGTGCTGACTTGGTAAGGCGATCGACTATTACCCAAATTATATCATAACCACTTGCAGTCCTTGACAATTTAGTAATGAAATCCATGGTAATGTTTTCCCATTTCCATTCTGGGATTTCATTATGTTGAAGTAGACCTGATGGTTTCTGATGTTCAGCTTTGACTTTAGAACAAGTCAAACATTCCCCCACGTATGTGGCAATATTGGCTTTCATACTCGGCTACCAAAAATGTTTCTTGAGGTCTTGGTACATTTTTCCTGCTCCGGGATATATTGAGTACTTGGTTTTATGTGCTTTCCAAAGTACCATTTCTCTCACACCCCAAAACTTTGGTACTCAAATCCTTTCAGCCAAATACCGGGTTCCATCTTCCCGAATATTAAGCTGTTTATCTGATCCTTTGGATATTTCATTCTTCAAATTCCCTTCTTTCAAAACTCCTTGTTGTGCCTCTTTTATTCGAGTAGTAAGATTAGTATGAATAATTATATTTATAGCTTTTACTCGAATAGGCTCCCTGTCCTTTCTACTTAAAGCGTCGGCTACCATATTTGCCTTTCCCGGGTGGTAACGAATCTCGAAGTCGTAATCATTCAATAGCTCAATCCACCTACGCTGCCTCATGTTTAGTTGTTTTTGATTAAATATATGTTGTATACTTTTGTGGTCGGTATATATAATACATTTGACCCCATATAAGTAGTGCCTCTACATTTTTAATGCAAAAACAGCAACGCCCAATTCCAAATCATGAGTCGTATAATTCTACTCGTGAATCTTCAATTGTCTAGACGCATAAGCAATTACCTTCTTTCGTTGCATTAATACACAACCGAGACCTTGCTTTGAAGCGTCACAATAATTCACAAAATCATCATTCCCTTCAGGCAATGACAATATAGGTGCCGTATTTAACTTTTTCTTCAACAATTGTAACGCTTTCTCTTGCTCATCCTTCCATTCAAATTTCTTCCCTTTATGCGTTAATGCAGTCAAAGGTTTTGCTATTTTGGAGAAATCTTGGATGAATCTTCTGTAGTAACCAGCCAATCCCAAAAAATGGCGTATGTGCGTTGGAGTTTTCGGGGTTTCCCATTTCTCAACGGTTTCAATCTTTGTCGGATCAACCTAAATACCTTCTTTGCTCACTATGTGACCGAGGAATTGAACTTCTTTCAACCAAAATGCACACTTTGAAAACTTAGCGTACAGTTTTTCCTTCCTCAACAATTCTAGAACCATTCTCAAGTGTTCTCCATGCTCTTGATTATTCTTGGAGTAAATAAGTATGTCATCGATGAAGACAATGACAAACTTGTCAAGATATGGCCCACACACTCGATTCATGAGGTCCATGAATATGTCTGGTGCGTTAGTCAAACCAAACGGCAAAACCATAAACTCATAATGACCATATCGCGTTCTAAAAGCAGTCTTTGGAATATCATCCTCCTTCACTCGCATTTGATGATACTCAGAACGTAAATCAATCTTCGAATAAATCGACGAACCTTGCAGTTGATCAAATAAGTCGTCGATTCTTGGTAGTGGATAATGGTTCTTGATGGTAAGTTTGTTCAACTCTCGGTAGTGGATACACAATCTGAATGTACCATCCTTCTTCTTTACAAACAAAACAGCAGCTCCCCACAGCGAGGTGCTGGGTCGAATGAAACCACACTCCAAAAATTCTTGTAATTGGCTTTGTAATTCCTTTATTTCACTGGGTGCGAGTCGGTAAGGAGAATGAGCTATTGGTGCAGCGCCTGGTACAAGATCTATTTGAAATTCAACGGATCGATGTGGAGGTAGTCCCGGTAATTCTTTCGGAATTACATCGGGAAATTTTTTTGTGACAGGAACATCATTGATGTTCTTAGCTTCGGAATTGACTTTCTTGACGTGTGCTAGAACGGAATTGCAACCTTTTCTTATTAGTTTTTGCGCCTTCAAGTAACTAATAAGATTTAACTTCGCGTTGCTCTTTTCTCCGTACACAATTAAGGGTTTTCCTTTTTCGCGCAGAATGCGAATCGCATTCTTGTAACAAACGACTTCTGCTCTCTCCTTTTTCAACCAGTCCATGCCGATTATCACATCAAAACTTCCTAACTCTACTGGTATTAAGTTGATCTTAAACGTTTCGCCAACCAGTTTAATTTTTCGATTCCGGCATATATTATCGGCTTTAATTAATTTACCGTTTGCTAATTCGAGTAAAAACTTATTATCCAAAGGCGTTAAAGAACAACTTAACTTGGCACAAAAATCTCTACTCATATAGCTTTTATCCGCACCCGAATCAAATAAAACATAAGCAGGTTTTTCATCAATAAGAAACGTACCCGTAACAAGCTCCGGGTATTCCTGCGCTTCTGCCGCATTAATGTTGAAGACTCTTCCACGGCCTTGCCCATTATTATTCCCCTGGTTTGGGCACATACTTTTATAATGGCCCTTCTTCCCACATCCAAAACAAGTAATGTCAGCATTATTTGTTCCTCTAGCCACTGGTCTGTAAACTTCACACTCTGTCGCACCACGTCCCTTTCTATTACACTTGGTACATACTACCCCACAGAACTTATCCGGATGGTATCTGAAGCGACTCTTCCTAATCCGTAAGGACGAATACAATAACATATGGTTACATTGCAAGGTATTTGACCTCTATATGATACATTTTACAAACATTGCATTCGTTTTTAAAAGACAAACTTTCATTTACATCGAAAGTTGACAGGCATGCGTACCATTTCATAATCTCCAAACTATAAATGACCTAATCTATCATTTACTTTAATAATATTCTTTACTGAACTCAACGACTCGAATGCAACGTCTTTTAAAATATGCCATGAATGACTCCAAGTAATATCTTTAAAATGAGCAAATGCATAGCGGAAGATTTCTTTCAAACCTAAGAATAAACATGCTTTCAAGTGTCAACCAAAAGGTTGGTGAGTTCATTAGTTTATCATAATCAATCATTTCCATAATTTTAATAGACCACAAGATTTAATTTTCATAGTTAACTGCAGGAACACTCATCTGCAAAAATTATAATACATGAACACTCATCTGTATAAAAATTCATTCATATGGTGAACACCTGGTAACCGACATTAACAAATGCATATAGAATATCCCCAAATATACAGGTACACTCATCTGTATATAAAAATCGAAGTACTAAAGCATTCATAACCTGGATGGGGTTCGTTAGGCCCATAGATCTATCTTCGGGATTCACGTCAATTAGTGGCGTTCACTAATTCTTACGTTACCAAGCAAGAAGGGTGATATTCAATTTCGATAATCCAACCATAGAATGTAGTTTCAATTACTTGTGTCTATTTCATAAAACATTTATAAAAGCAGCGCATGTATTCTCAGTCCCAAAAATATATATTGCAAAAGCATTTAAAAAGGGAGTAATGAAAACTCACGATACTGTATTTCGTAGTAAAAATACATATGACGGCATTGAACAAATGCAAGGTTGGCCTCGGATTCAGGAACCTATATTAATTATATATATTTATATGTTGGTCAATAACTGTCTAACAATTTAGGTCAGGTCATATAGTGTATCACAATCCTAATGCTCGAGATTATCATGCAAAAGTTAACAAAAGTCAATTTGACCAAAATGACTTCCAAATCTATACATGATTATTATATAAGTTAAATATAGTCGTTTTATATATTTAAATATATTTAGCAAATTTTATTAGAGTAAATAATATAAATCATTTATTAATAAAAATTTATATAAAAATATACTTTTATATATCTTAAGTATTAAAATTTATAAATTTCACTTAATATCAAAAAATATAATGGCATGTATTATTAATGTAATTATATTACATGTGGTAAAATATCTTTGTATCACATATTCATTTAATAAAATAATATTGATAATAATAATACTAATAATATTTATTTTTACTAATGATGATATCAATTATGATAAAATGATAATTCTAATCATGATAATTTTAATAATAACGATACTTTTTAATATTAACAATAATAATAATATTTTATAAAAATAATAATTCTATTTCAAAATGATAATAATAATACTAAATGTTAATAATAATGATATTTTATAATAACAATGATATTTCTATTAAAAATGATAATTTTAGTAAAAATGATAGTTTTAATATTAATAATACTTTTAATAATAATAATAATGATAAAAATAATGAAAACGATATGTTTATCTAAATCAATACCTTTCAGTATTTTAATTTCATCATGATACTTATATTCATTATTTCCTAATCAATTTGTTAATAGCTTTTTAGTCGTCTTTTACATCGCGTTCGTAATAATGATAATAATAGTAATCATAATAATTAGATGTTACTAATATTAGTTTTAATTATGATAATACTAATAATAATAAATATTATGATAATATTAATGATAATACTAATAACTATTTTAATGATGAATAATAATACTAATTATAACCTTAACGATAATAACGATAGTAATAATAATAAAAATATTAATTTTTAATGATAATACCTTTTATTAATAATGATAATGATAATAATGATAATAATAATAATTAGATAATAATTATAACAACGATAATAACGATGATAGTAATAATAATCATTTTAACAATAATAAAAAATTCAGTTGACTATAACTTCCAATCTGTTCATCGAAACCATTCGAGTTCTAAATGAAAAGTTCTTAATTTTTCGCTAGCTTTCCAACGACATGCATATCATATACCTATCTCAATAGCATATGTATCTAATTCAGGATTCAACATAAACTATCTAACGACAATATTAAACGTACAAGCATGCATAATCCTAAATACTCGAGCACTAGTCAGGGATACACTAGTAATATATAAAAGTTAAGTTATGAGTGCTCACGTGTCAATATTGAGATTCAATATTGCAGGAAACTACGTGGACGCGACGGAGATGATAAACACTTGATTGACCTCACGAGCATGCCCCCGAACCATACCCATAACTTCCATAGCTATAACCCATAATTTCCTTTGTTCTGCCCCGCTTGAAAAACCCGTTTTGAAATAACTCGCTCATGACCTCGTCGTAGTATTTTATGTATAATACTAATAATAATAATACTCCTAACTATAAGATTAATAATAATATTAATAATAATAATAATAATAATAATAATAATAATAATAATAAATATAATAATAATAATCTATATTACATATAGAGAGATCGAGAGAATTTGAGTATGAAACATTCGGCCGAGGTGATCGAGCTTTATAGGCCAACCTGGACTGAGGGGCTCCGCAATCACGGCACTATTCCCCTTTGCAACTCCGTGATTGTGGAGGTTGTGTTTCCAGCTCATCACTCAATGATTTAAAGGTTGCGGACAGTTTAATTATAATATATAATATATATATATATTTAATTTATATAATTAATTATATATTATATTATATTTACATGTATAGTTAAATTATAATTTTCATTCCGATGACTCGTACATTGTCTCTCGACTTATGTTCCGGTTTCGATTTCTCGAACGCATTTTCGTACGCTTAGAAAACTAGCATATTACTTTTCGCGACGTGTACCTTTATTAATAACTAGACTTAATCATCGATAACTTATATCGTTCGAAGTGTAACATAATCATTCAAATGTTTTGGTCATTTGCTTCTATAAACCGACTTCTCGTTGTTTACTAAAATACCTTTAATAATATATATAAAATCTTTATTATAAGAAAATAATATAATCAAAATGTTTTATATTTAAATATTTCATTACGTTATGAAGTATATATATTAACATTCGAAAATATATTTATTTAAAATCTTTATAACTATAACATTTTACCACGTTATATTATTATTTAAGAATATATACATTGTATATCTTATATATATTTGAAATATTTTAATAATATAATATCAAACTAATTAAAACTCATTTGATTTAAAGATTCAAATAGAAATCATTATTTCATAAAACGTTTTTAAGAAAGTAAAATCATATGTAACTCATAACGAGTTTTAAGTTTCTATCTTACAGTTTAATCATGAATTAGAAAGTAAAGTCTAATTGGTAATCCAAGGTATGAAATCATTTTAAAGTAAACGTTGATTTACTTATCTTGTCAATATCCAACATCTAAGTTACTTACCCTACACATTCTTACTTTTATATTTAAATAAAATGAAAGTTAAAATAGTTATCTTATCAAATTCACGAGGAAAATGTTGTAAAGCATGAATTGAAAAAATCTAACAGGAATGTCCACTAATATTTGTCTAGTACTCGATAATTGGCATTTTGTTCTCACTTGTAAATCACTTTACCATTTATTCCGAATACCGTTAAAAATGAAATGATCTCTTAAATCACAGTGGATCTTACAACAGAGACTCGTAATCATAACACAATGTAACAGATAACTCAATCATTTGACGTTATCTTTTAACCTCGTCGATAAATATATTAAACATATATTGAAACAATTACGTTTATGTAAAGTATTATACATCTAATACTTTGTTAATATTCTCAAGTTATAATATATACATATACATATATATATACAATCATATCCATTTATATAATGGTTCGTGAATCGTCGGAGTTTGGTCGAGGTTAAATGAATGTATGAACATAGTTTAAAATTTTTGAGGTTTAACTTTACAAACTTTGCTTATCGTGTCGGAATAATATAAAGATAAAGTTTAAATTTGGTCAGAAATTTCCGGGTTGTCACAGTACCTACCCGTTAAAGAAATTTCGTCCCCGAAATTTGATCGAGGTTGTCATGGCTAACAATAAGAATGTTATTATGACGAATATAAGTTGAAAATTAGAGTTTTATCATCATTGAGTAAAACAATTCGATTTTGTGAAGAGTACGAGTGAAGTTATCACAAAAGAGTGAAATGAGTAAGTGTAGATTCGTCATATCTTTTGACGTAGATAGGATTGATTTCCAGAGTTCAAAGGATTTGGAGAAAATCTTCGTAATAAGATTTGATTCAATGGTAATCAAGGAAATTAGGATTCTCTTTGGTTAAATGCGATAATTTGTCTCGATTACTCTGTCGGATATTTCACTATAAATCCACCCCCTTCGTTTCCTTATTTCCACAGCTCACACCTTCTATTCTTTCTCCCTCAATTCATATTTTAAAGCATTCATCAATATGCTTCATCCAGTTCTGATTCTTGATATACACCTAACTTTCATATCCATCATTCTTCTTTTTCATCTACCGCCGGACGAATCTATTCACTTTTATTATACTCTTGGCTTTATAGTGTTTTTAGTTCTCCCGTGTCTTTACGTTGCAATACTTATTGATATACACGGTTTGTAATTTATGTGTTGTCGTCGGCCTTTATATCTTTCCTTATTTTTCAAAGTCCCCGATTCTATTTTTCTATAATCATCGACATCCACAGCTAATGCTCTCTCCTATTTGCTGCGATTCATACCCCCGTTTCTATTTCGGAGCTTCATGCTCTGTTTTCTCTTCTATCTATTTAGCACCGCATGTATTGGTCCAGAATTCGCAGATATGAATTTCGGAATGAACATAGTTAATTTTCTAAGAAGAAAATCGTAATGGTACGATCTTGATTTTTCAAATTACCAAAATACCTCGGAAAAGACCGAATCATCAAGAAAATATTTTCTTGATATGTTTAGAGTTTAAGTAGAATACAAGAGTCGTGTAACATGGCACATGATGATGTTATGATCTATGAATCATCACGTTCCATTTAGAAACTCAGCATGACTTACTGTAATATAATCACGTTGATCAAGTGTCATTATATTATACTAAATCATGCTTCAGTTCCCAACACTACTTCAAAAACATTCATATTTTAAACTCGAAGGTTTCAGAATTTAGAAACTAAAATAGTTTCTATTATGATGTAACACAGATATCGCGAAGAGATAAATGATTTCGGATAACAATAGTTATGAAGATAGCTTCAGACTTATCGAAGATATTTATAATGAAAGATATGATGATATCTTAGAATTTCTAACATCGATGGATGATGATGAAGATTTGTTCGTAAAGGTTTAGAGTCAGAAGCAAGGTATTTGATAACAATTTCAGCAGAAACTGAATCATTTGAATTCTTTGAAGGTAGATTTCATCCTTGTGATTTGTCCACAGCCTCCTTCTTGGTTTGCTCAATCCATTTTCCAGTTCCAAACCTTCTCTTTTTATGAGCTTTGCCAACACACTATTCTTTTCATCAACTTTTAACTGTTACAGTTGTCTTACAGTTTCTGTTGCTTCATTCAACTTTTCCAAAAATTCGGATAACTAATTCGTAGATTGGGGTGTTTTTCAGAAACTTCACATTCGAAGTATATAAGTCTAGGAGATAGATGTTATATGTACACATATAACTGTTGGCATAGACATGCTGCGAGATTTCAAAATACTGATTGCTGATTCCCGGTAATTGACATGGCAATTATTGTTACAAGATGTGGATGAGTATTTGATGGGATTTTAATGAACAAATATAATGGTTTTTCAGAAACTTACGTCAAAGAGTAAAGAAGTTGCTGGTACATCTGCTGATAATGTGGTGGAATATAAAAGGTTCCCTGTTAACTATGGTGAAAAGACAACGTATATCCCAAGGTTATAATAAGGCTAGTCCGACTGAAAAGTCGAAGTTGACTTGCTGGAGCTGTGACAAAATTGACTACTTTGGAAAATGAATAGCAAAGTTATTTTTGCTAATAAATGCCAAATGATCTGATGCGGGTACGTGTTAAACTTTTATTTGGATTTCGAGAGTTTTCCAGGGGCAGCGCTATACGCGTAAATCTTTCTTTCTGTTGATATCATGAGAGTGGTTGACTCTATCGATTATTCCTTAGTTGGGGTGTTTTCAAGAATTTTGTAGGTTGTCATCGTCAATATTCGTATGAAATCGTCGTGAATCTTGAATGATACGAATATCTTTATGAGTGTTGTGAATAATAGTGATGTTCTAGCACAGTTTTGAATTCAAAGTATGGCTTTGAAAGATATAGGAACCTAAGAGTGATGATACCGGTTATATTTCGAATTGAATTTTGAGATTTCAAAATCAGAATATGTAATTGGATTTGAATGTGTATGGTTGTTTTGATTTCTATCAAAGAATATATATTGTTGTAAAAGTAGTGAGTAGAGTTAATGATTTACTGAATCAAAATTGAAGAATGTAACATATTAATTGTGAATTTATATATCTCCCGGGTATTACCTGCCCGTTAAAAAAAAATTCACAAGTAATATTTTGTACAAAGGAATTTTTTTACAGTCTTTATGAAAATATATATATGTATGTATATTTTCTTCAGATGTAATGTAGATTTAATGAGTTAATATTAAATTAAACTCATTTGATTTTCGGCTGGAATTATAAATGAATAATTTCTAAAACTTTAGGAATTTCCTAATTTTCGTGGATTATCACTTCATCGTAAATGAAATTATGAATCAATACTTCATTATTCATTTTTATTGATATTTACTCGGTGAATGATGTTGGTGTTCGTGGAATTCTTGTGAACTTTGCAAGGTACGAATGATGTTGTCTAGGAAATTTCGAGTTCATCGAAGATGAAAGTGTAAAATCAAACATTTAATTGATTAATAAACTTGGTTTATTATGAATTGGGATTCCTTGAGTTGAACAGAGATTGTAGTTAACGATGGTTAAGTTGTTAAGGAAGGGTGTACATTTTAGCATATTAATAATATGAATTTAACCGAGTAGTATCTACCCTTATTTAATTCATACATAATAGCTTAGTACGAAAAGATTTATTTTGATCTCAAAATTCATATATATATATATATATATATATATATATATATATATATATATATATATATATATATATATATATATATATATATATATATATATATATATATATATATATATATATATATATATATATATATATATATAATATACATATAATTTCTTCAGAGGGAATGAGTTAATACTTCATAACTCGTTGATACAATATACGCGTTGTTGATTAGTGATGATGTTTGCGGTGATTATAGATCTGGTGGAGTTTGTGATGTTGTAAGCGCTGCTGATGCTGACGATGCTGACGGTACTGACGGAGCTGGTGATGTTGACGGTACTGTTGATGCTGTTGGTAAAACAAATCTAGCTTGTAAATCGCGCACCATCCTATCAGGGTTTATACTCTTCCTTCTATCATTTCGGTCACACATCTGGTTTACAATTAGAACTAGAATAAATAATCTCTAAAACTTTTAGAAACTATATATTCTCTGCAGAATATTTCCTCGATGAAGTTATGAATCAATACTTTATCGTTTGTTGTTGTTGGTATTCTTGGGTATTTACGGTGCGTATGCTCGAGGTACAGATTGTAATGTTGAGGTGTGGAATGAGGATGTTGTTGGTGGTGGTAATGATTCTGTTGGTGTTGATAATGGTGGTACTGTTGATGCCGGTGCCGCTGCTGGTGTTTGTAACCTTTGCACCATATTCTCCAAAGCCAGTACGCGAGTACGAAGCTCGTTGACTTCTTCCATTACTCCGGGATGATCGGTGGTTCGGACGAGCGGATGAATAAGATCTAGAATTTGAGATAATATGTATTCATGACGAGACACTCTGGAAATGAGAGAGAAAATGTTGTCTCAGACAGATTCACCGGTAAGTGCTTCAGGTTCTTCGCCAAGAGGGCAATGTGGTGGATGGAAGGGATCGCCTTCTTCTTGTCTCCAATGATTAAGTAGGCTACGAACCCATCCCCAATTCATCCAGAATAGATGATGACTAATTGGTTGATCCATTCCGGTCACACTGATTTCGGAGCTTGAATGAAACTCCATATCAGAATCCGATGAACTTGAACTAGTTGAGGGATCCATCTCGTATGATCAGGGAAATGAATTTTGATATGTAATAGATTATAGGATTTAGTTTGGTATTATTCAATACATATTGTACATATGTATATATAATACCAAGATCCCATAAATTACGAAGAAATTTTCGAAAGACGTCAGACAGTGTTTACTATAATAGATATGTAAAGATATGAATTAGTCTATACACTGTCTATGCAATGAATGCAGTAAGACACGTCTAGACTTAAGATGATAAGCAGTTAATTTCTGACAAAAATGATAAGCAAAACTTTTGATATGCAGACGCGGTCGAAGTCCAGACTCACTAATGCATCTTAATAACTATTAGTTAGACACACTAATGCAAGACCTGGTTCGCTAAGACCAACGCTCTGATACCACATGAAGCGACCCGTCCTAATCCATAAGGACGAATACAATAACATATGGTTACATTGCAAGGTATTTGACATCTATATGATACATTTTACAAACATTGCATTCGTTTTTAAAAGACAAACATTCATTTACAGCGAAAGTTGACAGGCATGCATACCATTTCATAATCTCCAAACTATAAATGACCTTCTCTGTCATTCACTTTAATAATAATCTTTACTGAACTCAATGACACGAATGCAACATCTTTTGAAATATGCCATGAATGACTCCAAGTAATATCTTTAAAATGAGCAAATGCACAGCAGAAGATTTCTTTCAAACCTGAGAATAAACATGTTTTCAAGTGTCAACCAAAAGGTTGGTGAGTTCCTTAGTTTATCATAATCAATCATTTCCATAATTTTAATAGACCACAAGATTTAATTTTCATAGTTAACTGCAGGAACACTCATCTGTAAAAATTATAATACAGGAACACTCATCTGTATAAAAATTCATTCATATGGTGAACACCTGGTAACCGACATTAACAAATGCATATAGAATATCTCCAAATATACAGGTACACTCATCTGTATATAAAAATCGAAGTACTAAAGCATCCATAACCTGGATGGGGTTCGTTAGGCCCATAGATCTATCTTCGGGATTCACATCAATTAGTGGCGTTCACTAATTCTTAGGTTACCAAGCAAAAAGGGTGATATTCAATTTCGATAATTGATAATGCTAAAAACGAACATATATTTCATAGCATTATCCCACAATTAAGACAAGCTTTTAGTTGCAATTGTTCTATTTACAAGTGATATTCGTTTAAATAATAAAAGGTGAAGACAAAAGACATATTCGACGAATTGAAGACGCAAACGACCAAAAAGCTCAAAAGTACAAAATACAATCAAAGAGGTTCCAATTATTGATGAGAAACGTCTCAAAATTACAAAAGTACAAGAATTAAAACTCAAAGTTCACGATATAAAATAGTACGCAAGGACGTTCGAAAATCCAGAACCGGGACCAGAGTCAACTCTCAACGCTCGATGCAACGGACTAAAAATTACAAGTTAACTATGTATATAAATATAATATAATATATAATTAATTATATAAATTATATATATATTATATTTATATATTAAAACCATCGGCAGACTAGGATCCAAACTTGTGTGAGCTGGATTTACGAACTCCGCGACTCGCGGAGTTTGTAGTACAAAATTGCCGCAACTCGCGGAGCTGTCCTGGACAAAAATGCCTATAAAAGCTCGCGCATTCTGAACGTTTTAAATATCCTTTTATCAATCTCTCTATCAACGTATATATATATATATATATATATATATATATATATATATATATATATATATATATATATACATATTTATATTTTAATTTTAATTTTAATTTTAAATCCTAATAATAAGGGTATGTTAGCGAATGTTGTAAGGGTGTAAGTCGAAATTCTGTCCGTGTAATGCTACGCTATTTTTAATCATTGTAAGTTATGTTCAACCTTTTTAATTTAATGTCTCGTAGCTAAGTTATTATTATGCTTATTTAAAACGAAGTAATCATGATGTTGGGCTAATTACTAAAATTGGGTAATTGGGCTTTGTACCATAATTGGGGTTTGGACAAAAGAACGACACTTGTGGAAATTAGACTATGGGCTATTAATGGGCTTTATATTTGTTTAGCTAAATGATAGTTTGTTAATTTTAATATAAAGATTTACAATTGGACGTCCCTATAAATAACCATATACACTCGATCGGACACGATGGGCGGGGTATTTATATGTACGAATAATCGTTCATTTAACCGGACACGGGAATGGATTAATAGTCTATGGAATTATTAAAACAGGGGTAAAATTATGTACAAGGACACTTGGCATAATTGATAACAAAGTATTAAAACCTTGGGTTACACGCAGTCGATAATCTGGTGTAATTATTAAACAAAGTAATAAAACCTTATTACCGTTTAAGTCCCCAATTAGTTGGAATATTTAACTTCAGGTATAAGGATAATTTGACGAGGACACTCGCACTTTATATTTATGACTGTTATGGACAAAAACCAGACGGACATATTAAATAATCTAGGACAAAGGACAATTAACCCATGGGCATAAAACTAAAATCAACACGTCAAACATCATGATTACGGAAGTTTAAATAAGCATAATTATTTTATTTCATATTTAATTTCCTTTATTTTATATTTAATTGCACTTCTAATTATCGCACTTTTATTTATTATCATTGTATTTAATTGCACTTTTAATTATCGTATTTTTAATTATCGCAATTTTATTTTATCGCACTTTTATTTATCGCAATTTCATTATCGTTATTTACTTTACGCTTTAAATTATGTCTTTTATTTATTTAATATTTTACATTAGGTTTTAACTGCGACTAAAGTTTTAAAAATCGACAAATCGGTCATTAAACGGTAAAAACCCCCTTTATAATAATAATATTACTTATATATATATTTGTATTTTTATAAATTAAAACTAATATAGCGTTAAGCTTTGTTTAAAAGATTCCCTGTGGACGAACCGGACTTACTAAAAACTACACTACTGTACGAATAGGTACACTGCCTATAAGTATTGTAGCAAGGTTTAGGTATATCCATTCTATAAATAAATAAATATCTTGTGTAAAATTGTATCATATTTAATAGTTTTTCCTAGTAAAATATAAAGCTATTTCATATACACCTCGCAGAACATCAATAATCCAACCATAGAATGTAGTTTCAATTACTTGTGTCTATTTCATAAAATATTTATAAAAGCAGCGCATGTATTCTCAGTCCCAAAAATATATATTGCAAAAGCATTTAAAAAGGGAGTAATGAAAACTCACGATACTGTATTTCGTAGTAAAAATACATATGACGGCATTGAACAAATGCAAGGTTGGCCTCGGATTCAGGAACCTATATTAATTATATATATTTATATGTTGGTCAATAACTGTCTAACAATTTAGGTCAGGTCATAGTGTATCACAATCCTAATGCTCGAGATTATCATGCAAAAGTTAACAAAATTCAATTTGACCAAAATGACTTCCAAATCTATACATGATTATTATATAACTTAAATATAGTGGTTTTATATATTTAAATATATTTAGCAAATTTTATTCGAGTAAATAATATAAATCATTTATTAATAAAAATTTATATAAAAATATACTTTTATATATATCTTAAGTATTAAAATTTATAAAGTTCACTTAATATCATAAAATATAATGGCATGTATTATTAATGTAATTATATTACATGTGGTAAAATATCTTTGTATCACATATTCATTTAATAAAATAATATTGATAATAATAATATTAATAATACTACACTACTGTACGATTAGGTACACTGCCTATAAGTGTTGTAGCAAGGTTTAGGTATATCCATTCTATAAATAAATAAATATCTTGTGTAAAATTCTATCATATCTAATAGTTTTTCCTAGTAAAATATAAAGCTATTTCATATACACCTCGCAGAACATCAAGTATTTTTGGCGCCGCTGCCGGAGAACGCCGAAGCGAAACGCCACATAAAAAAAAAAATTTCTTGTTAAGTTTTAATTAGTTTTTGTAAAATATATACTTTTTAAATATAAAAAATATATATATATATATATATATATATATATATATATATATATATATATATATATATATATATATATATATATAAATCAAAAACCGAAAAAAAAAAATATTTATAAATTTATTTTTAAGATTTTTATTTATAAAATTATAAGTATCTTTATTTTTATTTTAGTTTTTAAAATATAAGTTTTATTAAATTTATATAAATATATTAATTAAATTAAAAATAGAAAAATAAAAAAAAATAAAAAAAATTACGTTGAACCTGTCTAAACTTGACCTGTCTCTTTTGAACCTGCAATCTCCGTGACTTGCGGAGATATTGAACTGGGTTCACCGCGACTCGCGGAGCCGCCGTGTCAGGCCACCGACAGAAACCCTAAAACACATTTATTACGGAGTATTTATTATTATTATTATTAATTACTTAGTATTTAGGTTTTAATTAAAATAGTATTTAGTTTAAGTTTTAATTAATTGTAATATTAAAAGTTTTAATTAGTTTTAAATATATAAAAATTAATACTTTTATAAAATAATAAATATAAAAATCATATTTTTATAAAAATAAATAAATTTATCACTTTTTATATATTTTCATATTTCGTAACTTTTTAATCGTTTAATCGTAATATTGTATATTTATCGTTCGTAGCTAGTGTTAAGTTTAGTTTTGCCGTAGCTTATTATTTTTATTTATAGATTTTTAGGCTTTGCCGTAAAATCCCTTAAGTGCTTTTTCTTTAGACTAAGATCTAGGTGCTTTAGAATTTTGCGACGCTTTTTTAAGTTTTAGTACCTTTTTAAGTTATTGCCATTTGGGATATAGTTTTACTTGTAAGCTTTAATATTTTTAGACGCAAATTTTAATTTTTAAGTTTTTAGTTCCTTTTTAAGTTTCGACGCGCTTCTTTCTTATTTCTATTTTTCGACGCCTTTTACCTATGTATCAATTATCACTCCAATTAGTAATCTCAATTTTCAATTTTAATTTTAAGTTAGTGATAATAATAAGGTTGGGTTAGTCGAGTGTTTTAAAGTTTTATAAGTCACTCTTTTTCTTTCTTATTTCTCCAATTTTAATATCGACGCGCTCTTTTTCTTTCTTATTTCTCCAATTTTAATACCGACGCGCTCTTTTTCTTTCTTATTTCTCGACATTCTAGTTTTAGGACATAGATTTTTATTCTACTTCTTCTCTAAATTTCTTAAAATTACGAAAATTTATTTTAAGTGGTTAAATTGATAGACATCAAAATTTTCTGGTTCGTAGTAATAGTTGGATTTGTACGTGGACCGGGTTATTGGAGCCAAACAGTACTCAATTATATTGAGACCAAACGAATCCTGCCCCTCTGCTGCATCTTTTGGCTATTCGAAACGTGGGCAAAATCAGAAAAGTCTATTAATTGGATAACTTATATAATTTTTCTTTCTTTTTAAAAAACTAATAGGATATTCAGTGAATGCACCGAGCAAGACGTTCACCACCTTTTGTATGTTCACCACCTGTAACTCGATCAAGACATCTAGCTAATATTGTCACCGTTGATTTTTCTTTAGAATCGTCATCGAGTCGACCAAGTACTCCAATTCAAATTTCCGATAATCCATTTTTTGAACCCGATCTCACAATTGAGAATCCGGAGAATATTCAGGGACGATTCATAGATCCTGAACCATTAATTTTTCCTCCGGAACCACCAATCATTCAAACAGAGATTGTTGAGGAACGAACCATTAAATCAGAATCCTCTAGTGATTCAGATTCAACAAATTCAATCATGGAGAATCTGGAACCTTTAAGTATGGAAGACCGAATGAGAGCTAAACGCACTGGCCAAGGTCACACAATTACTCATCCAGACATTAATGCGCCAGATTATGAAATCAAAGGACAAATTCTACACATGGTAACTATTCAATGCCAATTTAGTGGTGCGCCGAAGGAAGATCCAAATGAACATCTTCGTACCTTTAATAGGATCTGCACACTATTTAAAATAAGAGAAGTTGAGGATGAACAGATATATCTCATGTTATTTCCCTGGACTTTAAAGGGAGAAGCCAAAGTTTGGTTGGAATCGTTACCTGAAGGGACGATTGATACATGGGAAGTTTTAGTTGAAAAATTTCTTAAACAATTCTTTCCGGCATCTAAAGCCGTGAGACTTCAAGGAGAAATTGTTACGTTCACACAGAAGTCGAATGAAACTCTATATTAGGCATGGACAAGATTTGGAAAGTTATTGAGAGGATGTCCGCAACATGGTTTAGACACCTGTCAAATAGTACAAATATTCTACCAAGGATGCGACATCACTACAAGGAAAGACATCGACATAGCAGCTGGTGGTTCTATTATGAAGAAAACCGAAACTGATGCTTACAAAATTATTGATAACACTGCTTCCCACTTACATGAGTGGCACCAAGAAAAAGATATCGTTAGATCATCTAAAGCAGCTAGAGCCGATTCTAGCCATGACTTAGATTCCATTTCCACAAAGATAGATGATGTCGAGAGACGAATGGAAAAGATGACTAAAGATATACACTCAATACGAATTAGTTGTGAGCAGTGTGGAGGACCACATTTGACAAAAGATTGTCTCAGTATTGAACTAACAATGGAACAAAGAGAGAATGTTTCATACATAAACCAAAGGCCTGGAAATAATTATCAAAATAATTATCAACCGCCAAGACCAATTTACAATCAAAACTAGAATTATAACCGAAATGTTCCATACGACAATCAACAAGGACCTAGCAATCAACAAGTATCCAATAATACTTACAATCAGCAAAGACCTAATTTTCAAAACAAACCACCACAAACCGATGATAAAAAGCCGAATTTAGAAGATATGATGACGAAGCTAGTTGAAACTCAAACGCAGTTTTTCACATCTCAGAAACAAACTAATGAACAAAATGCTCAAGCATTTAGAAATCAACAAGCTTCTATTCAAAATTTGGAACAAGAAGTAAGTAACCTAGCAAGGTTAATAGGAGAAAGAAAACCGGGAAGTCTACCTAGTGATACAAATGCTAACCCCCGGAATGAAACAGCTAAAGCCATTACCACAAGAAGCGGTATTACACTTAAACCACCTGAAATACCTGTAATTTTTGATGAAGCTATTCCTACTCCACAAGAACCACAACCTGAACAAGATAATGAAAAAGAACCGGTAGTTGAAAAGGTTAATGAAAATAACACAGTTAAGGCTAAACCTTATGTTAAACCATACCAACCACCACTTCCTTACCCGAGTAAGATGAAAAAAGAGAAACTTGAAGCCGAGCAATCTGAATTCTTGGATATGTTTAAACAGATAAATGTAAATCTTCCTTTCATTGATGTAATTTCAAGAATGCCTAGATATGCTAAATTTCTGAAAGATCTAATCTCAAATAGAAAGAAAATGAAAGAACTCTCGGCTGTTACTATGAATGCTAATTGTTCAGCAGTGCTGTTGAATAAGATACCAGAAAAACTATCCGATCCAGGAAGTTTCACAATTCCATGTTTTCTGGGTAGTCTTAGTTCAATAGAAGCATTGGCCGATTTAGGTGCTAGTATAAATTTAATGCCGTATTCACTATCCACTAAACTAGACCTTGGAGAATTGAAACCAACACGAATAAGCATACAACTAGCCGATAGATCAGTAAAATATCCTAGAGGGATAATGGAAAACATGCTAGTTAAAGTTGGTACTTTAGTATTTCCAGTAGATTTTGTTGTTCTGGACATGGAAGAAGATTCTCAAGTTCCTCTCATATTAGGAAGACCATTCTTAAAAACGGCTAAAGCAATGATAGACGTGTTTGGTAAGAAATTGACCCTAAGTATAGAGGACAAGAGTGTTACCTTTTCAGTTGATAGAGCAATGCAACAACCGCAATCTGCAGATGATACATGTTATTATATTCAAACTATAGATTCACATGCAGAATTGTTAGAAGAATTTCCAGAATTACAAGGAACAGGAGAATGTTCTTTAGGAGAAGGTACTGAACCAATTGATAAAACTGAAATGTTAGCTACACTAATGGCTAATGGATATGAACCAACAACAGAAGAAATTCAAATGCTAAAAGAAGAAGACAGATCTCGATATAAATCATCGATAGAAGAACCTCCGACATTAGAGTTAAAGCCACTTCCAAACCATTTGGAATACGCTTATTTACATGGTGAATCTGAATTACCTGTAATAATATCGTCTTCTCTTACTGAAAATGAGAAATCACAACTCATTTCTGTGTTAAAAGCTCATAAACTAGCCATTGCATGGAAGATTCATGATATTAAAGGAATAAGTCCTTCGTATTGCACACATAAAATCCTTATGGAAGAAGGTCATAAAATGTATGTGCAACGCCAACGAAGACTAAATCCTAATATGCAAGATGTTGTTAAGAAATAAATTATTAAACTACTTGATGCAGGTTTAATTTATCCAATTTCTGATAGTCCATGGGTAAGCCCAGTTCAATGCGTGCCTAAGAAGGGTGGCATGACTGTCATTACAAATGAGAAAAATGAGCTTATTCCTACTAGGACTGTAACAGGATGGCGTGTTTGTATTGATTATAGAAAATTAAATGACGCCACCAGAAAAGATCACTTTCCCTTACCTTTCATTGATCAAATGTTGGAAAGATTAGCCGAAAATAGTTACTATTGTTTTCTTGATGGTTTTTCCGGATATTTTAAAATTCCAATAGCACCCGAAGATCAAGAGAAAACCACGTTCACGTGCCCTTATGGTACTTTTGCTTACAAACGCATGCCATTTGGACTTTGCAACGCCCCTGCAACCTTTCAAAGGTGCATGATGACGATTTTTCACGACATGATAGAAGAATGCATGGAAGTTTTCATGGATAACTTTTCAGTTTTCGGTGATACATTTGAAACATGTCTAGCTAATCTTGAACGAATGCTTATTAGATGCGAACAATCAAATCTAGTTCTTAATTGGGAGAAATGTCATTTCATGGTTAAAGAAGGCATCGCTCTTGGTCATAAAATTTCAAAGGAAGGAATTGAAGTGGATAGAGCTAAAGTAGATGTAATTGCTAAACTTCCACATCCCACCAATGTTAGAGGAGTTAGGAGTTTTCTAGGGCATGCCGGTTTTTACCGACGTTTCATAAAAGATTTCTCTAAAATTGCCACTCCTATGAATAAACTCCTAGAAAAGGATGCTCCATTCATCTTTTCAGATGAATGTATCAAATATTTTAATATTCTTAAAGAAAAACTCACTAATGCGCCGATCATGATAACTCCAAATTGGAATCTACCGTTTGAACTGATGTGTGATGCAAGTGATTTTGCAATGGGAGCCGTTTTAGGACAAAGGATTGAAAAACGATTTCAACCTATATATTATTCTAGTAAGACGTTACAAGGAGCACAAACAAATTACACAACTACTGAAAAAGAACTCCTTGCTATTGTCTTTGCTTTTGATAAATTTCGTTCATATCTCGTTCTAGCAAAAACGGTGGTCTATACCGACCATTCTGCTCTTAGATACCTATTTTCGAAACAAGATGCTAAACCAAGATTAATCCGTTGGATCTTACTCTTATAAGAGTTCGATATTGAAATCCGAGATAAAAGAGGAGCAGAAAATCTCGCCGCTGATCATTTTTCTCGTCTTGAAAATCCTGAATTAGAAGTTCTAAATGAATTGGCCATACAAGACAACTTTCCTGATGAATATCTATTGAAGATAGATCATAATGAAATTCCATGGTTTGCAGACTATGCAAACTACTTAGTATGTGGATTCCTTAAAAAAGGATTATCGTACCAAAACGAAAGAAATTCTTCAGTGATATAAAACACTATTTCTGGGAAGATCCACCTTTGTTTAAAAGTTGTCCCGATGGAATAATACGCCGATGTGTATTCGGAGATGAAGCTAGTAAAATCTTAAACCATTGTCACACAGGACCAACAGGAGGGCATTATGGGCCTCAACTAACAGCAAGGAGAGTTTATAATGCTGGATTCTTTTAGCCTACAATTTACAAAGACGCACACCTTCTTTGCAAATCCTGTGATGCTTGTCAAAGGGCCGGAAAAATAAGTCAACGTGATGAAATGCCACAAAATGTCATTCAAGTATGTGAAGTATTTGACATTTGGGGTATTGACTTTATGGGTCCATTTCCAAAATCTCATAATAATTTATACATTCTCGTAGCCATTGATTATGTATCTAAATGGGCGGAAGCACAAGCTCTCCCAACTAACGATGCATGAGTTGTAGTCAACTTTTTAAAACGTCTTTTTGCAAGGTTTGAAACACCGAAAGCTTTAATAAGTGATCGGGGAACTCATTTTTGTAATAATCAACTTGAGAAAGTTCTTAAAAGATATGGAGTAACTCATAAAATCTCCACCGCATATCATCCACAGACAAGTAGACAAGTTGAAAATACCAACCGAGCTTTAAAACGTATTCTAGAGAAAACCGTAGGATCAAATCCGAAGGAATGGTCCATAAAATTGGAGGATGCACTCTGGGCTTTTAGAACAGCTTACAAAACTCCAATTGGAACCACACCTTTTAGACTCGTTTACGGAAAAGCATGTCATCTTCCAGTAGAAATTGAACACAAAGCATTTTGGGCTTTGAAGACATGTAATCTTGATTTACATGAAGCTGGACGTCTACGGTTAAGTCAATTAAATGAATTAGAAGAATTAAGACATGAAGCATACGAAAATTCGTTAATCTATAAGGAAAGAACGAAGAAATGGCATGATAAAAGAATCAGAAGTTCAAAAGAATTTAAAGAAGGAGACAGAGTTCTTCTTTTCAATTCACGATTTAAGCTATTTCCTGGAAAATTAAAATTAAGATGGTCTGGACCATTCATAGTCAAAAGAGTTTTCCCATACGGAACAGTAGAATTAATAAATTCAAATAGGATTGAATTTAAGGTTAATGGTCACATAGTTAAACATTACATAGATAGTCCGATGGAAATTGACAATGAAGTTAATCACAATTTCGATACCACAGCTAACTAAGTGTGGGGAGAATCAAGTCTTTAAAGGATAATATGTATTTCTGTTAGAGTTAGATTTTCTGTTTTCGTGTAGTTCTCGAAAATGGAACCCGAATGGTCTTTCCCTAGCAGACCCTAAAGAACTAGTCTTCTCCCCCCATTCTGAATTTTTTATTTTTTTAGGATTTACGAATTGAAGACTTCCTGTGAACTAAACCATGGTCTAATGCTACACGCTTTGATCACTAAACGTAATAATGACACACTTCCGAGTGAACTGGTATCAGTAATCAGAGAAAAATTGGACGGAGTAAGAAAAGAATCCAGATGCGAAGATAATAAGTTACAATTTGGTAAAGGAAAATCAAAATCCGCAGCGAAAAGAAGAGCACGACACCTTGAAAGATGTCACAAATGCGGAAAATGGTCACACGAAGGTAAATGTTCAAATAATCAAACCTATTCAAACACCGAATTTGTTACTTTATGCAGAGATGGACCGTTCATATGTTTAAAAAAACATTAAATGCTCGAGGTTAAGCCTATGTAGCCATGGAAAACCAATTAGTCCGACTATCTTATGAGTGGGCTAGAGCATATCACTAAGAATACTATCTCACAGGTAAGTCTGTACAGTTTTTATTTTTATTTTTAACCTTTTGATAATAAACGCTAATTTGTTCGCTATAAAGTATTAAATTGGTATTCGATGAAATTAGGTCTTGCGACTGAAATTATTGATATCATACAAAAATTTATTACATCACTGCAAAATTTAACGTTTATTCTTAAGTTATAAATATCTTTAATCAATCAACCCAAAATATTTCAAAAATTCGTCATGATTTAAATTAGGTCATGGAACCGAAATTACTTTACCGAAAAGAGGGGCATATATTTTTGATAATATTTGATTGATTAAAGTGAGATAAAAGACCAAAAAGATTTTTAATTTTATTTTTACTTTGTTTTTAAAATTAATATTAAAATAATATTGTAAACTTTTTAAATCAATATATTTAAAATTGTAAATATTTGAAAATTTAATATTTTTAATATATGTTTGTATGTATAAAAACAAAAATATAATTTAAGTTTGGTGTGAATTTTTAATATGAATTTTTAATTTTATGCATTTTAAATTTAAGTTTGGTGTGAATTTAAAAACAAAAATTTACTTTATTTAGTAAGTTAAAAATATGATTTTTAAAATTCGTCGTAAGTTGAAGACTAGGTCTTTGAACCGAAATTGCTTTACCCGAGGGAGGGACGAGAACTTTTATTATCATTATTTTTAATCTTATTGAATTAAAGTATGCCAACAAAAAAAAAACCAAAAAATCTTTACTTTTAAAACCGCGCTTTGAATTGACAAATTTTAAAATTTTATAGAGGGACGGACTAGGACTTCGTTCCGAAACGCCCTCATTCTTAAAAGAAACAAAATTTTAAAATTAATTAATTATTTGTTTTATAAGTTAAAGATTAAAAAAAAATCCAATATGTTTGAAAATTTTGGTAAAATTTAATCATTTTTCTACGCTAATCACCCTCAATAATTTAAATTGTTACTGATTTCTTGCAAATGAGGGCATTGCAAGATCTTAAGTGTGGGAAGGGGTTAAATTCTTTCGGAATTTTAAATTGTTTTTAATCTAAACACTTGGTTACCATTAAAAATACTAGTAACGCAGTAGTTGTATTAGAATCTAGTGCTCTCTGATAATAAAGAACAGCCCTAGTCTTATATACTGACTACCCAATTCTAGTAAAATTTTCAAAATTTTCAGTTAAATGAATTCAAAATCATGTTTATACATATTTATGAACAATAAAACTAGGTGTTAACACCGAAATTATTGTTACCTCGGAAAGGACATAAATTGAGAAACAAACCAAAATGTTAGAATTCATTTAAAATAGAATAGAGGACAATAAAAAGGCAAATAAAAGAAAATAAAAGCCAAGTGTGGGAATATTTACCAAATTATTTTAAACATATGTCACATATTTTTGTACAAATAACTGAAGATACTTTTGTTTTGGACAATTACTAAAAAGTTTTACCCGATTTTCTGTAAGAAAGATGGATCTACACGATGAATCAATTCCATCATTAAAAGGAAGTAAAGTCTTCCGAAAAAGACACGCGCTTCTTGATTTAGGTCATGAAGTTGTCGTCCAGACCAGCTGTAGTTTGACGAAAAATCTAGAAAAGTCAACACTAAAATCAGCAGGAAATCCACGGACCTCAGCATCAAACAGGGTCGCTAAGTGGTCAAACTTATCCTAACCATGAGAGGATCTGTCTTGTAAAATGGGGAGGACGCCGTGCAAATTAGCTTGATAAGACTAATGAATCAGATCCCCAGAAAGGATAATCTCCTTAAAGATTAAAAATCAGCTTTTAAGCCTGATATTACTCAATCCTTGAGATTGACTTTAAAGATTGAGAATTACAAACTCATGGAATTCGATGATATCTAAACTCGAGCTTGAACGAGAAAATATTTTGATCAAATTAAAACCGATTTGTTTTCTGAAAACCCATTTTCAATGCGTTCATTACCATTGAACGTAAAATCCTAGGAATTCACCTGGAATTCATTAGGTCACCTGAACCAATTCGGGTGTCAACCGTAAGAACGGTGGTTGCATAGCATGGTCAAAGACAGGACCTTGTGCCAGACCGAAAAATTATAAGGGTGAGCTTTACTATTGCTCCTACAAAGGATAGTAATTGCGTTCGACACGTTATAGACCATAATTAAAAGCATGTCAGAGGACATTGCCTTAACAGTTGCTTGTTCAACGCTTTCCTTTACAACCGGACGGTAGTTTACCGAAAGGTAATATACGGAGCAAGTATACTGGACGTGTTGCTTTCCCAATACAAGGTTAGCAAGTGGGTGACACAAAACCGTAAGTTTTGAGCTAAAATTTTCAAATCTAAAACCCACCAAACCCACAAAAAGAATTTGCAAACACCGGTGAAGGGTTATTCCGGAAAACTTATCTAGGGTAAAAGCTAGATTTAATTTTGAAAAGATCAAATGTTTTCATAAAGATCCAATTTCCTTAATGGATCTAAATTTTTATAGTCATGTGGGACTGTAAACCATAACGTTACTACCATTGTTTATACCGCCGTAAAGAAATCACTGATGTACAAAGTGTGAAGAATAAAGAAGTGATTCTAGTATTTCAAGACTATATTGCTTGAGGACAAGCAACACTCAAGTGTGGAAATATTTGATAATGTTAAAAATGAACATATATTTCATAGCATTATCCCTCAAGAAAGACAAGCTTTTAGTTGCAATTGTTCTATTTACAAGTGATATTCGTTTAAATAATAAAAGGTGAAGACAAAAGACAGATTCGATGAATTGAAGACTCAAACGACCAAAAAGCTCAAAAGTACAAAATACAATCAAAGAGGTTCCAATTATTGATGAGAAACGTCTCAAAATTACAAAAGTACAAGATTTAAAACGCAAAGTACACGATATAAAATAGTACGCAAGGACGTTCGAAAATCCGGAACCTGGACCAGAGTCAACTCTCAACCCTCGACGCAACGGACTAAAAATTACAAGTTAAGTATGTATATAAATATAATATAATATATAATTAATTATATATATTATATATATATTATATTTATATATTAAAACCGTCGGCAGACTAGGATCCAAACTTGCGTGAGCTGGATTTACGAACTCCGCGACTCGCGGAGTTTATAGTGCAAAAATGCCGCAACTCGCGGAGCTGTCCTGGACAAAAATGCCTATAAAAGCTCGCGCATTCTGAACGTTTTAAATATCCTTTTATCAATCTCTCTATCAACGTGTATATATATATATATATATATATATATATATATATATATATATATATATATATATTTATATTTTAATTTTAATTTAAATTTTAATTTTAAATCCTAATAATAAGGGTATGTTAGCGAATGTTGTAAGGGTGTAAGTCGAAATTATGTCCGTGTAACGCTACGCTATTTTTAATCCTTGTAAGTTATGTTCAACCTTTTTAATTTAATGTCTCGTAGCTAAGTTATTATTATGCTTATTTAAAACGAAGGAATCATGATGTTGGGCTAATTACTAAAATTGGGTAATTGGGCTTTGTACCATAATTGGGGTTTGGACAAAAGAACGACACTTTTGGAAATTAGACTATGGGCTATTAATGGGCTTTATATTTGTTTAACTAAATGATAGTTTGTTAATTTTAATATAAAGATTTACAATTGGACGTCCCTATAAATAACCATATACACTCGATCGGACACGATGGGCGGGGTATTTATATGTACGAATAATCGTTCATTTAACCGGACACGGGAATGGATTAATAGTCTATGAAATTATTAAAACAGGGGTAAAATTATGTACAAGGACACTTGGCATAATTGATAACAAAGTATTAAAACCTTGGGTTACACGCAGTCGATAACCTGGTGTAATTATTAAACAAAGTAATAAAACCTTGTTACAGTTTAAGTCCCCAATTAGTTGGAATATTTAACTTCGGGTATAAGGATAATTTGACGAGGACACTCGCACTTTATATTTATGACTGATGGACTGTTATGGACAAAAACCAGACGGACATATTAAATAATCCAGGACAAAGGACAATTAACCCATGGGCATAAAACTAAAATCAACACGTCAAACATCATGATTACGGAAGTTTAAATAAGCATAATTATTTTATTTCATATTTAATTTCCTTTATTTTATATTTAATTGCACTTCTAATTATCGCACTTTTATTTATTGTCATTGTATTTAATTTCACTTTTAATTATCGTATTTTTAATTATCGCAATTTTATTTTATATCACTTTTATTTATCGTAATTTCATTATCATTACTTACTTTACGCTTTAAATTAAGTCTTTTATTTATTTAGTATTTTACATTAGGTTTTAACTGCGACTAAAGTTTTAAAAATCGACAAACCGGTCATTAAACGGTAAAAACCCCCCTTTATAATAATAATATTACTTATATATATATATTTGTATTTTTATAAATTAAAACTAATATAGCGTTAAGCTTTGTTTAAAAGATTCCCTGTGGACGAACCGAACTTACTAAAAACTACACTACTGTATGATTAGGTACACTGCCTATAAGTGTTGTAGCAAGGTTTAGGTATATCCATTCTATAAATAAATAAATATCTTGTGTAAAATTGTATCATATTTAATAGTTTTTCCTAGTAAAATATAAAGCTATTTCATATACACCTCGCAGAACATCAATAATCCAACCATAGAATGTAGTTTCAATTACTTGTGTCTATTTCATAAAACATTTATAAAAGCAGCGCATGTATTCTCAGTCCCAAAAATATATATTGCAAAAGCATTTTAAAAGGGAGTAATGAAAACTCACGATACTGTATTTCGTAGTAAAAATACATATGACGGCATTGAACAAATGCAAGGTTGGCCTCGGATTCAGGAACCTATATTAATTATATATATTTATATGTTGGTCAATAACTGTCTAACAATTTAGGTCAGGTCATAGTGTATCACAATCCTAATGCTCGAGATTATCATGCAAAAGTTAACAAAATTCAATTTGACCAAAATGACTTCCAAATCTATACATGATTATTATATAACTTAAATATAGTGGTTTTATATATTTAAATATATTTAGCAAATTTTATTCGAGTAAATAATATAAATCATTTATTAATAAAAATTTATATAAAAATATACTTTTATATATATCTTAAGTATTAAAATTTATAAAGTTCACTTAATATCATAAAATATAATGGCATGTATTATTAATGTAATTATATTACATGTGGTAAAATATCTTTGTATCACATATTCATTTGATAAAATAATATTGATAATAATAATATTAATAATATTTATTTTTACTAATGATGATATCAATTATGATAAAATGATAATTCTAATCATGATAATTTTAATAATAACGAAACTTTTTAATATTAACAATAATAATAATATTTTATAAAAATAATAATTCTATTTCAAAATGATAATAATAATACTAAATGATAATAATAATGATATTTTATAATAACAATGATATTTCTATTAAAAATGATAATTTTAGTAAAAATGATAGTTTTAATATTAATAATACTTTTAATAATAATAATGCTAAAAATAATGAAAACGATATTTTTTTCTAAATCAATACCTTTCAATATTTTAATTTCATCATGATACTTATATTCATTATTTCCTAATCAATTTGTTAATAGCTTTTTAGTCGTCTTTTACATCGTGTTCGTAATAATGATAATAATAGTAATCATAATAATTAGATGTTACTAATATTAGTTTTAATTATGATAATACTAATAATAATAAATATTATGATAATATTAATGATAATACTAATAACTATTTTAATGATGAATAATAATACTAATTATAACCTTAACGATAATAACGATAGTAATAATAATAAAAATATCAATTTTTAATGATAATACCTTTTATTAATAATGATAATGATAATAATAATAATAATAATAATAATAATAATAATAATAATAATAATAATAATAATAATAATAATAATAATAATAATTAGATAATAATTATAACGACGATAATAACGATGATAGTAATAATAATCATTTTAACAATAATAAAAAAATTCAGTTGACTATAACTTCCAATCTGTTCATCGAAACCATTCGAGTTCTAAATGAAAAGTTCTTAATTTTTCGCTAGCTTTCCAACGACGTGCATATCATATACCCTATCTCAGTAGCATATGTATCTAATTCAGGATTCAACATAAACTATCTAACGACAATATTAAATGTACAAGTATGCATAATCCTAAATACTCGAGCACTAGTCAGTAGTAATATATAAAAGTTAAGTTATGAGTGCTCACGTATCAATATTGAGATTCAATATTGCAGGAAAGTACGTAGACGCGACGGAGATGATAAACACTAGATTGACCTCACGAGCATGCCCCCAAACCATACCCATAACCTCCATAGCTATAACCCATAATTTTTTTAGTTCTGCCCCGCTCGAAAAACCCGTTTTGAAATAACTCGCTCATGACCTCGTCGTAGTATTTTATGTATAATACTAATAATAATAATACTCCTAACTATAAGACTAATAATAATATTAATCTTAATCTTAATAATAATAATAATAATAATAATAATAATAATAATAATAATAATAATAATAATAATAATAATAATAATAATAATATAATAATAATAATAATAATAATAATAATAATAATAATAATAATAATAATAATAATAATAATAATAATAATAATAATAATAATAATAATAATAATCTATATTACATATAGAGAGATCGAGAGAATTTGAGTATGAAACATTCGGCCGATGTGATCGAGCTTTATAGGCCAACCTGGACTGAGGGGCTCCGCAATCGCGGCACTATTACCCTTTGCACCTCCACGATTGCGGAGGTTGTGTTTCCAGCTCATCACTCAATGATTTAAAGGTTGCCGACAGTTTAATTATAATATATAATATATATATTTAATTTATATAATTAATTATATATTATGTTATATTTACATGTATAGTTAAATTATAATTTTCATTCCGATGACTCGTACGTTGTCTCTCGACTTATGTTCCGGTTTCGGTTTCTCGAACGCATTTTCGTACGCTTAGAAAACTAGCATATTACGTTTCGCGACGTGTACCTTTATTAATAACTAGACTTAATCATTGATAACTTATATCGTTCGAAGTAATGTTTTAGTCATTTGCTTCTATAACCGACTTCTCGTTGTTTACTAAAATACCTTTAATAATATATATAAAATCTTTATTATAAGAAAATAATATAATCAAAATGTTTTACATTTATATATTTCATTACGTTATGAAGTATATATATTAACATTCGAAAATATATTTATTTAAAATCTTTATAAATATAACGATTTACCACATTATATTATTATTTAAGAATATATACATTGTATATCTTATATATATTTGAAATATTTTAATAATATAATATCAAACTAATTAAAACTCATTTGATATAAAGATTGAAATAGAAATCATTATTTCATAAAACGTTTTTAAGAAAGTAAAATCATATGTAACTCATAACGAGTTTTTAGTTTGTATCTTACAGTTTAATCGTGAATTGGAAAGTAAAGTCTAATTGGTAATCCAAGGTATGAAATCATTTTAAAGTAAACGTTGATTTACTTATCTTGTCAATATCCAACATCTAAGTTACTTACCCTACACATTCTTACTTTTATATTTAAATAAAATGAAAGTTAAAATAGTTATCTTATCAAAGTCACGAGGAAAATGTTGTAAAGCATGAATTGAAAATCAAACAGGAATGTCCACTAATATTTGTCTAGTACTCGATAATTGGCATTTTGTTCTTACATGTAAATCACTTTACCATTTATTCCGAATACCGTTAAAAATGAAATGATCTCTTAAATCACAGTGGATCTTACAACAGAGACCTGTAATCATAACACAATGTAACAGATAACTCAATCATTTGACGTTATCTTTTAATCTCGTCGATAAATATATTAAACATATATTGAAACAATTACGTTTATGTAAAGTATTATACATCTAAAACTTTGTTAATATTCTCAAGTTATAATATATACATATACATATATATATACAATCATATCCATTTATATAATGGTTCGTGAATCGTCGGAGTTTGGTCGAGGTTAAATGAATGTATGAACATAGTTTAAATTTTTTGAGATTTAACTTAACAAACTTTGCTTATCGTGTCGGAATAATATAAAGATAAAGTTTAAATTTGGTCTGAAATTTTCGGGTTGTCACAGCATCCTTCACACCTTTGGCACGGAATTTTCTGCCTCTTGTCGTCATTGATGTTTTTATTGTTGTTGGAAATGTTGTTGTTGTTGCGGTGGTTATTGTTGTTAGGACGGGTATTATAGTTGTAGTTGTTGTTGTTGTTGTTGTTGTTGTTGTTGTTGGGACGGTTGTTGTAGTGATTGTTGTTGCGAAGAATGGTGCGATTGTAGTTGTGATTGTTGTTGTTGTTGTTGTTGTATTGGTGACCCTTGTCACTGTTTTCTTCCCACTTCCTCTTTACTTGTTTCATTTTGGCCTCCTCGATCGCCTGTTCTTTTAGTATTCCCTCAATCTGGCCTATAAGTTTGTGAGCCATTTGACTTTCCTTTTGCATTGAGGTGGGCGCGGATGAACTCATATCCTCCTGAATTCTTTCTGGTAACCCTTTTACAAATGCGTCAATCTGTTCTTCATCATCTTCGAATACTCCCGGACACAATAGAGATAATTCTGTGAATCGTCGTTCGTACGTGTGATATCGAATCCTTGCGTTCGTAATTCTCTAAGCTCTGTTTTGAGCTTATTGATCTTGTTCCTGGGACGGTACTGCTCATTCATCATGTGTTTGAATGCTGACCACGGTAGTGCGTAAGCAGCATCTTGTCCCACCTGTTCGAGATAGGTATTCCACCATGTTAACGCAGTACCCGTGAAAGTATGCGTGGCGTACTTTACCCTATCTTCTTCAGCACATTTACTTATAGCAAACACAGATTCGACCTTCTCAGTCCACCGTTTTAATCCGACTGGTCCTTCGGTTCCATCGAACTCAAGAGGTTTACAAGCAGTGAAAGCCTTGTAGGAGCATCCTACACGGTTTCCTGTGGAGTTAGTTCCACTGCTGGACCCTGAGTTATTGTTATTGTTGTTTTGCATTGTAGCCTGTACTGCGGCTATGTTTGCAGCAAGGAATGCACGGAAGTCTTCCTCGCTCATATTCAAGTTCTGTCTGGTAGTCGGTGTCATTTCCTTCAAAAATAGCCAAAAGAATTAAGTTAATCATATAGAATATTAAGAGTAGTATTTTGTAGCATAATATGAACTTATTATAAAAGCCTTTTCGTCATATTAGCATTTTATAATTTTAATTCGAGTAATACCTACCCGTTAAAGTTCATACTTAATAGCTAGTTCAAAAATTAACTACTAATATCAAAATAATATTATATCATGAAAAACTTTAATTAATTAACACTTCACGCTTTAAACTTTCGATACAATATCTTACAATCATAAAATACCATTATTTTACATGAAATATAGCACACGATAACTATTATACAAAGCGTGAAGTACTAAAGCCATCCATAACCTGAATGGGGGTTGTTAGGCCCAATAGATCTATCTTTAGGATTCGCGTCAATTAGGAACAGAACCTCTCGTCTGCCTAATTCTTAGGTTACCAAGCTAAAAGGGGTGATATTCGGTTTAATAATACAACCATAGAATGTAGTTTCGAGTACTTGTGTCTATTTTGTAAAACATTTAAAAAGCTGCATGTATTCTCATCCCAAAAATATTAGATAGTAAAAATGGGACTATAACTCACTTTTACAGATTTTCAATTCGTCGAGATTTAAACTTGGCCACGGGTTGATTCACGAACCTATAACAAATATATATATATATATATATATATATATATATATATATATATATATATATATATATATATATATATATATATATATATATATATATCAAAATATGATCGAAATATATTCACAACATTTTTATTACGTGTTGACTTTTTAAGTTGTTAAATTAGCAGTCCAACGTTAGTAGTCTACAATTAGTAGTTCACAGTTAATAGTACAGAAATAAATCAATATATATTATCTCGAATCAATCCATGACCTAGTGTATACAAGTCTCAGATTCGATCACAACTCAAGGTATATATATTATTTTAGAATCAACCTCAACCCTGTATAGCTAACTCGAACATTACCGCATATAGAGTGTCTATGGTTGTTCCAAATAATATATATAGATGACATCGACATGATATGTCAAAACATTGTATACGTGTCTATGGTCTATCAAGATTACATAATATATGTTAGAATACATGTATAATATAATATAAGTTAGTTAAGTTATGGTTAGTATAGGTTTGTTACAAAGTTTCACGTAGCTAAAATAAGCAAAAATATCCAATTTTGTTTTACCCATAACTTCTTCGTTTTAAATCCGTTTTGAGTGAATCAACTTGCTATGGTTTCAGAATGAACTGAAATTTATGAAACTAAACAAGAAAAGTTTAAGTTTATAGTCGGAAATACAAGTTACAAGTCATTTTTGTAAGAGGTAGTCATTTTCGTCGAAAGAACGACATCTTGATGACCATTTTGAAAAACATACTTCCACTTTGAGTTTAACCATGATTTTTGGATATAGTTTCATGTTCATAATAAAAATCATTTTCCCAGAAGAACAACTTTTAAATCAAAGTTTATCATAGTTTTTAATTATCTAACCCAAAACAGCCCCTGGTTTCACTACGGCGGCGTATGTCCGGTTTTACGGTGTTCTTCGTGTTTCCAGGATTTAAATCATTAAGTTAGCATATCATATAGATATAGAACATATGTTTAGTAGATTTTAAAAGTTAAGTTAGAAGGATTAACTTGGTTTGTGAACAAGTTTAGAATTAACTAAACTATGTTCTAGTGATTACAAGTTTAAATCTTCAAATAAGATAGTTATATATATATGAATCGAATGATGTTATGAACATCATCACTACCTCAAGTATAGTAGGTAAACCTACTGGAAATGATGAGGAATTAACTTGAGCTTCAAAGGATGTTTGATGGCTTGGAAGTTCTTGAAGTAGAATCATGACACGAAAACAAGTTCAAGTAAGATTACTACTTGAATTAAGATTGTTATAGTTATAGAAATTGAATCAAAGTTTGAATATGAGGATTACCTTGAATTAGAAAGAAAAAATTACTGAGATAATTTGAATGTTCCTGATCTTTCAAGTGTTCTTGGAGTAGGTAGTTAGAGAGGATTTGTATATGAAATTATAGAATGGAAATGATGTAGTAAATGATGGTGGTGGTGGCGTGATTTTATCATGGAAATAAAGGCTCCTCATTTTGTTATTTTGTGTAATAATTCATACTTGAAGACAAGTAATGGTTCCCACATGTTGGTTAATCATTTAAGGCTGCTAAGAGCTGATCATTGAAGTGTATATACCAATAGTATATACACATAGAAGCTGAGTATTGTACTAGTACGAATACGGATTGAATACGAGTAAATAGTGTTTACTCTAGTAAATAGTTTTTACTATAGCAAATAGTTTTTACTGTAGCAAATAGTATTTTACTGTAACAATAGTATTTTACTGTAGCAAAGCGAAAATTTACTGTAGCAAATAGTATTTTACTGTAGCAAATAGTGTTTTACTTGTACATCTTTGATTTAATTGTATTTCTTCTTATATAGATATATAAAATAAAAACTTACATCATTAAAAAAAACGATTATATAATTATCACAAGTTATGACGTTCGTGAATAATCAGGCAAACTGGGTGGTCAATTGTCTACATAAACTCATTTCAATTAATCAAGTCTTAACAAGTTTGATTGCTTAACATGTTGGAAACATTTATTCATATAAATATTAATATCATATAATATATAATCATGGAAAAGTTTGGGTCACTACATTACCTACCCGTTAAATAAATTTCGTTCCGAAATTTCAGGCAGTAGGTGATGTTGGAGTATCTTCTGGAAATAAGTGTGGGAATTTCTTCTTCATCTGATCTTCACGCTCCCAGGTGAACTCGGGTCCCTTACTAGCATTCCATCGAACCTTAACGATTGGTATCTTGTTTTGCTTTAATCCTTTAACCTCACGATCCATTATTTCGACGGGTTCTTCAATGAATTGAAGTTTTTCATTGATTTGGATTTCGTCTAAAGGAATAGTGAGATCTTCTTTGGCTAAACATTTCTTCAGATTTGATACGTGAAAAGTATCATGTACGCCGGCGAGTTGATGAGGTAATTCAAATCGGTAAGCTACTGATCCGACACGATATATAATCTTGAATGGTCCAATGTACCTTGGATTCTGTTTCCCCCGTTTACCAAATCGAACAACACCTTTCCAAGGTGATACCTTAAGCATGACCATGTCACCAATTTCAAATTCTATATCTTTTCTTTTACTGTCCGCGTAGCTCTTTTGTCGACTTTGGGCGGTTTTCAACCGTTGTTGAATTTGAATAATTTTCTCGGTAGTTTCTTGGATTATTTCTGGACCCGTAATTTATCTATCCCCCACTTCATTCCAACAAATCGGAGACCTGCACTTTCTGCCATAAAGTGCCTCAAACGGTGCCATCTCAATACTCGAGTGGTAACTGTTGTTGTAGGAAAATTCTGCTAACGGTAGATGTTGATCCTAACTGTTTCCAAAATCAATAACACATGCTCGTAGCATGTCTTCAAGAGTCTGTATCGTCCTTTCACTCTGCCCATCGGTTTGTGGATGATAGGCAGTACTCATATCTAGATGAGTTCCCAATGGTTGTTGTAACGTTTGCCAAAACCTTGAAACAAATCTACCGTCCCTCGAATAGGTTCTTTGTCCTTTCTACTTAAGGCGTCGGCTACCACATTTGCCTTCCCCGGGTGGTAACGAATCTCAAAATCGTAATCATTTAACAGCTCAATCCACCTACGTTGCCTCGTGTTAGTTGTTTTTGATCAAATATATGTAGGAGACTTTTGTGATCGGTATATATGGTACATTTGACCCCATATAGATAGTGCCTCCATATCTTTAATGCAAAAACAGCAACGCCTAATTCCAAATCATGAGTCGTATAATTCTGCTCATGAATCTTCAATTGTCTGGATGCATAAGCAATTACCTTCTTTCGTTGCATTAAAACACAACCGAAACCTTGCTTTGAAGCGTCACAATAAATCACAAAATTATCATTCCCTTCAGGTAATGACAATATAGGTGTTGTAGTTAACTTTTTCTTTAACAATTGAAATGCTTTTCTTGTTCATCCTTCCATTCAAATTTCTTCCCTTTATGCGTTAAAGCAGTCAAGGGTTTTGCTATTTTGGAAAAATCTTGGATGAATCTTCTGTAATAACCAGCCAATCCTAAAAAGTGGCGTATCTGCATCGGAGTTTTCAGTGTTTCGCATTTCTCAACGGTTTCAATCTTTGCCGGATCAACCTGAATACCTTCTTTGCTCACTATGTGACCAAGGAATTGAACTTCTTTCAACCAAAATGCACACTTTGAAAACTAAGCGTACAGTTTTTCCTTCCTCAGCAATTCTAGCATTTTTCTCGAATGTTCTCCATGCTCTTGATTATTCTTGGAGTAAATAAGTATGTCATCGATGAAGACAATGACAAACTTATCAAGATATGGCCCACACACTCGATTCATGAGGTCCATGAATATAGCTAGTGCGTTAGTCAAACCAAAAGGCATAACCCTAAACTCATAATGATCGTAACGTGTCCTAAAAGCAGTCTTTGGGATATCCTCCTCCTTCACCCGCATTTGATGATACCCAGAACGTAAATCAATTTTCGAATAAACTGACGAACCTTGCAGTTGATCAAATAAGTCATCAATTCTCGGCAATGGATAATGGTTCTTGATGGTAACTTTGTTCAACTCTCGGTAGTCAATACACAATCTAAATGTACCATATTTCTTGTTGACAAACAAAACAGGAGCTCCCCATGGTGATGTGCTTGGTCGAATGAAACCACGTTCCAAAAGTTCTTGTAATTGACTTTGTAATTCCTTCATTTTGCTGGGTGCGAGTCTGTAAGGAGCACGAGCTATTGGTGCAGCTCCTGGTACAAGGTCTATTTGAAATTTAACAGATCGGTGTGGAGGTAGTCCCGGTAATTCTTTCGGAAATACATCGGGAAATTCTTTTGAGACGGGAACATCACTGATGTTCTTTTCTTCGGGGTTTGACTTCCTCGATGTGTGCTAGAATGACATAGCAACCTTTTCTTATTAGTTTTTGCACCTTAAAACTACTAATAAGATTTAACTTCGCGTTGCTCTTTTCTCCGTACACCATTAAGGGTTTTCCTTTTTCACGTACAATGCGAATTGCATTTATGTAACATACAACCTCTGCTCTCTCCTTTTTCAACCAGTCCATGCCAATTATCACATCAAAACTCTCTAACTCTACCGGTATCAAATTAATCTTAAATGTTTCGCCAACCAGTTTAATTTCTCGATCTTGACATATTTTATCCGCCGTAATAAACTTACCGTTTGCTAATTTGAGTAAAAACTTATTATCCAAAGGCGTTAATGGACAACTTAATTTGGCACAAAAATCTCTACTCATATAGCTTCTATCCGCACCCGAATCAAATAAAACATAAGCAGGTTTATCGTCAATAAGAAACGTACCCGTAACAAGCTCCGAGTCTTCTTGTGCTTCTATCGCATTAATGTTGAAGACTCTTCCTCATCCTTGACCACTAGTACTCCCTTGGTTTGGACACATATTTTTGTAATGGCACTTCTTCTCTCATCCGAAACAAGTAATGTCGGCATAATTTGCTCCGGCATTATTTGTTCCTTTAGCCATTGATCCGTAGATTTTGCACTTCGTCGCACTATGGCCCTTTTTGTTACACTTAGTACATAATGCCGTACAGTACCCATGCGGATGGTATCCTTCACACCTCTGGCACGGTTTCTGCCCCTTATTGTTATTGCTGGGATTGTTGTTGTTGTGGTTGTTATTGTTGTTGGAACGGTTGTTGTTGTTGAGATGGTTGTTGTTGCTTTTGTTTTTGCGAAAAATGGTGCGATTGTAGTTGTGATTGTTAGGTTGACTGTTGAAGCGATAGTTACTGTTGTTGTGTTGGTGACCCTTGTCACTGTTTTCTTCCCACTTCCTCTTGACTTGTTTTATTTTGGCCTCCTCAGCCGCCTGCTCTTTAATCCTCCCCTCGATCTGATTTATAAGTTTGTGAGCCATTCGACTTGCCTTTTGCATTGAGGTAGGCGCGCTCGCACTCGCATCCTCCTGAAATTTCTCTGGTAACCCTTTTACAAACGCATCGATCTGCTCTTCTTCATCTTCGAACACTCTTGGACACAATAAACACAACTCTGTGAATCGTTGTTCGTATGTGGTAATATCGAATCCTTGCGCTCGCAATTCTCTAAGCTCTGTCTTGAGCTTATTGACTTCATTTCTGGGACGGTACTGCTCATTCATCAAGTGTTTGAATGCTGACCACGGTAGTGCATAAGCAGCATCTTTTCTCACCTGTTCAAGATAGGTGTTCCACCAAGTTAACGCAGTACCTGTGAAGGTATGCGTGGCGTACTTAACCCTATCTTCTTCGGCACATTTGCTTATTGCAAACACAGATTTGACCTTCTCGTCCATCGTTTCAGTCCGACTGGTCCTTCAGTTCCATCAAATTCCAGAGGTTTACAGGCAGTGAAAGCCTTGTAGGAGCATCCTACACGGTTTCCTGTGGAGTTAACTCCACTGCTAGACCCAGAGTTATTATTGTTGTTTTGGATCGCAGCCTGAACTGCGACTATGTTTGCAGCAAGGAATGTACGGAAATCTTCCTCGCTCATATTCAAGTTCTGCCTAGTAGTCGGTTCCATTTCCTTCAAAAATAGCCAAAAGAATTGAGTTAATCATATAGAATTACGAGAGTAGTCAATAGTATTTCGTAGCATAATATGAACTTATTTATAAAAGCTTTTTCTTCATATTAGCGCTTTATAAGTTTTAATTCGGGTAGTACCTACCCGTTAAGTTCATACTTAGTAGCTAATATACAATTCAACTATTAAAATTCTATATGAAAAACTGATTACAATAATATTACGTTCAAACTTTTATACAATATTTTACAAACGTACAATATCGTTATTTTACACATAACATAAAATATAGCACATAATAACTTTGATACAAAGCAGCTGTGAAGACAATTCTAGTTTAACGCAAGTCGTTCAGCAAAGGCAATAAAGACACGTAATTTATAGGTCCAGAAGCAAGTCATGCATTCGAGTTTTACTAGTATTATTTCCCATCCTTGGTCTTGTGGAACATAACCGTTGTGACCGTTGGCTAGGCAGCATGTTGTAACATCGTCAAAAGGACGAGGGTTACGTAATGCCCAACAGCCCCGTAACAATCTAAAAACCTTGTTTCTCACCCCAACTACCGAATCCGTCACTTGTGGGAATGTTTTATTTAACAGTTGTAATCCGATGTTCTTTTTCTCACTTTGGTGAGAAGCGAACATCACTAACCCGTAAACATAACATGCTTCTTTATGTTGCATGTTAGAAGCTCTTTCTAAAGAACGAAGTCCTATGTTGGGATATGTGGAGTCAAAATAGGTTCTTAACCCGTAGCGTAAAATTGCATTTGGGTTCCCCGCACTTAATGCTTTAAAGAAAACACGGCTTAACTTAAAGTCTCCCCAATGTGATATACCCCATCTTTCAAAGGAAAACCTTTTATAAACTAAGACATGCTTGGAACGTCTTTCAAATGTTCGACAAACTAATTTCGCCGTAAATAATTGTGCCAATGAATTCTGACCGACTAAAGACAAGATTTCATCAATCATATCCCCTGGTAGGTCTTCTAAAATTTTCGGTTATCTATCCTTAACGTCCATTGTGTGTTTTTATACTGTAAAATAGACTAGGATTAGATTCGTAAAAGATAATTAAAAAATAATACAAGCAATTTTTACATATAACATAAAAGTACAAGCACACTATATTACATATATTACATCGCATGATTACAACTCTTTATTCCGACTCACTTGTTTCTTCCTCCTCGGACTTGGGTCGTTTCGCTAATTTCCTAGGGATACCTGGTGCTCCTCTAATAAGAGCCGTCATTTTCACAAATGGTTTAGAAAAACCTGGTGGCTTAGATGTTCCCGGGTTATAGTTAAAATTTAAGAAATACGGGTGTTTACGATATATCCCATCGGGATATTTCATGTTAACATAAAGTTCATCGGTTTTGGACTCGAGTTTTTCTATTTTGATAGCTTTTCCCTTATTATTTTCTTTTGCCTTATTAAATTGAGCCGGGGTAATTTATATAACATCATCGGTATCCTCGTCGGGACCCGATTCATCGGAAAATTGATAATCTTCCCAATATTTTTCCTCCTCGGCGGAGACACCGCAAACCATTTTTAACTTTGGACCATTAATTGATGATTTTCTTTTATTTAACTATTTTTCTATGGTTCCTAATATTTCTCCCTTCGGAACCTCTTCTTCTTCCGGTTCCTCTTCTTCCGGTTCCTCTTCTTCCGGTTTCTCTTATTCCGGAATTTGTGAATCTTCCCAAAATACATTCGACTCTTCATTATTATTGGGTGAGTCGATGGGATTTGTACTAGAGGTAGACATCTATCACACAATAGCAAGCACGTTAAGAGATTAATATATCACATAATAATTACATGTTAACAATATATAGTTTCCAACAAACGTGTTAAGCAATCGTTTTTAAATAAAAATACGATCGAAGTCCAGACTCACTAATGCATCCTAACAAACTCAGTTAGATACACTAATGCAAATTTCTGGTTCTCTAAGACCAACGCTTGGATACCAACTGAAATGTCCTGTTCATATTAATTATAAATGTTTCATATTAATTGGTTTCGTTGCGAGGTTTTGACCTCTATATGAGACGTTTTTCAAAGACTGCATTCGTTTTTAAAACAAACCATAACCTTTATTTTATCGATAAAGGTTTATTAGACATAACAAAGATTATCAAGTGATGATAATCTAAAATACACTTTTTCACACGTCCGTTACATAATGGATTACAATAATATTATACAACAATTTATTTTCCGAATGCAGTTTTTAAACAATATTATACAAGCATGCTGACTCCAAATCTTGTCTTTAACTAGCATGCAACAGCGGAAGCGCTTGATAATCACCTGAGAATAAACATGCTTAAAATATCAACAAAAATGTTGGTGAGTTATAGGTTTAGCCTATATATATATATATATATATATATATATATATATATATATATATATATATATATATATATATATATATATATATATATATATATATATATATATATATATATATATCAAATTATAATAATAGACCACAAGATTTTCATATTTATAAGCAGAACCTCTCGTCTGCATAAAGATAAAATCATTCATATGAATTGAACACCTGGTAACCGACATTAACTTTAATGCATAGAATATCCCCAAACAGAACCTCTCGTCTGTATAATAATAATCTCAAAGTACTAAAGCCATCCATAACCTGAATGGGGGTTGTTAGGCCCAATAGATCTATCTTTAGGATTCTCGTCAATTAGGAACAGAACCTCTCGTCTGCCTAATTCTTAGGTTACCAAGCTAAAAGGGGTGATATTCGGTTTAATAATCCAACCATAGAATGTAGTTTTGAGTACTTGTGTCTATTTTGTAAAACATTTAAAAAGCTTCATGTATTCTCATCCCAAAAATATTAGATAGTAAAATTGGGACTATAACTCACTTTCACAGATTTTCAATTCGTCGAGATTTTAACTTGGCCACGGGTTGATTCAGGAACCTATAATATATATATATATATATATATATATATATATATATATATATATATATATATATATATATATATATATATATATATATATATAATGAATATTGTCTCTTATTTGTGGCATGCGGTTTTAGTCTTAATTAATGTAATAGGTAGTTTACTTGTTATGTTATTACTTAGTTTATCCATGGTAAATGTAACTTACCATGTCAAGTTACCACTTGGAGGTTGCTAGTATAAAAGCAACCTCCCACTCTTATTTGTAGCTAGTTGAGTTAACTAGTGTGTGTAATCTTAATATTATTCTCTCAATTATCTCTCATGCTAGTTCTTGTACATCTTCACTACCAAAACCTATAAACACTTAATATAAACCGATCGGACCCTCGAATTGGGGCTAACAATTGGTATCAGAGCGGGTCTAAGCTCTTTGCATAGAAGATCCGTTGCTCGAAGGTCTCCATCGCGTTTTTGAAGTGTTTGTGCTCTATTTCGATTTAGGTACCAAATAACTCAACTCATTTTTTATGTTATTCTTGTTGGTTTGATACTTGTCTCATACAATATATGCTTGTTAAACCTCTTGAATTTCTCCCTAAAACCCACTGATTAAACAAAATATTTTGGACTTATATGTGTGCTTAAACTTGTTATATGTGTAGTTCAATATTTAGTTTATGATTGATTCTGTGATCGAACACTGCTTAGAACACTAATAGACTAATTTTCGGATTAAAAGAGTGAGTTTTAATAAATAAATAAAAAAAATATTATTACTGCCCGAATTGATTTATTTTGTGTTCTAAAACTGTTATTGTGTTATTTTGTTGCTCGAAAAACTGCTATTGTGCATATTTGTGATCGAAAATCTGTGTAGTCTGCTCGAGAACCCCATATTGGTGCTCGAAAGCCTTAGAAAACGTGCTCTAAAACTTGGTTGTTGTGCCCGAAAACCTTAAAATTTTGGCTCCAAAACTCTAAACTTTGACTTGGTTTTGGCTCCAAAACTTTGCCCGTTGGACAAACCCACCGAAAACCATATATCCATTGGATATTTCAGAAAGTTGGTGAAAAGTACAAAAGAACAAAGGGATGTGTAAGGGTGCACGTGATTTGTCATAAAGTTGGTGAAAATTTTAAAAGTCAAACCTTTGAAATATTTTGAAAAGGTTTCAATATTTTCGTTAAAGTTTCAAAAGAGTTAATGTATGAAAACCTTAAGCTTTGCTCGAAAATCTGACAAAACAGTGCTCAAAACCATCCATCCTGCTCAAAAACCTTGTACAAAAACTTGCTCGAAAATCCCTCTCTAAAAGTTGCTCGAAAACAGTGATCGAAAAACCTGCTCGAAAAACTTCCTGCTGCTCGAATACTTACTCTGCTCGAATACCTTGCCGCTGCTCGAAAAACCACCTGCTCGAAAACCACCTTGTTGCTCTAAAAGATCCTGCTCAAAAAATTGTTTGAAACCATCTGCTCGAAAACTTTACATAAAAACCTCCTGCTCAAAAACTATTGCACGGATACATCCTGCCCAAAAACCTTCTGCCAGAACCCCTTATAAAGTTCGGAAAAAAAAAGCTCATTTTTACGCGAGATTTAAATTTTCAAGAAAACGTGAGTGAAATTTAAATTTTTCCTTGGATTAAAAAGCTCATTTTTACGCGTGATTACAGAAAAGTTTTCGGCCCCGAAAATCACCCAGAAACGCACAATTTTGAACGAAATTTCACTAAAATTTTTCGGAAATTTCAAAAAAAATTTCTCAACCTCCCGGACACTCATACGTTCATATCCCAAAAGTTTACGACATTAATTCTTGTTTGAAAATTTTGGAGGGAAATCCAAATAGTGCACTTAACGGTCAATTAACAAACACTTAACGAAAATTTACGAAAACCAACGAAACCTCATTTTCAAAATTTGATTCACGTGAATCGTATTTTGAGGGGGAGAAAAGTGATATTTCTTAAGTTTATTTGTCATTTCGTGGTTTGCTGGTAAACCTTGTCTGTCCTGACCTACTTGTTGAACACCCGTCCTGTTAACATGGCAAATCGTGATGATCATGTGTCCTCTAATGTTGAGGAAGAGGTACAAATATACACTGATATTACTCATGAATATTACAAATCTGTGCATAATAATTTTTTGTCTATATCTGATGTATTGCAAACTTGTCCTGCACCACCTCTTGATCAAAATGATTCAATTGCATGTAGCTCTGCTTTTCGTACCCCACTCCCACCTGTCCAAATGAAACTGCCCATTAAACCTGGATCTGTGCCTTTTAATGATGAATGTGTGTTTCCTATATTACCTGATATGTATGTAGACAACTTTGCCAAGATGAATAGAGACCTTAGATCATTTGCTAGTCAAATTAGCGAACTCAAAAATGAGAACTCTAGGTTGAAATCTGAATTGGAAATGAAAGTGTCAAATCATACTTATTTGAAAATAAAACAAGATCTAGCTGACAAAGTAACTGAATTAAGAGAGCTAGAAAGTAGTGTGAAACCCCTACGGATAGAAAGGACAGATTTTAAACTGAGGAATGCAATTCTTACGGAAAAAGTTAACAACGATGAAAAAGAACTTAAGAAGTTTAATGATTCTAAGAAACTTTTCTTAGAGACTGTAGAACAGAACACTAGAAAGCCTTTGAGTGATATGGCCGAGAAGACTTCTGAATGCTCTAAGTTAGTTACAGAAAATTTAGACTTGAAAACCCAACTAAGTTTACTTGAAGAAAAACTTTACAGAACTGACCAAGCTAAAGTAGTCTTAGATGGCCACATTTCTAAACAAGCTCTGTTCTTGAATCGACCCAAAAACTCCTACCAAAAACACCAGGGGTTAGGGTTTGAAAATCCTCAAACACAGTCCAAGATCTCCAAAGCCGAACCTTGTTTATATGATGGTAGATACATTAAGATAGGTTTGCCAGAGAGACTCACTTTTGCAAATGAAAGTAAGATTGAGGAGAGAATAGCCAATCGATCAACAAAAATGAAACGTGAGGTGTCATTAATTTATGACAAAATAAATGCAAATTACATGAGAAAATATGGTTCATATTATAACACACCTCTCGATTTATTCAATGATTTTGAAAGTTTGAATGCTCAAAATAGTCCTAAAAAGCGTATAATCTATTTACCAACCTTGGTTTTAGAAAGATACATCATCAGTCTGGAGGACGAACTTGATCAAAACAAACCAATCATGATCATGAAAAAGACGACTCAACATTTGAGGGGGAGCAAAAGAGGTTTACACAAGATAAATTCAAGCTACTTTCAATTCAAAAAAATGGTCGAAAGTTAAAGATCAAGACCTCATCTCCCGAACCAAAGAGGAAGACAAAATAAGTCAACCATGACACTCCCTGATCAGTTCATCCTATGTGCAAGTTCGTGTTCAAAGTTGGCAGCACCAAAAGCGTCATAGCTTCAAACCGAAATCAATGCCCAGAAGAAGGCTGCACAAGAAACTACAAGAAAATGATCAAAGGAGGGTTACATCTATTGAAAACTCCATGCAAAGAACTAATGGTTGACAATCAAGAAGAAGACCGTTGACAACGGGAAGACTGTTGACAATCAACACTATTTTGAAAACCCCATGCCAAGGGGGAGATTGTTGACAATGAATAATGTATCTTATTTGTGGCATGCGGTTTTAGTCTTAATTAATGTAATAGGTAGTTTACTTGTTATGTTATTACTTAGTTTATCCATGGTAAATGTAACTTACCATGTCAAGTTACCACTTGGAGGTTGCTAGTATAAAAGCAACCTCCCACTCTTATTTGTAGCTAGTTGAGTTAACTAGTGTGTGTAATCTTAATATTATTCTCTCAATTATCTCTCATGCTAGTTCTTGTACATCTTCACTACCAAAACCCATAAACACTTAATATAAACCGATCGAACCCTCGAATTGGGGCTAACATATATATATATATATATATATATATATATATATATATATATATATATATATATATCAAAATATGATCGAAATATATTCACAACATTTTTATTACGTGTTGACGTTTTAAGTTGTTAAATTAGCAGTCCAACGTTAGTAGTCCACAATTAGTAGTTCACAGTTAATAGTACAGAAATAAATCGATATATATTATCTCGAATCAATCCACGACCCAGTGTATACAAGTCTCAGACTCGATCACAACTCAAGTTATATATATTATTTTGGAATCAACCTCAACCCTGTATAGCTAACTCGAACATTACCGCATATAGAGTGTCTATGGTTGTTCCAAATAATATATATAGATGACGTCGACATGATATGTCAAAACATTGTATACGTGTCTGTGGTCTATCAAGATTACATAATATATGTTAGAATACATGTATAATACAATATAAGTTAGTTAAGTTATGGTTAGTATAGGTTTGTTACAAAGTTTCACGTAGATAAAATAAGTAAAAATATCCAATTTTGTTTTACCCATAACTTCTTCGTTTTAAATCCGTTTTGAGTGAATCAAGTTGCTATGGTTTTATAATGAACTAAAATTTATGAAACTAAACAAGAAAAGTATAAGTTTATAGTCAGAAATACAGGTTACAAGTCGTTTTTGTAAGAGGTAGTCATTTCCGTCGAAAGAACGACATCTTGATGACCATTTTAAAAAACATACTTCCACTTTGAGTTTAACCATGATTTTTGGATATAGTTTCATGTTCATAAGAAATATCATTTTCCTAGAAGAAAAACTTTTAAATCAAAGTTTATCATAGTTTTTAATTATCTAACCCAAAACAGCCCCCGGTTTTACTACGACGGCGTATGTCCGATTTTACGGTGTTCTTCGTGTTTCCAGGTTTTAAATCATTAAGTTAGCATATCATATAGATATAGAACATGTGTTTAGTTGATTTTAAAAGTTAAGTTAGAAGGATTAACTTAGTTTGCGAACAAGTTTAAAATGAACTAAACTATGTTCTAGTGATTACAGGTTTAAATCTTCGAATAAGATATATATATATATATATATATATATATATATATATATATATATATATATATATGAATCGAATGATGTTATGAACATCATCACTACCTCAAGTATAGTAGGTAAACCTACTGAAAATGATGAGAAATTAACTTGAGCTTCAAAGGATCTTTGATGATTTGGAAGTTCTTGAAGTAGAATCATGACACGAAAACAAGTTCAAGTAAGATTACTATTTGAATTAAGATTGTTATAGTTATAGAAATTGAATCAAAGTTTGAATATGAGTATTACGTTGAATCAGAAAGAAAAAATTACTGTGATAATTTGGATGTTCCTAATCTTTCAAGTGTTCTTGGAGTAGGTAATTAGAGAGGATTTGTATGTGAAATTATAGAATGGAAATGATGTAGTAAATGATGGTGGTGGTGGCGTGATTTTATCATGGAAACAAAGGCTCCTCATTTTGTTATTTTGTGTAATAATTCATACTTGAAGACAAGTAATGGTTCTCACATGTTGGTTAATCATTTAAGGCTGCTAAGAGCTGATCATTGAAGTGTATATACCAATAGTATATACACATAGAAGCTGAGTATTGTACGAGTACGAATACGGATTGAATATGAGTAAATAGTGTTTACTGTAGTAAATAGTGTACTGTAGCAAATAGTATTTTGCTGTAGCAAATAGTATTTTGCTATAGCAAATAGTTTTTTTGCTGTAGCAAATAGTATTTTACTGTAGCAAATAGTATTTTACTGTAGCAATCGAAAATTTTACTGTAGCAAATAGCGTTTTACTGTAGCAAATAGTGTTTTACTTGTACATCTTTGATTTAATTGTATTTCTTCTTATATAGATATATAAAATAAAAACTTACATCATAAAAAAAAAAAACGATTATATAATTATCACAAGTTATGACATTCGTGAATCATCAGGCAAATTGGGTGGTCAATTGTCTACATAAACTCATTTCAATTAATCAAGTCTTAACAAGTTTGTTTGCTTAACATGTTGGAAACATTTATTCATGTAAATATTAATCTCATATAATATATAATCATGGAAAAGTTCGGGTCACTACAGTTTTACCTTGCTTTATTAAATTGGGCCGGGGTAATTTCTATCACTTCATCGGAATCCTCATCGGGATCCGATTCCTCAGAAAATTGGTAATCTTCCCAATATTTTTCTTCCTCGGCGGAGACACCATCAACCATTTTTAACTTTAGTCCATTGGTTGAGGATTTTTCCTTATTCAACTGTTTCTTTGTGATTTTTAACACTTCCTCCTCTGAATCTTCTTCTTCTGGTTCTTCTTTTTCTTCCGGTTCTTCCACTTCTGTTCTTCTTCTTCCGGTTCTTTTGGAATTTGTGAATCTTCCCAAATTACATCCGACTCATCATTGTTATTAGGTGAGTCGGTGGGATTGGTGCTAGAAGTAGACATCTAACATACATTAACTACCTCATTAGTAACATACCACATAATATTTACATGTCAAAATATATAGTTTCCAACAAAAATATTAAGCAATCGTTTTTAAAACAGACACGGTCGAAGTCCAGACTCACTAATGCATCCTAACAAACTCGGTTAGACACACTAATGCAAATTTCTGGTTCTCTAAGACCAACGCTCTGATGCCAACTGAAATGCCCCGTTCATATCGATAATAAACGTTTCATATTAATTGGTTTCATTGCGAGGTTTTGACCTCTGTATGAGACGTTTTTCAAAGACTGCATTCGTTTTTAAAACAAACCATAACCTTTATTTTATCGATAAAGGCTTAAAAGACATAACGTAGATTACCAAATAATGATAATCAAAAGTACAACGTTTACATACAAGCATGCTGACTCCAATTCTTGTCTTTAATTAGCATGTAACAGCGGAAGCTCTTAATAATCACCTGAGAATAAACATGCTTAAAAACGTCAACAAAAATGTTGGTAAGTTATAGGTTTATCCTATATCATAAATTGTAATTAATAGGGCACAAGATTTCATTTTTCATAAACATCATCTCGTACATGCATTTCTCAAACTGCATAAAGATAAAAATCATTCATATGGTGAACACCTGGTAACCGGCCTTAACAAGATGCATATAGAATATCCCCATCATTCCGGAACTCTCATCAATTATGATAAATTCGAAGTACTAAAGCATCCGTAACCCATATGGGGCTTGTTGGGCCCGATAGATATATCTTTAGGATTCGCGTCAATTGGTGGCAATTATAATAAACACCAATTCTTAGGCTACCAAGCTAAAAGGGGCAATATTCGGTCTAATAATCCAACCATAGAATCTAGTTTCAAGTACTTGTGCCTATTTTGTAAAACATTTATAAAATTGCATGTATTCTCATCCCAAAAATATTTGATATTAAAAGTGGGACTATAACTCACTTTCACAGATTTTCAATTCTTCGGAAATTAGACTTGGCCACGGGTTGATTCACGAACCTATAACAAATATATAAATATTTATCAAGGTATGATAGAAATATATTCACATCATATTTTTATTTACGTGTTGACGAATTAAGTTGTCAAGTTAGCAGTCCAACGTTAGTAGTCCATAATTAGTAGTCCAATGTTAGTAGTACATATATAATTCAAAATATCACCCGGTAATAATCAAAACATAGTGTACACGTATTGTATAAGACTCAATCATGACCCATGATACTGCTATTGTAGTTACACGTATTGTGTATGTCGGTCTTTCGATTTATCTGACGTATTGTGTAACTAATGTCTTAACAAATCAAGATTACATGATATTGTCTCGGACTTATCCGAGACTAGTATATTACATGGAAATACTCATGACATGTTAGAATACATGTATAATACAAGAAAAGTTAGCTAGGATATGGTTAGTATAGATTTTAATGAATTAATCCCGTAATCATTTTAGTCATTTCTAAGCAATATTGTTTTGCCCATAACTTCTTCATTACAAATCCGTTTTGAGTGAATAAAATTACTATGGTTTCGTAACAAACTTAAATTTGTGAAACTAAACTGATAAGTAGTGGTTTAATTTCGGATTTGCAGGTTACAAGTCGGTTTTGAAAGAGGTAGTCATTTTCGTCGAAAGAACGACATCTTGATGACCATTTTGAAAAACATACTTCTATTTTGAGTTTAACCAAGATTTTTAGATATAGTATAATATTCATATGAAATATCATTTTCCCAGAAGAACAACATTTAAATCAAATATTATCATAGTTTTTAATTATCTAACCCAAAACAGCCCCCGATTTTACTACGACGGCGTATGTCCAGTTTTACGGTGTTCATTGTTTTTCCAAGTTTTAAATTATTAAGTTAGCATATCATATAGATATAAAACATGTGTTAAGCTGTTTTTTTAAAGTCAAGTTAGAAGGATTAACTTTGTTTGCGAACAAGTTTAGAATTAACTAAACTATGTTCTAGTGTTTACAATTTATTTTTATCGAATAAGATAGTTATATAAGTATGAATCGAACAATGTTATGAACATCATCACTACCTAAGGTAAACCTACTAGAAATGATGAGAAATAAACTTGAGCTTCAAAGTATCTTTGATGGCTTGGAAGTTCTTGAAGTAGAATCATGACACGAAAACAAGTTCAAGTAAGAACACTACTTGAATTAAGGTAGTTATGTTTATAATTTTTAATCAAAGCTTACATATAGTTATTACCTTGATTTAGAAAGATAACCTACTGAGAAAGATGAAGGTTTCTTGATCTTGGAAGTGTTCTTGGAATTGGTTAAAAATTAGAAAGAAATCTTTTTGAAATCGAATGACTAATTTGATGTGTTCTTGAGTGATTCTTTCTATGGTGTTCAAGTCTTGTTTCTTGGTGTAGTTTATGATCAATATAAATGTTGTGTTGCTGAAAGTTTGAATGCTCTTGAGTAGGTGATTATAGAGTGAAATTAGAGAGCAATTGAACTTGAAAATGGATTGATGTATGTATGTGTGAAAATCACGACTTGCATGCATGATTATATGCAAGTTGTGATTTGTTATTTAGTGTAATAATTCAACTAATGGCCAACATGATCAATCATCCATGCTAGAGAACAAAAGTAGCTGATTAGGAGCTAATTATTGAGTGTATATACCAATAGTATATACATCTAGAAGCTGGGTATAATACGAGTACGAATACTGAAAGAATACGAGTAGAATTAGATTGGTTAAGGCGTTCGATTGGATACGAGTAAAATTGGAATCCTCCCGTTGCCTTAAATGAAATACAAGTCAAGGCGTTCGATTGGATTTCGAAAAGATCGAAGCGAAGGAAATTAGATTGGTTATCTTGGTTAAACGATCCAAGTTCATATCTCAACATAGCATAATCTTCATTTCTTTTTCGTGTAATTCTTGTTTCTTTGTGTGTATTTCTTTGATTTGGTTTGCTCACTTCGCAAACCATTGTGAACCTTGTATCATTTTGAGATGAATTAATACTACTTGACTTTCAAAAAAAAAAAAAAAAAAAGGTAGAATTCTTGATGAAAATGAATGGGAATGCAATTGTAACCAATTTTGTTAAGTAGAAATATTTATATATATGTCTTGAAGTCTTTCAAAAGTGTATTAATACATCTTAACACACTACATATATATACATTTTAATTGAGTCGTTAAATCATCGTTAGTCGTTACATGCATGCGTTGTTTTGAAACCTTTAAGTTAACGATCTCGTTTAATGCAATTAATCCATTGTTATTATATCTAATGAGATGTTAAATTATTATATTATCATGATAACATAGTGTATTAATATATCTTAATACGATATATATATATATATATATATATATATATATATATATATATATATATATATATATATATATATATATATATATATATATATATATATATTAAGACGTCGTTACAACGATAATCGTTACATATAAACATCGTTTCGAAATCCTTAAGTAAATAGTCTTGTTTTATGTATATAGTTTATTGTTAATATACATAATGAGATACTTAATTATCATTTCATCATATATTACATGATAATATATATATGGACATACATATACATATATATATATATATATATATATATATATATATATATATATATATATATATATATATATATATATATATATATATATATATATTATCATGTAATATATAAGTTATAACGTTCGTGAATCATCGGATAAACTGGGTGGTCAAACGTTTACATAAATTCCGTTTCAATTAATCAAGTCTTTACAAGTTTGATTGCTTAACATGTTGGAAACATTTATTCATGTAAATATTAATCTCATAATATATATATAATCATGAAAAAATTTGGGTTATGACAAGTTCGCCATTAAATCAAATTAAAAAAATTCAAAGATTAACAATTGATAAACGTATTTGCTATGTAAAAATTAAAATTTACAGTAGACTAATACTCCTCCGTATAAGTTAACTAATCCCATTTTTCACACATGGAACAATATACAATATTAAACTACCCGGGTTCAATTTTTGGCTATGTCAAACTGTTTAAAAAGAGAGTGTGACTAGAGAGTGCGCATAATGCGCAATTTACCCGGTACCAGGTCTCGCGCTCGGGGGGCTTGATTACCCGAGGTTTTACCTTCTATGGAGGAGCCAATGTAATCGTTCCTATGAGGGCTTATTTGCTTACCCAAAAAAATATACAATAATAAATAGTTTTATAATTACATTTTATATATATATATATATATATATATATATATATATATATATATATATATATATATATATATATATATATATATATATATATATATATAAGAATTATAAAAAGTTATAAAATATAATTATTTTAAAATTTTGATTTTTGGGGTTGAAGCCGTAATCTTATTTTTAAACCCATTTTAGATTCAGAAACTACTTTATAATTTAGATGTCACTAAAAAACCGAACCAAATGTTATTAGCCAAACCATTTTTTTTTCGAAAAGCAGATATATTACTTCAAACATTAAGATACATGGGGGTATGCTCACAAGAGAAGTATACATGAATGATCAAATAGAAACTCACATTACAGAAGGAAAATGCTAAGGTAGCATCAATCTATCTCACATACTATCTACAAAACAAAACAAGATGGAGTATTGAACCAATTATGCAAATCGCTGTGTTTTCCTTGGATTGGTTGATTTTTTGGGTTGGGCCATTTAATGAACACCCCGATCGACGAAAAATTTCTTTGATTTACTTTAAAATTTTCATATGTAGATAAGTTAGCAATATTTAAAAAGATAAAATATAGCTCAAAAGAAATGACGTTAATGGAACGAATAAACAACAATACCCACTTAAAATAATAGTACATATATGTAGTGACAAAGCTATAAAGTGTCAAAAATTCAATCTTTAAACTATGATAAGTACAAACATAAAGTTATCAAATTACCTTCTAACATTAACTTACCAAAGATATTTCTTTCGTGAAAACTGTCAAGATTTCATCTCTTTATAAAGGTCATAGTTTAAGTTTAATAAATTATTTTTATCAGCGGTATTCGAAGAAGATCGTTTATATCAAATTATTTTGACGTTAAAGGAGTAGAGGTAAATCTTGAAAATTTGTTAAAAACATTTGTAATTGAAGATTCTTTTTCATTACTGATACTTTTCATTTTACAAATTTTTTTTACTATGTCTTGCATCTCTATATAACGAATATTTACCAATGCATGGAATAATTAAACAATAAATGATTCAACTATAATTATTGAACTAAAATAATCATACAATCTAAAATTTAATAGTGTATTAAAAACTCTACAATTTTAAATAACGTAAATTAGTAAATAGAATTGGAATAGTGTTATAAGAATAATAAGATAACTCAAATTTATTTACTCATTAGATATCCGAGAAATTGGTCATAACTTTCTTATTTCAAAAAGTATTTAACAATATGTCATAAAAAAAACGTAGTTGCAAAAATACTTTATGACCACGTATGGTGTGTGCAAGGCTGCATGTGGTGCGTGTTAACGAGGTGTTCACAACGCACTAACCAACATGCGTGTGTGTTGGTCTGTACGTGGTGCGTGTTGCACCTGATAAGAAAAGATTTTCAGAATCAGATTTCATTACATTATACAGATTTTTAGGATAACGTGTTATCTCTTAAAATAGAATACTTTATTATCAGTTATTTTCATCATTCAAACAATCATCTTTCTTCTTCAATATCTCAAAAAACAATGAACCCTCGAAGGATTTTCAACGGAAGAGAGATGTATATCTATGAGTTTTTTGGCGTCAAATAGAAATTCATTAAGATATGATGTTATCTTTTTAATGATTTATGGAGAAACTTACCCCTTACTTATACGAGAATTTTATGCCAATTTTAAGCTCAATGATGACAACACCGTAACCTTTGGACTATTTGAAAACACCTACAGTTGGATGCTAGAGTCGACGGAGCCCTTAGTGTTCTATCTACGGGAATCACCTTTTTCACTTCTCAACGAGTACTCGACGCACTTCCTGACCCATTTTGTTGTCAAAAATTGATAAACGAGATCTTTGGTCCTCAACACACCTTTGATTCCCTCTGTCAAATAACTCTTCATGACCAAATGATAGTTCAGACACTTTGGCCTATGCCATCCATCATTCGGAGCAACATACTTGGACGATCGCTTGAGGATGGCAACATGATTGCCACTGAAATCGCAATGCTTTAGTGCTTACTTGAGCACAAGCACATCAACATAGCCTTTCTCATGGCTAAGCACATGAATGAAGCTCATCATTGCAACAACAAGTCTCTTCTAGTCTTCTATATGACTTTCACCTATATAATATGTTCATACACCTTGAGATCCAGGGTCGTTGCACGGATACCCAGAATATCGTATCTCCTCCTATTCTTGGGGATAAACTTGTCCCTCAAGATCAACTTTGTCTTGTCTATGTGTTCTAAACAATGTTTACCTTATAATACGATGTTTTAATGTGTTTACGAATCGAGTAAATGGTCTTCTAAATCGAAGTTATTCTGAATCGAGTAAACGGGCTTGTAGATCGAAGTTATTACGAATTGAGTAACAAACGAGTATAAAAAATGAAGAATTGCTCGAAATCTGATAAAATAGCACGTTTGCTGCGTGTTTGTGTGGTTTTGTTGCGTTGTGCATTAAAAAGAGACATGCGCGCCATTTAATCAAATAAACACGCAACATACATGTTGCTTAAATTTTGGTGTGTTGTACGAGTAAAATCCAATGTGTTGGATAAATGCTCGGAAACACACACCACACGACCCAATACGCATTATGTGTGGTGCGTTGTCAAGGGGCATATTTGCAATTACGATAACTCGGGGAATTATTATTAAATATTTTGCATTTAAGGGCGGGGCCGGAACATACTGTTGCTCAAAAGGGGTATTTAATCAAAAGAAAAAGTTTACACTAAATTTGTTTTTATCAAAAAATAAGAATTTTTTTTTGTTTACCTCTGCTGGCAATGAAAAATTTATTAAATTTTTACACTCGCCTCATCTGTATCTTACCACAATGTTTAAGGGCATTTTGACCAATTTTCTAATATTGAGTAGTCTCTCTGTTCCATATTAATAATCTAATATTTCATTTTGGGATGTCACAAATTAATAGTCCACTGTCATAAATAGAAAAGAATAAGAAGTGATCTATTATGTCCTTAATGTATGTGGATAAGATTACAGGAAAAAGAAAAGGTAAGGGTAAAACTGGAAATTAAACAGAAAGTACAGTACTTTTATAATATTTTCTTAAATTATGTGTTTTTTGTCTGTGAATTATTAATATGAGACGGATAGAGTGTTAAGTTATGGGGTGTGTTTTTCACTTAGCAATTACGTATCCCAATATTTTTGTTTAATCGGAATCGGAAGAAACCCGAATGGGATAAAACGGGGGTGAATATTAAAATGAGGATATTAGGGTCATTTCACATTGTCCTCTTTCTAGTACTCCGTATGTTGTAGAGATACATCTGTCTATTTTATGTGAAGGAATCCCAAAAGTGTTGCAAGAGAATATACCTACATAAATTCAAGTTATGATTGTTTATTATTATTATTATTATTTTATTATTATTATTATTATTATTATTATTATTATTATTTTAATTTTAATTTAATTAATTTAATAGATATGCGTATATAGTTCATTGGACATACATTTTTATAAATAGAAGAATTCGAAACAGAAACATGAGAAATCACAAATGGTGGATCACCACTAATAATGCAAGACACAATATGGTGTATACACATTTCTATAATGTATATGTAAAAATAAAAAATTCCCAATTTTAAATTTTGTGTTTGCAACACATACTGACACAATGAAATAATATAAAATAGTGAGAGAAGCTAATACTTCAAGGAGAATTCTGAACTCTAAATGTATCTTTTAAGGCTATATTTACGGTACTATATATAATTTAATTAATCTAGTATTTAACATAAAATTATTATTTTTTTAAAAAGCAAAAGAATTTTATTAATAATAACCAATTGAGATATTTTACAAGAAAAACAAAAGTTGCATCGACAATTGCTATATATATTCTACTAGGTTTTTGAGCTCGTGCGTTGCACGAGTGTGTAAAAAATCGTGGAAAAATGTAATTTACAGTTGGTATTGTTATGTAAATAGCGATACTAAAAAAAGAAAAAGTATAAGAATTATTTAAGAGCCCGTGGTGTTAACAAATTTTAAAAATTCTTTTGATTTTAAGAGCCTATGGTGTTGACAAATTTTAAAATTTTCTTGAGTTTAAGAGTCCGTGGTGTTGACGAATTTTGAAAGTTCTTTTAGCCAGTGGTGTTGACAAATTTAAAAAGTGATTTTTGGGTGATGTTAGTAACTAATGTCTACAATTTTTTTTTTCACCATTAATATCTTTCATCTAGGTCCTTATGAAATTTTCTTCATTGTCTAAAGGCTTAAAATGTACTATAATAAAACAATCTATTGTTGTATTTTGGGAATTTAAATGTCAAGTGTTGACGTAATAAAATCTATATATATGGGAGTATCAACTGAAATATAATAATTAATAATTAATATTAATATATGATAATAAAATAATATTTTAGATAAATACAATATGCATATTAAAATATTAAATTTAATAATCTATATATGGTAATTATCTTAAATAATAGAATGATACGTAAGATTATATAATTCAGATTAAATAATAGAATTACACGTAGGACAATTTAATTTAGATTAACTGAGAAGGTAACACGTAGGATTTATGGCACGTGCTTTATAATAATGTATAGACATATTTGAGCGTACAACACAACCATACTGAGAAAACTATTAAAAAGAATTACGACAAGAGTGCCAATTACTCAATTATGATTGCATTTGCTTCTACTTACTATCCAATTAAAAGAATATGTGATTTTTGTAGTTTTTAACTTTTTATATCCTATCTCTTACGGTTAAAATTTAATGTGCAGCCAAAATATACCAACACACCAAACATGATAAAAATTAAATAAGCGTTTTAAAAATAAGATACAAAATGAGGTTGGTTGTAATTGCGCGTTTGATAGTCAATGGTTATTAGTTTGGGTCCCTTTTATGAGCCAATTTCGCATTCTGTCCGCCACTAATACCGGCGACTCAAGACAAATACAACAACATTTCAATTAAACCGTTTTTTATACCCTAAACTAAACTATAACCGACAACCTTCTGATACCCTCTCAATATCACAAATATACAATTACTGTATCTTTATTTAATTATTATGTGACCACTCATCAAATGCAAATTTAAATAGCTTTTCTAACAAAAATAATCATTTTGAAAGTCAAAGTAAAATAACGTTATTATGTTTTTGTATTTAAGTGTCTATTTTCTCTTTAAAAACTTCAAGTTGTGAAAATGAAAGAGAGATACTGGTATGTAGTGTTGTAAAAAACTCCAATACTCCCCGATTAATCTTCAATTACTCATTTTTAAGAGTTGTTCATTCCGATTTTTCAAAATTCGTTTAATTAATCGGTCACCGTCGATTGATGAGTTAAAATTGAAGTTGGTAATCAAAATCGGTCAAAGTCAAAATTGATTAACATTTAAACATTTATTTAAACTAGTTTGAATAAAAATGAGCAGTTTTAGACAATTATTTTAAAGTTTGTGTTTATTTTTATGATTTTCTTCTACAATTAAACATATAATTTTTAAAATTTAATATTTAATGTAAAAAGTACAATTCAATTAATCTCCGATTAATCCCCAAATAGCCGATTACTCCTTCCAAAATCTCAACCGATTAATTCCCGAATAGCAAATTTTGCAACCTTGCTCGCATGTATTATCTTCTCACTAGATAAACAGTAATCCACTAAGTCGGTTCTCCAGCTAGTAATAATACGGAAAACCAATAATCCAACTGATGAATATACAAATTAACATTTTATTTTAAAACTAAATAAAATACTTATGTTTTCTTAAACTAATTTCGAAGTTGGCGGCCCTCTTGTTTAGTGTACACTAGTTTGAACAATTTTGTAAGGAATAATATGTTTTAACTTGGTTTAAGATTACTGACGGAGTCATAAGCCACTCATCCGATCATATTCAGAAAGACAAGTTATATTCACTTCCTACACCAGCTAAGAGAAACTCGAGATATTGCACTCACGGAAGACCCTCAGAGGGAACCTTGCTAAATATGAGTAGAACACATAATTTGAAAAAACCCCAAGAGGATTCCATAACCAATAGTAAAACATATGACATTAAGAAAATCCCTAATTGAAACTCGTAATTGAGGCCTCCTGACACTGAGAAAATGGCGTTAACCACTCAGTTAAATGGAGATGGTTAATTTTTTAAGGACTCGTAACATGTTTTATCGAGAAGATTACATAAATTCAACATAGAATATAAATTTTTAGTTTGTTACAAGACATATATTTATTTATCTATCAAAAATTTAGTAAATAAATTACACAGTAACATGTAACCTTGAAATTAAATTCAATTAAATATATAGGGAGTATAACATAAAAGTATAACAAAATTTGCATAAGCATTAGGTTCAACTAGAAAGAGTTTGGACGCGGCGGTTGCATTTGAATATACGTTGCTTGGTACCTATTTGTAGTATCAGATGATATTTACGTACAAAATGCCTACATATATTTACTACTTATTACATACGTACATAATGTCGTTGATGTGGAATTGACCACGAGCTTTAAATTCCTGATTGAAAAACTTGGATTAATTTCGAACGTGAATCAGCTCATGTTTGATTCACAAGTATGCTCTACTTTAAAGGATTTTTTTCATGAGCACATCAGGGGATGGTTAATTTTTTAAGGAATCGTAACATGTTTTATCGAGAAGATTACATAAATTCAACATAGAATATAAATTTTTAGTTTGTTACAAGACATATATTTATTTATCTATCAAAAATTTAGTAAATAAATTACACAGTAACATGTAACCTTGAAATTAAATTAAATTAAATATATAGGGAGTATAACATAAAAGTATAACAAAATTTGCATAAGCATTAGGTTCAACTAGAAAGAGTTTGGACGCGGCGGTTACATTTGAATATACGTTGCTTGGTACCTATTTGTAGTATCAGATGATATTTACGTACAAAATGCCTACATATATTTACTACTTATTACATACGTACATAATGTCGTTGATGTGGAATTGACCACGAGCTTTAAATTCCTTCATGAAAAACTTGGATTAATTTCGAACGTGAATCAGCTCATGTTTGATTCAAAAAATGCCCCTCATTTAAATAAATAAAACAATGGGGATTTTCGCCAGACATTAGCCGCGCCACGGGCCATCTGGCCGCGCCGCGGCCCATAGCTAAAAACTGAAGCCGCCATTATTATATATATAATTATGTACATTTTTAAACTTGGGTCTTACAACTCTCCCCCACTAGAATCGGATTGCGTCCTCGCAATCCAAGCCGCTTGACAAGCAGGAAGATACACCAAAAAAAACTCTTCGGATTCCCACGTGAACTCGGAACCCTTTCGATGACGCCATTGGACTTTAAAAGTCCTCACCTTTTTGTTACGCAACATTTTAACCTTTTCATCAAGAATGGCAATCGGTTCCTCGACATATTCTAACTTGTTGTTAAGGAAAATCTCATCCAACGGTACCCACATCGAGTCATCCGCAAGACACTTACAGAGGTGGGAAACATGGAATGTGTTATGGATCCCCGCAAGCTTTTCGGGTAACTCTAGTCTATAAGAACCTCACCGACGCGATCTAAGATTTTGAAAGGGCCAATAAATCGAGGAGCTAACTCCCCCCATTTTCGAAACCGTATAATACCCTTCCATGGCGAAACCTTAAGCATCACCATGTCGTCTTCTTGGAACTCAATCGGACGCCTTCATTTATCGGCATAAGATTTTTGTGTATCTTACGCCGCCTTTAACCGAGCCCGAATCATCTCGATCTTACTATTCATCTCTAAAACCAAATTTGTACTCCCGATTTTCTTTTGTCCCACTTCACCCCAACAAACCGGAGTTCGACACCTCCGCCCATAAAGCATCTCATAAGGTGGCATCCCGATACTAGTATGATAACTATTGTTGTACGAGAATTCCACCAAAGGCAAGTGCTCATCCCAACTACCACCGAAATCAATAACACACGCCCGTAACATGTCCTCCAACGTTTGATTCGTACGTTCAGTTTGACCGTCCGTCTGAGGATGATACGCCGTGCTCGTATTTAATTGTGTACCCATATCTTCATGAAACTTATTCCAAAACAGAGATGTGAAACGAGTATCCCGATCCGAAAAAATAGATATAGGAACCCCGTGTGTGATGACCCAGAAATTTCTGACCAAATTTAAACTTTATCTTTAAATGATTTGATGTTTTCGACACGATAAACAAAGTCTATAATGTTGAGTCTCAAAGTTTTGGAACTATATTCATGTAATCAATTATTCTTTGACTGTTCTCGAAGATTCACGAACAATATATATATATAACTTAATGTGCATATATATATATATATATATATATATATATATATATATATATATATATATATATATATGATTTCAAGTTATTTAGTAAACGATATTTAGTAAACGTTTTTGTTACTGGGGAACCTTTCATGTTGCACCACATTAACAGTAAATGTACCAGCAAATTCATTAATCTGTGACTTAAAGTCTCTCCGAAAAACCATTATAATTGTTCATTGAAACCCTATCATGTACTCATCCACATCTTGTAACGGTAATTGCCATACCAACTACCGGGAATTAGCAATCAGTATTTCGAATTTCGCAGCAATTCTACGCCAACAGTTATATATATATCCTAGACTTATTTACTTCGAATGTGAAGTTTCTAAAAAATACCCCAAACTGCGAAACTAGTTCTCCGAATTTTGGAAAAATGCTGATGAAGCAGCAAAAACTGTAAACGACCTTAACAGTAAAAAGTTTGATGATAAAGGATAGTGTGCTGGCAAAGCTCAGAAAAAGAGAAAGTTTGGAACTGGAAAACGGATTGAGCAAAGTATGAAGGAGGCTGTGGATAAATCACAAGGACGAAACCTGCCTTCAAAGAATCCAAATGATTCAATATCTGCTGAAGCCATTAACGAATACCTTGCTTCCGAATCTAAATCCTTGCGGACAATATTCTTCATCATCCTCTGATATTAAAAATTCTAAGATATCATCGTATCTTTCATTATAAATATCCTTCATATTTCTGGAGATAATTCCATAATCATTCTTATCGGAAATCAATTTTCTCCTTGCGATATCTGTGTTACATCATAAAAGAAACTATTTTAGTTTCTAAATTCTGAAACTTTCAAGTTTAAAATATGAATATTTTGGAAGTGGTGTTGGGAGCTGAAGCATGAGTTAGTATAATATAATGACACTTGATCAACGTGATTATATTACAGTAAGTCATGCTGAGTTTCTAATGGAACGTGATAAAGGTTCACATATCATACCCTCATCATGAACCATGTTACATAACTCTTTCATTCTATTTAACCTCTAAACATATCAAGAAAATATTTTCTTGATGATTCGGTCTTTTCCAGATATTCTGGTAATTTGACAAGTCAGATTGTGCCATTACCGTTTCTTTCTTAGAACATTAATTATGTTCATTTCGAAATTCATACCTACGAATTCTGGACCATTATTCGCTTGACTTGAAGTCGGGAAGGAAAAACGAAAGCATGGAGCTCCTAAATATAAGGAAAAATATAAAGCCTGATAACAACACATATATTACAAACCGTTTATATCAATGCGTATAACAATATAAAGACACGGGAGAATGAAAAATACTATAACCCCAAGGTAATAGTAGAAGAAAATAACTTCCTCTGGTGGCAGATGAAAAAGAAAAATGAAGGATACGATAGCGAAGAAAATATCAAGAATCAGAACTGGATTAAGCATTTCACAATCTTTTAGATGTATGAAATAAGTAAGAAGACGTAGGAGTGGTGAAAATAATGAAACGGAAGTGGTTAATTTATAGCGAAATATCAGACATAACAATCGAGGCAGATTACGCATTTAAAGGAAATCTTAATTTCCTTAAATTTCGAAGAATCAAATCTTATTTAGATTATGAAGATTTTCTAATCCGAAAATCAATCGTTACTACGTCAAGAGATAAGACGAATTTCTATTCTCCATTTCATTCTAGTAATCGGATTGTTTTATCCGTATTATTCAATGGTGATAAAATTCTATTTACCAACTCATATTCGTCATGAAAACATTTTTATTGTTAGCCATGACGACCTCACTCAAATTTCGGGACAAAATTTCTTTAACGGGTAGGTACTGTGATGACTCGAAAATTTCTGACCAAATTTAAACTTTATCTTTAAATGATTTGATGTTTTCGACACGATAAACAAAGTCTGTAATGTTGAGTCTCAAAGTTTTGGAACTATATTCATGTAATCAATTATTCTTTGACTGTTCTCGAAGATTCACGAACAATATATATATATATATATATATATATATATATATATATATATATATATATATATATATATATATATATATATATATATATATATATATATATATATATATATAATTTCAAGTTATTTAGTAAACGATATTAACATTCGATTATTGATTCGATTAATATTTAGATAAGTTAACTAAAACGTTTAAGATGAACCAGTAAAACACTAATTTGCTACAGTATTTTCGAATTACTACAGTATCCGAAAAGCTACAGTGTTTTCAAAAATCACTATTTGCTACAGTAAAAAAACTTTGCTACAGTAACTTTGCTACAGTAAACACTATTTCAAAATGAAAATGTATATTTATATACTACGAGACGATGATTTATAGAAGTAAATGACCAAAACACTCGAAAGTTTAAGATATACTTTGAGTGGTATAGTTTATGGATAACTTAAGGCTATATTTTGACAAAGGTACGTGACACGAAACGTAAAATGCAAGTTTTCTTAATGTACAAAAGGACGTTCGAAAAACTGGAACCGGGACATAAGTCGCGTGATGACGTACGACTTATCGGAATAAAAATTACAAGTCAACTATGCACGTGAATTTAATATAATATATAATTAATTATATAAATTATATATTATAAATATAATTAATAAATATGTCGACAAGCGTAGGACAAAACATTGTGAGCTGGAATCCCTAGCCATGCGATCGCATGGCCACAAAGGGTTAACCCCATGCGATCGCACGGGGTACTGTTTCAGGCCAAAGTACTATTAAAGCCCGATCTGGTTCTTTGTTTCCTCAATCATTTTACTCCGTATATATTTAAATTATAAATTATTATTATTATTATTATTATTATTATTATTATTATTATTATTATTATTATTATTATTATTATTATTAATTATTAATATTAAGATTATTATTATTAATCTTATTATTAATAGTATTAGTATTATTATTTTTACGATACAAAAATAATAATATACATTAAATATTACGACGGAGTGATGTCCAAATGATTTCAAAACGAGTTTTCGAGCAAGCTAGAGCTAAGGAAATTATGGGCTATTGCCATGAAGGTTATGGGTAATGTTCATGGGTAATATTCGCAAGTCAAAACTAGTGATTATTATCTCCGTTACGTCTACGTACTTTCCTGCAATATTGAATCACAATATTGATACGTGAGCATTCATATCGTATCTTTTATATATTGATTGTGTATCCATGTCTAGTGCTCGAGTATATATATTTATACATACGTGTATGCTAAATTTCGTCGTTAAACAGTTTATAATGAATCACGAATTAAATACATATATTACTGGTAAAAGGTATATGATATACATGTTTTTGGAAAGCTGGCGAAAAATCAATAACTTTTCATTTAGATATCAAATAATTTCGATGAACGGATTAAAAGATATGATCAACTGAATTATGATTGACGTTAATTGAAATTGCTTTTTAATCTACAATTAAGATTTAAACAATTTGTTTACGAGATTGATAAATTAGATTTTTGAACATTACCAACCGAGTAAATGAATCCTTATATAAGGTACGTCTCGTTTTGTTAAACAACTGTCAAAATTGACTTTTTGAAACGACTTTGGATAACTTTTGTATGTCGATATCGAGCATTAGGATTGTGATACACTATGACCTGACCTAGCTTGATAGACATTTATTGACCAACATATGTTCTCTAGGTTGAGATCTACGATTATTTGGTAATCCGAGTTTCGATCACATTTTGGTGAATGACTTTATATGCTGCTAAGGTGAGTTTCATTTGCTCCCTTTTTAATTGCTTTTGCAATCTATATTTTTGGGCTGAGAATACATGCACTTTATTTTAAATGCAATGGATACAAGTACATACTAAATTCTACACCGAGTTTTAACCGAAAATCCCTTAGCTTTGGTAACTAGTAACTGTCGATTATAAGAATTGGTGGGCGCGAGTAGTAGTATATGGATCCATAGGGCTTGACATCCCCGTCTGTTCCAGGTATAGAAACCCTAGCCTGAACTATAAAACAGATGTATGCTATTTGAGTTTGGTACACGTTGGTTTGCGTGTATTGTACATGTTGGATGCATGTATGTTAAAACAGGAGTACTTATTATAACGTTAAAGTTTAGCTACCAGGGTGCTCAATCTTGTAGAATATTTTGATAAACGTTTCGGATGAAACAACTGAAATCTTGTGGTCCACCTTTACGTACAGATTATGCAAAACATTAAAACTATGAACTCACCAACCTTTGTGTTGACACTTGTTAGCATGTTTATTCTCAGGTTCCTAGAAGTCTTCTGCTGTTTGCTTATATGTTAGACAAGCTATGTGCATGGAGTCTTACATGGCATATTTATCAAGGAAACATTGCATTCACCAAATCATCACCATGTATCTTATTTTGACTACATTGTCAATGGAAGTACTATTGTAAACTATTATTTACGGTGATTGTCTATATGTAGAAATCATCAAATGTCGAAAACCTTTGATTTAAATATTCATTTATGGTGTGCCTTTTTAAAAGAATGCAATGTTTACAAAACGTATCATATAGAGGTCAAATACCTCGCAATGAAATCGATGAATGACGTGTTCGTCCATATGGATTTGGAGCGATCGTCACACCGTGTCTCGATATCACCTCCTTGATAAACAACTTAGACAAAGTCTCCGACGATATCGTCTCTCGAATGGGAAGAAACAATGCACTTTTCGTCAACCGATCAACTATCACCCAAATCGTATCAAATTGAGTCTTCGCCGTCTTTGGTAACTTTGTAATGAAATCCATGGTAATGTGCTCCCATTTCCATTTCAAAATTTCCAACGGTTGTAACAAACCATACGGCTTTTGGTGTTCGGCCTTAACTTGCAAACACGTAACGCATTGCTCAACATATTTAAACACGTCACCTTTCATCCCGGGCCACCAATACTCTTTCTTCAAATCGAGGTACATTTTTGTTGCACCCGGATGAATGGAATACTTTGACTTATGTGCTTCATCAAGTAGCCTTGTCGGTAGTTACCCATTTTAGGCACCAACACTCGTCCTTGAAAGGACAACAAACCATGCGGGCCTAAGGTAATAGACTCCGTTTGCCCAATTATTCGTTCTTCGCGCTTGTTTTTAATAAAAGCTTCAATTTGAATCTCACCGAGATTTACAAGAAAATCGTTAGTAATAGTCATACGTAACGATCCTACTCGTATTGCCAGATGTTGACTCTTTCGACTCAACGCATCTGCGATCACATTCACTTTACCCGGATGGTAAAGTATCTCACAATCATAATCGTTTACCACATCGATCCACCTACGTTGTCGATAATTCAAATCTCTTTGGTCAAAGAGATGTTTCAAACTCTCATGGTCCGAATAAATCGTAAACTTGACACCATACAAGTAGTGGGGTCAAATCTTTAACGCATGAACCACTGCCGCTAATTCAAGATCATGAGTCGGATATCTCTTTTCGTGTTCCTTTAATTGCCGAGAGGCATAAGCGATAACTTTACCCCATTGCATTAGAACACAACCGAGCCCATTTAATGAGGCATCACAATAAACCGTCATATCTTCTATGCCTTCCGGTGACACCAAAACCAGAGCTTGACACAACTTCTCTTTCACAATTGAAAAGCAATTTCTTGCTCGTTTTCCCAATTAAATCTCGCGTTCTTCCTTGTTAACTTCGTTAATGGAGAAGCGATTTTTGAGAAGTCTTGGATAAACGGACGGTAATAACCGGCCAATCTGAGAAAACTTCAAATTTCCGTAGGCGTAGTCAGTTGTCCCCAACTCTTCACCGTCTCTATCTTCCCCGGATCTACTTGAATGCCTTCTTTGTTCACAATATGGCCAAAGAATTGCACTTCCCTTAGCCAAAATTCACACTTGGAGAATTTAGCATACAACTTCTCTTTCCGCAACGTCTTCAACACTTCGCGCAAATGGTGTTCATGTTCCTTCATACTCTTAGAATAGACAAGTATGTCGTCAATGAACACAATTACTGACTTGTCCAACATAGGTTGGCACACTCAGTTCATAAGATCCATGAATGCCACCGGTGCATTCGTAAGACCGAAGGTCATAACTACAAATTCAAAATGCCCATAACGAGTTCGAAAGACCGTTTTCTCAATATCTTCCTCACGGACCCGCATTTGGTGATAGCCGGACCGTAAGCCAATTTTAGAAAAATACGTCGCACCTTGGAGTTGGTCAAACAAATCTTTAATCTGAGGCAATGGTGTGATGACCCAGAAATTTCGACTAAATTTAAACTTAATCTTTGTATGATTAACATTTTCGACACGATAAGCAAAGTCTGTAAAACTGAATCTCAAAATTTTTGAACTACTTTTATATATTTAAATACCTTTCGGTTGTTTTCGACGATTCGCGAACAATTATATGTAAATAGATACATATATACTATAACTTGAAAAGGTAACAATGTATTAATTATTTGATACCGTACATTAAACTTATTGGTTTAAATATCTATTTGAATATATATGATAAGTTGAAATATTTATTATTAAAATTTATTTATAAATAACTTCCAATGTGTATTTAAAAACTGATTTATATATATTAAAAAGATATATACATATATATAATTTTAAGTTATTTAGTAAACGATAGTAACATTTTCAAATTGCTACAGTACCCAAAATGCTACAGTGTTTTTGAAAATCACTATTTGCTACAGTGAAATTGACTCTGCTACAGTGAATTGCTACAGTAAAAATTGACTTTGCTACAGTGGTATATTTTATGGATGATTTAAGACTATATTTTGACAAAGGTACGATTCACGAAACGTAAAGTACAAGTTTTCTCAGCGTACGAAAGGGCGTTCGAAAAACCGGAACCGGGACATAAGTCGAGTGACAACGTACGACTTATCGGAACAAAAATTACAAGTCAACTATGCACGTGAATTTAATATAATATATAATTAATTAATTTAAATTATATATATTATATTTATATTTATTTTATATTATGTCGACAAGCTAGGAGCCAAAACAATGTGAGCTGTCCCTGGTCCTCATGCGAGTCGCATGGCCAGAAGGCCATTTCCATGCGAGTCGCATGACTCCAGATTCCAGGCCAGGAACTATAAATTCAGGTGTTTTGCTCGAATGAAAAATCAAACACACATACACAAATATATATTACTCCGTATAATATTTATTATTATTATTATTATTATTATTATTATTATTATTATTATTATTATTATTATTATTATTATTATTAAGATTATTATTAATCTTATTAATCTTATTATTAGTATTATTATTTTTGCGATACAAAAATAATAATGTACATAAAATATTACGACGGAGTACTGTCCAAGTAATTTTCAAAACGAGTTTCCGAGCGAGCTAGAGCTAAGGAAAATATGGGTTATTACCAAGGAGGTTATGGGTAATGTTCGGGGGTATTTTTGTGAATCAAACCTCGTGTTTATTATCTCCGATGCGTCTACATGCTTTCCTACAATATTGTATATCAATATTAAACAGTGAGTTTCATTACTCCCTTTTTATATATATTTTTGGGACTGAGAATACATGCGCTGTTTTATAAAATGAATACAAAAACTAAAACTGATTTGAGTGAGTTTCATATGATCCCTTTTACTCTCTACATTTTTGGGCTGAGAATACATGCAAATGCTTTATTAACCGATATACAATATTTATATGCGTGAGTTTCATTTGCTCCCTTTTTAATTGCTTTTGCAATCTATATTTTTGGGCTGAGAATACATGCACTTTATTTTAAACGCAATGGATACAAGTACATACTAAATTCTACACTGAGTTTGAACCGAAAATCCCTTAGCTTTGGTAACTAGTAACTGCCAGTTATAAGAACTGGTGGGCGCGAGTAGTAGTATATGGATCCATAGGGCTTGATATCCCCGTCCGAGCTAGAGCACTAGCCTTTTAACGGATGTATGCTATTTGAGAAGCGTACACGTTGGTTTGCGTGTATTATTAAGATGATTATACAAAGGGTACAAATTATATATACGTTAAAGTTTAGTTACCAGGGTGCTCAATTTCGTAGAATATTTTGATAAACGTTTCTGGATGAAACAACTGAAATCTTGTGATCCACTTTTATATAATCTATTGATAAACATTTCTGGATGAAACAACTAAAATCTTGTGATCCACCTTTATATGCAGATTATACGAAACATTAAAACTATGAACTCACCAACCTTTGTGTTGACACTTTTTAGCATGTTTATTCTCAGGTTTCCTAGAAGTCTTCCGCTGTTTGCTTAGATGTTAGACAAGCTATGTACATGGAGTTTTACATGACATATTTTTCAAGGAAACGTTGCATTCACCAAATCATCACCATGTATCTTATTTTGACTGCATTGTCAACGGAAGTACTATTGTAAACTATTATTTATGGTGATTGTCTATATGTAGAAATCATCAGATGTCGAAAACCTTTGATTTAAATATTCATTTATGGTATGCCTTTTCAAAAGAATGCAATGTTTATAAAACGTATCATATAGAGGTCAATTACCTCGCAATGAAATCAATGAATGACGTGTTCGTCCATATGGATTTGGAGCGATCGTCACAGTTGGTATCAGAGCGTTGGTCTTAGCGAACCAGAATTTGCATTAGTGTGTCTAACCGGTTATTGTTAGGATACATTAGTGAGTCTGGACTTCGACCATGTCTGCATGATAAAAGTTGTTGCTTATAATTTTTTTTAGAAATTACCTGCTTATCATTCCTTGTGTGGAAAATTACCTGCTTATCATTTGTAGTCTAGACACACCTTATTGCATGGATTGCATGACTAGTGTATAGACAAAATGAATATCTTAGCGTATCTGTTACTGTTACCTTTACTTGACAGTTTCCGAAAGTTTCTCCATAATTTACGGATCCTTTGTACTATATAAAGGTATTCTATGTAATTAAAATATCATCCGATATCCGAAAATCATTTCACATCGAAAATTATTTATCTAACCGTGTAAGATGAATTCTGCATGTAATTCGAGTTCTTCGGATTCCGATATGAATTTCCACCTGAGTTCCGAAAGCAGTGTAACCGGAATGAATCAACCAATCAGTCATCACCAATTCTGGATGAATTGGGGATGGGTTCGTAATCAACTTAATCAATGGAGACAAGAGGAAGGCGATCCTTTCCACCAACCGAATTCACCTCTTGGTGAGGAACCTGAGGCACTTACCGGCGAACCCGTTCGAAACACTATCTTTACCCTAATTTCCAGGATATTTCGCAACGATTATATGATAACTAGAATTTTAAACTTTATTCATCCTCTCGTACCAACCGCCAATCATCCCGGAATAATAGAAGAAGTTAACGAGCTTCGCGCTCGAGTTGTGGCTTTGGAGAATATGATGCACAATTTGCAGGCATCACAGGCAGCACCGGTAGCACCACCAGAACCAGCAGCACAACCAACAACGGTACCAGTACCGACAACAACAACATCCGCACCATAAACCTTAACCTCACAATCTGTCCCACGAGTATCAACCTCATACGCACCGTAGACACCGAAGAATACTAATAACTATAAGCGATGAAGTATTAATTCATAACTTCATTGGAGAAATATCCTGCGACGATTATGTAATCTTTAATATAGAAGAGATTATTCGTTTCTAGTTCCAACCGAAAATCAAATGAGTTTAATAACTCATTAAATCTATATTACATCTGAAGGAAATATACATACATATATTTTCATAAAGATTGTAATTGAAAATCCTTTTGTACAAACTGTTAATGATGAGAATATTTTAATGGGTAGGTAATACCCTAGAAATATATAAATTCCACATTAATATGTTACACTATACATTCTTCAATTCTGATTCAGCAATCATTAACTATACTGCTCAAACCTATAGATATACGTATCTGTTCATCGCAGAATAACCATTTTCATTCAATTTCATATTCTAATTTCGATAGATCAGAATCCAAGTCAAGATTAAACGAAAAACATCACTCTTAGATTCCTACATCTTTCAAAACCATGCTTCGAAACCCATGCTTTGAATTCAGAACAGTACTAGAACATCATATGATTATATTTTGCGTTCAAACCCATCGAAATTCTTGGAAACACTTCAACTAATGAACAAACGAGAAGACAAACCAACTACACGATATCTACGAGAAGAAAGATTTGTACTTATAATCATATATCTGGAAAGCTCTCGAAACCTAAGTAAAACTTTAACACGTATCTGTGATAAATCCTTCGGCATTATTATTACTGAAAGTAACCTTGCAATTCCTTTTTAAAAGTATCCAGTATTATCAATCGTTCAATCAGTCAACGAAGACCTTTCAGACTTGTAACTTTGGCATATACGTTTTTGTTACTGGGGAACCTTTTATGTTCCACCATATTAGCAGTAAATGTACCAGCGACTCCGTCACTCTGCTATTTGAAACTCTCCGGAAATCACTATATATACATTGAAACCCTATCATGTACTCATCCACATCTTGTAACAATAGTTGCCATTCCAACTATCGGGAATTTGCAATCAGTATTTTGAAATCTTGCAGCACGTCTACGCCAACAGTTATATGTGTACATATAACGTCTACCTCCTCGAATTACATACTTCGAATGTGAAGTTTTTGAAAAACACCCCAAACTATGAAACTAGTTCTCTGAAATTGGAACAATGCTGATGAAGCAGCAAAAACTGTAAACGACCTTAACAGTCAAAAGTTTGATGATAAAGAATAATATGGTGATAAAGCTGAGAAAAAGAGAAGGTTTGAAACTGGAAAACGGATTAAGCAAAGTATGAAGGAGGGTTGTGGATAAATCACAAAGACTAAACCTGCCTTCAAAGAATACAAATGATTCAGTATCTGCTGAAGTCATTAAAGAATACCTTGCTCCTTACACTAAAACCTTTGCGGACAATATTCTTCATCATCATCTTATCTTAAATATTCTAAGATATCATCGTATCTCCCATTATAAATATCCTCCATATTTCTGAAGATATTTTTTTAAACCATTCTTATCTGAAATCATTACCTCTTCGCGCTATCTGTGTTACATCATAAAAGAAACTATTTTAATTTCTAAAATCTAAAAAAAATTCGAAAAAAATGGATGTTTTGAAGTAATGTTGGGAACTGAAGCATGAGTTAGTATAATATAATGACACTTGATCAACGTGATTATATTACAGTAAGTCATGTTGAGTTTCTAATGGAACGTGATAAAGGTTCACAGATCCCACCCACATCATGAACCATGTTACATAACTCTTTCATTCTATATAATCTCTAAATATATCAAGAAAATATATTTCTTGATGATTCGGTCTTTTCCGGATATTCTGGTAATTTGACAAGTCAGATTGTGCCATTACCGTTTCTTTTGTAGAACATTAATTATGTTTATTCTGAAATTCATACCTACGAATTCTGGACCATTATTCGCTTGACTTAAGGTCGGGAAGAGAAAACGAAAGCATGAAGCTCCGAAATATAATGGAGAATATAAAGCCCGATAACAACCCCGAAATTACAAACCGTGTATATCAATGCGTATAGCAACATAAAGACACGGGAGAATGAAAAACACTATAACCCCAAGGTAATAGTAGAAGAAAATAACTTCCTCTGGTGGTAGATGAAAAAGAAGAATGAAAGATACGATAGCCAGGAAAATATCAAGAATCAGAACTGGATTAAGCATTTTCACAATCTGTTGGGATGTATGAAATAATAAAGAAGATTATAGGAGTGTTGAAAATAAATGAAACGGAAGAGGTCAATTTATAGCAAAATATCGGACGCAGCAATAGAGGCAGGTTACGCATTTAATCAAAGAAAATCCTAATTTCCGCAAATTCCGAAAAATCAAATCTTATTAAAATTATGAAGATTTTCTATTCCTTAAAATCCGGAAATCAATCGGTTACTACATCAAGAGATAAGACGCATCTCTATTCTTCATTTCACTTGATTACGATAACTTCTCTCATACGCTTCGAGTAATTGGATTATTTTATCCATATTATTCAAACATAGATAAAACTCTATTATCAACTCATATTCGTCATTAAAACATTTTTATTGTTAGCCATGACGACCTCACTCAAATTTCGGGACGAAATTTCTTTAACGGGTAGGTACTGTGATGACCCAGAAATTTCGACTAAATTTAAACTTAATCTTTGTATGATTAACATTTTCGACACGATAAGCAAAGTCTGTAAAACTGAATCTCAAAATTTTTGAACTACTTTTATATATTTAAATACCTTTCGGTTGTTTTCGACGATTCGCGAACAATTATATGTAAATAGATACATATATACTATAACTTGAAAAGGTAACAATGTATTAATTATTTGATACCGTACATTAAACTTATTGGTTTAAATATCTATTTGAATATATATGATAAGTTAAAATATTTATTATTAAAATTTATTTATAAATAACTTCTAATGTGTATTTAAAAACTGATTTATATATATTAAAAAGATATATACATATATATAATTTTAAGTTATTTAGTAAACGATAGTAACATTTTCAAATTGCTACAGTACCCAAAATGCTACAGTGTTTTTGAAAATCACTATTTGCTACAGTGAAATTGACTCTGCTACAGTGAATTGCTACAGTAAAAATTGACTTTGCTACAGTGGTATATTTTATGGATGATTTAAGACTATATTTTGACAAAGGTACGATTCACGAAACGTAAAGTACAAGTTTTCTCAGCGTACGAAAGGGCGTTCGAAAAACCGGAACCGGGACATAAGTCGAGTGACAACGTACGACTTATCGGAACAAAAATTACAAGTCAACTATGCACGTGAATTTAATATAATATATAATTAATTAATTTAAATTATATATATTATATTTATATTTATTTTATATTATGTCGACAAGCTAGGAGCCAAAACAATGTGAGCTGTCCCTGGTCCTCATGCGAGTCGCATGGCCAGAAGGCCATTTCCATGCGAGTCGCATGACTCCAGATTCCAGGCCAGGTACTATAAATTCAGGTGTTTTGCTCGAATGAAAAATCAAACACACATACACAAATATATATTACTCCGTATAATATTTATTATTATTATTATTATTATTATTATTATTATTATTATTATTATTATTATTATTATTATTATTATTATTATTATTATTAAGATTATTATTAATCTTATTAATCTTATTATTAGTATTATTATTTTTGCGATACAAAAATAATAATGTACATAAAATATTACGACGGAGTACTGTCCAAGTAATTTTCAAAACGAGTTTCCGAGCGAGCTAGAGCTAAGGAAAATATGGGTTATTACCAAGGAGGTTATGGGTAATGTTCGGGGGTATTTTTGTGAATCAAACCTCGTGTTTATTATCTCCGATGCGTCTACATGCTTTCCTACAATATTGTATATCAATATTAAACAGTGAGTTTCATTACTCCCTTTTTATATATATTTTTGGGACTGAGAATACATGCGCTGTTTTATAAAATGAATACAAAAACTAAAACTGATTTGAGTGAGTTTCATATGATCCCTTTTACTCTCTACATTTTTGGGCTGAGAATACATGCAAATGCTTTATTAACCGATATACAATATTTATATGCGTGAGTTTCATTTGCTCCCTTTTTAATTGCTTTTGCAATCTATATTTTTGGGCTGAGAATACATGCACTTTATTTTAAACGCAATGGATACAAGTACATACTAAATTCTACACTGAGTTTGAACCGAAAATCCCTTAGCTTTGGTAACTAGTAACTGCCAGTTATAAGAACTGGTGGGCGCGAGTAGTAGTATATGGATCCATAGGGCTTGATATCCCCGTCCGAGCTAGAGCACTAGCCTTTTAACGGATGTATGCTATTTGAGAAGCGTACACGTTGGTTTGCGTGTATTATTAAGATGATTATACAAAGGGTACAAATTATATATACGTTAAAGTTTAGTTACCAGGGTGCTCAATTTCGTAGAATATTTTGATAAACGTTTCTGGATGAAACAACTGAAATCTTGTGATCCACTTTTATATAATCTATTGATAAACATTTCTGGATGAAACAACTAAAATCTTGTGATCCACCTTTATATGCAGATTATACGAAACATTAAAACTATGAACTCACCAACCTTTGTGTTGACACTTTTTAGCATGTTTATTCTCAGGTTTCCTAGAAGTCTTCCGCTGTTTGCTTAGATGTTAGACAAGCTATGTACATGGAGTTTTACATGACATATTTTTCAAGGAAACGTTGCATTCACCAAATCATCACCATGTATCTTATTTTGACTGCATTGTCAACGGAAGTACTATTGTAAACTATTATTTATGGTGATTGTCTATATGTAGAAATCATCAGATGTCGAAAACCTTTGATTTAAATATTCATTTATGGTATGCCTTTTCAAAAGAATGCAATGTTTATAAAACGTATCATATAGAGGTCAATTACCTCGCAATGAAATCAATGAATGACGTGTTCGTCCATATGGATTTGGAGCGATCGTCACAAATGGATAACGATTCTTGATCGTCACTTTGTTCAACTCCCGATAATCGATGCACATCCGCATGCTACCATCCTTCTTCTTTACAAATAAAACCAGAGCGCCCCATGGCGAAGCACTCGGTTGGATAAAACCCTTTTCAAGCAACTCTTGGGCTTGATTCAACAACTCTTGCATTTCCGTTAGTGCTAAACAAAAAGGAGTTTTAGCAATGGGAGTAGCCCCCGGAACCAACTCAATGCGAAATTCAACTTATCTTTCCGCCGGAACACCCGGTAACTCGTCCGGAAAAATGTCTTCGAAATCATTAACCACCGGAATTTCACGAATGGATGGTGGCTCTTCACGAGTATCAACTACATGGGTAAGAAAAGCCATGCCACCACTACTAAGGAAACGACGCGCCCGTGCATAAGTGCATAGTGGTACGAGTCTCCTTCTCTTATCGCCATGAATAATTAACTCTCCCCCACTTGGGATCTTTACATGAATTAACTTTTCGTGGCATGCAATATCAGCTCTATAACGATCGAGCCAATCCATACCCACAACGATGTCAAACTCAACCAAAGTCATCGGGATAAGATCGACTATAAAGGTTTTGACACCAAACACAACATTACAATCTTTACACACATCAATCCCTAGCACCGTCTTACCATCTGCTATCTCAACTTCTGCCGGATGACTCAACTTAACTAGCGGTTTATTAATCTTAGGCACAAATCTCGGAGACACACACGATAAATTAGCACCGCTATCAAATAGTATCCTTGCCGGATTAGAGTTAACCATGAAAGTACCTGAGACAAATTCATTGGATTGTATGGCTTCATCATTGGTCATCAAGTAATTGCGACCCCTAGTCATGCCCGCCACTTTCTCTAGCTTCTTAACTTGATCATTTCACAATTCGGGACATTTCATCCTTCGGTGCCCTTCCTTCTGACAATTATAACAAGTGAGCTTTGGTGATGAAGACGGGTTTGTACAATCACGAGTTATGTGTCCTTGTCATCCACAATTATAACATTTGGGTCCATAACCCCCGGACACACCCTTCTTCACGCTACCGGCGCTCTCACTCGCACCCCCACTTTTCTTGTTGAAATGACTAGTAGCTTCAAACTTCCTTTTGCTAAAGGTGAAATCACTCTTTTTCAGAACGAGCGACTCAAAACCCTTAGCTATGTCAAACAACTCATCAAAAGTTTTCACCGAATTCCTACTAATCCTCTCTTGATAGTTGTCGTTCAAGGTTCGGTAAAAGTCTTCCTTCAATATATAATCATTCCCGACATACTCCGCGCAAAAATTGGGTCTTTGATAAGAAAACGGACTTGAGAGTGTTCAAATCCATTGAATCTTGCCTCAAGGCACGCAACTCGTCCTTAAGCCTTGAAATATCCGCCAAAGTTCGGTACTCTTTGAAAAATTCCGCCTTAAACTCGTCCCACGTCAAACTCATACTTTACTCTTCATCATAAGTTGGATTTTCGCGTCCCACCACAACTTGGCATCACCCCTTAACATGGTACTCCTGTACGTTGTCTTCTTATCGAGAGGGCATTTACTAGTACATAAAGCCCCCTCCATATCGGAGATCCAACGGTTGCTCTTTAGTGTGGGTCTCGCTCGCCATCAAAGGAGGGGGGTTGAGCATCCTTGAAATTCTTGTAGTGGAAATCGCGCCTTCCAACATTATTGCCTTGAATGATAGCATTAACTTGTTCCTTGATTAGATTGGTTACTTACTCGTCGACCGACTCTAGGAACATTTTATTAACGTCTGCTAGGAAGGACGTATGATGCTTTTGTAAAATGGCCTCAACCTTGGTCGTAAACTCGGAGTCCTCGCTCGTACCTCCGTTGTCAGTACTGTGTCCGTTTCTCATTTTCATTCTATAAAACGGAATAAGTTAAACAATAAAACAAATAGAAATGACATACGTATACCAAACTACCCCATCTTGCTCAACACTCGTCGTACATTGCTTGTTTGGTACGATTTGCACCCGTAACAATGGTAGCTAGTCATTGTTACGCGAGCACGTCGCATCAACTTACTAGTACAACGTCTATCTCGCTTGATGATTGCAAACGTAAAACAAAACAATTATCATTAAGTTAGGTTCGCCTAAACCAAGGCACTAACCAAACCCGGTCCGACCCGTCTCCTACAAGTCCTGTATAAAACGCACGCAATAAAATCTAAGTCTAGCACCTATCTCAAGTCGTCTAAATCCCTTAGACCATGTTTTGATACCACTTGTAATGACTCAACCCGTTAATAACCACAAAATAATTTTTTTTTTAAATCAAACAGCCTGGCCTGACAGGCTTAACCCGCGGCGCGGGTTATCTGGCCGCGGCGCGGCTTATCGAAGTCTCAGATGGTTTGGACCATCTAAACCCTTGACAACCAAAACCCCTTTAGCCCGCGGCGCGCCCTTCAGGGCCGCGACGCGGCTTAGTGCACGTGCTGATTCTTACTTAATTAAAATACACAAGTCCCGAAATTTGTGTTAAATGACAAACATCAATTCAAAAGGCTTCCCACCACATAACTAAATAAAGTTTACAAGTTTTAAGACTCCCGTTCAAGTATTTGACCACCGAGCATCATATAACGACCCGCCAAAATTGCCATTGACGCGGTACGTTATATCTGGTCCCATTGCGAGGTATTGACCTCTATATGATACAGGGTGATGATTTTGAATGCAACATCTTTTCAAAATATGCCATGAATGACTCCATGCATATGTCTTTTTCAATTAGCAAATACACAGCGGAAGCATTTTTAAGACCTGAGAATAAACATGCTAAAAAGTGTCAACCAAAAGGTTGGTGAATTCATAGATTTATCATAAACAATGATTTCAGTAATAGTAATAGACCACAAGATTTTAGTTTAAAGTTGATCGATATAGAAATATCAATCTAAAAGTGTTGCTGCAGTTTGTAATATCGCGACTAAACAAAAGTTACCCCGTGACACCTTTTACTGTCAGTGTCGTTGAATTATTATTATGTGACCAAAGACCAGCGGTCGAATGATTAGAGACGTTACTCTCAATAGTGCTATTCACAATAATTAAGCTTGCCAAAATTCTAGCAATTAACGATATTACGGGAGGGATTTAGCATGAATCAAAGCATGATAGCATAATAATAATTGAGTACTTGTGTCTATACGTAAAACATTTATAAAAGCAACGCATGTATTCTCAGCCCAAAAATATATTGCAAAAGCAATTAAAAAAGGTTCAAATGAACTCATGATACGATATTTCGTAGTAATTATGCGTATGACGGCACTGAACAAGTGCAGAGTTGGCCTCGGATTCATGAACCTATATCAATTATATATATTAAAACATATAATCGTAATCGAGCAAGTTTATATATTATTATTAATAATATACTTGTTATATTATATGTTATTTAATATATTTAATTTATATATTTTATATAACTATTATTTATCATTCATTATAACATATTATTAATAAAAATTTATATTAAGGTTTATATATGATAAAATTATATATTTATATATATTAATTGATATCTTATACATATAGCTTAATTAATATCATTTTAATAATAAAAATATAGTGATATGTAATATTAATATCATTGTAATGTATTTTTATATAAAAATATCTATTTGTAATAGCACTGATAATGGTAAGAATGATAATAATAATGATAGTAATAATAGTAATAATAATGAAAATTTTAATTTTAATTTTAATAAAATGATAGTTTTGATGATAATAAACTGATAACTTTAGTAAAAATGTTAATTTCAATGATAATACTAATTTTAATAAAAATTATAAAGTTAAAATAATGAGATTTTTAGTAATAATAATAATAATACTGATAATAATAATAATTATAATAATAGTAATTTTTACTACTAATGATAATAATGATAATAATATAATTGTAATAATAATAGTAATGGTAATAGTAATAATAATGATATTAAATAATAACAATAATGATAATAATAATAATAACAACAATATCCATAATACTTAATAATAATAATACTAATACTAATACTAATACTAATAATAATAATAATAATAATAATAATAATAATAATAATAGTAATAATAATAATAATAATAATAATAATAATACTTAATAAAAATAATAATAATAATAATAATAATACTATACTAATACTAATAATAATAATAATAATAATAATAATAATAATAATAATAATAATAATAATAATAATAATAATAATAACAACTACCTCACAAGTTTTTCCAAAAAGAATGACACAAACCGGGCTCGAACCCGCGACCTCTCGCTACCCCGAAAACATCCCAAACCATCCTTCTGTCTAATCATTTCTGTTTTAATTCGATTGCAAATTTTATTTAACCCGTTACTGTTTATCTCCCTATTCTCCAATATTACATCGACCAGAGACTTTTACCATAACAACAACAGGGTATTGAATCGGTTTTAAGATTGATAAACAACACAGAAACGATTCCTTTGAAGTGATTGAAATTAACAGCAAAGAAAAAAATAAAATTTAATAGAAGCAGCAGTAGCTGTAACTCGTTTTTTTTTAAATACGAACTCAAATTTGAATTTTGAATTTAAGGCTGTTGTAAATTGTAATTACAACATGAATTTTGTTGTAAATGATTCATAGAAACTTTATGAATCATCAATTTCAACAGAAACGATCTCTAAAATTTCAATTTGATTGAAGAACACATGTTTGACTTTTTGTTTTCGAACCTTTGACTCGAAAATTCGAATTCGATATAGAAAATTGGAGGTTCAAACTTTACAGATAGTTTGAATAGATAAATCCTAACAACTCTGTAGTTTTACATTTTGAAAATTCATTCGAAATCGCGCTTTTGTTAAACTGAGTTCAAGAACAGGGTGTTCAAGTTTTATTTCTTTATTTTCTGTTTAAATTCATCAGATAAAAGCTAAAAGGTTTAAAATTGATAATGGGATTCAAGAATGATTCGTTTAACACTTGAGATGATCAATTATATAATAAAAGTGGGTGTCAACACTAATCAATCAGACAAAAGAAGATCAGGAAGAAAAATAAAAAAATTAAAAGCAGATCACGATAATTTGTTTTTGTATTGATAATGGAATCCACGAATTTAATTTAACAGACAAATTGAAAAGATCAGATAGCAATTTGAAACAACTTTTTTAGTTATCTCCGTTTGATTTATTTTTAATAAATATTAATAATAAATATATTAATTTTAATAATAATAATATTTAATAATAATTATAATAATAATAAATAACAATAATGAAATTAACTATAAAAATGATAATAATAATAATATTATTAATGATAATAATAATAAATTGTATTTATTTTTATGATAACTATGATAATAATGATTTTTAATGATAATGGTAATAATAATAATAATATTAATAGTAATAATCATAATAATAACTAAATTCATAATTTTTCTACTAATTATAATAATAATGATATTAATAATGATAACAATAATATTAGTAATAATAATAATATAACAATTTAAATGTATCAAATTTCATATCAATATATTATAAATAATAATATTAATAATACTGATATTAATATTAATATTAATATTAATATTAATATTTATTTTTTTATGATGAAAGTAACATTAATATAACAAATATATTTTAACTTATAATTAATATTACATATTATTAATTATGTAATATTTAATAAATATGTAATATATATTATATAACATATATTGAATATTTAATATTTATACATTTTATATATATTACAATATACATATAATATTAATTATGTATAGAAATCATATATATATATATATATATATATATATATATATATATATATATATATATATATATATATATATATATATATATATATATATATATATATATATATATGTGTATGTATACACATATTTATTTACACACAATTGTTCGTGAATCATCAGAAACAGTCGAAGGGTAATTGAATTCTTTAAAACAGTTCAAAAATTTTGATAGTCGGGATAACAAGCTTTGGTTATCGTGTCAGAAATATCAAATCATATAGAGATTTTGGTTCAAAATAATTCAAAAATTTTCAGGTCGTGACAGTACCTACCCGTTAATGAAATTTTGTCCCGAAATTTGATTGTGGTCATCATGGCTAACAATAAAAATGTTTTCATGACGAATATGAGTTGAAAAATAGAGTTTTATCACTATTGAGTAATAAAACAATTCGATTGCGTGAAGAGTATGAGTGAAGCTATCGTAAAAGATTGAAATGAGGAAATAACTATTAGCCTTAACTTTTGACATGGTTACAGTTGATTTTTGAATTTCAAGGGATTTAAGAAAATCTTCGTAATCTATATAAGATCTGATTCTTCGGTAATTAAGGAAATTATTCCTCTTTGATTAAATGCGGTAATCTGCCTCGATTGCTATGTCTGATATTTTCACTTTAAATTAACCTTCTTCTGTTTCATTATTTTCACCACTCCTATACTTTCTTCCTTAATTCATAATTCCAAAGATTGTGAAAATGCTCCATCCAGTTCTTATCCTGGATATTTTTCTGACTATCACTTCTGTCATTCTTCTTTTTCATCTACCACCGGAGGAATCTGTTTACTTTTACTATTACCTTGGGGTTATAGTGTTTTTAATTCTCCTGTGTCTTTATGTTGCTATACGTATTGATATACACGGTTTGTAATTTCTGTGTTGTTATCGGGCTTTATATTTTCCCTTATATTTCGAAGCTCCATGCCTTTGTTTTCTCTTCTCGAATTTAAGTAAAGCAAGTAATGGTCCAGAATTCGTAGGTATGAAGTTTCGAATGAACATAACTAAGGTTCTAAGCAGCACGGAAAGGTAATAGCACGATTTGATTTACAGATTACCGGAATTAACGGAAAAGATAGAAATATCAATTAAATACTTTCTTGATATGTTTAACGGTTAAGTAGAATGAAAGAGTTATGTATATGGCACATGATGACGGTATTGTCTATGAATCATCATCTTCCATTAGAAATTTAGCATGACTTACTATAATATAACCACGTTGACTCGGCGTCATTATATTATACTAACTCGTGCTTCAATTCCCAACACTACTCCAGAAATCATTCATAATTTAAACTCGAATGTTACAGAAATTTAGAAACTAAAATAGTTTCCTTTATGATGTAACACAGATAGCACGAGGAGATAAGTGATTTCAGACAAGAATAATTATGAAGGTATCTTCAGAAATATCGAGGATATTTATACTTAAAGATACGATGATATCTTAGAATTTCTAAGATCGAAGGATGATGAAGAAGATTTGTCCGCAAAGGTTTAGAGTAAGGAGCAAGGTATTCGCTAAGGATTTCAGCAGATACTGAATCATCTAGATTCTTTAAAGGCAGATTTAGTCTTTGTGATTTTTCCACAGCCTCCTTCATGGTTTGCTCTAACCGTTTTTCAGTACCAAATTTTTCTCATTTTCTGAGCTTTTTCAACACACTATTCTTTATCATCAAACTTTCGACTGTTAAGGTCGTTTACAATTTTTGCTGCTTCATAAGCTTTTTCAAAATTTCGAGAACTGATTTGTAAACTGGGGTGCTTTTCATAAATTCATAATTGAAGTACATAAGTTCAGGAGATAGACGTTATGTGAATATGTCTTAACTACTGATGTAGAACTGCTGTGAAATTTGAAAATAATGGTTGATGCTCCCTGGTATTTGGTATAGCAATTATTGTTACAAGATGCAGATGAGTATATGATAGGGTTCCAATGAATAAATATAGTGATTTTTCGGAGAGGCTTAAGTCGAAGGGTAACGGGGTTGCTGGTACGATTACTGTTAATATGGTGAAATATAAAAGGTTACCTGGTAACAAAAACATATATGTCAAGGTTATAATAAGGCTAATCTAAAAAGTCAAAGTTGACTGGTTGAATGTGTGATAAATTGTGGATACTTTGAAAAGGGATTGCAAGGTTATTTTCGGTAATAACAACGCCAATGGATCACAGATTCGTATTAAACTTCTACTTAGGTTTCGGGAGTTTTCCAGGTGTATGACTATATGCATAAGTCTTTCTTATCGTAGATAATGTGTGGTTGGATCATCCTCTTGGTTGTTTCTTAATTGAGGTGTTTTCAAGAATTCATGAAGGGTTTGAACGCAGATTGTAATCGTCGATATACAAATGATGTTCTAGAATTTTGAACGACACAAATATTTTTATGGGTTTTATGAATATAAGTGATGTTCTAGCACAATTTTGAAGTCAAAGTATAGCTTTGAAAGATGTAGGGATCTTGGAGTGACGTCACATGTTAAATCTTGACTTGGATTCTGTTCTGTCAAAATCCGAATATGTAATTGAATTTGTATGAAAATGATTGTGTATCGCTGTGAAGGTAGTGAGTATAGTTAATGATTTATGAATTAAAATTGAAGAATATACGGTGTAACATATTAATTGTGAACTTATATTTTTCCCAGGTATTACCTACCCGTTAAAAAAAATTCACAAATAATATTTTGTACAAAAGAATTTTTATTACAGCCTTTATGAAAATATATGTATGTATATTTTCTCCAGATGTAATGCGGATTTAATGAGTTAATATACTATTAAAATCATTTGATTTTCGGCTGGAACTAGAAATGAATAATCTCTAAAACATTAGAGATTACATAATCTTCGCGGAATATTTCTCTAATGAAGTTATGAATCAATACTTCATTATTCATTTTTATTGATATTTTCTCGGTGAATGATGTTGATGCTCGCGGAATTCTTGTGAACTTCGCAAGGCACGAATAATGTTTTCTAGAAAGTTTCGAGTACATCGAAAATGAAAGTGTAAAATCAAACATGTAATTGAATAATACACTTGGTTTATTACGAATGGAATTCATTGAGTTGAAATAGAGATTATAGTTAACGATTTTTAAGTCATTAACGAAGAATGTACATCTTAGCATATTAGTAATATGATTTAACCGAGTAGTACTTACCCTTTAAAATTCATACGTAATAGCTTAGTACAAAAAGATACATTATGGTTTTTCCAAGATTCATATATATATATATATATATATATATATATATATATATATATATAAATATATTTATATATATGTATATATTTATATATATATATGTAATATATAAATTCTTTGGAAATAATGAGTTAATACTCCATAACTCGTACCCATTGATGATTGTGATGTCGATATCGTTGGTGGTTATAGAGCTGGTAGAGCTTGTGGTGCTACAGGTGTTGCTGGTGTTGGTGATACTGATGGTGATGATGGTGGTACTACTGGTGGCGCTTGTATAACAAGTCTAGCTTGTAAATTACGCACCATTCTTGTCAGGGTTTCTATTCTCCCCTCTATCATCTCTATCCATTTACTCATCTGATTTATGGCTATAATTAGGATAAGTAATCTCTAAAACTTTTAGAAACCACATATTCTCTGCAGAATATTTCTTCAATGAAGTGATGAATTAATACTTCATCGTTTGTTGTTGTTGGTACTCCTTGGTATCTATGGTGCGTATGACGTTGATACTCGTGAGACAAATTGTGATGTTGAGGCGTGTGATGTGGATGTTGTTGTTGGTGGTGGTAATGGTACGGTTGGTGTTGATGCAAGTGATGCTGCTGGTGCTCGTAAATTTTGCACCATATTCTCCAAAGCCACTACTCGAGCACGAAGCTCGTTGACTTCTTCCATTATTCCGGGATGATTAGCAGTTGGAACAAGGGAATGAATAAGATCTATAATTCTAGATATTATATAATCGTGGCGGGATATCCTGAAAAGAAGAGAGAAAATGGTGTTTCGAACTGGTTCGCCGGTAAGTGCTTCAGGTTCTTCGCCAATAGGACAATTTGGTGGGTGGAAGGGATCACCTTCTTCTCATCTCCATTGATTAAGTCGACTACGAACCCATCCCCAATCCATCCAGAATTGATGATGACTAATTGGTTCGTTCATTCCGGTTACGCTGCCTGTGGAGCTCGAGGAACTCGAGGAATCAAGTGAGAAATCTATATTATGTGATCAGATAAAGGGTTTTTGATATGAAATGGGTGTTGATTACTGAATGATATCTTCGTCTCCTCGAATACGTATATATAGCAAAAAGATTCCGTAATTTACGGAGGAAATTTAGGAAAAGTGTCAGACAAAGTCTAGACTAAATTGCAGTAAGATTGATTTATCCATACTCCATTTATGCAATAATTGCAGTAAGACGTGTCTAGACTAAAAATGATAAGCATGTATTTTCTGTCAAGAAATGATAAGCAAAACGTATAATAAGCAGATACGGTCGAAGTTCAGACTCACTAATGCATCCTAACAACACCGGTTAGACATACTAATGCAATATCTGGTTCGCTAAGACCAACGCTCTGATAACTGAAATGTCCCGTTCATATTGATTATAAACGTTCCATATTAATTGATTTTATTGCGAGGTTTTGACCTTTATATGAGACGTTTTTCAAAGACTGCATTCGTTTTTAAAACAAACCATAACCTTTATTTTATCGACAAGGTTAAAAAGACACCACCTAGATTATCCAGAAATGATAATCTAAAAATATCACACTTACACACTACCAATACATATTGGTTTACAATATTAATATGTTACAACAAAGTAAATCTCGAATGCAGTTTTAAACAATATAATACAAGCATGCTGACACCAAATCTTATCCATATATTAGCATGAAACAGCGGAAGCTCTTAATAATCACTTGAGAATAAACATGCTTTAAACGTCAACAAAAATGTTGGTGAGTTATAGGTTTAACCTATATATTTATCAAATCGTAATAATAAACCACAAGATTTCATATTTCAATATACATCCCATACATAGAGATAAAAATCATTTATATGGAGAACACCTGGTAACCGACCTTAACAAGATGCATATAGAATATCCCCTATCATTCCGGGACTCCCTTCGGACATGATAAATTCGAAGTACTAAAGCATCAGGTACTTTGGATGGGGTTTGTTGAACCCAATAGATCTATCTTTAGGATTTGCGTCAATTAGAGTGTCTGTTCCCTAATTCTTAGATTATCAGACTAAAAAGGGGCATATTCGGTTTAATAATTCAACCATAGAATGTAGTTTCACGTACTTGTGTCTATTTTGTAAAACATTTATAAAACTGCATGTATTCTCATCCCAAAAATGTTAGATTTAAAAAGTGGAACTATAACTCACTTTCACAGATTTTTACTTCGTCGGGAAGTAAGACTTGGCCACTGGTCGATTCACGAACCTATAACAAATATGTACATATATATCAAAGTATGTTCAAAATATATTTACAACATTTTTAATACGTTTTACTGTTTTAAGTTTATTAAGTCAGATGTCCTCGTTAGTAACCTACAACTAGTTGTCCACAGTTAGATGTACAGAAATAAATCGATATATATTATCTTGAATCAATCCACGACCCAGTGTATACACGTCTCAGGCTAGATCACAACTCAAAGTATCTATATTTTTGGAATCAACCTCAACCCTGTATAGCTAACTCAATCATTACTGCATATAGAGTGTCTATGGTTGTTCCAAATAATATATATACATGGATCGATATGATATGTCAAAACATTTGCATATGTGTCTATGGTATTCCAAGATTACATAATATATTATAATACATGTATGATACAATATAATTTAGCTAGGATATGATTAATATAGATTTGTTACCAATTTTCACGTAGCTACAACAAGCAAAAATTATCCAATCTTGTTTTACCCATAACTTCTTCGTTTTAAATCCGTTTTGAGTGATTCAAGTTGCTATGATTTTATATTGAACTTAAATTTATGAATCTAAAAAGAAAAGGTATAAGTTTATAGTCGGAAATACAGGTTACAAGTCAATATTATCGGAGGTAGTCATTTCAGTCGAAAGAACGACGTCTTGATGACAATTTTGAAAAACATACTTTCACTTTGTGTTTAACCATGATTTTTGGATATAGTTTTATGTTCATAAGAAAAATCATTTTCTCAGAAGAACAACTTTTAAATCAAAGTTTATCATAGTTTTTAATTAACTAACCCAAAACAGCCCGCTGTGTTACTACGACGGCGTATATCCAGTTTTACGGTGTTTTTCGTGTTTTCAGGTTTTAAATCATTAAGTTAGCATATCATATAGATATAGAACATGTGTTTAGTTGATTTTAAAAGTCAAGTTAGAAGGATTAACTTTTGTTTGCGAACAAGTTTAGAATTAACTAAACTATGTTCTAGTGATTACAAGCTTAAACCTTCGAATAAGGTAGTTATATATATATGAATCGAATGATGTTATGAACTTCGTTACTACCTCAAGTTTTGTGGATAAACCTACTGGAAATGAGAAAAATAGATCTAGCTTCAAAGGATTCTTGGATGGCTTGAAAGTTCTTGAAGTAGAATCATGACACGAAAACAAGTTCAAGTAAGATTTCCACTCGAAATAAGATTGTTAAAGTTATAGAAATTGAATCAAAGTTTGAATATGAGTATTACCTTATATTAAAAAGATATCTTACTGTAAATAAGAAAGATTTCTTGAGGTTGGATGATCACTCAAAGTGGATTTGCAAGATTGAAAGTAAGCTAGCAAACTTGGAAGTGTTGTTGGTTTGTTCTTGAGTAGTTGTTTTATAACTTTGTTTATGTATGGATTTATGAACTAGATTGAGCTAGATTTTGATGAAGATGATGAAGAACACTTAGAACAATGGAAGAACACTTGATTGAGCTAGATTTTGATGTTATGCGAGGGGTATACGAAATAGTTATATATTTACTACGAAATACTATTAAATACGATACAATTTTACACAAGTTATTTATTTATTTATAGAGTGGATATACCTAAACCTTGCTACAACATTTATAGGCAGTGTACCTAATCGTACAGTAGTGTAGTTTTTAGTAAGTCCGGTTCGTTCCGCAGGGAGCTAGCCAAGTTTAACGCTATATTTTTAAACTATAGTTGTATATATATATATATATATATATATATATATATATATATATATATATATATATATATATATATATATATATATATATAAGTAGTATTATTATTATAAAAAGGGGGTTTTACCATTTAATGACCGGTTTGTTGATTTTAAAACTTTAGTCGCAGTTAAAACCTAATGTAAAATATTAAAAATAAAAATAACTTAATTTAAAGCGTAAAGTAAATAATGATAATAAAAGTGCGATAAATAAAAGTGCGATAAATAAAATGACGATAAATAAAATTTCAATAATTAAAAAGTACGATAATTAAAAGTGCGATAAGATATAAAATTAAGGAATTATGCTTATTTAAACTTCCGTAATGATGATGTTTGACGTGTTGATTTTAATTTATTACCATGGGTTAATTGTCCTTTGTCCTGGATTATTTGATATGTCCATCTGGTTTTTTGTCCATAATAGTCCATCAGTCATAAATATAAAGTGCAAGTGTCCTCGTCAAATTATTCTTATATCCAAAGTCAAATATTCCAACTAATTAGGGACTTAAACTGTAATAAGGTTTTAATACTTTAATATCAATTACACCAAGTGTCCTTGTATGTAATCCACCCCTGTTTTAATGAGTCCATTGACTATTAATCCATTCTCGTGTCCGGTCAAATGAACGATTATTAGTACTTATAAATATCCTGCCCATCGTGTCCGATCGAGTGTAAATGGTTATTTATAGATACGTCAAATTGTAAATCTCTAAATTAAATTAACGAACTATCATTCAGTTAAACAAATATAAAGCCCATTAATAGTCCATAGTCCAATTTCCACAAGTGTCGGTCTTTTGTCCAAACCCCAATTATGGTACAAAGCCCAATAACCCCGTCTTAATATTTAGCCCAACATCATGATTAGTTCAATTTAAATAAGCATAATAATAACTTAGCAACTAGACATTAATTTAAAAAGGTTGAACATAACTTACAATGATTAATAATAGCGTAGCGTTACACGGACAGAATTTCGACTTACACACTTACAACATTCGCTAACATAACCTTATTATTATTAATCTTAAATTAAAATTAAAATTATAATATATATATATATATATATATATATATATATATATATATATATATATATATATATATCGTGAGAGAGAGATTAGAAAAAGATGTTGAAATCGATCAGAATGCGCGGCCTTTTATAGGCCCACGTTTCACTGTTGAGCTCCGCGAGTGCGGAGGTTTTCTTCATCATAGCTCCGCGAGTGCGGAGGTCTGGAATCCAGCTCATAGATTAAATCCAAAACGTGGGCTGCGTATAATTATAATATATAATAATATATATAATTAATTATATATTATATTATATTCTTGTGCATAGTTGACTTGTAATTTTTGGTCCATTGCGTCGCGCGCTGAAAGTTGGTTCATGTCTCAGTTCTGGATTTTCGAACGCCTTTTCGTACGATTTAATATCTTGTACTTTGTGTTTCATGGCTTGTACTCTTGTAATTTTTAGACGTTTCTCATCAATAGTTTGAACCACTTGGATTGTACTTTGTACTTTTTAGCTTTTTGGTCATTTACATCTTCAATTCGTCGAATCTGTCTTTTGTCTTCACCCATTTATATTTAAACGAATATCACTTGTAAATAGAACAATTGCAACTAAAAGCTTGTCTTTTTTGAGGGATAATGCTATGAAATATATGTTTGTTTTTAGCATTATCAAATATTCCCACACTTGAGCGTTGCTTGTCCTCAAGCAATATAGAACTTGAATATAGCTTTACTAGAATCACTTCTTTATTCTTCACACTTTGTACATCAGTGATTTTAATACGGCGGTATGAACAATGGTAGTAACGATGTGGTTTACAGTCCCATATGACTATAAAAATTTAGATCCTTTAGGAAATTGGATCTTTATGAAAACATTTGATCTTTTAAAAATTCAATCTAGCTTTTACCCTAGATAAGTTTTCCAGAATAACCCTTCACCGGTGTTTGCAAATTATTTTTGTGGGTTTAGTGGGTTTCAGATTTAAAAATTTTAGCTCAAAAGTTGTGGTTTTGTGTCACCCACTTGCTAACCTTGTATTGGGAAAGCAACACATCCAGTATACTTGCTCCGTATATTACCTTTCGGTAAACTACCGTCCGGTTGTAAAGGAAAGCGTTGAACAAGCAACTGTTAAGGCAATGTCCCGTGACATGCTTTTGATTATGGTCTATATCGTGTCGGATGCAATTACTATCCTTGGTAGGAGCAATAGTAAAGATCACCCTATAGTTTTTCGGTCTGGCACAAGGTCCTGTCTTCGACTATGCAAACTACTCATGCTATGCAACCACCGTTCTTATGGTTGACACCCGATTTGGTTCAGATGACCTAATGAATTCCAGGTGAATTCCTAGGATTTTATATTCAATGGTAATGAATGCATTAAAAATAGGGTTTTTCAGAAAACAAATCAGTTTGTAATTTGATCAAAATATTTTCTCGTTCAAGCTCGAGTTTAGATATCATTGAATTCCATGAGTTTGTAATTCTCAATCTTTAAATGTCAATCTCAAGGATTATGTAATATCAGTCTTAAAAGCTGATTTTTGATCTTTAAGGAGATTATCCTTTCTGGGGATCTGATTCATTAGTCTTATAAGCTAATTTGCACGGTGCTCCCTATTGTACGAGATAGATCCTCTCATGGTTAGGATAAGTCTGACCACATGGTGACCCTATTTGATGCTGAGGTCCGTGGATTTCCAGCTGATTTTCGAGAAAACTTTTCAAGATTTTTCGTAGACTCTACATGTAACGACCCTGGAATTTCCAACATTTATTTATTAATAATTACTATTATTAATACGCGTGTTTAAACGAATGTACGTTATTACATTTACATGTTGCCATGATTGCCCGTACTTGACTTTTAAGGGCCCGAAACGTCTTTGTGACACCCGAAACTTTCACGAATAATATTTTTAGATATTATTTACATTCATGATTAAATTATTAATCATTTTATTTAACTAAGGCTATTAGTTAGTAACTTGGGCTTTATTTGGCTTAACTTGTTATAATTGGAACTTGGGCTTGTTTTAAGCTAATGGACTCTTGAGCTTGGGCTTATAAGCCCACCCTACATTTATTAATGAACCTTTAGCCCACTCTTGCAACTTGTAAATACCATTTAACATGCGACTAGTTAGTTTAGGAAGACTTGGAATCTTGTTACATATCATCCCCATGCACTAACACCTTAATATCCAACTTTTGTCATCTTTACAAGCTAGTAACCAATGAACCAACCCATCCCCTCTTCTTTTTTTGCTAAATGCCGAACCCATGGTGTCATATTAGTGGTGTTTTGATTTCATTTTTCCTTCATTACTATCACTTGTATGCTCTCTCAAAAACACACACACTTTACTTGCAAATTCCCTCAAACTTTCTTCTCTTTTCTCTCATACTTGTAAGTGTTTGAAACAACTTCTTTTCTTCTTTTCTTTTGTTGGTAAAAACTGATTTCTACATGAACATAATCATCATCATCTTTTGTTTATTGTTACTAGTCTTTGATTAGTTAATTACTTGTTGTTATTTACTTACATGTTTCAAGAATCTAACTTTCTAGTTTGATTCATCCTTTATCTTGTTTTAACAAGAACAATCAAGAACTAAACTCTCTAGTTTAGGTTCTACATATAATGTTTCAAAGATTATAAGTTCATTGTTGTTGAAATCATGCTTGTAAGTCATGGAAGTAAACTTAAAGTTTACTTTACTTAAAGATCAACTTTGGTTGAATCTTTAAAGTATGAGCAACCCTTGAACTAATTACTTGTTTAATTAACTTGTTTCTTTATTTTATACACTTTAATTTCATGTAGTTAGTTTATATGGTCAAGTACTACAAGTTAGTCTTGATCTCATATCTCTTGAACAAATCAAGTTAACCTTGGAAGTTCAAGAACACACAAACAAGTTTTCTTTAAATGTAACTTTGGATCTAGACTTTTGAGTCTTGGATCTTCAAGATCAAGCTAAGAACTATGTTCTACTACTTATGATCTTGATTAGTTAGTTAACTTTCAAGTTTATAGTTCATGTATGTGTTAGATCTAAGACTTTGATGTAACTTTGGTTCATCAAACTTCATACAACTCCTAAGTGAGTTGTGCTTCATGTCTTAGACTTGCACATGGGTTATGATGGTCAAGACTTGGTTAAGATGATGTAGATACATCAATGAGTTGTACACTTGAAGCTATATGCATCAAGGATGAGAGCCATGATGAACATCAAGCACCAAGACCACCGGAACCCTTAAAAACTCACTGTTCTGTCCAAAACCTACTGACCTGATGCTTCTGGGACAAATCAATAGACCTGGGCTGTTCTCACCTTGATTTTTAGATAGAACTTTTCGAGTAGATAACTTTTCATATAGGACTCGTCTTAATCCGAGTTACGGTTTAGGATTTATGGCCCTCCGATCGTCACTATGTCCTTTAACGTTGTGCAGAAATTTCTGACCTACTCGCACTTAGACCGTCGCCACGGTCAAACCAAGATGAGTTTGCTTCTGTAAATTTTACCACACTTAAGGGACTCATAGAAGGAGACATGGCCACTGGTCTCACCTTAATTCAGTAAGGGTAGAGGCCGTGGTGACTGACTGAAGTCAGACTTTGTTGAAAACTACTTTCATAAACGAAACTTACTTTACGCCTTTTGTTTAATGATGATTGATGATGACCCTTAAGACCTTAATTACATACTTTTAAACCTATTAAGACGATTTACTGACTTAGTACTATTTGACTTAGGTTGAGGACTTCGGACCATTTACTTGCACACCTTTCCCGACTACTACTTTACCGCTACATATCATTGTGAGTTATAGCATTCCCTTTTTACTTTAACTTATTTTGGGAACTGAGAATACATGCGGATTTTATGTTTTACATACTAGGCACGAGTACTTAAACTTTATATATGTGTGGGTTATATAACGGCAGAAACATTCCCTTTAGCTCGGTAACGTTTAATCATTGGTTTATGAACCGGTGAACGCGAATCTTAGATATGGATCCATAGGGTTTGACATCCCCACTCGGGCTAGTCGCGCTAGCAGTCAACGAGTGTTTAATACTTCGTAAACATACGCACTCGCCAAGTGTACTTTCAGGGGGTATTTTAAACGTTAAGTTAGTTACCAAGTGCCCACGGTTAACATATACTTTATCATACTGTTTTGAAATGCTCTTTGTAGCACTGAAATCTCGTGGCCTACCTTACATACTGTTATACTTAAACTATAGCTCACCAACCATTGTGTTGACGTTTTTAAGCATGTATTTCTCAGGTGCTTGAGGTTGCTTCCGCTGTGTACTAGTCGTGCTGTAGAACCCGCTGCTTAGAGTTGTTATCGCATGACTACTTATCTTGCATTCAAACTTATTTACTTTTGAAACTATGTTATGTAACGACCTTTGGGGTCACGTACACTTATTTATTGCTTCTACTTAGCGAAGCATGTTTTTGGAATGTAAAACATTTGATGTCGGTTATGACATCACCTTTTTATCATGAATGCAACTTCTTTAATTACAGCATATAGTACTTAACCTTGTAATGATCCTGTTGTTGATGATTCGTACACGATGGTTTTGTACGGGGCATCACATTTGGTATCAGAGCATTGGTTGTAGGGAATTAGGTTGCATTAGTGAGTCTAAGACCGACCCGAGTAGGATTCACTAATAGGACTAATCTACAACTTGCTAGTTTACGTGTTTCTGCTGAACTTACTGCATGCTGCTGCTTACTGTTACTGCTATATGCCGTGTGCTACTACGTGATTTCACTACTGCATGCTATTACTTGCTTTCGATTGCATGCTATTTTCGTACGATTACTGATATTGCCATGCTACTTATTGTTATACATGATTTAAACTGTTGGCCTATTATTTGCTTGCTTTATGACATACTGACATGGAAAATTTATTTTTCCTTGTTCAGATGTCGGATGTTCCACCTGCTGGCATTTCGGGCAGTACAGACTCAGACCCCGTCGCCCTACCTACTGCTACACCTGCTGCTGCTACTGCCGATACACCGGCCCCGACACCCACTAGTGATCCCGGCGCTTCCACTTCCGGAGATGGCACTAGTGCACCTGCCCCAGTTTCTGCTCCCGGACCCTCAAGGTCACAGCCCCGCATTGGTGGTATTGAGATCCCCGCGGAGTTCGGGGAAGGGCCGTTTCGTAACCACATGCGCACGCCTTGCCGACGCACTCCCGACGGACGTTTAGTCGTGATTCCTCCAGGCAGACACCGACAGATGTTGGCCGCCTTCGGACGCTTTGGATTACCAGCTCAGCCACCAGTGTCACCACCACACGATTCAGATGACTCATCATCCGCCGATTCTTCATCATCAGACGACTCCAGCGATGATGAGGATCCTGCTGATAGACCTATTCAGGCACCCTCCACCCCGCCGAAGAAGCGGTACCGTTCCGACGGCACCGTCATTCCAGGGGTGAATGGAGGTTGTGCTTTTACTGATGCTTTTGGCCATCGACGTAGGGTTACTGCTCGTAAACGAGTTGTGCCATACCCTGCCGACCCACAGATACGTAAGGTTCCCCGTTACGTATTGACTATTCCTGGAACCGTACCACCTAGATTTAGATACGGACCACTTACATCTAGGGACGTACCGTCTACATTCGGAGCCGGACCATCTACATCAGCACCACCGGCACCACCCGCACCACCCACCCCACCTGCACCGCCTGCCCCACCAGCTCCCTCTAACGAGGAACTGATGAGGGAGATTGAGACTCTCCGAGCTCGAGTCACTGAGCTCGAGGAGCAGTTAGCTCGAGGAGCAGTTCACCCGCCTTCACCGTAGGACTTTGTATTTAGATTTCATGATGTAATCTAGATATAGTTTCATGTATTTCATATGTATTGTACGAACTTATTCAGATGTATGAAACTTATTATTATTAATGAATGGAACTTTGCGTTATTTAATTCTTGCACGATGTTCTATTTACATTGCTGTACGATGATTCTATGGTATTTGTACCTAGATGCATTATTTAATAACATGTGATGTTTGATTCCATGATTGGTCACTATATACTGTATTATTACTACTTGCATGCTGGATTTTGACTTGGGTCAAAACTTTTGTTTAGAATACCATGGCTAACGGAAGAACCACACCTACCGCCGCCCAGATTGAGGACATGATCAGCGAACGGGTCGCTGCAGCCCTAGCAGAAAGAAATCTCCAAGCTCCACCGCCACCACCACCAGTTATCCCACCCGTTCGAATTGGGTGTATATACAAGGAATTCCAGAGCTACAAACCGCATAACTTCAGCGGCACCGAGGGACCAGTTGGTCTCACCAGATGGTTCGAGAAACTTGAATCAGTATTCTGAGTTAGCAAATGTTCGGAGGATAATAAGACCAAATTTGCATCTTGCACGCTATCTGACGGCGCGCTAACGTGGTGGAACACGTTAGCTCAAGCAAAAGGGATTGATGAGGCGTATGCTATGCCTTGGGAAGAGTTTAAGTGTGCTATGATTGATGAGTATTGTCCAAGAACCGAAATTCAGAAGATGGAAATCGAATTTATGCAGTTAAAGGCCGTAGGGAACGACCTTAACAGTTACAACCGTAGGTTTTTGGAGTTGGCACTTATGTGTCCGACCATGGTCACCCCCGAATTCAAGCGCATGGAGAAATACTTCTCGGGACTTCCTAAGTCCATCAAAGGAAATGTCACCTCATCCAAACCACCGAATGTTCCCGAAGCAATGCGCATGGCGCATACTCTCATGAATCAGATCCTTATTGATGAGCCGGAGAAGGCTAAGTTTGAAGCTGGTAGTAGCGAAAAGAGGAAATGGGATAACAACCACAACAACAATAACAACAACAGGGGTAGAAACTATGATCAAAACCCGGCGAAGCGACATGAAGGGTTCAGGAAAAACAACAACAACCCCAACCCCAACAACAACAACTCCAACCCGAACTACAAGGGCACGCTACCACAATGCAAGAGGTGCTACAAGCACCACACCGGGTATTGTAATGCTGTTTGTGAGAAGTGCAAGAAGAGCGGGCACATCGATAAAGACTGCAAGACTACCACGATGACAGGGAGGCCGAACACCAAAGGGCCAAAAAAGTGTTACGAATGCGGGCAGACGGGCCATTTCAGAAACGAGTGCCCGAACAAATGAAAGGATGGCGGACCACCGCGTGCTAGAGCTTTTAATGTTAATGCAAGGGATGCACGCGATAACCCCGACTTGGTGATAGGTATATTCACAATCAACAATCTTTTAGCTTCTGTCTTGTTTGATACTGGTGCGGATAGAAGTTATGTATGTAGACATTTTTGCGATAAGATTAATTGGTCATTAGTCCCGTTAAAAGAGAGTATGCTTGTCGAGGTCGCCAATGGAAAACTTGAAAAGGTTGACCATATTAGTCGTGGAGCTATTATCAACATAGCTGGTGCAGATTATCGAAATTGATTTGATACCTATCAAACTGGGAAGTTTTGACGTGATCGTCGGTATGGATTGGTTGAGCAAGATAAAGGCCGATGTTATCTGTGGAGATAAAGCACTTCGCATACCACAAGGAGATGGCGAACCACTGGTTATCTATGGAGAGAGATGTACCTCGAAGTTGAACCTCACTAGTTGCGTGAAAGCGCAAAAGATTATGAAGAAGGGACGCTTTGCTGTTCTAGCACATGTGAAAGCAGTAGAAACTGAGATGAAGAGCGTGAACGACGTTCGAATTGTGAACGAATTTTCCGATGTCTTCCCAGAGGAATTGCCTGGATTGCCGCCGCAGAGAGCCGTAGAGTTTCAGATTGACTTAGTGCCAGGAGCTGCACCTGTAGCTCGCGCACCTTATAGACTTGCACCTTCCGAGATGCAAGAATTACAGAGTCAACTACAAGAGCTACTTGACCGAGGATTTATCCAACCAAGTTTCTCGCCTTGGGGCGCACCTGTTCTGTTTGTGAAGAAGAAGGATGGATCCTTTCGTATGTGTATCGACTACCGTGAACTCAACAAACTGACTATCAAGAATCGGTATCCTCTTCCACGAATTGACGATCTTTTTGACCAACTACAAGGATCGAGTGTCTACTCAAAGATCGATTTGCGATCCGGTTATCACCAGTTGACGGTGAAGGAAAGTGACGTGATGAAAACTGCATTCAGAACCCGTTATGGTCATTATGAGTTTCTCGTGATGCCATTCGGTTTGACAAATGCACCTGCCGTGTTCATGGACCTCATGAATCGTGTCTGCAAGCCTTACTTGGACAAGTTTGTTATCGTCTTCATAGATGATATCCTCATCTACTCTAAGAGTGAAGAAGAACATGAGCAACACCTCCGATTAGTGCTTGAACTCTTAAGACAAGAGAAACTTTACGCCAAATTCTCCAAGTGCGAATTTTGGTTGAAGGAAGTACAGTTTTTGGGTCATGTTGTGAGCGACCAGGGTATCAAAGTTGATCCCGCCAAGATTGAAGCCATCAGCAAGTGGGAGACCCCCACTACTCCAACGCATATTCGCCAATTCCTAGGTCTCGCCGGTTATTATCGAAGGTTTATCGAAGGATTTTCTCTGATTGCGCGTCCTTTGACCTCACTGACTCACAAGGGCAAGAAGTTCATTTGGGAACCCGCACACGAATCAGCATTCCAAACTTTGAAGAAGAAGTTAACCTCCGCACCTATCCTATCACTTCCTGAAGGCAGTGACGACTTTGTTGTTTATTGCGATGCATCGAAGAGTGGTTTTGGTTGTGTACTGATGCAACGATCAAAGGTTATCGCCTATGCCTCCCTCCAATTGAAGATTCACGAGCGGAACTACACTACACATGATCTTGAACTTGGAGCCATTGTCTTTGCACTCAAATTGTGGAGACATTATTTGTATGGAACTAAGAGCACTATCTTCACCGACCACAAGAGTCTCCAGCACATCTTTGATCAGAAGCAACTGAATATGAGACAGCGTCGATGGATCGAGACGCTCAACGACTATGATTGTGAACTCCGTTATCACCCTGGCAAGGCCAATGTTGTAGCTGACGCTTTAAGCCGAAAGGAGAGGACGGCACCTCTCCGTGTTAGGGCTCTGAACATCACCATCCATTCGAACCTCAACAGCCAGATCAGAGTAGCCCAAGATGAGGCTCTCAAAGAGGAAAACATATCTCACAAACATTTGAACATACTTGTCTCTCGATTCGAGGTTAGGGAGTCTGGACTCCGATGTTATGCCGGAAGAATTTGGGTACCTCTTTATGGAGATCTACGGAACCTGATACTTGATGAAGCACACAAGTCGAGATATTCAATTCATCCTGGAGCGGGTAAAATGTACCACAACCTTAAAGAACAGTATTGGTGGCCGAATCTTAAGAAGGACGTTGCAACTTATGTTGGGAAGTGTTTGACTTGTTCGAAAGTTAAGGCCGAACATCAGAGACCTTCTGGGTTACTTCAACAGCCGGAAATCCCACAATGGAAGTGGGAAAGGATCACAATGGATTTCATTACTAAGCTGCCGAAGACGGTGGGCGGATGCGATACTATTTGGGTTATTGTTGACCGCCTCACCAAATCTGCACACTTCCTAGCGATGAAGGAAACTGATACAATGGAAAGACTTGCTCAGCTGTACATCAAAGAGGTTGTATCTCGTCATGGTGTACCTTTATCGATCATCTCCGATCGCGATCCCCGTTTTGCTTCCAGATTTTGGCGTTCTTTGCAAGAAGCCATGGGAACTCGTCTTGACATGAGTACTGCTTATCATCCTCAGACTGACGGGCAAAGTGAACGAACGATTCAGACCTTGGAGGACATGCTGCGTGCATGTGTCATTGATTTTGGAAAGGCCTGGGAAAGGCATTTGCCACTCGCCGAATTCTCGTACAACAACAGTTATCACTCTAGCATTAATGCTGCACCTTTTGAAGCATTGTATGGTCGTAAGTGCCGATCTCCTATTTGTTGGGCCGAAGTAGGCGAAAAGCAAATCACCGGACCCGAGGTAGTCCACGAAACCACGGAGAAGATTGCTCAGATCCAAGCTAGACTTAAGACTGCCCGTGATCGCCAAAAGAGTTATGCCTATCTTAAACGTAAAGACTTTGAATTCAACGTTGGTGATCGTGTAATGTTGAAGGTTGCACCTTGGAAGGGTGTGATACGTTTTGGAAAACGTGGAAAGTTAAACCCACGATACATTGGTCCTTTTGAAATATTGGAACGTGTTGGACCTGTTGCATACCATTTGGATCTACCAGCACAATTGAGCTCAGTTCATCCTACCTTCCATGTGTCAAACTTGAAGAAGTGTCTTGCTGCACCTGAACTTATCATACCATTGGAAGAACTTACTATTGACGACAAACTCCACTTTGTGGAAGAACCTGTTGAAATTATGGATCGTGAGATCAAAACTTTGAAACGCAACAAGATTCCGATTGTACGGGTACGATGGAATGCCAAAGAAGGACCTGAGTTTACTTGGGAACGAGAGGATCAAATGATGCGAAAGTATCCTCACCTTTTCCCGACTCCTCCATCTACCTCAGCTTAAATTTCGGGATGAAATTTTCTTTAACAGGTGGGTAATGTAACGACCCTGGAATTTCCAACATTTATTTATTAATAATTACTATTATTAATACGCGTGTTTAAACGAATGTACGTTATTACATTTACATGTTGCCATGATTGCCCGTACTTGACTTTTAAGGGCCCGAAACGTCTTTGTGACACCCGGAACTTTCACTAATAATATTTTTAGATATTATTTACATTAATGATTAAATTATTAATCATTTTATTTAACTAAGGCTATTAGTTAGTAACTTGGGCTTTATTTGGCTTAACTTGTTATAATTGGAACTTGGGCTTGTTTTAAGCTAATGGACTCTTGAGCTTGGGCTTATAAGCCCACCCTACATTTATTAATGAACCTTTAGCCCACTCTTGCAACTTGTAAATACCATTTAACATGCAACTAGTTAGTTTAGGAAGACTTGGAATCTTGTTACACATCATCCCCATGCACTAACACCTTAATATCCAACTTTTGTCATCTTTACAAGCTAGTAACCAATGAACCAACCCATCCCCTCTTCTTTTTCTGCTGAATGCCGAACCCATGGTGTCATATTAGTGGTGTTTTGATTTCATTTTTCCTTCATTACTCTCACTTGTATGCTCTCTCAAAAACACACACACTTTACTTGCAAATTCCCTCAAACTTTCTTCTCTTTTCTCTCATACTTGTAAGTGTTTGAAACAACTTCTTTTCTTCTTTTCTTTTGTTGGTAAAAACTGATTTCTACATGAACATAATCATCATCATCTTTTGTTTATTGTTACTAGTCTTTGATTAGTTAATTACTTGTTGTTATTTACTTACATGTTTCAAGAATCTAACTTTCTAGTTTGATTCATCCTTTATCTTGTTTTAACAAGAACAATCAAGAACTAAACTCTCTAGTTTAGGTTCTACATATAATGTTTCAAAGATTATAAGTTCATTGTTGTTGAAATCATGCTTGTAAGTCATGGAAGTAAACTTAAAGTTTACTTTACTTAAAGATCAACTTTGGTTGAATCTTTAAAGTATGAGCAACCCTTGAACTAATTACTTGTTTAATTAACTTGTTTCTTTATTTTATACACTTTAATTTCATGTAGTTAGTTTATATGGTCAAGTACTACAAGTTAGTCTTGATCTCATATCTCTTGAACAAATCAAGTTAACCTTGGAAGTTCAAGAACACACAAACAAGTTTTCTTTAAATGTAACTTTGGATCTAGACTTTTGAGTCTTGGATCCTCAAGATCAAGCTAAGAACTATGTTCTACTACTTATGATCTTAATTAGTTAGTTAACTTTCAAGTTTATAGTTCATGTATGTGTTAGATCTAAGACTTTGATGTAACTTTGGTTCATCAAACTTCATACAACTCCTAAGTGAGTTGTGCTTCATGTCTTAGACTTGCACATGGGTTATGATGGTCAAGACTTGGTTAAGATGATGTAGATACATCAATGAGTTGTACACTTGAAGCTATATGCATCAAGGATGAGAGCCATGATGAACATCAAGCACCAACACCACCGGAACCCTTAAAAACTCACTGTTCTGTCCAAAACCTACTGACCTGATGCTTCTGGAACAGACCAGTAGACCTGGGCTGTTCTCACCTTGATTTTTAGATAGAACTTTTCGATTAGATAACTTTTCATATAGGACTCATCTTTATCCAAGTTACGGTTTAGGATTTATGGCCCTCCGATCGTCACTATGTCCTTTAACGTTGTGCAGAAATTTCTGACCTACTCGCACTTAGACCGTCGCCACGGTCAAACCAAGATGAGTTTGCTTCTGTAAATTTTACCACACTTAAGGGACTCATAGATGGAGCCATGGCCACTGGTATCACCTTAATTCAGTAAGGGTAGAGGCCGTGGTGACTGACTGAAGTCAGACTTTGTTGAAAACTACTTTCATAAACGAAACTTACTTTACGCCTTTTGTTTAATGATGATTGATGATGAACCTTAAGACCTTAATTACATACTTTTAAACCTATTAAGACGATTTACTGACTTAGTACTATTTGACTTAGGTTGAGGACTTCGGACCATTTACTTGCACACCTTTCCCGACTACTACTTTACCGCTACATATCATTGTGAGTTATAGCATTCCCTTTTTACTTTAACTTATTTTGAGAACTGAGAATACATGCGGATTTTATGTTTTACATACTAGGCACGAGTACTTAAACTTTATATATGTGTGGGTTATATAACGGCAGAAACATTCCCTTTAGCTCGGTAACGTTTAATCATTGGTTTATGAACCGGTGAACGCGAATCTTAGATATGGATCCATAGGGTTTGACATCCCCACTCGGGCTAGTCGCGCTAGCAGTCAACGAGTGTTTAATACTTCGTAAACATACGCACTCGCCAAGTGTACTTTCAGGGGGTATTTTAAACGTTAAGTTAGATACCAAGTGCCCACGGTTAACATATACTTTATCATACTATTTTGAAACGCTCTTTGTAGCACTGAAATCTCGTGGCCTACCTTACATACTGTTATACTTAAACTATAGCTCACCAACCGTTGTGTTGACGTTTTTAAGCATGTATTTCTCAGGTGCTTGAGGTTGCTTCCGCTGTGTACTAGTCGTGATGTAGAACCCGCTGCTTAGAGTTGTTATCGCATGACTACTTATCTTGCATTCAAACTTATTTACTTTTGAAACTATGTTATGTAACGACCTTTGGGGTCACGTACACTTATTTATTGCTTCTACTTAGCGAAGCATGTTTTTGGAATGTAAAACATTTGATGTCGGTTATGACATCACCTTTTTATCATGAATGCAACTTCTTTAATTACAGCATATAGTACTTAACCTTGTAATGATCCTGTTGTTGATGATTCGTACACGATGGTTTTGTACGGGGCATCACACTACAACTGGTCTGGACGACAACTTCCTGACCTAAATCAAGAAGCGCGTGCCTTTTTCTCGGAAGACTTTACTTCCTTTTAAATTCCATTTATATTACAATAAACTGGGTAAAACTGATTAATATCGTTCAAAACAAAAGTATCTTCAATTATTTGTACAAAAATATGTGACATATGTTCTAAATAACTTGGTAAATTTTTTCCACATTTGGCTTTTATTTTCCTTTCTTTGCCTTTTTATTTTCTTCTATTCCATTTTAAATGAATTCTAACATTTTGGGTTGTTTCTCCATTTATGTTCTCTCCGAGGTAACAATAATTTCGGTGTTAACACCTAGTTTTATCGTTCATAAATATGTATAAACATGATTTTGAGTTCATTTAGTTGAAAATTTTGGAAAATTTTACTAGAATTGGGTAGTCAGTATATAAGACTAGGGCTGTTCTTTATAATCTGAGAGCACTAGATTCTAATACAACTACTGCGTTACTAGTATTTTTAATGGTAACCAAGTGTTTAAATTTAAAATTTTAAAAATCCGAAAGAATTTAACCCCTTCCCACACTTAAGATCTTGCAATGCCCTCATTTGCAAGAATTCAGTAACAATTTAAATTATTGAGGGTGATTAGCGTAGAAAAAAGATTAAATTTTACCAAAGTTTCCAAACATATTGTTGTTTATGTTGAATGATAAATGGTGCACATCATTTGTTCATTCCTGCAATTGTTATTTCACATATATTTTGCATCTTGTCGTCAAAATTAGTTGCTTTTGCTGAACTTAATGCCAGTCTTTGAAAATGCGCTGTTTTACCCTGTTTTGTACATGAGATAAACTACAAACATATATATACATATTTTTGAAGTTGGGTATATCACCCCACATTCAAAAATTATTAAAAATCTAATAATAAAAGTTAGAAAATTATAAAAACTATTATAGTATCAAAAGAAATATTAAAAGTATAAAATTAAAAGTTACCAAATAAAGAAAAATAGGCATAAAAGAAAATTAGGGTTGATGAGGATGGTGCCAGTAGGGATCCCATTCATAGCCGTATGTGTTGTAGAATGCTTGAGCTAGGTCATATGTAGGGTACGGTGGTCGGGTCTGTATAGTCCAGGGAGAAAATACGGGCATTGGAGTAGGAATATAGTTTGTATTTATGTGTGCACAATGACTTATGATTTGGTTTTGATGATACTGCCAATTTTGAAATGCTCGTTGACTAGCCATTTCATACTCATGTTGAGCCATAAAAATTTGCATTTCTGTCATCTGATTCCCCCCTCCCGCATTACCTTGCTGCTGATCTCTTTCGGCCTGTGGATGATGGCCATCATATGGTGCTGCAGCGTTATGTCGTTTCTTTAAAACCTTAGCACCATGATATACTTTCAAACCAATTGTATCACGGGGTTCTGGTGCTGAAATTATTAATCCCCCTGACTTCTATCGACACCAAGATACTCAGCAATTAAAGTAACAAAGATACCACCTCCTATTATACCATTAGGCCGTATACTCCTAACCATTGCCGATAAATAATAACCCACACTGTAATGCCCCGTACAAAACCATCGTGTAGGAATCGTCAACAACAGGATCATTACAAGGTCAAACACTATATGCGTTTTCAAAACAAGTTTGCATTCATGATAAAAGGTGACGTCATAACCAACGTCAAATGTTTTACAATCAAAAGTATGCTTCAATGAACAGAAGCAAATAGTAGTAGTACGTGACCCTTAGGTCATTACAAATCATTGTTCAAAAGTATTAAAGTTATGAATGCAAGATAAACAGTTCATGCGGTGATAACTCTAGAGCAGCGGGTGTCTACAGCAAGACTAGTACACAGCGGAAGCAGCTAACCTTAAGAACCTGAGAAAAACATGCTTAAAAACGTCAACATAAAGGTTGGTGAGCTATAGTTTAAGTATAACAATATGTAAGGTAGGCCACAAGATTTCAGTGCTACAAAGAGCGTTTCAAAATAGTATGATAAAGTATATGTTTAACCGTGGGCACTTGGTAACTAACTTAACGTTTATACCCCCTGAAAGTACACTTGGCAAGTGCGTATGTTTACGAAGTATTAAACACTCGTTAAATGCTAGCGCGACTAGCCCGAGTGGGGATGTCAAACCTTATGGATCCATATCTAAGATTCGCGTTCACCGGTTCAAAAACCAATGACTAAACGTTACCGATCTAAAGGGAATGTTTATGCCGTTGTATAACCCACATATATATAAAGTTTAAGTACTCGTGCCTAGTATGTAAAACGTAAAATGCGCATGTATTCTCAGTTCCCAAAATAGTTAAAGTAAAAAGGGAATGCTATAACTAACAGTGGTAAAGTAGTGGTAAAGTCGAGTCGGGAAATAAGCAAGTACGTAGGTCCGGAAAGTCCTCAACCTAAGTCAAATAGTACTAAGTCAGTTATTTGTCCCAATAGGTTTAAATGTATGTAAATAAGGTATTAAAGGTCATCATCAATCATCATCAAACAAAAGGTGTAAAGTAAGTTTCGTTCATGAAAAGAGTTTAAAACAAAGGCTAACTTGGATCAGTCACCACGGCCTCTATACCTACTGAAATAAGGTGAGACCAGTGGCCATGACTCCGTATATGAGTCCTTTAGTTATGATAAAAATCCCAGAAGCAAACTCGCCTTCTTTTGATCGTGGCGACGGTCTAAGTGCGAGTAGGTCAGAATTTTCAGCACAACGTTAAAAGGACATAGTGACGATCGGAGGGCCATAAATCCTAAACCGTAACTCGGATTAAGATAAGTCCTAAATGAAAAGTTATCTACTTGAACAGATATAACTGAAAATCATCTTTACAGTAGCCCAGGTCGCACTGATCAGACCCATAAATAGTAAAACAGTAGGTTCCGGTGGTTCTTGGTACTCGATGCTTATCACGGTTCTCATCCTTGATGCATATAGCTTCAAGTGTACAACTCGTTGATGTGTTTGCATCATCTTAACCAAGGTTTCACCATCATAACACTTGTGTAAGTCTAAGACATGTAGCACAACTCAATTAAGTGTTGTATGTAATTTGATGAACCAAAGTTACATCAAAGTCTTAGATTTAACACATACATGAACTATAAAAGTAATATTGAACTACAAACTTGAAAGTAAACTAACTAATCAAGATCTTAAGATGTAGAACATAGTTCTTAGTTAGATCTTGAAGATCCAAGACCCAAAGGTCAAGATCTAAAGTTATTAAGTTAAATCTAACACAAGTGTATGAAGTTATAACTAAAAAGTTATACTTCCATGTTCTTGAACTTTCAAGTTAACTTTTAGTTCCAAGAAGTATGAGATCAAGACTAACTTGTAATACTTGACCATTTAACAACAAACATGAATTTAAATGTACAAGAAATGAAGTAATAAACTAAATAAACAAGTAAAAAGTCATGGTTGTTCATACTTTAGAGATTCAAGCCAAAGTCTTGATCTTTAAGAATGTAAACTTTTAAGTTTACAAACATGAATTACAAGTATGGTTTTTGCAACACATGAACTTTAATCTTTGCAACAATAAGTGTAGAACATAAACTAGAAAGTTTATGTTCTTGTATGTCTTGTAAGAACAAGTTAATATGAAGAATCAAACTAACAAGTTTGATTCTTAATAATTTGTAAGTAAACAACAAACAATTACAAGTATTTAAGTAACATACATGAACAAGTAATTAAACAACAATATGAAACAAGTAATGATGATGATTATGTGATGTTTGGTTTCGGTTTTAGGCAAAGAAAAGAAGAGAGAAATGAGCTTGTTACTTACAAGGATTAGAGAGAAAAAGAGAGAAAATAAGATGCAAGTTTGAAGTGTGTGTGAGAAATGAAGATACAAGAGGATAAGTAATAAAAAAAATGAAACAAAAACTCCTCCCCATGTGCCCATAGTTGACGGTTTCAAAGGAAAAGGAGGGGAGGGAAATGTCCACAAGGTTCATGCATAAAAAGGCTTTAAAAGTTGGTTAATAGGAAGCTTGCATGGTAAAGAACAAGTAACTAGATTCTTTTAAGCATTACACTAACTAGTTGTAACTTAATGTGATACTTGCATGAAGTAATGGGCTAACAAGTCCATTTAAGAAGTAGAGTGGGCTCATAAGTCCATTAGCATTAATAAAGCCCAAGTTCAAGTAGTTAACAAGTAAATCCAATTAAGGCCCAAGTAATTAACAAATAACCTTAGTTAAATAAAAAAAATGATTAATAACTTTTAATCATGAATGTAAATAATATTCAAAAATATTATTCGTGAAATGTACGTGTGTCACAAAGACGTTTCGGGCATTCAAAGTTAATCGCGGTAACAAGTAAATGTATATAAACAATACATTCATTAATCACAAGTATTAATAATAAATATTAATAAATAAACGTTGGAAAATCCAGGGTCGTTACATTACCCACCTGTTAAAGAAAATTTCGTCCCCACATTTTAAGTTGAGGTAGATGGAGGAGTTGGGAAAAGGTGAGGATACTTCTGCATCATTTGATCCTCTCGGTCCCAAGTAAACTCAGGTCCTCGTTTGGCATTCCATCGTACTCGGACGATCGGAATCTTGTTGCGTTTCAAAGCTTTGACCTCACGGTCCATAATTTCAACAGATTCTTCCACGAAGTGGAGTTTGTCATCAATAGTAAGTTTCTCAAGTGGTATGATAAGTTCGGGTGCAGCAAGACACTTCTTTAAGTTTGACACGTGGAAGGTAGGATGAACTGAGCTCAATTGTGTTGGAAGATCCAAACGGTAAGCAACGGGTCCAACACGCTCCAAGATTTCAAAAGGACCAATGTATCGTGGGTTTAACTTTCCACGTTTTCCAAAGCGAATCACACCTTTCCAAGGTGCAACCTTCAACATTACACGATCACCAACGTTGAATTCAAAGTCTTTACGTTTAAGATCGGCATAACTCTTTTGACGATCGCGGGCAGTCTTAAGTCTCGCTTGAATCTGAGCAATCTTCTCCGTTGTTTCATGGACTACCTCGGGTCCGGTGATTTGCTTTTCGCCTACTTCGGCCCAACAAATAGGAGATCTGCACTTGCGGCCATACAACGCTTCAAAAGGTGCGGCATTAATGCTCGAGTGATAACTGTTGTTGTACGAGAATTTGGCTAACGGCAAATGCCTTTCCCAGGCCTTTCTGAAATCAATGACACATGCACGCAGCATGTCCTCCAAGGTCTGAATCGTTCGTTCACTTTGCCCGTCGATCTGTGGGTGATAAGTAGTATTCATGTCGAGACGGGTTCCCATGGCTTCTTGCAAAGAACGCCAAAATCTAGAAGCAAAACGGGGATCGCGATCTGAGATGATCGATAAAGGTACACCATGACGAGATACAACCTCTTTGATGTATAATTGAGCAAGTCTCTCCATTGTATCTGTTTACTTCATCGCTAGAAAGTGTGCAGATTTGGTAAGACGGTCAACGATAACCCAGATGGTATCGTATCCGCCCACCGTCTTTGGTAGCTTGGTGATAAAATCCATTGTAATCCTTTCCCACTTCCATTATGGGATTTCCGGTTGTTGAAGCAATCCAGAGGGCCTCTGATGCTCGGCCTTAACTTTCGAACAATTCAAACACTTACCAACATAAGTTGCAACGTCCTTCTTAAGATTCGGCCACCAATATTGTTCTTTAAGATCGTGGTACATTTTGCCCGTTCCGGGATGAATTGAATATCTCGACTTGTGTGCTTCATCAAGTATAAGGTTCCGTGGATCTCCATAAAGAGGTACCCAAATTCTTCCGGCATAACATCAGAGTCCAGACTCCCTAACCTCGAATCGAGAGACAAGTATGTTCAAATGTTCATGAGATATATTCTTCTCTTCGAGAGCCTCATCTCGGGCTACTCTGATCTGACTGTTGAGATTCGAATGAATGGTGATGTTCAGAGCCCTAACACGAAGAGGTGTCGTCCTCTCCTTTCAGCTTAAAGCATCAGCTACAACATTGGCCTTGCCAGGGTGATAGCGAAGTTCACAATCGTAGTCGTTCAATGTCTCGATCCATCAACGCTGTCTCATGTTCAGTTGCCTCTGATCAAAGATGTGCTGAAGACTTTTGTGGTCGGTGAAGATAGTGATTTTCGTTCCATACAAATAGTGTCTCCACAATTTGAGTGCAAAGACAACGGCTCCAAGTTCAAGATCGTGAGTAGTGTAGTTCCGCTCGTGAATCTTCAATTATCAGGATGCATAAGCGATAACCTTTGATCGTTGCATCAGTACACAACCAAAACCACTTTTTGAAGCATCGCAGTAAACAACAAAGTCGTCACTGCCCTCAGGAAGTGATAAGATAGGTGCGGTGGTTAACTTCTTCTTCAAAGTTTGGAATGCTGATTCGTGTGCGGGTTCCCAAATGAACTTCTTCCCTTTGTGAGTCAGTGTGGTCAAAGGACGCGCAATCAGAGAGAAACCTTCAATAAACCTTCGGTAGTAACCGGTGAGACCTAACTAAGCTCACGGAGACCTCTTGTATCTTCATTTCTCACACACACTTCAAACTTGCATCTTATTTTCTCTCTTTTTCTCTCTAATCCTTGTAAGTAACAAGCTCATTTCTCTCTTCTTTTCTTTGCCTAAAACCGAAACCAAACATCACATAATCATCATCATTATAGGTGCAACTCTACTGCTCTGATACCATCTGTGACATCCCAGTCAAGGTAACACGTATTAGGCCAACAGTCTAAATCATGTATAACGGTAAATAGCATGGCAATAACAGTAAATCGTACAGAAGTAGCATGCAATCGAAAGCAAGTAATATCATGCAGTAGTGAAATCATGTAGTAGCATACGGCATATAGCAGTAAAAGTAAGCAGCAGCATGCAATAAGTTCAGCGGAAATAAGTAAACTAGCAAGTTGTAGATTAGTCCTATTAGTGAATCCTACTCGGGTCGGTCTTGACTCACTAATGCAACCTAATTCCCTACAACCAATGCTCTGATACCAAATGTAATGCCCCGTACAAAACCATCGTGTACGAATCATTAACAACAGGATCATTACAAGGTCAAACACTATATGCGTTTTCAAAACAAGTTTGCATTCATGATAAAAGGTGACGTCATAACCAACGTCAAATGTTTTACAATCAAAAGTATGCTTCAATGAACAGAAGAAAATAGTAGTAGTACGTGACCCTTAGGTCATTACAAATCATTGTTCAAAAGTATTAAAGTTATGAATGCAAGATAAACAGTTCATGCGGTGATAACTCTAGAGCAGCGGGTGTCTACAGCAAGACTAGTACACAGCGGAAGCAGCTAACCTTAAGCACCTGAGAAAAACATGCTTAAAAATGTCAACACAAAGGTTGGTGAGCTATAGTTTAAGTATAACAGTATATAAGGTAGGCCACGAGATTTCAGTGCTACAAAGAGCGTTTCAAAACAGTATGATAAAGTATATGTTTAACCGTGGGCACTTGGTAACTAACTTAACGTTTATACCCCCTGAAAGTACACTTGGAAAGTGCGTATGTTTATGAAGTATTAAACACTCGTTAAATGCTAGCGCGACTAGCCCGAGTGGGGATGTCAAACATTATGGATCTATATCTAAGATTCGCGTTCACCGGTTCAAAAACCAATGACTAAACGTTACCGAGCTAAAGGGAATGTTTATGCCGTTGTATAACCCACACATATATAAAGTTTAAGTATTCATGCCTAGTATGTAAAACGTAAAATGCGCATGTATTCTCAGTTCCCAAAATAGTTAAAGTAAAAAGGGAATGCTATAACTCACAGTGGTAAAGTAGTGGTAAAGTCGAGTCGGGAAATAAGCAAGTACGTAGGTCCGGAAAGTCCTCAACCTAAGTCAAATAGTACTAAGTCATTAAATCATCCCAATAGGTTTAAATGTATATAAATAAGGTCTTAAAGGTCATCATCAATCATCATCAAACAAAAGGTGTAAAGTAAGTTTTGTTCATAAAAAGAGTTTAAAACAAAGGCTGATTAGATCAGTCACCACGGCCTCTATACCTACTAAAATAAGGTGAGACCAGTGGCCATGGCTCCGTATATGAGTCCTTTAGTTGTGGTAAAAATCCCAGAAGCAAACTCATCTTCGTTTGACCGTGGCGACGGTCTAAGTGCGAGTAGGTCAGAATTTTCAGCACAACGTTAAAAGGACATAGTGACGATCGGAGGGCCATAAATCCTAAACCGTAACTCGGATTAAGATGAGTCCTAAATGAAAAGTTATCTAATCGAATAGAGATAACTGAAAATCATATTTACAGTAGCCCAGGTTGTACTTATCAGACCCATAAACAGTAAAACATTAGGTTCCGGTGGTTCTTGGTACTCGATGCTTATCACGGTTCTCATCCTTGATGCATATAGCTTCAAGTGTACAACTCGTTGATGTGTTTGCATCATATTAACCAAGGTTTCACCATAATAACACTTGTGTAAGTCTAAGACATATAGCACAACTCAATTAAGTGTTGTATGTAATTTGATGAACCAAAGTTACATCAAAGTCTTAGATTTAACACATACATGAACTATAAAAGTAATATTGAACTACAAACTTGAAAGTAAACTAACTAATCAAGATCTTAAGATGTGGAACATAGTTCTTAGTTAGATCTTGAAGATCCAAGACCCAAAGGTCTAGATCTAAAGTTATTAAGTTAAATCTAACACAAGTGTATGAAGTTATAACTAAAAAGTTATACTTCCATGTTCTTGAACTTTCAAGTTAACTTTTAGTTCCAAGAAGTATGAGATCAAGACTAACTTATAATACTTGACCATTTAACAACAAACATGAATTTAAATGTACAAGAAATGAAGTAATAAACTAAATAAACAAGTAACAAGTCATGGTTGTTCATACTTTAAAGATTCAAGCCAAAGTCTTGATCTTTAAGAATGTAAACTTTTAAGTTTACAAACATGAATTACAAGTATGGTTTTTGCAACACATGAACTTTAATCTTTACAACAATAAGTGTAGAACATAAACTAGAAAGTTTATGTTCTTGTATGTCTTGTAAGAACAAGTTAATATGAAGAATCAAACTAACAAGTTTGATTCTTAATAATTTGTAAGTAAACAACAAACAATTACAAGTATTTAAGTAACATACATGAACAAGTAATTAAACAACAATATGAAACAATTAATGATGATGATTATGTGATGTTTGGTTTTTATTTTAGGCAAAGAAAAGAAGAGAGAAATGAGCTTGTTACTTACAAGGATTAGAGAGAAAAAGAGAGAAAATAAGATGCAAGTTTGAAGTGTGTGTGAGAAATGAAGATACAAGAGGATAAGTAATAAAAAAAAATGAAACAAAAACTCCTCCCCATGTGCCCATAGTTGACGGTTTCAAAGGAAAAGGAGGGGAGGGAAATGTCTACAAGGTTCATGCATGAAAAGGCTTTAAAAGTTGGTTAATAAGAAGCTTGCATGGGAAAGAACAAGTAACTAGATTCTTTTAAGCATTACACTAACTAGTTGTAACTTAATGTGATACTTGCATGAAGTAATGGGCTAACAAGTCCATTTAAGAAGTAGAGTGGGCTCATAAGTCCATTAGCATTAATAAAGCCCAAGTTCAAGTAGTTAACAAGTAAATCCAATTAAGGCCCAAGTAATTAACAAATAACCTTAGTTAAATAAAAAAAATGATTAATAACTTTTAATCATGAATGTAAATAATATTCAAAAATATTATTCGTGAAATGTACGTGTGTCACAAAGACGTTTCGGGCATTCAAAGTTAATCGCGGTAACAAGTAAATGTATATAAATAATACATTCATTGATCACAAGTATTAATAATAAGTATTAATAATAAATATTAATAAATAAACGTTGGAAAATCCAGGGTCGTTACACACACAATATGGTATACTCACAGCGCTCTGTGGGTCTCGAATACACATGAGATAAAATAAATCATTCTCATTTACTTTCTCGTTGTTCTTACCTCGCTGTATAATCGAGTTTGCTAAGAACCTATAGATTACTCTTAGCACAGCTCTATCAATATCAGTATAAGAGTTATTCCCCCCACGAAATTGGTTATGCCTAGTCATTCTACTCCATATTCCATTCATATCAAAATTTTCATCAACCCTCCTACCATTAACTATTAACCTTTGACAATCAGTAGATGCTAGTTCCTCAGGCGTATATATACACAAAGCCTGCTCCATGTCTAGTAGAGACATATGGCGCATCACACCTCCTAATAAAAATCCAATAAAACTCCGATCGGTTAAGGTAGCTACCCGATCATTTATTTCAACACTACATAATAATTCTACACACCATTCTCTATATACACGCCTACGTATATTAAACAAACGTTCCCAATCATTAAAAGTAGAATTACCATACCTTTGTGTAAGTAATTCTCTGATTGGATTGGCCAATCCCACTGTTTCTAACGGTTCCCAATCTATTACTCTGGGTACTTCAACAACATTAGACTGAAGGGTGTGCAAGTTCCTCTGATATTTTGGATAATCTATCCAATGTCGGTCAAACCTTAAATTAGGGTGTAAATCTGCCAATTCTATATTTGAATATGAAATGAATTGATGCGGTATATTTTGTCTATATTGGTCGTTAATCTCCTATTCTTCTGCATTCTCAGGAGGAGCATTGTGAGCCTGAGATGCGGATGAAGATTCACCCCTTTCAATCTGCAAAACACATTAAACACAATTTTTGTGTGGATCCAAATATGCATTAGTGTTATCATAATCATAAATCAAAACAATCATAATGACATGTTTAATCCATTTTAAACTTTATATGCATTTTCACAATATTAACAATTCTACACTTTTACAAATAAACATATATTAAAATGTATACAATGTTCTTTAGCTTTTATCTCAAATAACATGTCAAAATAATCATTACTAGCAATTAAACAGTTCCAAATGGCATTCATATCAATTAAATTGAGTTCATGCATTTTTGACTCAAAAAGTCCACTTTAATACTTAAAAATCATGTTTAGGATCAAAGTTTTGATCATTTAGCAACCTAAACATGTTTCACTACTCAATTTATTATAAACTAACAACAAAATTCGGCCATAACCCGTTTATATCAAAAAGCCCCAATTTTGCTCAAGAACACAAACCCTAGATTACTTCAAATTTGAAGTTTAAGGCTTCTAATCATGTTAAATAGCATCAATCTAGGTTACATAAGCATAATACACAAACAATTTAAGCATAATTAAACTAGAAATTATCAAAATCAAATTAGGTACAAATTTATTCAAGAACACTAAAAATCTGAATTAAAGAGTGTTTAGATGTAGAAATTACCGATCTCCTTGAGAAACTTCTTGGTAGGATCCTTTTCAACATGATTTTAGCAAAAAATTTGATGTTTAACGGTGAAAAATCGCGATTTAGAGTGTTTTTTGTGTGTTTTTTGCAGAATTTTGTGTGTGTATTGTGTTGGGGACTGGTCTGTTCGACCAGTTAACCCCATCTGGATTTTGATACCTCCGCGAGTGCGGATGTGGGTCCCTATCAAGTTTCGCGAGTGAGGATATTTTTTTTTATATATAAGAAACCTTTAACTAATAAAACATAAATTAATAAATTTTAAAAAAATTTGTTTCTTTTAAGAATGAGGGCGTTTCGGATCGTTGTCCTAGCCCGTCTCTCGAAATTTTTTTAAAATTTGTCACTTTTTAAGCGTCGTTTTAAAAGCAAAGATTTTTGGGTTTTTTTAATGTTTTTGACATACTTTAATTCAATAAGATTAAAAATAATGATAATAAAATTTCTCGTCCCGCCCTCGGGTAAAACAATTTCGGTTCAACGACCTAGTCTTCAACTCACGGCGAATTTTAAATATCAAATTTTTAACTTAATGAAATAAAGTAAATTTTTTGTTTTTAAATTCACACCAAACTTAAATTTAAAATGTATAAAATTAAAAATTCATATTAATATTATTAATATTTTTATACATTAATTTTACACACTTTATATTGAAAATATTAATTTTTAAAATATTTAAAAACTTAAATATATTGATTTAAAAAGATTTACAATAATAATTTAATATTTGTATATTAATTTTAAAAACAAGGAAAAAAATAAAATTAAAAATCTTTTTTGGTCTTTTATCCCACTTTAATCAATCAAATATTATCAAAAATATACGCCCCTCTTTTGGGTAAAGTAATTTCGGTTCCATAACCTAGTTTTACTCCTGACGAATTTTTGAAATATTTTGGGTTGATTGATTAAAGATATTTATACCTTAAGAATAAACGGTAAATTTCGCAGTGATGTAATAAATTTTTGTATGATATCAATAATTTCGGTTTCGCATACCTAATTTTATTGAATATCAATTTAATACTTTATAGCGAACGATTCAACGTTTATTATCAAAAGGTTAAAAGCAATAAATAAAAACAAATAAAAACTGTACATACTTACCTGTGAGATAGAATTCTCAGAGACCTGCTTTAGCCGACTCATAGGAGAGTCGTGTGATTTGGTTTTCCATAGCTACATAAGCGTAACCTCGATTCTTCAATAACTTTTCTTCTAAACATATGAACGGTCCTTCTCTGCATAGAGTAACAAATTCGGTATTTGAATATGTTTGATTGTTCGAACATTTACCTTCATGTGACCATTTTCCTCATTTATGACATCTTTCAAGGTGTCGTGCTCTTCTTTTTGTTGCGAATTTTGATTTTCCTTTACCAAAATGTGTCTTATGATGATCTTTCCTGATTTCTTTCCTCACTTCGTCCATTTTTCCTCTTACGAATGATACCAGTTCACTCGGGAAGATGTTATTATTACGTTTAGTAATCATAGCGTGTAGTAGTAGACCATGGTTCAGATCAAAGGAATTCTTCATCTCGTAAAATTTAAAAGAAATAAAAATTCAGAATGGAGGGAGAAGACTAGTTCTTTAGGGTCTGCTAGGGAAAGACCATTCGGATTCCATTTTCGAGAACTACACGAAAACAGAAAATCTAACTCTAACAGAAATACATATTACCCTAAAAAGATTTGAATCTTCCCACACTTAGTTAGCTGTGGTGTCGAAATTGTGATTAACTTCATCTTCAACTTCCATTGGATTATCTATGTAATGTTTAACTCTGTGACTATTAATCTTAAATTCAATCTCATTTGAATTTATTAATTCTACTGTTCCGTACGGGAAAACCCTTTTGACTATAAATGGTCCAGACCATCTTGATTTCAATTTTTTAGGAAATAGCTTGAATCGTGAATTGAAAAGAAGAACTCTGTCTCCTTCTTTAAATTCTTTTGAACTTCTGATTCTTTTATCATGCCATTTCTTCTTTCTTTCCTTATAGATTAACGAATTTTCATATGCTTCATGTCTTAATTCTTCTAATTCGTTTAGTTGACTTAACCGTAGACGTCCGGCTTCATGCAAATCAAGATTACATGTCTTCAAAGCCCAAAATGCTTTGTGCTCAATTTCTATTGGAAGGTGACATGCTTTTCCGTAAACAAGTCTAAAAGGTGTGGTTCCAATTGGAGTTTTGTAGGCTGTTCTAAAAGCCCAGAGTGCATCCTCCAATTTCATGGACCATTCCTTTGGATTTGATCCTACGGTTTTCTCTAGAATACGTTTTAATGCTCGGTTGGTATTTTCAACTTGTCAACTTGTTTGTGGATGATAAGCAGTTAAGATTTTATGAGTTACTCCATATCTTTTAAGAACTTTCTCAAGTTGATTATTACAAAAATGAGTACCCCGATCACTTATTAAAGCTTTCGGTGTTTCGAACCTTGCAAAAAGACGTTTTAAGAAGTTGACTACAACTCGTGCATCGTTAGTTGGGAGAGCTTGTGCTTCCGCCCATTTAGATACATAATCAATGGCAACTAGAATGTAGAGATTATTATGAGATTTTAGAAATGGACCCATAAAGTCAATACCCCAAATTTCAAATACTTCACATACTTGAATGACATTTTGTGGTATTTCATCACGTTGACTTATTTTTCCGGCCCTTTGACAATCATCACAGGTTTTACAAAGAAGGTGTGCGTCTTTGAAAATTGTAGGCCAATAAAATCCAGCATCGTAGACTTTTCTTGCTGTAAGTTGAGGCCCATAATGCCCTCCTGTTGGTCCTGTGTGACAATGGTTTAAGATTTGACTGGCTTCATCTCCGAATACGCATCGGCGTATTATTCTATCGGGACAACTTTTAAATAAATGTGGATCTTCCCAAAAATAGTGTTTTATATCACTAAAGAATTTCTTTCGTTTTTGGTACGACAACCCTTTTTCAAGGAATTCACATACTAAGAAGTTTGCATAGTCTGCAAACCATGAAATTTCATTATAATTTATCTTCAATAGATATTCATCGGGAAAGTTATCTTGTATAGCCGATTCATTTAGAACTTCTAATTCGGGATTTTCAAGACGAGAAAGATGATCAGCGGCGAGATTTTCTGCTCCCTTTTTATCTCAGATTTCAATATCGAACTCTTGTAAGAGTAAGATCCAACGGATTAATCGTGGTTTAGCATCTTGTTTTAAAAATAGGTATCTAAGAGCAGAATGGTCGGTATAGACCACCGTTTTAGCTAAAACGAGATATGAACGAAATTTGTCAAAAGCAAAGACAATAGCAAGGAGTTATTTTTCAGTAGTTGTGTAATTCATTTGTGCTCCTTGTAATGTCTTACTAGCGTAATAAATAGGTTGAAATCGTTTTTCAATCCTTTGTCCTAAAACGGCTCCCATTGCAAAATCACTTGCATCGCACATGAGTTCAAATGGTAGATTCCAATTTGGAGTTATCATGATCGGTGCATTAGTGAGTTTTTCTTTAAGAATATTAAAAGATTTGATGCATTCATCTGAAAAGATGAATGGAGCATCCTTTTCTAGGAGTTTATTCATAGGAGTGGCAATTTTAGAAAAATCTTTTATGAAACGTCGGTAAAAACCGGCATACCCTAGAAAACTCCTAACTCCTCTAACATTAGTGGGATATGAAAGTTTAGCAATTACATCTACTTTAGCTCTATCCACTTCAATTTCTTCCTTTGAAATTTTGTGACCAAGAACGATGCCTTCTTTAACCATGAAATGGCATTTTTCCCGATTAAGAACTAGATTTGATTGTTCGCATCTAATAAGCATTCGTTCAAGATTAACTAGACATGATTCAAATGTATCACCGAAGACTGAAAAGTCATCCATGAAAACTTCCATGCATTCTTCTATCATGTCGTGAAAAATCGCCATCATGCACCTTTGAAAGGTTGCAGGGGCGTTGCAAAGTCCAAATGGTATGCGTTTGTAAGCAAAATTACCATAAGGGCACGTGAACGTGGTTTTCTCTTGGTCCTCGGGTGCTATTGGAATTTGGAAATATCCGGAAAAACTATCAAGAAAACAATAGTAACTATTTCCGGCTAACCTTTCCAACATTTGATCAATGAAAGGTAAGGGAAAGTGATCTTTTCTGGTGGCGTCATTTAATTTTCTATAATCAATACAAACACGCCAACCTGTTACATTCCTAGTAGGAATAAGCTCATTTTTTTCATTTGTGATGACAGTCATGCCACCCTTCTTAGGTACACATTGAACTGGACTTACCCATGGACTATCAGAGATTGGATAAATTAAACCTGCATCTAGCAGTTTAATAATTTCTTTCTTAACAACATCTTGCATATTAGGATTTAGTCTTCATTGGCGTTGCACATAGGTTTTATGGCCTTCTTCTAGAAGGATTTTATGTGTGCAATACGAAGGACTTATACCTTTAATGTCATGAATCTTCCATGCAATAGCTGGTTTATGAGCTTTTAGCACAGAAATGAGTTGAGATTTTTCATTTTCAGTAAGAGAAGATGATATTATTACAGGTAACTCAGATTCACCATGTAAATAAGCATATTCCAAATGATTTGGAAGTGGCTTTAACTCTAATGTCGGTGGTTCTTCTATCGATGATTTGTATCGATATATGTCTTCCTCTTTTAACATTTGAAGTTCTTCTGTTGTTGGTTCGTATTCATTAGCCATGAGTGTGGCTAACATTTCAGCTTCATCAATTGGTTCAGTTCCTTCTCCTAAAGAACATTCTCCTGTTCCTTGTAATTCTGGGAATTCTTCTAACAATTATGCATGTGAATCTATAGTTTGAATATAATAACATGTATCATCTGCAGATTGTGGTTGTTGCATAGCTCTATCAACAGAAAAGGTAACACTCTCGTCCTCTATACTTAGGGTCAGTTTCTTACCGAACACGTCTATTATTGCTTTAGCCGTATTTAAGAATGGTCTTCCTAATATAAGAGGAACTCGAGAATCTTCTTCCATGTCCAGAATAACAAAATCTACTGGAAATACTAAAGTACCAACTTTAACTAGCATGTTCTCCATTATCCCTCTAGGATATTTTACTGATCGATCAGCTAGTTGTATGCATATTCGTGTTGGTTTTAATTCTCCAAGGTCTAGTTTAGCGTATAGTGAATACGGCATTAAATTTATACTAGCACCTAAGTCTGCCAATGCTTCTATTGAACTAAGACTACCCAGAAAACATGGAATTGTGAAACTTCCTGGATCTCATAATTTTTCTAGGATCTTATTCAATAGCACTGCAGAACAATTAGCATTCATTGTAACAACTGAGAGTTCTTCCATTTTCTTTCTATTTGTGATTAGATCTTTTAGAAATTTAGCATATCTAGGCATTCCTGATATCACATCAATGAAAGGAAGATTGACATTTATATGTTTAAACATATCCAAGAATTTGGATTGCTCGGCTTCAAGTCTTTCTTTTCTCATTTTACTTGGGTAAGGAAGCGGTGGTTGGTATGGTTTAACATAAGGTTTAGCCTTAACTGTGTTATCTTCATTAACCTTTTCAACTACCAGTTCTTTTTCCTTTTCTTGCTCAGACTGTGGTTCTTGTGTAGTAGGAATAGAGTCATCAAAAATTTCAGGTATTTCAGGTGATTTAAGTGTAATACCACTTCTAGTGGTAATGGCACCACTTCTCGTGGTAATGGCTTTAGCTGTTTCATTCCGGGGGTTAGCATTTGTATCGCTAGGTAGACTTCCCGGTTTTCTTTCACCTATCAACCTTGCTAGGTTGCTTACTTCTTGTTCCAGATTTTGAATTGAAGCTTGTTGATTTCTAAATGCTTGAGCATTTTGTTCGTTCGTTTGTTTCTGAGATGTGAAAAATTGAGTTTGAGATTCAACTAGCTTCGACATCATGTCTTCTAAATTTAGTTTTTTATCATCGGTTTGTGGTGGTTTATTTTGAAAAATAGGTCTTTGCTGATTGTAAGTATTGTTGGATACTTCTTGATTGTTAGTGTGATGACCCGGGAATTTCCGATCAAATTTAAACTTTAATCTTTATATGTTTCCGACACGATAAGCAAAATCTGTAATGTTGAGTCTCGAAAGTTTTGAAATCTATATTCATGTAATCAATTACCCTTTGACCATGTCTGACGATTCACGAACATTTATGTGTATATAGATATGTATATATAATATATACTTATTAATTGAAAACGATAAGGTATTAGATGTATAATACTTTACATAAACGTGTTTGTTACGATATTTGTTCAATATAGTTATTGATGGAATTAAAAGATAATATCATATGATTGAATTATCAGATACATTGAATTATGATTACGAGTCTCTGTTACGAGGCCCACGTTAATTTGAGAAATCGTTTCTTTTTAACGGTATTTGGAATAAATGGTAAAGTGATTTTCAAATGAGAACAAAGAATCACTTATCTAGTGTCAGACAGAAGTTAATGGAGAATTGAATTTCATAATACTTGATTGATCTATTTTCAAAAGTGCGAAAACATTTTTCGTTATAATAAAACTTGTTATTAAAAATGTCTTTGTTTAAATAACTTAAGTTGGAATGTTGGTTGTTAGATATATAAATAACTTGCAACGTGTATTTAAAACGTGTTTATGTATATTGTACTATATAAAAATGTATAATTATTAAATATAGAAGATATGTTAAAAATTACCTAATTAATAATAAATTGTAATATTAGTATAGTAAAGGTAATTACAAATTTGAATATAAGTGCTATATTAAGATCATTAATTTTATTATTAATATTAATACTAATAATAATATTAGTAACAGTAATATTAAATTTAATACGCATAATATGTTATATTAATATTAGTATTTCTAACAATATTAATATTATTAATATCATTATTATTATTATTAAAATTACTAAAATAATTATAAGTATTGTTATTTTTCAAGATACAAACTTGTTATAATTATCATTAAGGTTATTATGATTAATAAAAAAAACATTATTTTTGTTATTTATATTATTATTATTTTTATATTTAAAGTACCATTATTATTATATTTATATTTATAATAATTATATAAAAAATAATAATAATAAGTACAAATAGATTCCCAGTTTGTTACATATCACGATCAAGCTTTAAAATTTTTGTTTTATGTTTGCATTTTGTTATCTGTCAACTTCAAAAACAAAGATTTTTACATTATAAATGAACTACTGAAGTTAAGGATTGAATTACAAACCAAAAATCACAAAATAAGCTCGACACCTCTGTTCTTGGTAATTTTTACCATATTTCAAATTCGAACAAATTTCCAAAATGTAATAATACAGTCTTGTTAGGAATCTTCTATCTAAACTATCTGTAAGTTTTCAATCCTCAATTCTTTCTATCGAATTCTAATTTTGGAGTCAAAGTTTTGGTTTTAAAAGTCAACTGAGTGTTCTTGAATCAAATTCGAATTTGTTTTGATGTTTCCAGCTAATTTGATGATCCATAAAGATTATAGGGATGATTTGCAACACAATTCATGTTGTAATCATAATCTATAACAGTCTTAATCTAAAAATCAACTTTTGAGTTCATGGGTTCTTGACAGTGATATACAAAAACTTGAACTCGAAACAAATTTCAAAAACTAAAAATGCAGAGTTATTAGGAATCATTTACTTAAACTTTCTGTAAAATCTCAAGTTCCAATTCTTAATAACGAATTCGAATTTGTGAGTCAAAGTTATTTTGTCAAAAGTCAACTAATTTGTTCATCGAGAAATTAGAGCTTATTTTGATGTTTTAAGTTCAATTGACGATTCCAATAGTTTTTAGGAATGATTTGAAACATATTTCATGTTGTAAAGATTGTCCAAAACGAACTCAAAACTGAAAACATTTTTTTTTTTTGGAAGCTACGAGCTTCAGCAGTAGGCTCGTTTTTAGTTTTTTTGAATTTTCTTAATTACAAGAACACTTTTATTTTTTGTTTCATGATTGTTTATAAATCCTAAGTTCAAAACCCTTTCGTTTGTTGTTGTTAAATTGCCTCTGTTTGATTTTAATTATGGTGAAGAAGATGATGAACTAGTTGAAACAAGTACTAGATATATATATTTGGGTTGTAGTATAATCAGAAAAACAAGAATGGTAGAATGGTTAAGTGTGTTTGCGGGTGAGCGAGAGGTCTCGGGTTCGAACCCTGTTCGGGACATATTTTTTTTTGAAAAGCTTTGGAAGGTATATTTCATTACCAAAATTATTATTATTATTATTAATGTTATTGTTACTAAAATTATAATTTTTATCATTATTATTATTATTACTAATATATGTATTATTACTATTGTAATGATTAAGATTGTTATTATTATCACAATAACACAAACTATTATTATTGTTATTAATATTAGTATTAGTATCATTAGGTACTTATTAGTATTATTAGAATCATTATTAACATATGTACTACCATTATTATCATTATCATTCTTATTATTAGTATTATCATCATTAATAAAGTTATTATTAGTAGACTATTATTAGTAAAATCATTAATATCAAAACTATCATTTTTGACAAATAGATATTTGGTACATAAAACCTACTTATTATATATACTACAACTATATTAATAATCTATATAACTATATACAAGACATATTAACATTTCTTATATAAATACCGACATACAACAAATTTGATATTTTTAATATAATACTAAATATATACATGGATATATTAATATAACTAAATGTATAGATTCTAATCATTTTAAATATATATACAATAAATATATATAACATATACTTTAAGATATAATATAAGTATATATTTTTAAATGGAATTTAATATACATTATATAAACTACAAACACATAAATAATATATAATTAATAAAGAAAATTATGTGATTTCCATTATATGTTTTAATAGATATACAATTGATATAGGTTCGTGAATCTGAGGCCAACCCTATACTTGTTCAGTGCTGTTATATGTATTTTTACTACAAAATACAGTATGGTGAGTTTCATTATTCCCTTTTTAAATACTTTTGCAATATATATTTTTGGGACTGAGAATACATGCGCTGTTTTTATAACTGTTTTACGAAATAGACACAAGTAATCGAAATTACGTTCTATGGTTGAATGATCGAAACTGAATATGCCCCTTTTTATTAAGTTTGGTAATCTAAGAATTAGGGAACAGACACCCTAATTGACGCGAATCCTAAAGATAGATCTATCGGGCCCAACAAGCCCCATCCAAAGTACCGGATGCTTTAGTGCTTCGAAATTTATATCATGTCCGAAGGAGGATCCCGGAAATGATGGGGATATTCTTATATACATATTGTGAATGTCGGTTACCAGGTGTTCAATCCATATGAATGATATTTTTGTCTCTATGCATGGGACGTATGATTATGAAAAATGGAAGTATGAAATCTTGTGGTCTATTAAAATTATGAAATGATTATTTATGTTAAACTAATGAACTCACCAACCTTTTGGTTGACACTTTAAAGCATGTTTATTCTCAGGTATGAAAGAAACCTTCCGCTGTGCATTTGCTCATTTTATAGATATTACTTGGAGTCATTCATGACATATTTCAAAAGACGTTGCATTCGAGTCGTTGAAGTTCATTAGAGATTATTATTAAGTAAATAACAGATTAGGTCATTTATAGTTGGATATTATGAAATGGTATGCATACCTGTCAACTTTCGATGAAATGAAAGATTGTCTTTTAAGAACGAATGCAATGTTTGTAAAATGTATCATTTAGAGGTCAAGTACCTCGCGATGTAATCAACTATTATGAATCATTTATAATCAATATGGACTTCGTTCGGATGGATTAGGACGGGGCGTTAAATTTAGGACCTTGTTGATTGTTGTATGGAACATTTTGGTTATAATTATGATTTTGATTGTAGATTGGTCTTGGCGGTTGATAATTATTTTGATAATTATTTCCAGGCCTTTGGTTCATGTATGAAACATTCTCTCTTTGTTTCATTGTTTGTTCAATACTGAGACAGTCTTTTGTCAAATGTGGTCCTCCACACTGCTCACAACTAATTCGTATTGAGTGAATATCTTTAGTCATCTTTTCCATTCGTCTCTCGACAGCATCTATCTTTGCAGAAATTGAATCAAAGTCATGGCTAGAATCGGCTCTAGCCGCTTTAGATGATCTAACGATATCTTTTTCTTGGTGCCACTCATGTGAGTGGGAAGCAGTGTTATCAATAATTTTGTAAGCTTCAGTTGCGGTTTTCTTCATAATTGAACCACCAGCTGCTATATCGATGTCTTTGCGTGTAGTGATGTCGCATCCTTGGTAGAATATTTGTACTAATTGATAAGTGTCTAAACCATGTTGCGGACATCCTCTCAATAACTTTCCAAATCTTGTCCACGCCTCATATAGAGTTTCATTTGGCTTTTGTGTGAACGTAACAATTTCTCCTTGAAGTCTCACGGCTTTAGATGCCGGAAAGAATTGTTTAAGAAATTTTTCAACTAAGACATCCCATGTATCAATCGCCCGTTCAGGTAACGATTCTAACCAATCTTTGGCTTCTCCCTTTAAAGTCCAAGGAAATAACATGAGATAGATCTGTTCATCCTCAACTTCTCTTATTTTGAATAGAGTACAGATCCTATTAAAGGTTCGAAGATGTTCATTTGGATCTTCCTTCGGCGCACCACTAAATTGGCATTGATTAGTTACCATGTGTAGGATTTGTCCTTTGATTTCATAATCTGGTGCATTAATGTCTGGTTGAGTAATTGCATGACCTTGGCCAGTGCGTTTAGTCCTCATTCGGTCTTCCATACTTAGAGGTTCCAGATTTTCCATAATTGAATTTGTTGAATCTGAATCACTAGAGGATTCTGATTTAATGGTTTCTTCCTCGACAATTTCTGGATGAGTGATTTGTGGTTCAGGAGGAATGATTAGTGGTTCAGGATCTCTGAATTGTCCCTGAATATCCTCCGGATTCTAAATTGTGAGGTCTGGTTCAAAAAATGGATTATCGGAAATTTACTTGGTCGACTAGATGACGATTCTAAAGAAAAATCAACGGCGAAAATTTAGGTGGTGAACGTATGAAAGGTGGTGAACGTTTTGCTCGGTGCATTCACTGAATATCCTATTAGTTATAAAAGATAAAAATTATAAAAGTTATCAAATTAATAGACTTTTCTAATTTTGCCCACGTTTCGAATAGCCAATAGATGCACCAGGTAGCCAGGACCCTTTAAATCGGAAGCCCACAACTCGCCACTAACAAATCCAACTATTACTACGAACCAGAAAATTTTGGATGTCTATCAATTTAACCACTCAAAATAATTTTTCGTTTTGAAATTTTAGAGAAGAAATAGAAAATTCTATGTCCTAAAAACTAGATCGTCGAGAAATAAGAAAGAAAAAGAACGCGTCGGAAAACGTCGAAAAATAAGCGTCGAAAAATAATAAGAAAATAGCGTGTCGAAACTTAAAAAGTCTAAAAATTAGAAATTAAAAGTTGCGTCTAAAGGATTTAAAACTTAAAAGGAATTCTATATCCAAAACGGCAATAACTTAATTATGCACTAAAATCTATAAAACTAAAGCGATAAACAACGTCGTAAAATTTTAAAGCGTCAAAATCTTAATCTAAAGAAAAAGTACTTAAAGGATTTTACGGCAAAGCCTAAAAATCTAGAAATATAAAATAACTACGGCAAAATACTAGTCTTAAAACTAATTACGAACGATAACAATACAATTATTATGATTAAACTAATAAAAAGATATAAATATAAAAATAAGCTTAAAGTTATAAAAATACAATTTTTATAAAAATATTATTTTTATATTATTATTTAATAAAAGTATTAATTTTATATATTAATAAAACTCATTTAAAACTTAATATTACTAATTATAAACAAAAACTAATTAATTAATTAAACCCTAATTAGGTTTAATAATAATAATAATAATAAAAATTAATTAAACCCTAAACTGTATTTAATGCGTACTAGGTTTCAGCTGTCAGAGCAGGCTCCGCGAGTGCGGATTTTTTTCTGCCCAGGTGCTTCACGAGTGCGGAGTATGCAGGTTCAGAAGAGATGCAGGCCAGAAATCGCAGGTTCAGTTTTAATTTTATTTTTTATTTTTTATTTTTTTATTTTATGTTTTTATTTTATATAAAATGTAATTTAAATAAAACTTATATTAAAAATTACTTATTAGTTTTTTTTTTAACTTTTCACAATAAATAAAAATATAAACTTTTTAATAAACTTAAAAATATAGATATAGATTTTCTTTTTTTTATGTTTTTATATTTTTGTTTAAAACTTTTTATATTTTTACAAAAATAGATTAAAAACTAAATATATATATATATATATATATATATATATATATATATATATATATATATATATATATATATATATATATATATATATATATATATATATATATATATTTTTATAGCATTTCGCTTCGGTGTTGAATTTTCCTCGACAGTGGCGCCAAAAATACTTGATGTTATGCGAGGGGTATATGAAATAGTTATATATTTACTACGAAATACTATTAAATACGATACAATTTTACACAAGTTATTTATTTATTTATAGAGTGGATATACCTAAACCTTGCTACAACACTTATAGGCAGTGTACCTAATCGTACAGTAGTGTAGTTTAGTAAGTCCGGTTCGTTCCGCAGGGAGCTAGCCAAGTTTAACGCTATATTTTTAAACTATAGTTGTATAAATATATATATATATATATATATATATATAAGTAGTATTATTATTATAAAAAGGGGGTTTTACCGTTTAATGACCGGTTTGTCGATTTTAAAACTTTAGCCGCAGTTAAAACCTAATGTAAACTATTAAAAATAAAAATAACTTAATTTAAAGCGTAAAGTAAATAATGATAATAAAAGTGCGATAAATAAAATGACGATAAATAAAATTTCAATAATTAAAAATTACGATAATTAAAAGTGCGATAAGATATAAAATAAAGAAATTATGCTTATTTAAACTTCTGTAATCATGATGTTTGACGTGTTGATTTTAATTTATTACCATGGGTTAATTGTCCTTTGTCCTGAATTATTTGATATGTCCATCTGGTTTTTTGTCCATAACAGTCCATCAGTCATAAATATAAAGTGCGAGTGTCCTCGTCAAATAATTCTTATATCCGAAGTCAAATATTCCAACTAATTGGGGACTTAAACTGTAATAAAGTTTTAATACTTTATTATCAATTACACCAAGTGTCCTTGAATGTAATCCACCCCTGTTTTAATGAGTCCATTGACTATTAATCCATTCCCGTGTCCAGTCAAATGAACGATTATTAGTACTTATAAATATCCCTCCCATCGTGTCCGATCGAGTGTATATGGTTATTTATAGATACGTCAAATTGTAAATCTCTAAATTAAATTTACGAACTATCATTCAGTTAAACAAATATAAAGCCAATTAATAGTCCATAGTCCAATTTCCACAAGTGTCGGTCTTTTGTCCAAACCCCAATTATGGTATAAAGCCCAATAACCACGTCTTAATATTTAGCCCAACATCATGATTACTTCAATTTAAATAAGCATAATAATAACTTAGCTACTAGACATTAATTTAAAAAGGTTGAACATAACTTACAATGATTAATAATAGAGTAGCGTTACACGGACAGAATTTCGACTTACACACTTACAACATTCGCTAACATAACCTTATTATTATTAATCTTAAATTAAAATTAAAATTATAAAATATATATATATATATATATATATATATATATATATATATATATATATATATATCATGAGAGAGAGATTAGAAAAAGATGTTGAAAACGATCAGAATGCGCGGCCTTTTATAGGCCCACGTTTCACTGTTGAGCTCCGCGAGTGCGGAGGTTTTCTTCATCATAGCTCCGCGAGTGCGGAGGTCTGGAATCCAGCTCATAGATTAAATCCAAAACGTGGGCTGCGTATAATTATAATATATAATAATATATGTAATTAATTATATATTATATTATATTCTTGTGCATAGTTGACTTGTAATTTTTGGTCCATTGCGTCGCGCGCTGAAAGTTAGTTCATGTCTCGGTTCCGGATTTTCGAACGCCTTTTCGTACGATTTAATATCTTGTACTTTGTGTTTCACGGCTTGTACTCTTGTAATTTTTAGACGTTTCTCATCAATAGTTTGAACCACTTGGATTGTACTTTGTACTTTTTAGCTTTTTGGTCATTTGCGTCTTGAATTCGTCGAATCTGTCTTTTGTCTTCACCCATTAATATTTAAACGAATATCACTTGTAAATAGAACAATTGCAACTAAAAGCTTGTCTTTCTTGAGGGATAATGCTATGAAATATATGTTTGTTTTAGCATTATCACATATATATGTCATTATATAGTTTTTACAAGTTTTAACGTTCGTGAATCACCGGTCAACTTGGGTGGTTAATTGTCTATATGAAACTATTTCAAGTAATCAAGTCTTAACAATTTTGATTGCTTAACATGTTGGAAACACTTAATCATGTAAATATCAATTTCATTTAATATATATAAACATGGAAAAGTTCGGGTCACTACAATACCAACTATAATGACCCGCCAAAATTGCCATTGACGTGGTACGTTATCTCTGGTCCCATTGCGAGGTATTGACATCTATATGATACACGGTGATGATTTTAAATGTAACGTCTTTTCAAAATATGCCATGAATGACTCCATGCATATGTCTTTTTCAATTAGCAAATACACAGCGGAAGCATTTTTAAGACCTGAGAATAAACATACTAAAAAGCGTCAACCAAAAGGTTGGTGAGTTCATAGGTTTATCATAAACAATGATTTCAGTAATAGTAATAGACCACAAGATTTCAGTTTAAAGTTGATCGATATAGAAATATCAATCTAAAAGTGTTGCTGCAGTTTGTAATATCACGACTAAACAAAAGTTACCCCGTGACACCTTGTACTGTCAGTGTCGTTGAATCATTATTATGTAACCAAAGACCAACGGTCGAATGATTAGATTCGTTAATCTCAATAGCGCTATTCACAATACTTAAGCTTGCCAAAATTCCAGCAATTAACGATATTACGGTAGGGATTTAGCATGAATCAAAGCATGACAGCATAATAATAATTGAGTACTTGTGTCTATACGTAAAACATTTATAAAAGCAACGCATGTATTCTCAACCCAAAGATATATTACAAAAGCAATTAAAAAAGGATCAAATGAACCCACGATACGATATTTCGTAGTAATTATGCGTATGACGGCACGGAACAAGTGCAGAGTTGGCCTCGGATTCACGAACCTATATCAATTATATATATATTAAAACATATAATAGTAATCGAGCAAGTTTATATATTATTATTAATAATATACTTGTTATATTATAATTTATTTAATATATTTAATTTATATATTTTATATAACTATTATTTATCGTTCATTATAACATATTATTAATAAAAATTTATATTAAGGTTTATATATGATAAAAATATATATTTATATATAAATTGATATCTTATGCATATAGCTTAATTAATATCATTTTAATAATAAAAATATAGTGAAATGTAATATTAATATCATTGTAATGTATTTTTATATAAAAATATCTATTTGTAGTAGCACTGATAATGGTAAGAATGATAATAATAATGATAGTAATGATAGTAATAATATGAAAATGTTAATTTTAATACAAATGATAGTTTTGATGATAATAAACTGATAACTATAGTAAAAATGTTAATTTCAATGATAATACTAATTTTAATAAAAATTATAAATTTAAAATAATGATATTTTTAGTAATAATAATAATACTGATAATAATAATAATAATTATAATAATAGTAGTTTTTACTACTAATGATAATAATGATAATAATATAATTGTAATAATAATAGTAATGGTAATAGTAATAATAATGATATTAAATAATAAAAATAATAATAATAACAACAATATCCATAATACTTAATAATAATAATTCTAATAATAATAATAATAACAATAATAATAATAATAATAATAATAATAATTCTAATACTTAATAAAAATAATAATAATAATAATAATAATAATAATAATAATAATAATAATAATAATAATAATAATAATAATAATAATAATAATAATAATAATAATAATAATAATAATAATAATAATAATAATAATAATAAGGGTAATAATAATAACTACCTCACAAGTTTTTCCAAAAAAAATAACACAAACCGGGCTCGAACCCGCGACCTCTCGCTACCCCGAAAACTTCCCAAACCATCCTTATGTCTTATCATTTCTGTAACGCCCCGTACAAAACCATTGTGTACGGATCATCAACAACAGGATCATCACAAGGTCAAACACTATATGCTGTTTGAAAACTGATTTGCATTCATTAAAAAGATAACGTTTTACAAGGATAACATGTCATAAGACTTATTACAAACCATTGTTCCAAAATAACATAAGTTTACGAATGCAAAACATAAGTTTCATGATTGAGACATCTCTAAGTTATGCAGCGGATATCTAACACAGCAGGTCCTTAACAGCAATTCAATAATAGCATGACAGCAAGTGTAACAGCGGAAGCAATAAACCTCTAGGCACCTGAGAAATACACGCTTAAAAAGTCAACACGAATGTTGGTGAGCTATAGTTTAAGTTGTAATAGTAACGTAAGATAGGCCACGAGATTTCAGTGCTGCAACGGCGTATCAAAACAGTATAAAAATTATATGCATAACCGTGGGCACCCGGTAACTAAACTTAACGTTTATAACCCCCTGAAAGTACACTTGGCGAGTGCGTATGTTCACGAAGTATTAAACACCCGTTAAATGCTAGCGCGACTAGCCCGAGTGGGGATGTTAAACCCTATGGATCCATATCTAAGATTCGCGTTCACCGGTTCAAAAACCAATGACTAAACGTTACCGTGCTAAGGGGAATGTTTATGCCGTTGTATAACCCACACACATATAAAGTTTAAGTACTCGTGCCTAGTATGTAAAACGTAAAAAGTGCATGTATTCTCAGTCCCAAAATAGTTAAAGTAAAAAGGGATGCTATAACTCACAGTGATAAAAGCGGTAAAGTCGGTAATGAAAGTACGCAAGTAGTAAGTCATTCCGAAAGGTCGTCAACCTAAATCAAAGGTTACTAGGTCAGTAGGTTGTCTTAATAAGTTCTAATAGTGCATAAAATAAGTTTAAGTGTCATCATCATCATCATTCATCATCATAAAAGCTAAGTGAGTTTGACAAGAATAGAGATCGAATCAATAGGCTGACTTCGGTCAGCAGCTACGACCTCTACGTAAATAGAAAAGACGCATGGTCAGTGGCTATGGCTTCGTATATGAGTCCCCTAACAGCTGACCAATTTTCAGAACCTAACTCGTCATCGTTTGACCGTGGAGACGGTTTAAGTACGAGTAGGTCAGAAATTTCAGCACAACGTTAATAGGGTGTAGTGACTCTCGGAGGGCCATAAATCCTAAACCGTAACTCGGATTAAGGCGAAGCCTAAACGGAAAATCATCTAATCGAACCGAACTAACTGGAAATCAGCTTTCCAGTAGCCCAGGTGGTCTGATCAGATACGAAAATTAGTGGACAAGTGCTCCGGTGAGGTTCTTGGTGCTCGATGCTCATCACGGTTCTCATCCTTGATGCTTGTAGCTTCAAGTGTATAACTCGTTGATGGTTTAGCATCACTTTTGACCAAGATTCACCATCAATACACAATATTGTAAGACCAAGTAAGAATACAACTCATTCATGAGTCTTAGATGGATGATGAACCAAGGTTACATCATATCATTAGTCTTAACACTAATACAAGTCACAATAACAACTAAAGTTACAAACTTTACATCAATTTAACAAGTATGAACACAATCTAAGTAAAAAGAGGTGATGGAACCCTAAGCTAGAGAGCTTGGATCCATTTCACACAAGTCACAAGATTACAAAGCTAGAAAGCTTGAACCTTTAAGTGTTCTTGAAGATCTTGAAGCATAAAGCTTGGATCTTGAAGATACATGAAGATTACAAACAAAAGTTTGAATCTTTATCATAAAATAGAAAGATTAAAGTATAAAAGAAGTAGATCTACAAAAGTTATGAAGATTCAAGCTAAAAAGCTTGAATCTTCCATGTTCTTGAAAGATTCATGCTTGAATCAACAAGATATAAGTAAGATCAAAGCTAAAAGGAACTTGATCTTCCATTTGATGATGATGATAGCCACGAAATTAAGAAGAAAAGAGGGAGAAAAGAGAGAACTTACAAGCTAGGAAAGAAAGAAAGAATAAGTGTGTGAAATGCCAAAATGATCAAGTGTGGAAATGAGAGGCTAAAGGCTAGTATTTATATGCATTAGAGATTCACATGGATTGATGAGGTGGCAAGGCCTATGGTGGAGGTGGTGGACGACATTTAGAGGGGGAGGGGGGACAAAATCTTGCTTTTTGGCTAATGGTGTCTAAAGTATGTCCTTTTGCTAGAATCTTATGTAACAAAGTTGATAATCCTTATCCATTATGCTAGTATGACTCATTAATTAATTTATTTATTATTTATTTATTATTATGGGCCACTAGTAATTATATTTGGGCTAATTAATTGGGTCACTAGCTAGAGTAGGGTGGGCTTGAGCCCAACAAGATAAAAAGTCCAAAAAGGATAACTATTGGGCTTTAGCAATTAAATAAATAAAATTAAGCATCCAAAAGCCCAGGTAATTATTATTATAAAATAATAATTAATATTTCGCAGTCCAAAAGTTCCGGTTCCGACAAAAGTCAAACGTGCGCGCAGTCCGCGTTTTAATCGTAACGGTAAATAACACTAACGGTTATAAAGCATCCAATGGGCAAGTTAAACATTCTACATACACCAAGGCACGTTTTAAAGTAAATATGAATATAAAACACGTGTGCCAAGGTTCCGGAGTAATAAAGTAACACAGTACGCACAAATACGCAGTTTCGCTAGAATACAAGGCACAAAGGCAAGTCGAAAAAGTCGGGTCGTTACATTTTCTGTTTAATTCGATTGCAAATTTTATTTAACCCGTTATTGTTTATCTCCCTCTTCTCCAATATTACATAGACTTTTACCATAATAATAACAACACAGAAACGATTCCTTTGAAGTGATTGAAATTAACAGCAAAGAAAAAAATAAAATTTAATAGAAGAAGCAGTAGCTGTAACTCATTTTTTTAAAAAATACGAACTCAAATTTGAATTTTGAATTTAAGGCTGTTGTAAATTGTAATTACAACATGAATTTTGTTGTAAATGATTCATAGAAACTTTATGAATCATCAATTTTAACAGAAACGATCTCTAAAACTTCAATACGATTGAAGAAAACATGTTTGACTTTTTGTTTTCGAACCTTTGACTCAAAAATTCGAATTCGATAAAGAAAATTGGAGGTTCAAACTTTACAGATAGTTTGAATAGATCAATCCTAACAACTCTGCATTTTTACATTTTGAAAATTCATTCGAAATCGTGCTTTTGTTAAACTGAGTTCAATAACAGGGTGTTCGAGTTTTATTTCTTTATTTTCTGTTTAAATTCATCAGATAAAAGCCAAAAGGTTTAAAATTCATAATGGGATTCGAGAATGATTTGTTTAACACTTGAGATGATCAATTATATAATAAAAGTGGGTGTCGACACTAATCAATCAGACAAAAGAAGATCAGGAAGAAAAATAAAAAATTTAAAAGTAGATCACGATAATTTGTTTTTGTATTGATAATGGAATCCACGAGTTTAATTTAACAGACAAATTGAAAAGATCAGATATCAATTTGTAACAACTTTTGTAGTTATCTGCGTTTGATTTATTTTTAATAAATATTAATAATAAATATATTAATTTTAATAAAATAATAATATTTAATAATAATTATAATAATAATAAATAATAATAATGATATTAACTATAAAAATGATAATAATAATAATAATAATATTATTATTATTAATGATAATAATAATAATAATAATAATATTAATGATAATAATAATAATAATAATAATAATAAATTGTATTTATTTTTATGATAACTATAATAATAATGATTTTTAATGATAATGGTAATAATAATAATATTAATAGTAATAATCATAATAATAACTAAATTCATAATTTTTCTACTAATTATAATAATAATGATATTAATAATGATAACAATAATATTAGTAATAATAATAATATAACAATTTAAATGTATCAAATTTAATATCAATATATTATAAATAATAATATTAATAATATTGATATTAATATTAATATTAATATTTATTTTTTTATGATGAAAGTAACATTAATATAACAAATATATTTTAACTTATAATTAATATTACATATTATTAATTATGTAATATTTAATAATTATGTAATATATATTATATAATAACATATATTGAATATTTAATATTTATACATTTTATATATATTACAATATACATATAATATTAATTATGTATAGAAATCATATATATATATATATATATATATATATATATATATATATATATATATATATATATATATATATATATATATACATATTTATTTACACACAATTGTTCGTGAATCATCGGAAATAGTCGAAGGGTAATTGAATTCTTGAAAACAGTTTAAAAATTTTGATAGTCGGGATAACACGCTTTGCTTATCGTGTCAGAAATATCAAATCATATAGAGATTTTGGTTCAAAATAAGTCGAAATTTTCCGGGTCGTGACACATCATTCGCTCATTTACAATTCAAAATATGAGTTTCGGCCGACAAGTTTAAATACCAAACAAGACACAAGCATGGTGTTTGGGGTTAAACTACCCAAACCTAGGTCGAACTCCAAAAGCTAAACTCTGGCATAATCATGTAGGGATATCGCTAGTCCAAACGTATACCCTTGCCTTTGTCCACGCCGGAGCCTAAAAAGAGTAAACAACGAGAGGGTAAGCATAACGGTTAGTGAATGCAATAATTACAGATATACTTATATAGTATACCTACTTGCAAACACTTACTCACATACCGCATACATGCTAGCAAAATAATTAGCATACCATATCAAGTACAAAGCTAATAACCTCCACAACCGCAACTAGCATAATCATTAGCATATAATCGAGACAATATAATATGCTACACTACAACACATACACCAACCATATGGTCAACCATACTCGCATTATGGTGATACCGGCTCCGTGGTTCACACCATACGCATTGTCATGATGCTACCGGCTCCGTGGTTCACATCATAACTCGAGTCATACTCACGTTAAGACGCTAGTGGCTCCGTGGTTCACACCTTACAACTTGTGCCATAGTGCTGTCGGCTCCATAGTTCACACTACAACACCCATACCATGATGCTACCGGCTTCGTGGTTCACATCATAGCACACCCGCACATACTATGGCACTACCAGCTCCGTATTTCGTACCAGAGCACACAAATAAATACACTATATACATACACATATAATTATTCCACTCACCTTGTATCCAAAACGAAGGTAAGCCAACAAGCTCTTCAACCGTTAATGAAATCACCTATTACATTAACATAAAATCAACACTTATCTAAATGGGACTCTCAACCCACCCAAATAGACACCTAGTGCAAATGTTCACCCTTTGCACTCACAACGCCAATCATAGGCCTAAATCACCAATAATCACCAAAACTAGTGACCATGGCATTAAATCACCCAACTACACACCACTAGGTCATTCAAAACTCGTTTGACCTATTTGAAGGTCAACACACCCATTTGGGTCACCCACAACCCAAATAACACCATTCACCCAAACAAAAGGAGTGCTAGATGATTTAACTAACCATTCAAGACCCATAAATACCAAGTATCACTTTAAAACCCTAGGTTAGTCATTCTTGGGTTCTTATGACCCAATCACACCCAAAAAACCCCCAAATTACCAACAAATGGGTCTTATGTTCACCTTTGACCCAGACCCTAGTGATAATGCTAAAAAGGAACATATATTTAGTATCAATATCCTTCCAATATGTAAAGCTTTTAGATGCAATTGTTCTATTTTTATGTAATATTCGTTTAAATAAATAAGTGCGAAGACAAAAGAAGAAAACGACGATTTGAAGACGCAAATGACCAAAAAGCTCAAATGTATAAGATATAATTCAAGTGGTTCAATTTATTGATGAGAAACGTCTCAAAATTACAAGAGTACGAGCCGCAAAACGCAAAGTACAAGATATTAAATTATACGAAAGGGCGTTCGAAAAACCGGAACCGGGACCTGAGCCAACTATCAACGCGCGACGCAACGGAGCTAAAATTACAAGTCAACTATGCACAATAATATAATATAATATTTAAATAATTATATAAATTATTTATATATTATATATTATATTAAATAACGTCGACAAACTAGCAAACAAAAAATATGTGAGCTGGATCTGACGGCCATGCGATCGCATGGGAAATAGGCATAAAACCCATGCGAGTGCATGAGCCCATGCGAGTGCATGAGATTTGCACTAAAATCTCATGCGATCGCATGAGTTACTGTAGCAGGCCACATTCTTTAAATACAACGAATTCTGGACGAATTTTTACACAAAAATATCAATCTCTCTTCTCTATATGTAATATATTTATATTATAATTTTAATTTTAATTTAAGATTAAAAATAAATTATGGTTTAGTTGGGTTATTGTAAGAAATGTTTTACGGGTTTTAAAGTTGGAACTCTGTCAGTGTAACGCTACGCGATTAATCACCATTGTAAGCTATGTTCTTCCTTTTTAAATTAATGTCTCGTAACTAAGTTATTATTATGCTTATTTGAGCCAAAGTAATCATGATGTTAGACTAAATATTAAGACGGGGTTATTAGATTTTGTACCATAATTAAGGTTTGGACAAAAGACCAACACTTGTTGTAACGACCAGGCTTTTTCGACTTGCTTTTGTGCCTTGTGTTTTTGCAAAACTGCGTATTTGTGCGTACTGTGTTACTTTATACTCTGGAAACTTGATTTACGTGGTTTACTTCCATTTATATGTTAAAACGTGCCTTAGAGTACGTAGGATACATAACTTGATCATTGGAAGCCTTTATAACCGTTAGTGTTATTTGACGTTTCGAACAAACCGCGAACTTGCGCGCACGTTTAACTTTTGTCATAATCGGAATATTGTGACTGCGAAATATTAATTATTATTTTATAATAATAATTACCTGGGTTTTTGGATGCTTAATTACGCGTAGTAATTTAATTATGCACAATAGTTAGTCTTGTTGGACTTTCTACCTTGTTGGGCTCAAGCCCACCCTACTCTAACTAGTGACCCAATTAATTAGCCCTTGTCCATTTCATCAATCCTTGTCAAATTCCTTGCTTATAAATACTAGCCCTTGTCCATGTCATCAATCCTTGTCAAATTCCTTGCTTATAAATATTAGCCCTTGTCCATGTCATCAATCCTTGTCAAATTCCTTGCTTATAAATACTAGCCATTTACCTCTCATTCAAATCACTTGCTCATTTGGTTTTCACACACACTTGTTCTTTCTTTCTTTCCTTTCTAGTATTGCTTGTAAGTCTTCTTTTTCTTCTTCTTTTCCTTTCATTTTCGTGGCCATCATCATCATATTATGGAGATCAAAGTTCCTTTTAGCTTTGATCTTGCTTATATCTTGTTGATTCAAGCATGAATCTTTCAAGAACATGGAAGATTCAAGCTTTCTAGCTTTGAATCTTCACCAACTTTGTAGATTCATCTTTCTTTTACTTTAATCTTGTTATTTTGTGATAAAGATTCGAACTTTTGTTTGTTATCTTCATATATCTTAAAGATCCAAGCTTTATGCTTCAAGATCTTCAAGAACACTAAAGGTTCAAGCTTTCTAGCTTTGTGACCTTATAAATTGTGTGAAAGGGATCCAAGCTCTCTAGCTTAGGGTTCCGTCACCTCTTTTGACTTGGATCATGTTCATACTTGTTTGATTGATGTAAAGTTTGTAACTTTGTTTGTAAATAGGACTTGTAATTGTGTTAAGACTAAGGATATGATGTAACATTGGTTCATCATCCATCTAAGACTCTTAAATGAGTTGTGTTACCACTTGGTCTTAACATATTGTGTATTGATGGTATAATCTTGGTCAAAAGTGATGCTAAACCATCAACGAGTTGTATACTTGAAGCTACAAGCATCAAGGATGAGAACCGTGATGAGCATCAAGCACCAAGAACCTCACCGGAGCACTTGTCCACTGATTTTCGTATCTGATCAGACCACCTGGGCTACTGGAAAGTTGATTTTCAGTTAGTTCGGTTCGAGTAGATGATTTTCCGTTTAGGCCTCGTCTTAATCCGAGAGTCACTACACCCTATTAACGTTGTGCTGAAATTTCTGACCTACTCGCACTTAAACCGTCGCCACGGTCAAACAAAGACGAGTTAGGTTCTAAAAATTGGTCAGTGGTTAGGGGACTCACATACGGAGCCATAGCCACTGACTATGCATCTTTTCGATTTACGTAGAGGTCGCAGCAGCTGACCGAATTCAGCCTATTGTTTCGATCTCTATTCTTGTCGAACTTACTTAGCTTTTATGATGATGAATGATGATGATGATGACACTTAAACTTATTTTATGCACTATTAGAATTTATAAAAAAACAACCTACTGACCTAGTAACCCTTGATTTAGGTTGACGACCTTTCGGACCGACTTACTACTTGCGTACTTTCATTACCGACTTTACCGCTTTTATCACTGTGAGTTATAGCATCCCTTTTTACTACTTTTACTATTTTTGGGACTGAGAATACATGCGCTTTTTACGTTTTACGTACTAGGCACGAGTACTTAAACTTTGTATGTATGTGGGTTATATAACGGCATAAACATTCCCTTTAGCACGGTAACGTTTAGTCATTGGTTTTTGAACCGGTGAACGCGAATCTTAGATATGGATCCATAGGGTTTGACATCCCCACTCGGGCTAGTCACGCTAGCATTTAACGAGTGTTTAATACTTCATGAACATACGCACTCGCCAAGTGTACTTTCAGGGGGTTATAAACGTTAAGTCTAGTTACCGGGTGCCCACGGTTATACATATACTTTATCATACTGATTTGAATTACTGATTTGAAATGCTTGTTTGAAGCACTGAAATCTCGTGGCCTACATTACCTTACTGAATACAAACAAACTATAGCTCACCAACATTCGTGTTGACTTTTTAAGCATGTATTTCTCAGGTGTTTAGACGTTGTTGCTTCTGCTGTTAGCCTTGCTGTTCTAGTCTCGGTGTATAGACTTGCTGTTACAGACTTGCTGTGTTAGACTTCCGCTGCATTAATTAGAGATGTCTCAAACATGAAACTTTTACTTTGCATTTCCAACTTATGTAATTTTCAAAACAATAGCTTTGTAATGACCTTAGTATCATGTACTCATGTTAATGTTTCCTATTCATCTTTTGTAAAACGTTATCTGTTCATGAATGCAAAACTGGTTTTCAAACAGCATATAGTGTTTGACCTTGTAATGATCCTGTTGTTGATGTACCGTACACGATGATTTTGTACGGGGCGTTACAGTTGGTATCAGAGCATTGGTTGTAGGGAATTAGGTTGCATTAGTGAGACTAGGACCGACCCGAGTAGGATTCACTAATAGGACTAATCTACAACTTGCTAGTTTACTTGTTTCTGCGGAACCTGCTGCATGCTACTGTGTTATATTACTACATGTTACTGCTTACTACTACTGCATGCCACTGCTTACTTTTACTTCCGTATGAACTTGCTGCATGCTACCGTTTCCTTTTACTGCTATGTAAACTCGCTGCATGCTTTTGCTTATTCTAGCTACTGCATGCTACTATCTACTTTCGATTGCATGTTACTTCTGTTTAGTACTATTAATATTGCCATGCTATATACTGCTATAAACGAGCTAGGTTGCTGTAGTGCCTAATTACGTGCTTGCTTCATGCCTGCTATTCGCTGCACCGACTTGGAAAAACTTACCTTTCCTAGTTCAGATGTTCTTCTGAACCCATTTCCCACACGTCTAACCCTAAGGATTAGTATTGTAATCCACCTGTTACTACTGTTCCACCGTTCCAGAGATCGAAATGATTCTTCACGCAATCTAGGAGGAGTACCCCTCGGATTACACGCCCACTAAAGTCGATCCTCGGAGGAGGAAATATTGGAGGATTTGTCAGAGTAACCGCACCCCGAGCTCACTCTAAATAGCCACGTACGACGTGTGAACATTCGAAGGTTGTTCAGTTCCTGCAAGATGGCTCGTATCTCATACGCTTTCATGACCGTCACTTATCTCTTTCGTTCTTCACCACTGCTCGACGATCTGACGACATTTCTGGATTTAGTACCCTAACACTCTTAGGCATTGGGGAAGTCGGGAGGACATCTCCTTTCACAAGGTCAGAGTGCCTTCTACTGATGCTCAACCATACCCAAAGACTTGGGAGTCGCCTCAAGACATATCATACTACTACTTGCTACACATACAACTCGACGCGAGACCCAGATTGAATTTCTAGAAAGGAACCTAACGATGTTACCTGAACCAGAACATTTTGAAGAAATTTCAGGACATTTAGGCACTGGTGCATGACCTACGGAACTTACGCACCCACACCGAGAAACTGTGAGATTAATTATGTAGATTTTGTTTTGAGATAGCATAGATAAAGCACCGTTGGATGAAATTGAGTAGAACTGAAAGTGATCACGTTACATTGACCATATGGAGTGATATTGGAATGAACGTACGATTTAGTACAATATAATGATGCCAGGCCAGCGTAATTATATTGAAGTGAATCATGCAGAAGTCCCAATGTTACTACATAAGGAATATGAAGTGATTCAAAGGAAATTTTGGTAGGAACCACTTGAGTATACGCATTATGGTCTGATAAAGGCAGGAATAACCACTTGGTCTAGATACTGTACGAGAAGGGCCTGGACTGCAGAATTGATAACCCGAAATTTTTTTTATAGATATAGACACCCTGGATACTTAAGGAAAAAGTTCTCAAATAGGAAAAAAAAAAAAAAAAATTGGACTCACATACGATAGAGCAATCGTTATCTCAGCTATGGAGACTCGCATGGATCCTGATTTTAGTTAGGGTACGTTTCTTCACAACGATTTATCATCTCGGAATTGTTTAATACTAGAGTGATAGAAACCTTATATCTAAGAATCCTAGTGTGATGACTAATAAGCCATTAACAATCATGAGAGTTAAGTATTCTATAGGACAAGCTAATGGTAAGTTGGCAGAGATAGAGGAGTAATTTAAGATAGTACCTTAAAAATTAACAGGTGGGTCATTTGGAGATGACCTCATGCCAACAAAACTTGGAAGTTTTATAGTAGTAGTTGGAAAGGATTAGTTACCTGCGCACAAGCAGATGTTATTTGAGAAGGTTGATAAAAATTTTCACGGCAGTATAATAAGATTTGGTTGGAATGGACCTTAAAATTAACCTAATACTCATCGAGTTAGAAAGCTTTGAGGAAATAGTTGGAACGGACTGAATTTCAAGGACGAAAGCGAAAGTTATTTATAGTAAGAAGATTATTCGTATACCTCGCGAGAATGGTGAGCCAAAAGCCATCTGGATTACTTCAACAACCCGAGATCCCAGAATGGAAATGGGAAGGGATGACGATGGATTTCATTCTGAAACTACCGAAAACAGTCGGCAGTTATGACACTATCGGGGTTATCGTTGATCGCCTCACCAAATCTGCTCACTTTCTAGCCATGAAAGAAACCGATACAATGGACAACGATACATAAAGGAAATTGTATCCCGTTACTTCAGCAATTCAAATTCTATACTACCCAAGAATCGTATTTGATACTCATTCTTATGCGACACTGAATCCTAACTTATTCCGAGAGAATTCTTAATCAATGATAATCACACCATCACCCTTCTTACTTCGATATTAGTCATACCAGTTCGGAATTTCCAAAATCAATGGGTAGTTAATCCCCGTCCTCATACTCTCCCTTTCGTTTCTCACTTATAAGCAACAACTTTATACTTAAGCATTTTTGGTCGAAGGACTTATGCCCTACTAATAGTCATCAACCACATTAAAATTCAACAGTTTTCATTACCTCGTAACATTTTTGCTCAAATATCACCCGAGATTTTCAAAAGTCTTTTACTCGATTCTCATCAATCTTTTTTCAACTTGTAACCTCCGAAATATGAAAATTTTGTTTGCCAAAATTTTACTTACACTATTTTACTGTGCGATCCTCTCAAAACTTAATAAAAATAAATTTATTTTATTTGCCATTCGTGCAAATTTTTGAAATCGTATACGTTATATAAAATAAAGTAAATAATTACTTCTTTTTGACAAATACATATGAAATTTTACTTTCATTTTTACAAATCAAATCTTTTATTCAAAGGATATTTTACCTTGAATGGTACGTGTTGTACATAACCCTAGTTTGCTAAGAACTTAATTTCTTTTCTTACATCGTCACCTTAAATGAATTCTATAAAATTTTCGTTGCTTGTCAATATAAAATTTTTCGTTGCTTATTCGTATCCAAGTCATCATGAAGATAGACAACTATCGAAACTAAGAGATTCGTGTGTGTGTATGTGATGAAGGCACTTACTACCACGTCATGCAGAGCCTTCGGGCATCCACAAACACTTAAACCATTCAAGATTACTGCGTTACCCCAGGGATCTTATTCTTCACACCTGTCGGAGCGATGCTCTATCTTACATAACTCAAAGTCCTGACCTATTCCAAGGAAATTCTCATCTAGCAATATTAACATCATTAGTATTCCGAATTTAATATTAGCCATAACCTGTGTGGCATTCTGCAAAGTCAAGAAGCGATTAACTTCTCATCTTCATGCTCTGTCCTTCATACCTCACTTTTTAGCAACGGCTTCGCATGTAAACATTTTTGGGCCAAAGACTTAAGTTCGGATAATCATCAAAACTACATTTAATTCATTAGTTTTCATTACCTAGTAACATGTCAACCGATGATTCAAAGATTTTTCACTCGACCTTTTTCAACTCGTAACCTCTGAAATACTAAAAACTATGTTTATCAAAATTTTTACACGTTGCTTATTTGTGCAGTGCTCACGAGATTTATGGACAAATGGAAGTACTAAAAACTTTTCTATCACTTACGCGATTTATAAAATCATATATGTATAAATTTACCCTTACTTATTTTGGGTTAGTACATACTAAGTTATACCTTCAAGATGATTAAAAATCGCTCCTTTATTGAGTTGTTTTAAGTCAAATAATTTTGTGCAAATGGTACTCGTTATACATACTTCTAAATTTACCAAGAACTTCGTTCCATTTATGTTGTCGCATTAAACGTTTAAAGGTTTTTCAAAACTTCCTCGGTTGATTTTATTAAAGGTTTCCGTATTAGACTACACCATGTAGGGATCACACTTCTTCTCTCCCTCCGTTAGGGATGAAGCTTACTATTAAAATCCTTGTTAAAAACGCTTGAGCCACTTTGGGTGGCAGATTTATAAAAAAAAAAAAATTTGTTAGGAAGTCTTTGTACTCGAAAAATGTTCCTTTTAAGGTTAAACATGGCAAAATCGCGGGCCGATAAATCAGTTTTCTGAGGTACACTCAATGGTCACCCCATTGTAGGAAGGGCACTAGGTGGATTTCTATTCTAAATATTTCACTGCTAATCGCAACATCCTCGTAAAAATCATCTCTATGAATTAGTAGGTTGAGGTACAAGGAATCGTTTTGAGATTATTTTCACTTAGAGTAAACCGTTCTTTACGACCAAGGGTCCACGTATCTTCTTGTCTGCGCATCTCCTTAAGTATAAGGATAAATTCAGAACAAACCGCTCAAAGAGTTCACCCTGGTTCAAAGATCACACCTTTCGTGCGATTCTCTTTCGAAAATGTAAAGTAACATACTTTAGGAATCTATGAATCTTGTTATCCTCTTGGAAGGGACTGCTTAAAACATCTGTAATACGGATATGGTTACTCTACACATTCCTTTCTTCGTTGGTTGCAACTATATGTTGTTCTAGTTAATGTTAACCCTAACTTCAACATGTAACTGAAAGGATAAAGTTACATTATGGTACTGTTCTTTCATTCCATCTAAGGATAAGTTCACCTGTAGTATGGTAAACTGGGTGATATCCTTCATTGTTCGTTCAGACCGTCCTGAAGGCACTATAGATAATTATGGCTTGCATTGCATATAAGTCCGATTATTCACTTTCAGCAAAAGTTTCAATTCATATAGTCAAATGAAACGTTCTTAAATATCAAGTTCTTTATGCCTATGGTCTCTTTCCGAAATCAAGGGGTTAGTAAAATCCGTGGCTAACACTATCCAAACATCAAATCGCATGGTTATGATCACCATGTTTTCCATCCTACCTGTCAGCTTTGTATTGCGACATAAGTGCTCATTGTTTTAGATGAGTTTAGTAACATTCATGATGTATTTCATGCATCCAGCTTACTAAAGATGCCTGTAAGGCTAAAAACATCATCTTTTCTTTTGTGGATATATTCAGATAACATACTCATGTTAACCAGAAACGAAATTTGTTGATCTCCTAAGAGACTTAATTAATAGCATATACCTATTCTTACTTTTATACGCCAGAGTACCTTTTAAGGTAAATAGATCACTTTTTAACCCACGAATCTTTCGGAACTTTGATACGCTACTTCTTATTTAAATACGGTACCATTTTTTTTTGTCACTCCTCAAATTTCGGGACGAAATTTCCATTAACAGGTGGGTAATGTAACGACCAGGCTTTTTCGACTTGCTTTTGTGCCTTGTATTTTTGCGAAACTGCGTATTTGTGCGTACTGTGTTACTTTATACTCTGGAAACTTGATTTACGTGGTTTACTTCCATTTATATGTTAAAACGTGCCTTAGAGTACGTAGGATACATAACTTGATCATTGGAAGCCTTTATAACCGTTAGTGTTATTTGACGTTTCGAATAAACCGTGAACTTGCGCGCACGTTTAACTTTTGTCATAATCGGAATATTATGACTGCGGAATATTAATTATTATTTTATAATAATAATTACCTGGGTTTTTGGATGCTTAATTACGCGTAGTAATTTAATTATGCACAATAGTTAGTCTTGTTGGACTTTCTACCTTGTTGGGCTCAAGCCCACCCTACTCTAACTAGTGACCCAATTAATTAGCCCTTGTCCATGTCATCAATCCTTATCAAATTCCTTGCTTATAAATACTAGCCCTTGTCCATGTCATCAATCCTTGTCAAATTCCTTGCTTATAAATATTAGCCCTTGTCCATGTCATCAATCCTTGTCAAATTTCTTGCTTATAAATACTAGCCATTTACCTCTCATTCAAATCACTTGCTCATTTGGTTTTCACACACACTTGTTCTTTCTTTCTTTCCTTTCTAGTATTGCTTGTAAGTCTTCTTTTTCTTCTTCTTTTCCTTTCATTTTCGTGGCCATCATCATCATATTATGGAGATCAAAGTTCCTTTTAGCTTTGATCTTGCTTATATCTTGTTGATTCAAGCATGAATCTTTCAAGAACATGGAAGATTCAAACTTTCTAGCTTTGAATCTTCACCAACTTTGTAGATTCATCTTTCTTTTACTTTAATCTTGTTATTTTGTGATAAAGATTCAAACTTTTGTTTGTTATCTTCATATATCTTAAAGATCCAAGCTTTATGCTTCAAGATCTTCAAGAACACTAAAGGTTCAAGCTTTCTAGCTTTGTGACCTTATAAATTGTGTGAAAGGGATCCAAGCTCTCTAGCTTAGGGTTCCGTCACCTCTTTTGACTTGGATCATGTTCATACTTGTTTGATTGATGTAAAGTTTGTAACTTTGTTTGTAAATAGGACTTGTAATTGTGTTAAGACTAAGGATATGATGTAACCTTGGTTCATCATCCATCTAAGACTCCTAAATGAGTTGTGTTACCACTTGGTCTTAACATATTGTGTATTGATGGCAGAATCTTGGTCAAAAGTGATGCTAAACCATCAACGAGTTGTACACTTGAAGCTACAAGCATCAAGGATGAGAACCGTGATGAGCATCAAGCACCAAGAACCTCACCGGAGCACTTGTCCACTGATTTTCGTATCTGATCAAACCACTTGGGCTACTGGAAAGTTGATTTTCAGTTAGTTCGGTTCGAGTAGATGATTTTCCGTTTAGGCCTCGTCTTAATCCAAGTTACGGTTTAGGATTTATGGCCATCCGAGAGTCACTACACCCTATTAACGTTGTGCTGAAATTTCTGACCTACTCGCACTTAAACCGTCGCCACGGTCAAACGAAGACGATTTAGGTTCTGAAAATTGGTCAGCGGTTAGGGTACTCACATACGGAGCCATAGCCACTGACTATGCATCTTTTTGAATTATGTAGAGGTCTCAGCAGCTGACCGAAGTCAGCCTATTGTTTCGATCTCTATTCTTGTCGAACTTACTTAGCTTTTATGATGATGAATGATGATGATGATGACACTTAAACTTATTTTATGCACTATTAGAATTTATAAAAAAATAACCTACTGACCTAGTAACCCTTGATTTAGGTTGACGACCTTTCGGACCGACTTACTACTTGCGTACTTTCATTACCGACTTTACCGCTTTTATCACTGTGAGTTATAGCATCCCTTTTTACTACTTTTACTATTTTTGGGACTGAGAATACATGCGCTTTTTACGTTTTACGTACTAGGAACGAGTACTTAAACTTTGTATGTATGTGGGTTATATAACGGCATAAACATTCCCTTTAGCACGGTAACGTTTAGTCATTGGTTTTTGAACCGGTGAACGCGAATCTTAGATATGGATCCATAGGGTTTGACATCCCCACTCGGGCTAGTCGATCTAGCATTTAACGAGTGTTTAATACTTCGTGAACATACGCACTCGCCAAGTGTACTTTCAGAGGGTTATAAACGTTAAGTCTAGTTACCGGGTGCCCACGGTTATACATATACTTTATCATACTGATTTGAATTACTGATTTGAAACGCTTGTTTGAAGCACTGAAATCTCGTGGCCTACATTACCTTATTGAATACAAATAAACTATAGCTCACCAACATTCGTGTTGACTTTTTAAGCATGTATTTCTCAGGTGTTTAGACGTTGTTGCTTCTGCTGTTAGCCTTGCTGTTCTAGTCTCGGTGTATAGACTTGCTGTTACAGACTTGCTGTGTTAGACTTCCGCTGCATTACTTAGAGATGTCTTAAACATGAAACTTTTACTTTGCATTCCCAACTTATGTTATTTTCAAAACAATAGCTTTGTAATGACCTTAGTATCATGTACTCATGTTAATGTTTCCTATTCATCTTTTGTAAAACGTTATCTGTTCATGAATGCAAAACTGGTTTTCAAACAGCATATAGTGTTTGACCTTGTAATGATCCTGTTGTTGATGTACCGTACACGATGATTTTGTACGGGGCGTCACACTTGTGGACATTGGACTATTGACTATTAATAGATAGGGGGTATTGTCTAATCGAATGACAACTCATTAGAATCTGTCGAACCTATCTTCAAATTAGTCAATCTAATAATTATTAAAATGATTATGTATGCTCTATTTAGTGATGTTTATACGACATCTTTTACGATCATTTAATTAATTATTCGGGTTGGGTAATTGATTATTCATTCTGATCAAGTGGGTAAATTAATATTCATATCTCATTAAAACAGGGGTGGATTACATACAAGGATAATTAGTGTAATTGTTAACAAAGTAATAAAACCTTGGATTATACGCAGTCGATAACCTGGTGTAATCATTAAATAAAGTATTAAAACCTTGTTACAGTTCGAATCCCTAATTAGTTGGAATATTTGACTTCGGGAATAAGGTTAATTTGACGAGCATTTTATAATTATGACCGATGGACTATTATGGACAAAAACCAGATAGGTATCAAATAAACCAGGACAAAGGACAATTAACCCGGGTAATAAATTAAAATCAACACGTCGAACATCATGATTATGGAAGTTTAAATAAGCATAATACTTTTATTTCATATTTCATCGTACCTTTATTTACTGTCATTTTAATTACTGCAATTTACTTTATCGCAATTTAAATTCTGTCATTTATATTATCGTCATTTATCTTTACGCTTAAAATATAAAATCGACAAACCGGTCATTAAACGGTAAAAACCCCCTTTTATAATAATATTACTATATATAATTATATATATTTTATACAAATATAGTTTTTAAAAATATAGTACGTATCACTAGCTCCCTGTGAAACGAACCGGACTTACTAAAAACTACACTACTCTACGATTAGGTACACTGCCTATAAGTGTTGTAGTAAGGTTTAGATATATCCCATTCAATAAATAAATAAATAACTTGTGTAAAATTGTATCGTATTTAATAGTATTTCGCAATAAAAATATAACTATTTCATACCCCTTTGCTTTAACATCAAGTTTTTGGTGCCGCCGCCAGAGAATCGGCGAAACGCTATATTTTTACTCTATATTTTAGTAAAACTATATTTTTGTAAAAATATATTATTTCTTATTTCATAAAAATATTTTGTATTTATAATAAGTGTTAAAAATAATAAAAAGAAAAAAATATATATAAAAATATAAATATTTTTAAGATTTCGTTTAAAATATATAAAATTAAAAAGTATTTTTATTTTATTTTTAGTTTTTTTTAAATATAAGTTTGTTTTTATTATTTTGTAAAAATTAAAATCTAAAAAAATATATATATAATTAAAACAAACTGGGCCGAACACTGTAGCAGCCCAACTTATGGCCTGGATCCACAGTCCATGCGACCGCATGGCCTCATAACAGAAGACTCATGCGATCGCATGAGCCTATCTGACAGGTCTGATCCCAGAGCTGGTACGGCTTAGGGTTTAATTTATTTATTATTATTATTATTAAACCCTAATTAGGATTAATTATTATATTAATTAGTTTTAGTTTTATTTATTTTGTATTTTTAAGTTATAATTAGTTTTATTAATATATAAATTAATACTTTTATAAAATAATAATATAAAAATAATATTTTTATAAAAATATGTAATTTTATTATTTTTTATATCTTTTTATAAATTATATATTTTAATCGTTTATTTCGTAATTTGTATATTTATCGTTCGTAACTAGTTTTATACTTAGTATTTTGCCGTAGTTAATTTTTATTTCTAAATTTGAAGACTTTGCCGTAAAATCCCTTAAGTGCTTTTTCTTTAGACTAAGATTTAGGTGCTTTAGAATTTTGCGACGCCTTTTCAAGATTTTAGTACATTTTTAAGTTATTACCGTTTTGGATATAGAATTCCTTTTAAGCTTTAATACCTTTAGATGCAATTTTTAGACTTAAGTTTTTAGAATTCTAAGTTTCGACGCTTTATTTTCTTATTTTTATTTTTTGACTGTTTATTTTTCAACGTTTTTCGACGCGCTCTTTTTCTTTCTCATTTCTCGACGCTCTAGTTTTTAGGACATAGAATTTTTTATTTCTTCTCTAAAATTTCTTTAAACTTCGACGAAAAATTATTTTAAGCGGTTAAATTGATAGACATCCAAAATTTTCTGGTTCGTAGTAATAGTTGGATTTGTTAGTGGCGAGTTGTGGGCTTCCGATTTAAAGGGTCTTGGCTACCTGCTGCATCTATTGGCTATTCGAAACATGGGCAAAATCAGAAAAGTCTATTAATTTGATAGCTTATATATTTTTTATCTTTTATAACTAATAGGATATTCAGTTAATGCACTGAGCAAAACGTTCACCACTTTTCATACGTTCACCACCTGTAACTCGATCAATACATCTAGCCAATATTGTAGCCGTTGATTTTTCTTTAGAATCGTCATCTAGTCGACCAAGTACTCCAATTCAAATTTTCGATAATCCATTTTTTGAACTCGACTTCACTACCGAGAACCCGGAGGATATTCAAGGACAATTCCAAGATCCTGAACCACTAATCATTCCTCCTGAACCACAAACCGTTAAATCAGAATCCTCTAGTGATTCGTATTCAACAATTTCAATTATGGAAGTAACGGAACCTCTAAGAGGAAGATCGAATAAGAGCCACACGCACGGGCCAAGGACACGCCATTATTAAGCCAGACATTAATGCGCCAGATTATGAAATCAAAGGACAAATCCTACACATGGTAACTAATCAATGCCAATTTAGTGGTGCGCCAAAGGAAGATCTAAACAAACATCTTCGTACCTTTAATAGGATCTGTACTTTATTTAAAATAAGAAAAGTTGAGGATGAACAGATCTATCTCATGTTATTTCCCTGGACTTTAAAGGGAGAAGCCAAAGATTGGTTAGAATCGTTACCTGAAGGGGCGATTGATACATGGGATGTTTTAGTTGAAAATTTTCTTAAACAATTCTTTCCGGCATCTAAAGCCGTGAGACTTCAAGGAGAAATTGTTACATTCACGCAGAAGCCAAATGAAACTCTATATGAGGCGTGGACAAGATTTGGAAAGTTGTTGAGAGGATGTCCTCAGCACGGTTTAGATACTTATCAAATAGTACAAATATTCTACCAAGGTATCGACATTGCTACACGAAAAGACATCGACATAGCAGCTGGTGGTTCCATTATGAAGAAAACTGCAACCGAAGCTCACAAAATTATTGATAACACAGCCTCCCATTCGCATGAGTGGCACCAAGAAAAAGATATTTTTCGTTCATCTAAAGCGGCTAGAGCCGATTCTAGCCATGACTTTGATTCCGTTTCCTCAAAAATAGATGCTTTCGAGAGACGAATGGAAAAGATAAATAAAGATATTCACGCAATACGAATCTGTTGTGAGCAATGCGGTGGACCACACTTAACGAAAGATTGTCACATTGAACAAACGATGGAACAACGTGAGAATGTTTCCTATATGAACCAAAGGCCGGGAAATAATTATCAAAATAATTATCAACCGCCAAGGCCAAACTTTAATCGAAATCAAAACAATCTTTACAATCCAAATGGACCCAACAACAACTCGTATAATCAACAAGGTCCGAATAACCAACCAACTCAAAACAACACTTTCAATCAACAAAGACCTGGCTTGTATAAACCACCACAACAAACCAAAGAAAAAAAGTCAAATCTAGAAGAAATGATGGCAAAGCTAATGGAATCTCAAACACAATTTATTACATCTCAAACCCAAACAAATGAGAGGTTTGATCAGTCACTAAGAACTCAACAAGCTTCCATTTTGAATCTAGAAAAACACGTAGGTACTCTTTCTAGCATGATGAGTGAGAGGGAACAAGGAAAGCTACCGAGTAATACTGAAGTAAATCCTCGGAATGAGAATGTTAATATGGTGTCAACAAATTCTGAAAAACCAGCTCCAGAAGATGGGAACATTTTAGATGTGAGTAACAATGAAGATGTTACAACACCACCACCACCCGAGTATGTAAAGCCAGTGGTGGCACCATACAAACCACCCATCCCATTTCCAAGAAAAGGAGTTGAGTATGAGCAAGTAATAGGTAATAAAGTTTGTGATACCTCTGGAAAGAAGAAGAAGAATAAGAAAGTACAAGAAACAAAAATCGTAAAAGTAAACCCGGTGAAGACAGTTCCACCAAAACCTCCACCCAGGGTGGGTGATCCGGGTGAATTTATTGTTCCTTGTCTACTTAGTGATTGTGTCATGTATGATGCACTAGCAGATTTAGGTGCGAATGTGAGTGTTATGCCTCTTTCATTATATAAGAGATTAGGAGTAGGTGAGTTAAGTCTAACATAGATGAGTGTCCGACTCTTTGATCAAACCATTAGGCACCCAGTTGGAATTGCTGACAACCTACCCGTTCAAGTAGGTAATTTAACCTTTCTATTCGAATTTATTGTCATTGACATAGAAGAGGACTCAAACATTCCTCTAATTTTAGGTCGACCATTCTTAGCTTCCACCGGGGCGTTATTTGATGTAAGAAAGGGTAGAATGACACTTAGTAATGATGAAAAATCGGTCACCTTTGTCATTCGAAAGTCTAAATCTCCACCAACCAAAACCGTTGAACCAACAAAAATGATTGGTAAGAACCATGTTGTTTTACCAACTCCAACGTTAGTGCTTAACAATAATAAAATGGATTCGCGATGCTAGAACCAAGGGGAACTTTAAGTTATGTAACCGTTAGTATCCAATCTATCGCCTAAAGAAAAGGCAAAACTAGTTGAATTTGTAGATATTACACAGGAATCCGACCAATGGCTTAAAGCAAAAGTCACAGATATGCAAGTTGATTATGGTCCAAGAGAAATTGACGATGAAGTTAGCCACAATTTCGACACCACTGCTACCTAAGTGTGGGGAGATTCAAATGTTCTAAAAAGAAAATGCTATCTAGAGTTAGTTGTTCTGTTCTCGTGTAGTTCCGAGAATGGAATCCGATTGGTCTTTTCCACTAGCAGACACTAAAGAACTAGTTTTCTCCCCCCATTCTAAATTTTTTGTTTTATAGGTTTTATATGAAATTTATATGCATTTTTAAATTTAAGTTTTGTGTGAATTTAAAAACAAAAATTACTTTATTTCATTAAGTTTAAAAAATAATTTCTAAAATTCATCGTAAGTTGAAGACTAGGTCATAGAACCGAAATTGCTTTACCCGAGGGCGGGGCGAAAAATTTTGTTATCATTACTTTTAATTTTATTGATCTAAAGTATACCAAAAAAATTAAAAAAACCCAAAAATCTTTGCTTTTAAAACAATCGCTTTAAAAACGATAAATTTTAAATTTTGTCAAGGGACGAACTAGGTAAACATACCGAAACTACCTAAAGTAAAAGGAAACAAAATTTTAAAAATTATTCTTGTAAATTGTTTTAATAAATAAAGGTTTTATAAAATATATATATATATATATATATATATATATATATATATATATATATATATATATATATATATATATATATATATATATATATATATATATATATATATATATATATATATATATATATATATATATATATGTTTGTAGTTTATCTTTTGTACAAAACAGGGTAAAACAAAGCACTTTCAAAGACTGACATTAAGTTCATCAAAAACTACTAATTTTGACGACAAGACGCAAAATATCAAATATGATATAAAATAATATGTTTGCAAACTCGGTATTTTTAATCACTTTTCTACACTAATCACCCTCGTGAATTTATAATTATAGTCTAATTTCATGCAAATGAGGGCATTGCATGATCTCAAGTGTGGGAAAGGGTTATAAATTCTCTCGGGTTTACACTTAGTTTAATTGCTAAATTTTGTGAAAATTTGAAAAAATTTCAACTAAATGAATTCAAAATCATGTTTACACATATTTATGAACGATAAAACTAGGTGTTAATGCTGAAATTATTGTTACCTCGGAGAGAACATAAATAGAGAAACAACCCAAAATGTTAGAATTCATTTAAAATGGAATAGAGGAGAATAAAAAGGCAAAGAAAAAAAATAAATAAAAAGCTAAGTGTGGGAAGAATTTACCAATTTCTTTAAAACACATATCACATATTTGGTACAGATTATTGCAGGTACTTTTGCTTTGGACTAAACTAATCAGTTTTACCCGATTTATTGTAATACCTTTGAAAGAATAGATGGATCAACACGATGAATCAATTACATCATTAAAAGGAAGTAAAGTCTTCCGAAAAAGACACGCGCTTCTTGATTTAGGTCAGGAAGTTGTCGTCCAGACCAGTTGTAGAGTCTACGAAAAACCTTGAAAAGTTTTCTCGAAAATCAGCTGGAAATCCACGGACCTCAGCATCAAATAGGGTCGCCAAGTGGTCAGACTTATCCTAACCATGAGAGGATCTATCTCGTAAAATGGGGAGGGCTCCGTGCAAATTAGCTTGATAAGACTAATGAATCAGACCCCCAGAAAGGATAATCTCCTTAAAGATCAAAAATCAGCTTTTAAGCCTGATATTACTCAATCCTTGAGATTGACCTTAAAGATTGAGAATTACAAACTCATGGAATTCGATGATATCTAAACTCGAGCTTGAACGAGAAAATATTTTGATCAAAATTAAAACCGATTTGTTTTCTGAAAACCTATTTTCAATGCGTTCATTATCATTGAACGTAAAATCCTAAGAATTCACTGGAATTCATTAGGTCACCTGAACCAAATTGGGTGTCAACCGTAAGAACGGTGGTTGCGTAGCATGGTCAAAGACAGGACCTTGTGCCAGATCGAAAAATTATAGGGTGATCTTTACTATTGCTCCTACAAAGGATAGTAATTGCATCCGACACGTTGTGGACCATAAACATCTGCATGTCATTAGACATTGCCTTAACAGTTGCTTGTTCATCGCTTTCCTTTACAACCGGACGGTAGTTTACCGAAAGGTAATATACGGAGCAAGTATACTGGACGTGTTGCTTTCCCAATACAAGGTTAGCAAGTGGGTGACACAAAACCATAAGTTTTGAGCTAAAATTTTCAAATTTGAAACCCACCAAACCCACAAAAACAATTTGTAAACACCGGTGAAGGGTTATTCCGGAAAACTTATCTAGGGTAAAATCTAGAATGAATTTTCAAAAGATCAAATGTTTTCATAAAGATCCAATTTTCTTAAAGGATCAAAATTTTCATAGTCATGTGGGACTGTAAACCACATCGTTACTATCATTGTTCATACCACCGTATCAAAATCACTGATGTATAAAGTGTGAAAATAAAAAAGTGATTCGAGTGAAATGTGATTTAATTTCAAATTCTGTATTGCTTGAGGACAAGCAACGTTCAAGTGTGGGGATATTTGATAATGCTAAAAAGGAACATATATTTAGTATCAATATCCTTCCAATATGTAAAGCTTTTAGTTGCAATTGTTCTATTTTTATGTAATATTCGTTTAAATAAATAAGTGCGAAGACAAAAGAAGAAAACGACGATTTGAAGACGCAAATGACCAAAAAGCTCAAATGTACAAGATATAATTCAAGTGGTTCAATTTATTGATGAGAAACGTCTCAAAATTACAAGAGTACGAGCCACAAAACGCAAAGTACAAGATATTAAATTATACGAAAGGGCATTCGAAAAACCGGAACCGGGACCTGAGCCAACTATCAACGCGCGACGCAACGGAGCTAAAATTACAAGTCAACTATGCACAAGAATATAATATAATATTTAAATAATTATATAAATTATTTATATATTATATATTATATTAAATAACGTCGACAAACTAGCAAACAAAAAATATGTGAGCTGGATCTGACGGCCATGCGATCGCATGGGAAATAGGCATAAAACCCATGCGAGTGCATGAGCTCATGTGAGTGCATGAGATTTGCACTAAAATCTCATGCGATCGCATGAGTTACTGTAGCAGGCCACATTCTTTAAATACAACGAATTCTGGACGAATTTTTACACAAAAATATCAATCTCTCTTCTCTATATGTAATATATTTATATTATAATTATAATTTTAATTTAAGATTAATAATAAATTATGGTTTAGTTGGGTTATTGTAAGAAATGTTTTACGGGTTTTAAAGTTGGAACTCTGTCCGTGTAACGCTACGCGATTAATCACCACTGTAAGCTATGTTCTTTCTTTTTAAATTAATGTCTCGTAACTAAGTTATTATTATGCTTATTTGAGCCAAAGTAATCATGATTTTAGACTAAATATTAAGACGGGGTTATTAGATTTTGTACCATAATTAAGGTTTGGACAAAAGACCAACACTTGTGGACATTGGACTATTGACTATTAATAGATAGGGGGTATTGTCTAATCGAATGACAACTCATTAGAATCTGTCGAACCTATCTTCAAATTAGTTAATCTAATAATTATTAAAATGATTATGTATGTTCTATTTAGTGACGTTTATACAACATCTTTTACGATCATTTAATTAATTATTCGGGTTGGGTAATTGATTATTCATTCTGATCAAATGGGTAAATTAATATTCATATCTCATTAAAACAGGGGTGGATTACATACAAGGATAATTGGTGTAATTGTTAACAAAGTAATAAAACCTTGGATTATACGCAGTCGATAACCTGGTGTAATCATTAAATAAAGTATTAAAACCTTGTTACAGTTCGAATCCCTAATTAGTTGGAATATTTGACTTCGGGAATAAGGTTAATTTGACGAGCATTTTATAATTATGACCGATGGACTATTATGGACAAAAACCAGATATGTATCAAATAAACCAGGACAAAGGACAATTAACCCGGGTAATAAATTAAAATCAACACGTCGAACATCATGATTATGGAAGTTTAAATAAGCATAATACTTTTATTTCATATTTCATCGTACCTTTATTTACTGTCATTTTAATTACTGCAATTTACTTTATCGCAATTTAAATTCTGTCATTTATATTATCGTCATTTATCTTTACGCTTAAAATATAAAATCGACAAACCGGTCATTAAACGGTAAAAACCCCCTTTTATAATAATATTACTATATATAATTATATATATTTTATACAAATATAGTTGTTAAAAATATAGTACGTATCACTAGCTCTCTGTGGAACGAACCGGACTTACTAAAAACTACACTACTCTACGATTAGGTACACTGCCTATAAGTGTTGTAGCAAGGTTTAGATATATCCCATTCAATAAATAAATAAATAACTTGTGTAAAATTGTATCGTATTTAATAGTATTTTGCAATAAAAATATAACTATTTCGTACCCCTCTGCTTTAACATCACCTAGCCCTTAAACAAATCAAAGTAAATAAAATCAAGGTTAGGACATACCACCACAATCAAAATGTAGCTAGTGACTTGATGAACAACTTTAAAACTCGTGCTTTGACCCGAATCAAGCTTCTTCTTCCTTGATTTAAGCTTTCTCACACTAGAACACACTCTCTCTCTCTAAATTGAAGTGGAAGAGATAAGGTAGGTGAAAGAGGAGTAAATGACACTCCTAAAACTGATCTTGAGGCTTTAAATCCGTCCATCTTGTGAAAAAACCAAATTGCCCCTCATTTAAATAAATAAAACAATGGGGATTTTCGCCAGACACTAGCCACGCCGCGGGCCATCTCGCCGCGCCTCGGCCCAAAGCTGAAAACTGAAGCCGTCATTATTATTATTATTATTATTATATATATATATAATTATGTACATTTTTAAACTTGGGTCTTACAACTCTCCCCCACTAGAATCGGATTGCGTCCTCGCAATCCAAGCCGCTTGACAAGCAGGAAGATACACCAAAACAAACTCTTCGGATTTCAACATGAAACGTTGAAGCTCAACCAACTTGAAATGTTAAAGTTAAACCAACCGGCTTTCAACGATGAAGACCAACCAGCTTGGCAATCTTCCACGAGCACTTATACTTTGAAAATGTTTGAAACTATTTATGTTCAATAAACCAGCTCAAGTCATGTACTTAACACATGTGTGGCTGTTCTAGAATGTTGGACTGTCTAAGGAAGATTCTCTTCTATCATTGACTGCATTTTTATCATGGAATGAGCATTACAAAGTGGCAGGCTTTTTCAGATATTGTCTTTAGTTCTTATTGGCTGATTTGTAAATGCTTGTTCTCTTTGTCTCTTTTTCCTTTGTATGTTTTTGTCTTATTTGGAATAAGTTGTAATGATTCCTCTATAAATAAAGGCTCTTTATCTTTGTAAAACTTAGTGATGAATGAATGAACATTTGATAGAGCTTATCTATTTATAAAAATCTCTGTGTCTTTACGAATCATTAATTATGGTGGCTAGGAGTGATTTCATTATCAGTGTTTGTGGTGTTAATGTATCAAGCATTGTGGTGAAATCTTAAATCTTCGTTTCATCCTCTACAGTTGTGGTGCTTTGCTTTATCAGTTATGGAGGTGATTTGGAGTGTTTTCTTGATTCTAGTTGTGGTAGCTTTGCTTTTAACAGTTAGGGTTGGGATTCTCTATCTTGGTTACTTGTTCTTGATTGTTTACACTCTATTTTGATGAGATTGCTATTCAATTTGAGGAGATCTATTGTGGAAGAAAGCTTTGAGTGAACATGTGTTTTTAAAAGTCGAAATTACGCATCAGTTGTACATTTGAAAAAAATTTAAAAACACGATATTTAAAGAAAACACGATATTTCTGAAAGTTCGTTCTTTTTACAGATTAGTTCTCTTCTTTATTTAAATCAAAACCAAATACTGAAACCATGATGCATTATAGTGTTTTCCTTTAACTCTTCCCAAGGAAAACAAATATACTTAATGGCCCGCGCGTTGCGGTTGACATTTTAACATCTTTTGTGAAATTAATATTGAGCGAGAACTGGGGGGGAAAATTGCTAACAAAAAGAAAAAACAAAGAGGCAGTGGGACTCGAACCTAAGTCTTTTCCCTTACAACCCAATGAACTTACCACTTGCTCTAGAGATCTACGTGAAATAATTAATTGGGTTTGTTTATTATACATATAATTTATCCAAAATGTTTTCTCTAAAAAAAGCTCCGTTTCGAATATAATTAGTTATGTTTCGTCCGTAAATTTATTGTGAGTTGAACGGTGATGACAAAGAAACGTACTGGCTCCGCTAGAATTAGCGCCGAACAGAAAGTGGGTTTATCTTTGAACGCCTTGTGTAAACTGGACTGAATCAACACATCCATGACTTGAACTTGCCACAAGTCAAGATTGATTCTTCCATCAAATTTCTCGACCTCGGACTTCATTGGACTGAACTTCGACATCTTACCCGTATCTAAGACAAGATACCTTTACGATCAATAGAAATTGCTGTTGGCTCTTCACACTATCAAAGAAAACTACGTTCGATGTACGACACAACCGTGGAGTTGACTGCAAAGTTCTACTAACTAACTACGGTCGATTTACGGCACATCTGTGATGTCGATCGTAAATCCAGCACAGCTCTACTGCTGGTTCTTCTTAGAGTTAGAACAACTTCTATAACTGAGACCTCCGTCAAACCTGGCGCTCTGATACCAGTTGTTGGGTAATCACAACCTCACTAATTCCCACCACTCAACCTAATGATAAACACTAAATAAATAAAAAAATCTACAACGCAAGATTTAACGACGAAACTCTAGAACGGGAGAAAAATCAAGAGCCTCCAAAGAGAAAAAATACAGTATATCACAAATTTGTACAGTGACACAGACCCGATACCCTACTATATCACAAATTGTTACAATGATATAGACTATTATCTAACAATTCTCTCATAAACCCAATACACTTCTATAAAGACTCACACAAAAGCTCAAACTATATTGTTTGTGCATCAAGTTGAAAACAAAAGCTTCACCTTCTTTTAATGACAACTCCAATTGGTCACAAAGCACAACGCTTGCTCTCCAAGTTTGACTTGATCTTCATGAACAAAACACAGTTTCTAAGGTACGACTTGGTCCTCAAGTCCAAACATGGTCTTCAAGATAACTTGGTCCCCAAGTTCATGGTTTAGAAATATTGAATTATCAACTAAAAACATGTAAACATATTGACGTTTTGATAAAGGTTATTCAAATGTATAATATTGATGCATTTTAACGACAACACTAAGTGTTGTCGTTAGAAGTATCAAGTTCTATTATAGAGGAGAAAAATGACACGAAAAGAAACTGAAGTTTTTGGTGTTCTCTGTTCTAATAAGGAATAAATGAAAGGAAGAATATTGATTTAATTAAATTTTTGTTTAATCTTTTCTTTCATATAAGAAAGATTACACTTTCGTTTTGTTTTCTTTACCGAAAAAAGTCGGAAACAGAAATAAAGTATATTTTAATATAAAATATTTACGAACCAAATTTATTTTTTAATAAATCATTTTTGTTGGCTATCGTTTAGTTGTTTGAAATCTTTTAGTCAAATCTTGAAACAACCTACTCAGTACCATTAAGCTTGACTTTTTAGCCTTTTGTAATTAAATTATACATATATTTAATTGTGGTAAATGGTGTCAACCTATGATTGGTTGACATCATGAGTAACTCTTTTTTTTTTTTTTAAACATGATTTGTCCAATACCCCAAACCATTACCCAATACCATCCGGATCCTCTGACCCGCTCCACCAACCCGACCCGAATATCCGCTACTGTAGCTGCTACTGTAGTTACAATACCTTTTTTTTTCAAAACCAACCCGCAGCGAAAGCGCGGTCCAAAAAACTAGTTAAATTGAATCATTAACATTTAATTATCTAATCTTAATTTTCGTGTAAATTCAACGATCGCCTACTATACTTAGTAATCGAAATAATCAATGTTTTGCGAATTTCAAACAAACAGCTACACTCTTCGAGGACAATAGCGAGTTCTATCTTTGGATGACGAAGAATTGAAGAAATTTCAAATTATATTTGTTTATGTGAAATATTTTATGTAAACGTCAATTTCAAGGCTACTATATAGTATAATATACAAATCTTACGTGTTTTCTTAATTGATGATAGTGTCTAAGGCCACTCCCTATCGTAACTAAACTATTCATCCTCTTAACCTTTCACATCAGCGCCACATCAACACCAATATCCTATAACTAACTCATAACTAAACACTCCCTATCATGGCTAAAACAATACTCCTCTTAATATACAACGTACAAGCAATAAAGCATTAAGTCCAACAATAAAAAGCACTGGGACCCGCAATTCCTATAACTCTTCCGTTAAATCTATGATGAAAGCGGATAACTAACGCGGGTAACTAAGTGGTGCCTATGGTTAGTTACGGATAATGAGCGGGTAATGGGCGGGTAACTAACCATAGGGGGTGGTCTAATAAGACCACATGCAATGATTTAATTCTTTCACTAACTTTTTTCCGCCACATCAGCACAAACGCTCTTTCACATTCCTTTCATTAAATACTCACTATCATACACTCTATTTCAAACTTTAACCAATTTAAAATTATTATTTAAATACAATAAATAAATACAAATAACATTTTATTAAATAAAATAAAAACATTACATTACATTATTAAAAATTAAAGACATGACATAATTAAAAAATAAAAGACAATACATAAATAAGAAAACACAATAAATAACGCCAATTGTTTCGAACAATATAATCATCCGGGAGTGTCCAAATGTGTTCGATCAAATTGTTGCGAAGGACATGATGCGCTCTTTTATCTCGCATCTGTAACATCCCGCATTTTTCCGTTAAATTATTTTAACGCCCGTCTTTTTCTTTTTAAATAATACCCTTCGTATCTAGATTCGTATCCTTTGTTAAGTAACATTTTAAATATTCTCGTTATCGGAATTTAATATCTCCCGTACTCCCGTGAAATTTAAAATAATTCGTTCGGTTAATTCCCGCACCCGATTCATAGTTGAGGGACTAAACTTGACAAGGGATCAAACCCTTGACTAGGTCAAAGGGTCAAACCCCTTTCACCCATTCATTTCCACCTCCATCTCTCTCTCTTTCTCTCTAGCAAGAACACACACTCAAAAACCAAATCCATTCATTCATCATCTAAATCCGGATTAGGGAGCTAGCAACCAAATAAATTACATATTCGTGATCCTCTCTTCATCCTCTTCGTTTTGGTACCAACTTCATCTCATTTGGGTAACTTTCTAAAATCACTAGATTTTGTGTTCTTGATGTTTTTAACTTATAAAAGTGTTAATTAGTGTCTATGGCTCAAGTCTAACATGAATATATAATTTGTATGCTCGATCTCGTTGTTTTAGTGTAACTAGCATGAACTTGAATTTTGGTGTGTTGTTCTTGAATTTTGGATGATCATATGTTGTTAGATGTTAAAAGTTCATGTTCTAATTGTGTTCCTAGTATCATTAGCTTCATTTTGATGTATAGATTGATTTAAGAAACTTCATAAACGCGATTATTGATTTTGTGAACTTTTGGTTAGGTTTGACAACTCTTAAAACGAACTTTTGATGCGTTGAATGCTTGTTATTGTTATTGATAAGTGTTTAGTTGGGTTACATGCTTCATTACCTTCAAAACGGCATATCATATGTATAAATTGGATTCCCGAAACTTAAATTGCAATTGATGAACTTGAAACCTTGTTTTGGAACGTTTAACGAACTTTCGACGAGATTTTTGTTGTCTAAAATGATACATTTGATTTAGGAAATGTATCTAGTTGTGTTCCTTGTCGAAAGAGCTTTCCGGTGACATAAAATACATGTTCTAATTGTTTGCGGTTTGTAATTTGGGTTGGTTTGATTGTTGGTTCGTGCACTTAGAAACAACAGGGCCTGGAAACCAGCCGGGACGCCGTCTAGCTTCCCAGGACGCCGTCCCAGCCTTCAAGCCGGGACGCCGTCTAGCTTCTCGGGACGCCGTCCCAGGCTTCAAACCGGGACGCCGTCTAGCTTCCCAGGACGCCGTCCCATTTAGCTAAAACTGGCTGTTCGCTTGGTCATTTGACATGAAAATGTTTGCTATGCTACGGACCTCCGATTAACATGAAACTTGGCCAACATGCTCATATATGATTATATAACTTAGAAAAATTGTCGGATATCCAACCCGACCCCGTTGACTTTTCTGTTGACTTTGACCCGACCAAGTTGACTTTTAATCAAACTTAACCAAATAATTGTGCAATCGTTCTAACATGTTTTTATACTTGTACCTTGCATGAAACATGACAACTTGACTCACATGCTACATTATTGAGTCGTAACGAGCCATAGGACTAATTGAACATCTTTGACCTATCGTGTTTACCGTTATTGATACAAACCTATTGTTTAGGTCAAGACTAGCTTTGTCTTTGCACGCGTTTACTTGTTGAAGTACTTTATTAACTCTCGCGCTCAAGGTGAGATCATAGTCCCACCTTTTCAACAACTTTTATACTTTTAAATCGTGGGCTGAGAAAACATCTACTTTGTTACATCTTGTACTACTTACTTTTATGTTTTGAACACAAGTGTGAAAACAAACATTCCACGTGCGAGTTAGAACAAAAATGCCTCAATTCGATTATCATTAGTTACACTTGCAGGGTGTAAGCGAGAACTTATATTGTGTGGCCATACGGGTTTAACAAACCCTCATTCGGACGGTTCGCTACCGTTATGCGGATGAAATATATTTTTGTGTTTTAGTGCGGGTTCTAGCACTGTGTGATGGGGTAACGTTGGTTAAGTTTTGATAATTGAGTGCTCGCGTATAACAACACTTTTGGAATGCAAAGGATTGGATAATCTACGTTATGGAAATACAAAATCTTGTGGTTCAAAAACAACGCTTAATACTTACTAAACCTATGATCTCACCAACGTTTTCGTTGACAGATTCTTCTATGTTTTTCTCAGGTCTTGCACGATATGTGATACATGCTTCCGCTCACTATTTGATACTTGCATTGGATGTCGAGTATACATGCATTACTTGGAGCGTCTTTTGACTTTACTTTAAACCGTGTCGCCTAGATTTCAATCGTACTTATAACGTTGTAACTTAACTTTTGGTTGAACAATTCTTGTAAACTTTGAAACAATCTTTATTTTGAAATGAAGGCGACATATTTTGGTCAAACGTTATCTTAAAGACTTATAATCAGGTAATGGGACCCACGTAGCCGATGCCGTCACTTGACGATTTGTCGGGGTCGCTACAGTTGGTATCAGAGCCTTGGTTGTAGGGATTTAGAGTTCATTTGTGTCCACCCCGAGTCATAGGGTACATAGGTGAATCTAGACTACAACCGGCATATAGACTGAAGTAGGGATTACTTGACTAATTGTGCATTTATACTCGAACTCTTCTATCATATCTAACTCGTATTCGATCTTGATCTTACGTTGATGAATTTTGTTGATGCGCCACCTTGACTTTATGAAGTAATGTTAAATGCACATGAGAATCAGGGTAATATAATTTCCGGGATTATATTACGGTGATTCATATGGACATTCCGACATTATGACATAAAGAATTTAAGGCGAGTCAAGGAAAATTTTCTCTACATCATCATTTCCCTATCATGATTAGTATTATTGAGAATACTAATCAACGATATTCGTATGTCTTGAAGGAACAATGCCTCCCCGTCGCGGACCACGTAATGAAACTTCCGAACAAGCTTTTCAACGCATGATAGCCACCGCCATAGGTGCGGCTATGGCTAGTATCTCCTCCGACATCAATAACAACCACAACCACAACAACCATGGAGCCGGTAATTCAAACGAGGGTTACTCCTACAAAACTTTCATGGGGTGCAAACCTCACACCTTCGATGGGACCGGAGGACCGGTTGTGCTCACCCGATGGTTTGAGCAAACAGAAGCCGTTTTTAGCATAAGCGGTTGTCGGGACCAAGACAAAGTCAAATATTCCACCCACACTTTTGCCGGTATCGCCCTCACATGGTGGAATACGTATGTGCTGTCGGTGGGTATCGATGAAGCCCACACACTCTCATGGGCCGACTTAAAGAAAAAGATGATCACCGAATACTTCCCGCGCGAAGAGACCCGTAAGCTCGAACACGAACTAAGAACTTTAAAGGCGGTCGGGAATGACCTAAAGGCATATAATCAACGATTTTCTGAGCTATCCTTGATGTGCCCAAACCTCGTGACCCCCGAACCTCTAAGGGTTGAACTTTACATGGATGGTCTTCCCAAGAGCATCAAACAAGGAGTAATGTCATCCAAACCCGCTAACCACCAAGAGGCTTTGAATATGGCCCGCCAATTGATTGAAACAGTGGACGAGATTGAAGTGCAGGCACCTAGAGCCGAGGATGAGTCGGGTGACAACAAAAGAAAATGGGAAGCCCCCCAATCGGGTAACTACAACAACAACTTTTCCAAGGAACCTCTCACCCCTGTCGGCAAGAAAAGTTATGCCGGGACACGACCTTTTTGCAACAAATGCCACAAGCATCATTTTGGTGAATGTGGCAAGCTAATTTGCCATCGGTGCCAAGGTAGTGGTCATATTGCCAAGTATTGTGGAAGTACTGCTCCCGTCACTCAAAAGGGGCCCGGCGCACCAAAGCCGAGTATTTGCTACAAATGTGGCCAATCGGGTCATTTTAGGAATGAATGCCCAAAGAATAAAGCAAAAACCAACGCGCGCCGTTGAACTTACAACATCGACACCTAGGATGCCCGAGACGATGATGGACTAGTCACGGGTACGTTTCTTCACAACAAACCGTATATTTCATACTTATTCGATTCGAGTACCGTTAGACGTTTTATAACCAAGGATTTGACTCGTGCTCTTTATATTCCACCTCTTTTCCCCTAGATACTATTTAGGCGATTTAAGCGACAAAAAAAAAAAAAAAAAAAAAAAAAAAAAAAAAAAAATTATCGGAGGATATACGTTAATTATCGGAAGATATACGTTAAGAAATTGAACTCGACACCAATAGAACTAAGGAACTCAAAACCTATTCTTTAAGGAGAAATTGTTGCCCTACATTTATGTATAGATTATTGTGAACTAAGTAACTTTCGGTTGGAAACCAATACTCTCTTCCTCGTATCCATTACCTCATGATTATTTACGTGGATCCCGTGTATTCCAAATCGACCTCCGTTCTGGTTATCATCAATTGGGGGTTAAGGGAGACGATGTCTCCTAGGCCATTTTCCGAGCTCGCAACGTTAGTTGTAAATCCCTCTTAGTACCGTTTGATTTATTTAGGACTCCGTCCGTATTCATGAACCTCCTAAACCACGTATGCAACTTATCTAGACAAATCTGTTATCGTATTTATGGATGACATCTTAACTTATTCAAGTAAAGAAGGAAAACGAACAACACCACCATCTTAAGCTCGAACATTTGAGAAAAGAGCAACTTTATACCAAATTCTCCGAGTGAGAATTTCTGTTAAACGAAGTCAAATTTTCTAGACCATGATGTTAACGGTCAATGCCTTACAATCAATCTCGAAATCAAGCCACACGTAATCATTAAACTCTCTCGACTCAGACTTGTATTCGTAAAATCTTAGATCTCGTCTATTTTTACCGAAGATTCATTTCTGACTTTTCTCGTGTTACACAACTTTTAAACTCGTTAACTCACTAAGGAAAACTCTAAACCTCTCCGTGTTCGAACCTTGAGCGTGATTCTTCACACCAACATTTCTAGTTAAAATCGTATAGCAACAGATGGAACTCAAACATGGAAATATTCTACTTGAACGCCGAAAGGCATACTCTCTCGACTCAAAAATCAACATAACTAAAATTCATTATTTTACATGAAGAATTCGAATACTAAATTGTGGATCCGATCAAACTTCTCATCATCACGTACCACATTACATACCTCTATTATTTCACCGTCACCGTCTGATATTACTGGAATTTAAGATAACACACAATCCAACGATACTTCACTCTTCTTTGACTTAACGCCCTTGTGTTTCTGATAATCGGTCAACTAATATTCAACCCCGAACTATACAACCATGTGTACTACCTCGTTTCTCTTTCAGACTTCAACTTTTGACAACTAGAGGCACGTTATGGCAACCTCGAGATGCCAGCTCATCCTATTCTAAGTCCTCATTTCACTACTATCTCTACCGTTCGCATTTCCGTTTAAAGAAACTCCTTGTAACATTTCTCCATGGATGGAGAAATTCATCATATTACATTAGTATTCGCCACGAGGGTGAATAGTCCTAACGAACATTTTTCGAACCCTAACTAACTTGTTCAAACGTATCTTAAGAGATTCTATTCCAACACGGCGTATCTTTGTAAATTTTTCCGTATCGAAATACTCGTTTCACTTCTAGTTTTACAAGAAACCTTGGAGACCCGTTTAGACATGAATACCGCGTACCACCCACAAACCGACGAACCGAGCAAACGAACGATTTACGTCTTGGAAAGACATGTCACAAACTCGTATTGTCACTTTTAGTAGATCACTCTTACAACAGTAGTTACCACTCGTGTGTTCACGCGCACTTTCCGAAACCCTATATGACCGCTAATGTCATACCCCTGTTCATTTAACCAAGGCATCAACCACCGAAATCTGAACTCCATCAAGAAACAACAATTGAAATCATTCATATCCGAGGAGGGCTCGAGACGACCCGTAGTCGCCCAGAAGAGTTATACCAAACTTAGATGAAAACCCCACAAATCCCAGTGTGTAATCGCGTGATATTGAGAAACCGCACCTTGGAAAGGTGAAATCCATTTTAGGAAATCGAGAAAGGCTATATCTGCAATATTGAACCTTTTGAAACCTTGGGGTGTATTGGAACCGCTTCCTACCGTTTAGAACTTCCGATGCAATTAAGTTTCCGTTTACCCTACATTTCGTGTAACAAACTTAGAAACGTGTCCTGCGGAACAGGAACGTGCAATCCTACTGAATACATCAACTATCAATGACAAACTTCTCTTCGTAGGAAAACCAGTTGAAACCGGGGATCGTAAAAACCGAACCTTAATGCAACGTAAAACCCTGACAATCCAAATTCATGAGAACACTCAAGGACGTACCTTCACTTATTCATAGCATTGACATCTCCGGTCTCAAGTGAGAGGCATCGATTATTACTTCCAACTAAATTTCGGGACGAAATTTCTTTTGAGGTGTGGATAATGTAACATCCCGCATTTTTCCGTTAAATTATTTTAACGCCCGTCTTTTTCTTTTTAAATAATACCCTTCGTATCTAGATTCGTATCCTTTGTTAAGTAACATTTTAAATATTCTCGTTATCGGAATTTAATATCTCCCGTACTCCCGTGAAATTTAAAATAATTCGTTCGGTTAATTCCCGCACCCGATTCATAGTTGAGGGACTAAACTTGACAAGGGATCAAACCCTTGACTAGGTCAAAGGGTCAAACCCCTTTCACCCATTCATTTCCACCTCCATCTCTCTCTCTTTCTCTCTAGCAAGAACACACACTCAAAAACCAAATCCATTCATTCATCATCTAAATCCGGATTAGGGAGCTAGCAACCAAATAAATTACATATTCGTGATCCTCTCTTCATCCTCTTCGTTTTGGTACCAACTTCATCTCATTTGGGTAACTTTCTAAAATCACTAGATTTTGTGTTCTTGATGTTTTTAACTTATAAAAGTGTTAATTAGTGTCTATGGCTCAAGTCTAACATGAATATATAATTTGTATGCTCGATCTCGTTGTTTTAGTGTAACTAGCATGAACTTGAATTTTGGTGTGTTGTTCTTGAATTTTGGATGATCATATGTTGTTAGATGTTAAAAGTTCATGTTCTAATTGTGTTCCTAGTATCATTAGCTTCATTTTGATGTATAGATTGATTTAAGAAACTTCATAAACGCGATTATTGATTTTGTGAACTTTTGGTTAGGTTTGACAACTCTTAAAACGAACTTTTGATGCGTTGAATGCTTGTTATTGTTATTGATAAGTGTTTAGTTGGGTTACATGCTTCATTACCTTCAAAACGGCATATCATATGTATAAATTGGATTCCCGAAACTTAAATTGCAATTGATGAACTTGAAACCTTGTTTTGGAACGTTTAACGAACTTTCGACGAGATTTTTGTTGTCTAAAATGATACATTTGATTTAGGAAATGTATCTAGTTGTGTTCCTTGTCGAAAGAGCTTTCCGGTGACATAAAATACATGTTCTAATTGTTTGCGGTTTGTAATTTGGGTTGGTTTGATTGTTGGTTCGTGCACTTAGAAACAACAGGGCCTGGAAACCAGCCGGGACGCCGTCTAGCTTCCCAGGACGCCGTCCCAGCCTTCAAGCCGGGACGCCGTCTAGCTTCTCGGGACGCCGTCCCAGCCTTCAAACCGGGACGCCGTCTAGCTTCCCAGGACGCCGTCCCATTTAGCTAAAACTGGCTGTTCGCTTGGTCATTTGACATGAAAATGTTTGCTATGCTACGGACCTCCGATTAACATGAAACTTGGCCAACATGCTCATATATGATTATATAACTTAGAAAAATTGTCGGATATCCAACCCGACCCCGTTGACTTTTCTGTTGACTTTGACCCGACCAAGTTGACTTTTAATCAAACTTAACCAAATAATTGTGCAATCGTTCTAACATGTTTTTATACTTGTACCTTGCATGAAACATGACAACTTGACTCACATGCTACATTATTGAGTCGTAACGAGCCATAGGACTAATTGAACATCTTTGACCTATCGTGTTTACCGTTATTGATACAAACCTATTGTTTAGGTCAAGACTAGCTTTGTCTTTGCACGCGTTTACTTGTTGAAGTACTTTATTAACTCTCGCGCTCAAGGTGAGATCATAGTCCCACATTTTCAACAACTTTTATACTTTTAAATCGTGGGCTGAGAAAACATCTACTTTGTTACATCTTGTACTACTTACTTTTATGTTTTGAACACAAGTGTGAAAACAAACATTCCACGTGCGAGTTAGAACAAAAATGCCTCAATTCGATTATCATTAGTTACACTTGCAGGGTGTAAGCGAGAACTTATATTGTGTGGCCATACGGGTTTAACAAACCCTCATTCGGACGGTTCGCTACCGTTATGCGGATGAAATATATTTTTGTGTTTTAGTGCGGGTTCTAGCACTGTGTGATGGGGTAACGTTGGTTAAGTTTTGATAATTGAGTGCTCGCGTATAACAACACTTTTGGAATGCAAAGGATTGGATAATCTACGTTATGGAAATACAAAATCTTGTGGTTCAAAAACAACGCTTAATACTTACTAAACCTATGATCTCACCAACGTTTTCGTTGACAGATTCTTCTATGTTTTTCTCAGGTCTTGCACGATATGTGATACATGCTTCCGCTCACTATTTGATACTTGCATTGGATGTCGAGTATACATGCATTACTTGGAGCGTCTTTTGACTTTACTTTAAACCGTGTCGCCTAGATTTCAATCGTACTTATAACGTTGTAACTTAACTTTTGGTTGAACAATTCTTGTAAACTTTGAAACAATCTTTATTTTGAAATGAAGGCGACATATTTTGGTCAAACGTTATCTTAAAGACTTATAATCAGGTAATGGGACCCACGTAGCCGATGCCGTCACTTGACGATTTGTCGGGGTCGCTACAGCATCTCTCGATCCACCCGATCTTGGAGCTCAACTCTCTCCGTCCAAGTACGTCGCGACATGTTTTCTCGATCGCGGAGATAATCTTCTTCGAGGTCGCATATGTTGCGCTCGTTGTCTTCGGTGATCATGTTGTGAAGTATAACACAAGTGTACATGCTTCGACGTATTTTATTGATACTAAAAGGTCTTGCTGGGTGTTTTAGTATTGCCCAACGACCTTGAAGAACACTGAAAGCTCGTTTCACGTCTTTTCTCGCGGCTTCTTGAAAACGTTTAAACTTTACATTTTTTGGCTCAATTGGACATTTAAACGACTTGACAAGTGTTGCCCATTCTGGGTATATGTCATCTACCAAGTAATACCCTTTTGTAAATTCGTGCCCGTTGATAGTGTAACGGACCTCCAGAGCTCGACCATCCAATAAATCTTCGAACAAATCCAATTCATTAAGAACATTAATATCATTGTTCGAACCCGTTGGACCAAAGAAAGCGTGCCAAATCCACATATCGTAGGACGTAACCGCCTCGAGCATTATTGTTGGTCCTTCGTGATCACCCCTGTGGTAATGCCCTTGCCACGCAACTGGACAAATTTTCCAAGCCCAGTGCATGCAATCGAGACTACCTAACATACCCGAAAAACCGTGCATCACTAAATGTTTGGCATGCAACCGAGGAACATCTTCTTCAGTTGGTTTCCTTAAATATTCTCGCGAAAACATATGAATAATACATTTGCAATAATTCTTTAAACAATCACGAGATGTTGATGCGCCCATGTGTAAATACTCATCGAATGCATCAGGCGCAATGCCATATGCCAATTGACGTATGACCGATATACACTTTTGAAAAATATTGAAACCGAGTTGACCGGTTGCATCGTAACGTTGATCAAAATATTTAAAATTATCGGGTCTCGGTTGAGAATCATACGATAGAATAGCATGACCAATACAAATAAACAATGACTTACTCATTCGGTATCGATTTCGAAAATAATCGCCCAGAAATGTTGGATTATCCGAGAAATAGTCGTGATACAAACGATTATCGGTATCAATACGATCTCTTTGTAACCGGCGTCTTCTAATAATTGTACGAGAATTTCGAGCCTCATCTTCTTCGTCCATTGCATCAAGTGAATCGAGTAAGTTAAGCGTGTTGTAACCTTCTTGAATTAAATCTTCATCGAAATCGGACTCTACGATATCACTATTCGTCATGCTATTCTCGCTTTCGCTCTCAAAAAGTAATAAAACTTCCAAAGCCATTTGAATTTTTTGTTTGTGTTTGTGAAAATATGAATTGAAGGTTGAGAGTGTTGGGTAAATATGAAATGAGAGTGTATGTTTTTGTTGTGATATGTGTGTTAGTATATATATAGAGAGATATGTAATGTAGTATTTGTTTAAAAGAAAAAAGAAAAAAAATAATACAAAAGAGCCGTTGCAAAAAAAATATATTAAATCATATGGGGCCCACCAATCCGTCCGTTAGAATTGTTGCAGGGGTGGCTAACGATCACCTTGGCAATTTGCTAGTAGTCGCCGTTAATGGCTAACGGTCGTTAACGATTCCCTTTCACGATCGATTACATCCGGCCTAAGGTACTATTACCTCTGTCTCAAATTCATGATCTAAGTTTCTATTATACATAAGAATAATAAGATAAATTTTTATTGTACTCTTAATTTAGAGTTTTATTTTTTATATTTATTTATATTTATATTTTATATATATAGTAAAATTAAATGATAAATAGTAAGTGATTAAAATGGAGAATTAATAAAAAAATACATGTGAAAAGTGATTTTTTTATTATTGTTACTTAAATTGGGAGGAAAAGAATCTATATTTACTGTATTTCATCATTTGTATATAAGTCGTCCTAAGAGCTATGAACTAATTACATGAAGTCTATAATGTTTGAAAAAAACAAATATCTAAAGTCAATAAAATGTTAAGATCGAGTTTGAAACTTAACTCGAACCCGATTAAGCTCGAGTTTAATTAAATTACGTACACTTTCGAGACTAAATACGTCCGAGTTTATTTTCAATGTATTGATAGATACGGTAAATTGAAACTCAAACTTGATAAGCTCCAATTCAACTCAATTATATCGATTATACGGAGTACATAATTTTCGGTATATTAATTTTGAATAGTGCAATATTTTCGGTAAAATCGGTCAAATTTGCCGTATTTCAGTTTGAATTTTCTGTATTATATTAACGGTGATAGCGATTATGAGTACAAATTAGACAATTAAAGTTTTTGGCTCTAAAATATGTACAGATATACATTTATATACTTATGTATTTAAAAGTCAACTTTGGTCGACCCCTGTCTCGACCCCCGTCTCGAACGTCTCGACCTTTTTAGGACCCGACCGTCTCGACTCCGTCTCACGTCTTTTGCAACCTTGCTTTAATCCATCACACCCGTACTTGCTACAAATCTCAATGTATAACTCACAAAACCCTGTGTTTCCTAATTCAAACCATATTAATCACCATTACAAATTCATTTATTTATAGTTTTAATGAGACAGTTTGTATAAGTAAATAAATAGTTATTAAAACATTAAAAGCCATGTGGAAGCTTCTAACACATAACTAGTAGTACCTCCGTCTCATTCCAATAGGCCATTATTCTATTTTGAGCTGTTCCATTTTGATAGTCCACTTCCATAAATAGAAAGAAAAAAAGATATTTCATTGGTGGATTTGGAGAGAGAAGTATTTCATTGGTGGAGAAATGAAGTTAGTGGGATTTCCTAAAACTGCGTGTTTTTTGTCTGTGGACTATTGGAATGAGACGGAGGTAGTAGTAAGATTTAGAAAACACTAAAAAATTAAAGCGAAGCTGAATAAATAAATAAATATATATAATTATAATTATTATAATTATTAAGATTATTTAAATTATAATATTATATATTATATTATATAATAATATAATATACTTATAATATATTTAACCTAAATATAAATTACTAAAAATTTTTATTATTAAATAAAAGAATAATTGGAAGACGTGTATTTACATCTTATGTTTACAGCACATCTGATTGTGAAGAAAACACACACTTGAGTTGACCAAAATTTGATGCCATCTTCCTCTCCATCCATCTTAAACCTTATTAATACACACTTTCACAATTTACATCTTAAGCCTTCATTTTCTCTTTCAAAAAATCAAATTTTCACTTCCAAGATCCTATTTTGACAAACAAAAACTTCATTCAATGACATCCCAATTTCATTAACCCTAAACCCATTTTCAATTTTTAATTTTCTTCACCTGTTTTTGTCCCAAAATAATCATGGCACCTAGCTCTGTGTTAGTTACCATAGACAGATCAAGTAATATCTCATTAGTAGAGCTGAATGATTCAGACACATCTGTGTTTCTTGAAAAGCAAAAAACAGCAAGCACAAAGCAGTTTTCTTGGACACTTTTGCTAAAAGCTCATAGAATTTTATGTTTTTTTCCATGGGTTGCAGTGGGTTTATCTAAAACTTTGGGTTCTGTTAAAAAAAGGATTGCTTTATCAGATAATGGTAGAGATGAAGTTCAATATAAAGAAAGACTAATTTACAAGTTTTTTAGAGTTTTTCTAGCAATTTCAATTCTTGCTTTATGTGTTGAGTTCATTGCTTATTATCAAAAATGGGATTTGAATTTTATTCATGAATTAAACCCTAGTGAGTTTATGGGAGTTTTTCATTGGTCTTATATGAGTTGGTTATCATTCAGAGCTGAATATCTTGCTCCATCAATTAAGATGCTATCACAATTTTGTGTTGTGTTATTTATGATCCAATCACTTGATAGATTTATACTTGGACTTGGGTGTTTTTACATCAAGTTGAGGAACATAAAGCCAAAAATTGATGAAAGTTATGACATTGAAGATGATTCAAGTTTTCCTATGGTTCTTGTTCAGATCCCCATGTGTAATGAAAGAGAGGTAAGCAATTGTTCCTAATTTGTTGTTAATTTAAAGTTATAAATTCTATATCTATATCTATATATCTATCAGCTTAAAAAAAGGTGCTTAATTTGATTATGACTTATGACAAATAGGTAAAAGTTAAATGTATTCAGGTGATGGGTGTTTGGATGTGTTTTGAAAAGTGATTAATTAAGTCACAATCATCACTATTTTCATGATTAATTTATTGCTAAAAGTTAGATGGTAGTTTAGTTTAGCTCTTGATCAAATAGTATAGTTAAGTTTTTTTAAATCCTTGTCAATTGTCATATCAAATTATTCGTTAGATAGCGAATTTTCGCCAAACTTTTTGACACCAACAAACACGAGTATGACAACTACAAACACATCCACGCATTGTCTTTTGTGAAAAAGGGTAAAAGGTAGAAGATTTTCCCTGTTCGGGCTACACGGAGGGCGAATAATCCGACACCATGCTCTGATGTACGCAGCCCAACATGATTATTCTCTGGCTGTTTCCAACCCATCCCTGACCACCACTAAATATTCGTCCTAGACGGGATTCGAACCTGAGACCTCTTGCAAGGAACTCAGCCCAGCCACAGGGCTATCTAGTGATGGTTAGCCCAATTAAACGTCTTTAATTGGCTTTTAAATAAACATCAGAATTAGATTATCAATACTCAATACCTTAGATTTTGTGAATCAGATCAACTGAACCTGCATAAGATTACCGATTTTGATCTATTAAATTAAAAATTTTCAGATTATTGAGCTTTATACTTAACTTTTTTCTCTGTTTTATGTACTAAAGGTTTATCAACAATCAATTGCATCTGCTTGTCAACTGGATTGGCCGAAAGACAAAATCTTGATTCAAGTTTTGGATGATTCAAGTGATGAACTTTTACAAATTTTGATCAGAAATGAAGTAAATTCATGGAGAGAAAAAGGGGTTAATATTGTTTACAGACACAGGTTCATAAGAACAGGCTACAAAGCTGGAAATCTTCATTCAGCTATGTCTTGTGGTTACGTTAAAAATTACGAGTTCGTTGCGATTTTAGATGCCGATTTTCAGCCCAACCCTGATTTCCTTATGCTCACAGTCCCTCACTTTAAGGTAACAACAATCGCATCGATATTACTATTTACTATATATAGCATACATTTTCTCTTTTTGGGTGACTAATGATGTCAAAAGTCGGCCAATTTGATTCATTTGCCTCACTATAGATCAATTTTAAGCTACATGTTTAAGATAATTAAGAGAGTGGGTCAACTCAAAATGTACTTTCGATCACTACAAACTCCTAAATTATCTTATTCAAGATATTATTAGTGTAATAGTATTGATTTGTTTTTTATTGATTATGAAATATAAGCTAACTGTGCAAAAAGTTGTTACGGGTCAACCCGACCCAAATGGCAACAAAAAGTTACCATTTTGACCCGTACCCTTTTTGGCACATTATACAGTGCGCCCATACCATATATGTAAATAAAGTTATATAGGATATTATGGGTCAAACTGGTTTGTTACACATTCGACCCAAATCCAATTTGCACACCTAAAGATCCCAAAAGTATTCAACTTTTTGTTGGGTTTATGTTTTACAGGGGAAACCAGATGTGGGTTTGGTTCAAGCAAGATGGTCATTTGTGAATAAAGACGAAAATTTACTTACGAGGCTACAAAACATCAATTTGTGCTTTCATTTTGAGGTCGAACAACAAGTAAACAGCCATTTTCTTAGTTTCTTTGGGTTCAATGGGACAGCTGGCGTTTGGAGGATCAAAGCTTTAGAAGAATCCGGTGGCTGGCTCGAAAGAACGACAGTCGAAGATATGGACATTGCTGTTCGAGCCCATTTGTGTGGTTGGAAATTTATTTATGTAAATGACGTTAAAGTCCTTTGTGAATTGCCTGAGTCTTATGAAGCTTATAAGAAACAACAACATCGATGGCATTCGGGTCCTATGCAACTTTTTAGACTTTGTCTCCCCGCTATCCTTAAATCCAAGGTTCGTTTAATGTTTCATTTGATTCATATCTCACGTTTGTGTGATCTTTATAGTCAAAACGTTTTCGTAACAGAGTCAACTGACACTTGATGTTGATATTTGAACCCGTTTCTTGTAAAAATAACTGCTCGTATGTTGACAAAGTTTGACTTTGACCAAGTTTGACTTTGACCGAAATTTTTACCGATTTGACCCTGTTCGATTTGACTCTAAACTTTAGAGTTCGGCTTTTTTTTTTTCTCCCTCAAAAAGGTTGATAAAAAATGACTATGTATGAACAGGGTCAAACGAGTCAAAATAGTTGAAAGTTTCTAATCCCACATGTTTCTATGAATAACCATTTCGAGTTGTTCTTTTTGCAGATATCGAAATGGAAAAAAGCGAATTTAATCTTCTTATTCTTTCTCTTAAGGAAACTCATTTTACCATTTTACTCATTTACCCTCTTCTGCGTTATCCTCCCGTTAACCATGTTCATACCCGAAGCTGAACTACCCATTTGGGTCATATGTTACGTACCCGTAACAATGTCCATTTTAAACATTCTCCCAGCACCAAAAGCATTCCCTTTTTTAATGCCATACTTACTATTCGAAAACACAATGTCAGTTACCAAATTTAACGCCATGGTTTCGGGATTGTTCCAGCTCGGGTCCGCATACGAATGGGTCGTAACCAAAAAAACCGGCAGATCATCCGAATCCGACCTGTTAGCTTTCGCCGAGCGAGAATCAAAAAGCGATGAAAAAATCCAACGACGATTATCGGAATCCGGGCTCGAAATGTTGGGAAAATTAAAAGAACAGGAAACTCCGGTTGTGGTTAAAAAGAAGAAGAACAGAATCTATAGAAAAGAACTTGCGCTCGCGTTTTTGTTGTTAACTGCTGCAACGAGAAGTTTGTTATCTGCACACGGGATACATTTCTATTTCTTGTTGTTTCAAGGACTTTCGTTTCTGGCCGTTGGATTAGATTTGATCGGCGAGCAAGTGGAGTAAGTTGTTAGGCAGAGATATTGGGTTATACGAGGTTTCTGCAAATGCAGGGCTTCGGGTCGGGTCGGGTGGGCCTGTGGTGGTGAACATAGGATGATACTTGAGGGAGATAATAATAGGGTTGATTATTATTTTTTTGATGTTGGTGTTCTTGTTGTATAATTAAAAATCCGAATTGGATGATGATCTTAATTTAATTAACTAGTAGGTGGAATGAGCACCTAATACTTGAGCTCGAGGAACCAATTAGGAGCGAGCTGCATACATTTCCACGTGTAATTTATATATATATTATATAATTAATTAAATTTAATTGAACTCTTTTTAGCAACGATTAGTAGTGCATACGATTTGTTTAAAGATTAGTGCATACAGCCTAGTTTTGTTATGGACTTCTCTTCTTTAGTAATAGTAGTATTTCAGTTCATTTGTTTTTGCCATCAAAGTGCTACTTCTTCATCAATACGGTTTGTTTAAAAGAACTTGCCCCATTACGATTTGTTTTCTGACCATATGCTTATGATGGTTTAGCGTTACCCTGAGTTCGATCCTGCATCTTATTATCTCCTTTCTGGAACGGGCAATCAACGCGAATAGTCTCTTATCATCCACCCTAATCGTTAAAAGTAAACGCGAAAACCCAGCCTCATCCTTAACTTCTGAAAATTTAGCAACTCCAAAACGTTTACGATGTTTGGATTTCTTGTAAGGGTTCTGTATCAGTTGCACCACATTAGCTTTGCTATTTCGAACCTTAAACACCCAACCATCGTCTTTTCGGTAGTGATAATTCCCTCCCATCCCCGCCCCAGCGTCGGCGAAGAAAATCGAACAAACGGTCTTAGAGAATTTTTTGAATTGCCCCTTAATTTTCGGAGAAATGTTTTTTAGCTCCTTAATTTTTTGAGTATGTTATTTAGATGTATGCGACTTAACTGCATTATCTCATGACTTTTTTGACTATTTTTCTAACCGAATATGTATTGATAGTGAGATTTGAAGACGAGATCTCTTGTGATGATTTTAGTACATCAACCATTAAGTCAATGATTGAATAAAAACATATACATATCACATATTTTGGGAGAAGAGGTAATCAGTTAACATTCACTGTAAATTTAAAAAGAAAGTGAAAGTTAATAAATGTTGAATCGATGTTGTTAATCTTAACGATGTATCGTGTAGATCACAATAACAATAGATATAATGATATAATGAAAGTTAATTAATTGTTAATCATTTTCACTGGTCGTGCATCGCACGGGCTTAATGATAATGAATGCAATTTATAGTAACTAATCTTTTAATTAATTTTTCAACGATCGTGCATTGCATAGGCTCAAAACCTAGTTATATATATAATTAAGTAGAATGGTTTGCAAGTAAAGCTTGGATGCCATGTGGCAGCCTTAGATTGACCGTGAATGTTTGATTTTACTATTCCGTAAATTTTTTTTTATTTTTTTTTTTTTAAATTAGGCAGCCTTGTATTAGCCGAGGCTTGGTTTTATTATTAACTCCAGAATTTCTACTTATATTGACAGCCTCATATTGACCGAGGAGGTTTGGTTTCACTCCAAGCTTATCTTTTTTTAAATCGAAAAATTACACTTTAGACCCTCGAGTTTCTTTTGTCCTATTCTAGCCCCTCGCAATTATCAATTTCCCCCATTTCCAATTATTAAACTTTGCCCCTCCCTTTTCTTTTGGTCAGTTTAAGTCCTCTTGATATTTATAATTTCAAACTCTCAATCTCGCGATATTTTAATTTCAACCCTTGACATGTTTTTTTTTTTTTAACAAGTTCTTTTTATTCAACCCTCAACCAAAAAAAATTTATAATTTTTTTTTCCAAAATTTTTTAACAATCTTTTTTAGTAAGGGATGCTTGATATGTTGAAACGGATCATTATTTCTGGTAAAACATACATTTGAAAGAAGGTCCATTAATTAATAAAGAATGCTAAAGAATATCCGATGATAATATATTTAGAAAATAATATATTTTTAAACTAATTTAATTAATAATATTAATATAAATATTTTTTAATACCTATTTTCAGTTAAATTTTTTTCCTAAAAAATTTGAATATAAAAATCAAGTTATTATATATATTATGTTTAAATATAACTTTAAGAGAGTTACGTATAAGGATTTTTTAATTAATTAATTAATTAATTAATTAATTAATTAATCACATTTGATAATGTTAACGGTGTGATGTGTTATTCTCTTTTCATACAATTAATGTTGTGTGATTTGTTGCAAACGTAATAGAAATCCTTAAATAGAGTGGAGAATAAATTATGGAGTGAATTTTAAACATGTAATAATGCATTCTTTAGAGCAACGTCACAATATATTTATTTACTTATATACTAAATGAATGAGAGCAGATTTTGGTCGTCTCCTCAAAGTCAAAATGACATTCCAAAAAAATTTACAAGTCCACATTCCAAACTTACCCTCTATGAACAATTTCAACTCCCAACAAAGGGGGGTAAAATGTAAACCCAAAAATTAAACAAAAAACCAAAACAAAAAAAAAAAAAAAACTTCACCCGAATTTTTACCGGGTAATATCTTTCCACTCGCTTCGAGTTAACTTTTTCGACTTCAGCGTTTAACTTGAAATAATTTTACGAACACAACGCAACTAGCTATGCGCGAAACGGACTACTTTTAAATACATTAAATATTTCAGGCTACTTTTTATACATATAAATACATGTATAACAAACAACTCAAACTAACCACCTCATATCGATGATTTTGTTCCCTTTGTTACGCGGTTTTTCTGGCGTAAAAAAATGTGCAGTACATCAGGCATACTAGGTACTAACCAAGTGCTTTCAAACGAACCGTAGCAACGAGTTTTAAATCCTGTAAATTCATAACGTTACGTTAAATATTAATCTGCAACCCGAAAGACCCCGCCGCATCGCTCGGACTGGTGTTTTTCTAGCTTATCACTAAATCTGCTTTAAAATATTGTATAATCTAATATAAAGCATGTTTAGCGTTGTATGAATAATTATGAGAGATCATCACTCATTCTTAATATACAATCATTATTTTGCCCCTGCTGATTAACCGGTTTATAGCACAATTATGAACTACAGAGATACCAAATAATATTGTATAAGACGACAACGAAGAAACAACAACAAAACTCAATCCTATATAAGTGGGGTATGGAGGAGGTAAAATGTAGGCAACCATTCCCTTATCCTAGAATAAAGAGAAGTCATTTATCTACCTAGAGTGAAACACTCCAATAGTAGAGAAAGTCATCTCTCTCAATGTTCTCTAGATAGTGAGATTGCTTCTTAAGGGACCTCCGGCCTATAAGTAGCAGTGGCTGTGCAAATGCCCCGTCCTAATCCATCTGGACGAAGTCATCAACATTTGGTCCCATTGCGATGATCGACTTCAAGTAATGTCTTTAAAATGAGCAAATGCACAGCGGAAGATTTCTTTCATACCATACTGTATTTTGTAGTAAAAATACATATAACGACATTGAACAACTGAACAATGCAGGGTTGGCCTCGGATTCAAGAACCAATATCATTTGTATATATATATATATATATATATATATATATATTGATAATGCTAAAAACGAACATATATTTCATAGCATTATTCCCCAAGAAAGACAAGCTTTTAGTTGCAAATGTTCTATTTACAAGTGATATTCGTTTAAATATTAAAAGGTGAAGACAAAAGACAGATTCGACGAATTGAAGACGCAAACGACCAAAAAGCTCAAAAGTACAAAATACAATCAAAGAGGTTCCAATTATTGATAAGAAACGTCTCGAAATTACAAGAGTACAAGATTCAAAACGCAAAGTACAAGATATAAAATAGTACGCAAGGACGTTCGAAAATCCGGAAACGGGACCAGAGTCAACTCTCAACGCTCGACGCAACGGACTAAAAATTACAAGTCAACTATGCACATGAATATAATATAATATATAAATAATTCTTAAAAATTATATATATATTATATTAATAAAATAAATCGTCGGCAAACAAAGAGCCAAGGATGAATGAGCTGGAATTTCAAACTCCGCGACTCGCGGAGTTTGAAGGAAAAAATGCCGCGAGTCGCGGAGACCCCCTGAACTCAATTCCCTATAAAAGAAAACGCAGTTTGATCGCAAAAACCATCAAAATTCAATCTCTCTCTATATATGTATACGTAAATATATTTATATTTATATTTTAATTTTAATTTTAATTATAATTCTAATAATAAGGGTATGTTAGCGAATGTTGTAAGGGTGTAAGTCGAAATTCTGTCCGTGTAACGCTACGCTATTTTTAATCATTGTAAGTTATGTTCAACCTTTTTACATTAATGTCTCGTAGCTAAGTTATTATTATGCTTATTTAATCCGAAGTAATCATGATGTTAGGCTAATTACTAAAATTGGGTAATTGGGCTTTGTACCATAATTGGGGTTTGGACAAAAGAACAACACTTGTGGAAGTTAGACTATGAGCTATTAATGGGCTTTATATTTGTTTAACTAAATGATAGTTTGTTAATTTTAATATAAAGATTTACAATTGGACGTACTTATAAATTACCATATACACTCGATCGGAAACGATGGGCGGGGTATTTATATGTACGAATAATCGTTCATTTAACCGGACACGGGAATGGATTAATAGCCACTAGAATAATTAAAACAGGGGTGAAATTATGTACAAGGACACTTGGTATAATTGATAACAAAATATTAAAACCTTGGGTTACACTCAGTCGACATCCTGGTGTAATTATTAAACAAAGTATTAAAATCTTGTTACAGTTTAAGTCCCCAATTAGTTGGAATATTTAACTTTGGGTATAAGAATAATTTGACGAGGACACTCGCACTTTATATTTATGACTGATGGACTGTTATGGACAAAAACCAGACGGACATATTAAATAATCCAGGACAAAAGACAATTAACCCATGGGCATAAAACTAAAATCAACACGTCAAACATCATGATTATGGAAGTTTAAATAAGCATAATTCTTTTATTTCATATTTAATTTCTTTTATTTTATATTTAATTGCACTTCTAATTATAGCACTTTTATTTATTGTTATTGTATTTAATTGCACTTTTAATCATCGTACTTTTTAATTATCGCAAGTTTATTTTATCGCACTTTTATTATTCGTAATTTCATTATCGTTATTTACTTTACGCTTTAAATTAAGTCTTTTATTTAATATTTTACATTTAGTTTTAACTGCGACTAAAATTTTAAAATCGACAAACCGGTCATTAAACGGTAAACCCCCCCCCCTTTATAATAATAATATTACTTATATATATATTTGTATTTTTATAAATTTAAACTAATATAGCGTTAAGCTTTGTGAAAAAGATTCCCTGTGGAACGAACCGGACTTACTAAAAACTACACTACTCTACGATTAGGTACACTGCCTATAAGTGTTGTAGCAAGGTTTAAGTATATCCATTCAATAAATAAATAAATATCTTGTGTAAAATTGTATCGTATTTAATAGTATTTCCTGCTAAAATTTAATAGTATTTTATACCCCTTAGCTTTGACATCAAGTTATTTTTGGCGCCGCTGCCGGGGAATCTTAAACGCCGAAAGCGCAACGCTAAAAAAAAAGATTTTTATTTTTAGTTTACTTTTATTAAAATTCACTTTTATAAAAATACGTTTTTTTATTATTCAAAAATATAAAAAGAAAACAAAAATTTATATATATATTTTTTAAGATTTTGTCAAATATTTAAGTTTTATAAAGTTTCTTTATTTTAATTTAATAAAAATATAAGTTTTATTTAAATATTTTTATTTAAAAAAAATTTAATATATATATAAATCTATTTTTAAGATATTTTTAAAATTATAAAGTAGTTATATTTTTATTTTAGTTTTTAAATATAAGTTTTTATTATATAAATATTTTAGATTTTAAAACAGAAAACAGAAAAAAATATAAAATAAAATAAAATAAAATAAAAACGCGTCGAATTTTAAACTGTACCTGAGTTGAAAATTGGAACCCCGCGACTCGCGGAGTTTGCAGCCTCGAATACCGCGACTCGCGGAGCAGCCCTGACACCCGTGACTGAAACCCTAATTCGCATTAAATACGGAGTAATTATTAATTATTATTATTATTAACCCTAATTACTTATTATTATTATAATTAGTTTTACTTTTTATTTAATTTATATTTTAGTTAAATTAGTTTAATTAAATTGTAAAATTAATAGTTTTAATAAATAATTAATATAAAAATAATATTTTTATAAAATTTGACCTTTTTACAACTTTTTGTATATTTTTATATTTTTGTCCCTTTTAATCGTTTTAGCGTAATATTTGTATTTTTAGCTCATATTTAGTTTTAGACTTAGTTTTTGCCATAGTTATTTTTACTTCTAGATTTTTAGACTTTGCCGTAAAATTCCTTAAGTGCTTTTTCTTTAGACTAAGATTTAGGTGCTTTAGAATTTTGCGACGCCTTTTTAAGTTTTAGTTTCTTTTTAAGTTATTGCCATTTGGGATATAGTTTTTCTTGTAAGCTTTAATATTTTTAGACACCTTTTACCTATGTATCAATTATCATTCCAATTAGTAATCTCAATTTGCGATTATAATTTTAAGTTAGTGATAGTAATAAGGTTGGGTTAGTCGAGTGTTTTTAAGTTCTATAAGTCATTTCTTTTTTATTTCTTATTTTTCGACGCCTTTTATTTTTTCGATCTTTTCTTTTTCGACCTTTTTCCGACACACTCTTTTTCTTTCTTATTTCTCGCTATTCTAGTTTTTAGGACATAGATTTTTTTTCTACTTCTTATCTAAATTTCTTAAAATTACGAAAATTTATTTTAAGTGGTTAAATTGATAGACATCAAAATTTTCTGGTTCGTAGTAATAGTTGGATTTGTACATGGACCGGGTTATTGGAGCCAAACAGTCCTCAATTATATTGAGACCAAACGAATCCTGCCCCTCTGCTGCATCTTTTGGCTATTCGAAACGTGGGCAAAATCAGAAAAGTCTATTAATTGGATAACTTATATAATTTTTCTTTCCTTTTAAAAACTAATAGGATATTCAGTGAATGCACCGAGCAAGACGTTCACCACCTTTTGTACGTTCACCACCTGTAACTAGATCAAGACATTTAGCAAATATTACCGCCGTTGATTTTTCTTTAGAATCGTCATCCAATCAACCAAGTACTCCAGTTCAAATTTCCGATAATCCATTTTTTGAACCCGACCTCACAATTGAGAATCCGGAGAATATTCAGGGACGATTCATAGATCCTGAACCATTAAATTTTCCTCCGGAACCACCAATCATTCAAACAGAGATTGTTGAGGAACGAACCATTAAATCAGAATCCTCTAGTGATTCGGATTCAACAAATTCAATTATGGAGAATCTGGAACCTTTAAGTATGGAAGACCGAATGAGAGCTAAACGCACTAGCCAAGGTCACGCAATTACTCATCCAGACATTAATGCACCAGATTATGAAATCAAAGGACAAATTCTACACATGGTGACTAATCAATGCCAATTTAGTGGTGCACCGAAGGAAGATCCAAATGAACATCTTCGTACCTTTAATAGGATCTGCACACTATTTAAAATCCGAGAAGTAGAGGATGAACAGATATATCTCATGTTATTTCCCTGGACTTTAAAGGGAGAAGCCAAAGATTGGTTGGAATCGTTACCTGAAGGGGCGATTGATACATGGGACGTTTTAGTTGAAAAATTTCTTAAACAATTCTTTCCTGCATCTAAAGCCGTAAGACTTCAAGCAGAAATTGTTACGTTTACACAGAAACCGAATGAAACTCTATATGAGGCGTGGACAAGATTTGGAAAGTTGTTGAGAGGATGTCATGGTTTAGATACCTGTCAAATAGTATAAATATTCTACCAAGGATGCGACATCACTACAAGGAAAGACATAGATATAGCAGCTGGTGGTTCTATTATGAAGAAAACAGAAACTGATGCTTACAAAATTATTGATAACACTGCTTCCCACTCACATGAGTGGCACCAAGAAAAAGATATCGTTAGATCATCTAAAGCAGCTAGAGCCGATTCTAGCCATGACTTAGATTCCATTTCCGCAAAGATAGATGCTGTCGAGAGACGAATGGAAAAGATGACTAAAGATATTCACTCAATACGAATTAGTTGTGAGCAGTGTGGAGGACCACATTTGACAAAAGATTGTCTCAGTATTGAATTAACAATGGAACAAAGAGAGAATATTTCATACATAAACCAAAGGCCTGGAAATAATTATTAGAATAATTATCAACCGCCAAGACCGATTTACAATCAAAACCAGAATTATAACCGAAATATTCCATACAACAACCAACAAGGTCCTAGAAATCAACAAGTATCTAACAATACTTACAACCAGCAAAGACCTAATTTTCAAAACAAACCACCACAACCCGATGATAAAAAGCCGAATTTAGAAGATATGATGACGAAGCTAGTTGAAACTCAAACGCAGTTTTTCACATCTCAAAAACAGACCAATGAACAAAATGCTCAAGCATTTGGAAATCAACAAGCTTCTATTCAAAATCTGGAACAAGAAGTAAGTAACCTAGCAAGGTTAATAGGTGAAAGAAAATCGGGAAGTTTACCTAGTGATACAAATGCAAACCCCCGGAATGAAACAGCTAAAGCCATTACCACAAGAAGTGGTACAACACTTAAACCACCTGAAATACCTGTAACTTCTGATGAAGCTATTCCTACTCCACAAGAACCACAACCTGATCAAGATAAGGAAAAAGAACCGGTAGTTGAGAAGGTTAATGAAGATAACACAGTTAAGGCTAAACCTTATGTTAAATCATACCAACCACCACTTCCTTACCCGAGTAAAATGAATAAAGAGAAACTTGAAGCCGAGCAATCCAAATTCTTGGATATATTTAAACAGATAAATGTAAATCTTCCTTTCATTGATGTGATTTCAGGAATGCCTAGATATGCTAAATTCTTGAAAGATCTGATCACGAATAGAAAGAAAATGGAAGAACTCTCGGCTGTTACTATGAACGCTAATTGTTCAGCAGTGCTGTTGAATAAAATACCAGAAAAACTATCTGATCCAGGAAGTTTCACAATTCCATGTTTTCTGGGTAGTCTTAGTTCAATAGAAGCATTAGCAGACTTAGGTGCTGGTATAAATTTAATGCCGTATTCACTATACGCTAAACTAGACCTTGGAGAATTGAAACCAGCCAGAATAAGTATACAACTAGCCGATCGATCAATAAAATATCCTAGAGGGATAATGGAGAACATGCTAGTTAAAGTTGGTACTTTAGTATTTCCAGTAGATTTTGTTGTTCTGGACATGGAAGAAGATTCTCAAGTTCCTCTCATATTAGGAAGACCATTCTTAAACACGGCTAAAGCAATGATAGACGTGTTCGGTAAGAAATTGACCCTAAGTATAGAGGATGAGAGTGTTACCTTTTCAGTTGATAGAGCAATGCAACAACCGCAATCTGCAGATGATACATGTTATTTTATTCAAACTATAGATTCACATGCAGATTTGTTAGAAGAATTTTCAGAATTACAAGGAACAGGAGAATGTTCTTTAGGAGAAGGAACTGAACCAATTGATGAAGTTGAAATGTTAGCTACACTAATAGCTAATGGATATGAACCAACAACAGAAGAAATTCAAATGCTAAAAGAAGAAGACAGATATCGATATAAATCATCAATAGAAGAACCTCCGAAATTAGAGTTAAAGCCACTTCCAAACCATTTGGAATACGCTTATTTACATGGTGAATCTGAATTACCTGTAATAATATCGTCTTCTCTTACTGAAAATGAGAAATCACAACTCATTTCTGTGTTGAAAGCTCATAAACTAGCCATTGCATGGAAGATTCATGATATTAAAGGAATAAGTCCTTCGTATTGCACACATAAAATCCTTATGGAAGAAGGTCATAAAACGTATGTGCAACGCCAATGAAGACTAAATCCTAATATGCAAGATGTAGTTAAGAAAGAAATTATTAAACTGCTAGACGCAGGTCTAATTTATCCAATTTCTGATAGTCCATGGGTAAGCCCAGTTCAATGCGTGCCTAAGAAGGGTGGCATGACTGTCATTACAAATGAGAAAAATGAGCTTATTCCTACTAGGACTGTAACAGGATGGCGTGTATGTATTGATTATAGAAAATTAAATGACGCCACCAGAAAAGATCACTTTCCCTTACCTTTCATTGATCAAATGTTGGAAAGATTAGCCGGAAATAGTTACTATTGTTTTCTAGATGGATTTTCCGGATATTTTCAAATTCCAATAGCACCCGAAGATCAAGAGAAAACCACATTCACGTGCCCTTATGGTACTTTTGCTTACAAACGCATGCCATTTGGACTTTGCAACGCCCCTGCAACCTTTCAAAGGTGCATGATGGCGATTTTTCACGACATGATAGAAGAATGCATGGAAGTTTTCATGGATGACTTTTCAGTCTTCGGTGATACATTTGAATCATGTCTAGTTAATCTGGAACGAATGCTTATTAGATGCGAACAATCAAATCTAGTTCTTAATTGGGAGAAATGCCATTTCATGGTTAAAGAAGGCATCGTTCTTGGACATAAAATTTCAAAAGAAGGAATTGAAGTGGATAGAGCTAAAGTAGATGTAATTGCTAAACTTCCACATCCCACCAATGTTAGAGGAGTTAGGAGTTTTCTAGGGCATGCCGGTTTTTACCGACGTTTCATAAAAGATTTTTCTAAAATTGCCACTCCTATGAATAAACTCCTAGAAAAGGATGCTCCATTCATCTTTTCAGATGAATGTATCAAATCTTTTAATATTCTTAAAGAGAAACTCACTAATGCGCCGATCATGATAACACCAAATTGGAATCTACCATTTGAACTAATGTGCGATGCAAGTGATTTTGCAATGGGAGCCGTTTTAGGACAAAGGATTGAAAAACAATTTCAACCTATATATTATGCTAGTAAGACGTTACAAGGAGCACAAACGAACTATACAACTACTGAAAAAGAACTCCTTGCTATTGTCTTTGCTTTTGACAAATTTCGATCATATCTCGTTCTAGCGAAAACGGTGGTCTATACCGACCATTCTGCTCTTAGATACCTATTTTCGAAACAAGATGCTAAACAAAGATTAATCCGCTGGATCTTACTCATACAAGAGTTCGATATTGAAATCTGAGATAAAAGAGGAGCAGAAAATCTCGCCGCTGATCATCTTTCTCGTCTTGAAAATCCCTAATTAGAAGTTCTAAATGAATCGGCCATACAAGACAACTTTCCTGATGAATATCTATTGAAGATAGATTATAATAAAATTCCATGGTTTGCAGACTATGCAAACTACTTAGTTTGTGGATTCCTTGAAAAATGATTATCGTACCAAAAACGAAAGAAATTCTTTAGTAATATAAAACACTATTTTTGGGAAGACCCACATCTGTTTAAAAGTTGTCCAGATGGAATAATACGCCGATGTGTATTCGGAGATGAAGCTAGTAAAATTTTAAACCATTGTCACACAGGACCAACAGGAGGGCATTATGGGCCTCAACTAACAGCAAAAAAAGTTTATGATGCTGGATTCTATTGGCCTACAATTTACAAAGACGCACACCTTCTTTGCAAATCCTGTGATGCTTGTCAAAGGGCCGGAAAAATAAGTCAACGTGATGAAATGCCACAAAATGTCATCCAAGTATGTGAAGTATTTGACATTTGGGGTATTGACTTTATGGGTCCATTTCCAAAATCTCATAATAATCTATATATTCTCGTAGCCATTGATTATGTATCTAAATGGGCGGAAGCACAAGCTCTCCCAACTAATGATGCACGAGTTGTAGTCAACTTTTTAAAACGTCTTTTTGCAAGGTTTGGAACACCGAAAGCTTTAATAAGTGATCGGGGAACTCATTTATGTAATAATCAACTTGAGAAAGTTCTTAAAAGATATGGAGTAACTCATAAAATCTCCACTGCTTATCATCCACAAACTAGTGGACAAGTTGAAAATACAAACCGAGCTTTAAAACGTATTCTAGAGAAAACCGTAGGATCAAATCCGAAGGAATGGTCCATTAAATTGGAGGATGCACTCTGGGCTTTTAGAACAGCCTACAAAACTCCAATTGGAACCACACCTTTTAGACTTGTTTATGGAAAAGCATGTCATCTTCCAGTAGAAATTGAACACAAAGCATTTTGGGCTTTGAAGACATGTAATCTTGATATACATGAAGCTGGACGTCTACGATTAAGTCAACTAAACGAATTAGAAGAATTAAGACATGAAGCATACGAAAATTTGTTAATCTATAAAGAAAGAACGAAGAAATGGCATGATAAAAGAATCAGAAGTTCAAAAGAATTTAAAGAAGGAGACAGAGTTCTTCTTTTCAATTCACGATTCAAGCTATTTCCTGGAAAATTGAAATCAAGATGGTCTGGACCATTCATAGTCAAAAGAGTTTTCCCATACGGAACGATAGAATTAATAAATTCAAATGGAATTGAATTTAAAGTTAATGGTCACAGAGTTAAACATTACATACATGGTCCGATGGAAGTTGACAATGAAGTTAATCACAATTTCGATACCACAGCTAACTAAGTGTGGGGAGAATCAAGTCTTTAAAGGATAATATGTATTTCTGTTAGAGTTAGATTGTCTGTTTTCGTGTAGTTCTCGAAAATGGAACCCGAATGGTCTTTTCCTAGCAGACCCTAAAGAACTAGTCTTCTCCCCCCATTCTGAATTTTTATTTTTTTAGGTTTTTACGAAATGAAGACTGCCTGTGAACTAAACCATGGTCTAATGCTACACGCTTTGATCACTAAACGTAATAATGACACACTACCGAGTGAAATAGTATCAGTAATCAGAGAAAGATTGGACGAAGTAAGAAAAGAATCCAGATGCGAAGATAATAAGTTACAATTTGGTAAAGAAAAATCAAAATCCGCAGCAAAAAGAAGAGCACGACACCTAGAAAGATGTCACAAATGCGGAAAATGGTCACATGGAGGTAAATGTTCAAATAATCAAACCTATTCAAATACCGAATTTGTTACTTTATGCAGAGACGGACCGTTCATATGTTTAGAAGAAAAAACACTGAATGCTCGAGGTTACGCCTATGTAGCCATGGAAAACTAATTAAACCGACTATCTTATGAATGAGATAGATCATATAACTAAGAATACTATCTCACAGGTAAGTCTGTACAGTTTTTATTTTTATTTTTATTTTTAACCTTTTGATAATAAACGCTAATTTGTTCGCTATAAAGTATTAAATTGGTATTGAATAAAATTAGGTTTGGCGACCGAAATTATTGATATCATTCAAAAATTTATTACATCACTGCGAAATTTAACGTTTATTCTTAAGGTATAAATATCTTTAATCAATCAACCCAAAATATTTCAAAAATTCGTCATGAGTTAAATTAGGCCTTGGAACCGAAATTACTTTACCGAAAAGATGGGCGCATATTTTTGATAATATTTGATTGATAAAAGTGGGATAAAAAGCCAAAAAGATTTTTAATTTTATTTTTACCATGTTTTTAAAATTAATATATAAATCTTAAATTAATATTGTAAACTTTGTAAAAACAATATATTTAAAATTGTAAATATTTGAAAAATATAATATAAGTTTGGTGTGATTTTATAATATGAATTTTTAAATTAAGTTTGGTGTGAATATTTAATTTTTAAAATATGGATTTTATTTTTATGCATTTTAAATTGTAAGTTTGGTGTGAATTTTTAATATTAATTTTGAATTTTATATTTAAGTTGTGTGAATTTAAAAACAAAAATTTACTTTATTTCGTTAAGTTAAAAATATGATTTTTAAAATTCGTCGTAAGTTGAAGACTAGGTCTTTAAATCGAAATTGTTTTACCCGAGGGAGGGACGAGAACTTTTATTATCATTATTTTTAATCTTATTGAATTAAAATATGCCAAAAACATTAAAAAAAACCAAAAATCTTAGCTTTTAAAACAATCGCTACAAAAAGACAAATTTTAAAATTTTGTTGAAGGACGGACTAGGACATCGATCCGAAACGATCTCGTCCTAAATAACAAGGGAAACAAAATTTTAGAATTAATTACTTAATTGTTTTAATTAGTTAAGATATATAAAAAAAATACAAACTCCGCGACTCGCGGAGTTTGAAGGGTCAAACACCGCGACTCGCGGAGGGACCGAATTACAGAAAAAAAATAAAGGAGCTGGAACAGCCCAGTCCACACAACACCCACAAAACATACTGCGAAAAACCCCAAAAATATCACACAAAAATCGAATTTTTTCACCGTTAATCATCAAATCTTTTACTAAAATCATGTTGAGAAGGATGCTATCAAGGAATTACTCAAGAAAAACGGTAAATTTCTATACCTAAACACCATTTAATCCGAAAATTAGTGTTCTTGAGCAATTTTATACCCAATTTGATTTTGATGCTTTTTAGTGTAATTATGCTTAAATTGTTTATGTATTATGCTTGTATAACCTAGATTGATGCTATTTAACATGATTAGAAGCCTTAAACTTCAAATTTTGAGTAATCTAGGGTTTGTGTTCTTGAGCAAATTTGGGGCTTTTTGATATAAACAGGTTATGGCCGATTTTTGTCATGAATTGTTGCTAAATTAAGTAGTGTAACATGTTTAGGTAGTTAAATGATCCAAACTTTGAGCCTAAACATGATTTTGAGAATTAAAGTGGACTTTTTCAAGTCTAAAATTCATGAACTTGATTTTTGAAAGATAATGTCATTTAAAACTTGTTTAATTGCTAGTAATGATTATTTTGACATGTTATTTGAGTTGAATGCTTATGAACTTGGAGAACATTTTCTTATATGCTTATTTGAAAAAGTGTAGATTTGATGAAAATATGAAAATGAGCTTAAGTTTGATATAAATTGATCATGTCATTGTAATTATTTTGATTGATGATTTTGCTGACACTAATGCATATTTGGATGCACAAAAATTGTGTTTGATGTGTTTTGCAGACTGAAAGGGGTGAATCTTCATCCCAAGCTCGCAATGCTCCTACTGAGAATACGGAACAACAGGAGGTGGATAACTACTACAAACAAGATATACCTCATCCAGTCATGACATTCTCTAATATGCACTTGGAAGATTTGCACCCGAACCTAAGATTTGACAGACTTTGGATAGATTATCCAAAATACTAAAGGGGTTTGCATACTCTTCATTCTAAAGCTGTTGAGGTACCTAGGGTCATAGAATGGGGACCATTAGAAGCTGTAGAATTGGCCGGGCCAATAAGGGAATTACTTGCACAGAGGTATGGTAATTCTACTTTTAACGATTGGGTACGGTTATTCAACATGCGTAGACCTGTATATAAAGTATGGTGTGAAGAATTGTTATGTAGTATAGAATTAAATGATCGGGTAGCTAGTTTAACCGATCGATCTTTTATTAGATTTTTGTTAGGAGATTCGATGCGCCACATGTCTTTACTAGACATGGCTCAGGCTTTACGTATATATACGCCTGAGGAGTTAGCATCTGCCGATTGTAGAGGGTTGATATTGAACGGTAGGAAGATAGACGAAAATTTTGATACGCATGGTGTATGGAGTCAAATGACTAGCCATCACCGATTTAAAGGGGGAAATTACTCTTATTTGGATAGAGATAGAGCAGAGTTAAGAGTAATTCATAGGTTTTTAGCTAATTCGATTACACAAAGAGGTAAGAATAAGGAAAAGGTAAATGAACAGGATTTGTTTTACCATATGTGTATTCGAGAACCACAAAGCGCTGTAAGTATACCTTATTGTGTGGGTTATTATCTATCAGCTATGGTTAGGGGGATGAGACCGCATAGCATAATAGGAGGTGGTATATTTATTACTTTGATTGCTGAATATCTCGGTGTGGATATAAGTCGGGGGGATTACTAATCGAAGAACCAGAACCCCGCGATACAATAGGTTTAAATTTATACCATGGTGCGAAAGTTTTGAAGAGGCGAAATAACGCCGCAGCACGATATAATGGTAGACATCCACAGGTTGAGAGAAACCGACAGCAAGGTAATGTAGGAGGGGGGAATGAAATGGCAGAAATGCAAAGGTTTATAGCTTCACAAGAGTATGAAAATGCTAGACATAGAGCATTTGAAGATTGGCAAGTTCATCAAAACCAAATCATAGCTTATTGCCAACATATAGGTAGAAACTATATTCCTACTCCATCGCCCATATTCCCTCCCTGGTCTATAGAGATTCAACCACCGTATCCTACGTATAACCCAGCCGAAGCATTTTATAGCACCTATGGTTATGCATGGAACCCCTTCTGGTATCAGTATCATCCCTAGTCTACTTAGTTTTTTATTTATTTTATTATTTGTAATGTTAATACATTTAATACTTATGTTGGATTTGTAATAGTTTTATAATTTTCTAAATTTTATTATTAGATTGTAATAATTTTTGAATGTGGGGTAATATACCAAACTTCAAAAATATGTATATGTGTTTGCAGTTTATCTTATGTACACAACAGGGTAAAACAACGCATTTTCAAAGACTGGCATTAAGTTCAGCAAAAGCAACTAATTTTGACGACAAGATGCAAAATATATGTGAAATAACAACAAGACGGAATGAACAAATGATATGCACCATTTATCATTCAGCAAGCAAACACAAATATGTTTGGAAACTTTGGTAAAATTTAATCATTTTCACACAAATCACCCTCAATAATTTAAATTGTTACTGATCTCTTGCAAATGAGGGCATTGCAAGATCTTAAGTGTGGGAAGGGGTTAAATTCTTTCGGATTTTAAAATTTTTATCTTAAACACTTGGTTACCATTAAAAATACTAGTAAAGCAGTAGTTGTATTAGAACCTAGTGCTCTCTGATAATAAAGAACAGCCCTAGTCTTATATACTGACTACCCAATTCTAGTAAAATTTTTCAAAATTTACAACTAAATGAACTCAAAATCATGTTTATACATATTTATGAACGATAAAACTAGGTTTTAACACCGAAATTATTGTAACCTCGGAAAGGACATAAATTGAGAAACAAACCAAAATGTTAAAATTCATTTAAAATGGAATAGAGGACAATAAAAAGGAAAATAAAAGGCCAAGTGTGGGAAAATTTACCAAGATATTTTAAACATATGTCACATATTTCTGTACAAATAACTGAAAATACTTTTGCTTTGGACTAAACTAAAAAGTTTTACCTGATTTACTGTAAGAAAGATGGATCTACACGATGAATCAATTCCATCATTAAAAGGAAGTAAAGTCTTCCGAAAAAGAAACGCGCTTCTTGATTTAGGTCAGGAAGTTGTCGTCCAGACCAGCTGTAGGTTGACGAAAAATCTAGAAAAGTCATCACTAAAATCAGCAGGAAATCCACGGACCTCAGCATTAAACAGGGTCGCCAAGTGGTCAGATTTATCCTAACCATGAGAAGGATTTATCTCGTACAATGGGGGGGCACCGTGCAAATTAGCTGGATAAGACTAATGAATCAGATCCCCAGAAAGGATAATCTCCTTAAAGATTAAAAGTCAGCTTTTAAGCCTGATATTACTCAATCCTAGAGATTGACCTTAAAGATTGAGAATTCAAACTCATGGAATTCAATGATATCTAAACTCGAGCCTGAATGAGAAAATATTTTGATCAAAATTACAAACCGATTTGTTTTCTGAAAACCCATTTTCAATGCGTTCATTACCATTGAACGTAAAATCCTAGGAATTCATCTGGAATTCATTAGGTCATCTGAACCAAATCGGGTGTCAACCGTAAGAACGGTGGTTGCATAGCATGGTCAAAGACAGGACCTTGTGCCAGACCGACAAATTAAAAGGGTGAGCTTTACTATTTCTCCTACAAAGGATAGTAATTGCGTCCGACACATTTATAGACCATAATCAAAAGCATGTCAGGGGACATTGCCTTAACAGTTGCTTGTTCAACGCTTTCCATTACAACCGGACGGTAGTTTACCGAAAGGTAATATACGGGACAAGTAAATTGGACGTGTTGCTTTCCAAATACAAGGTTAGCAAGTGGGTGACACAAAACCATAAGTTTTGAGCTAAAATTTTCAAATATGAAACCCACAAAAATATTTTGCAAACACCGGTGAAGGGTTATTCCGGAAAACTTATCTAGGGTAAAAACTAGATTTAATTTTCAAAAGATAAAATGTTTTCATAAAGATCCAATTTCCTTAATGGACCTAAATTTTTATAGTCATGTAGGACTGTAAACCATATCGTTACTACCATTGTTTATACAGCCGTATAGAAATCACTGATGTACAAAGTGTGAAGAATAAAAAAGTGATTCTAGTATTTCAAGACTATATTGCTTGAGGACAAGCAACGCTCAAGTGTGGGAATATTTGATAATGCTAAAAACGAACATATATTTCATAGCATTATTCCCCAAGAAAGACAAGCTTTTAGTTGCAAATGTTCTATATACAAGTGATATTCGTTTAAATATTAAAAGGTGAAGACAAAAGACAGATTCGACGAATTGAAGACGCAAACGACCAAAAAGCTCAAATGTACAAAATACAATCGAAGAGGTTCCAATTATTGATAAGAAACGTCTCGAAATTACAAGAGTACAAGATTCAAAACGCAAAGTACAAGATATAAAATAGTACGCAAGGACGTTCGAAAATCCGGAAACGGGACCAGAGTCAACTCTTAAAGCTCGACGCAACGGACTAAAAATTACAAGTCAACTATGCACATGAATATAATATAATATATAAACAATTCTTAAAAATTATATATATATTATATTAATAAAATAAATCGTCGGCAAACAAAAAGCCAAGGATGAATGAGCTGGAATTTCAAACTCCGCGACTCACGGAGTTTGAAAGAAAAAATGCCGCGAGTCGCGGAGACCCCCTGAACTCAATTCCCTATAAAAGCAAACGCAGTTTGATCGCAAAAACCATCAAAATTCAATCTCTCTCTATATATGTATACGTAAATATATTTATATTTATATTTTAATTTTAATTATAATTATAATTCTAATAATAAGGGTATGTTAGCGAATGTTGTAAGGGTGTAAGTCGAAATTCTGTCCGTGTAACGCTACGCTATTTTTAATCATTGTAAGTTATGTTCAACCTTTTTACATTAATGTCTCGTAGCTAAGTTATTATTATGCTTATTTAATCCGAAGTAATCATGATGTTAGGCTAATTACTAAAATTGGGTAATTGGGCTTTGTACCATAATTGGAGTTTGGACAAAAGAACGACACTTGTGGAAGTTAGACTATGAGCTATTAATGGGCTTTATATCTGTTTAACTAAATGATAGTTTGTTAATTTTAATATAAAGATTTACAATTGGACGTACTTATAAATTACCATATGTCATAACCCGTCCTTAACCATAAGAACGTGTTAGATAACGTATGATTTCATTGCGAGGTATTGACCTCTATATGCGACATTTTTAAAAGATCAACTGCATATATTATACATTACAAACCATGATTCTTATTTTAGTACAAGCTTTAGACAACATAAAGATGATTCTCGTTTAGCGATAATCTTCGACTTACAAACTTTACAAATGATGATAACAACACGGTTTCTAGCATATTTTACAATACAACATCTCGGATATGCAGTTTTATTTTTGACACAAACATGCGTACGCAAGATCCTGGTTAGATCCAACATGATGCAGCGGAAGCTTTAGAAATCACCTGAGAATAAACATGTTTTAAAAGGTCAACATAAAGTTGGTGAGATATAGGTTTAGTGCCGGCAGCAATATATATATATAGACCACAAGATTTCGTATATAAACAGTTTCATAAAAGTATTCTAAGTGGTTGAGCACTTGGTAACCATACTTAACATTTTCACGTCGCATATTCCCTTTAATATGAAATCTTACTACACCGTACCAAGTGTAGTCACCAAACGAAGTACTGTGCAACCGTTGAATACTGGTCGTCCAGTCCGGTTGGGGTTGTCAGGCCCGATAGATCTATCAACAGGATTCGCGTTTACAATACCGCTGTAAATATTAGTTACCAAGCTACAGGGAAGTATGCCAGTGGTACAACTCAACGTAGAATATATTTTTCAGTTACTTGTGTCCATAATGTAAAACATAAAATACATGTATTCTCATCCCGAAATATTTAGAGTTTAAAAGTGGGACTATATACTCACTCTTGTCTTGATGATATAAATAATTTGACTCGGTCTTCCGGTTGATATCACGAACCTATCCATATATAATATATCAATATGTTTTCATTTTTAAACAAACGTTATAAATATATACTTGTTATACTTTTAATACTTTGAATAATTCCTTAGTCCGTAGTTAGCAGTCCGATGTTAGTAATTCAATTTTAATGGTTCATTTTTAGATGTTTAATATACCCGCAATGAAATAAATAAAACCCCCAACGAAATCAACAAAACCCCATCGTATATGTGTTGGTCGAGATTAATCTTGACCCACGGTACCGGTGTTGTCAAATGACGTGTTGCGTACATAAAGTACCGGTGTTGTCAAATGACGTGTTGCGTACAAACATGGGATCTTATGATTAATCTTCTCGTATTGTTTACGGGTGATCCTGAACCATATAAAATTGAATTATAAGTACATATATATAAAATATCATGTTATCTTAGAAATATGTGATTTATATCATTTTTTTCCAATTGATCCCGTAGTTGAAATGATCTAGGATAACCAATTTTGTTTCGGTCATAGTTTCTTCGTTACAAATCCGTTTTCGTTGATTCAAATTGCCATCTTCTTGGATCGAGTTCTTCTTTAAGACTATGAACTGTAAATACCTTGGTTTGTATTCAAAATCATACGGCATAAGTGAAACATTAGTGAAACATATGAAGTTAAACATTTTTGTTACAACAAAATCATTTAATGACCATTTTTCTAAAAATACTTATACTTTGAAAAACCAAGTTTTACCTTGTTAAATTAGCATATACATAAGTTATATTACAGGTCTTGAAGTATTTTAAAAGTTAAGTTAGAAGGATCTATTTAGTTTGCAAACAAGTTTGAAAACATTCAAACTATGTTCTTGTTGTTAAACTTTTGTACCACAAAATAAGATAGCTATATATATATGAATCGAATAAGGTTATGAACATAAATTCTACCTCAACTTCCTTGGATAAAGTTGCTGTAAAAGAGGAGTAAGAAGCTAGAATCAAAAGGGTGTTGGAAGTGGATGAAAGATTGGAAGTAAGTTGGTGTTCTTGGAAGGTTTTCTTGAAGTGTTTTTGTATGGTTTTCTTATGGTGTTTTAGTATGGTTTTTGAACCTAGATCTTCTTGGAAACTTTGCTGAATTGATTAAGGGTTTTAAGGCTTCAAAGTATGTGTGTGTTTTGGCTAGAAAGTTGAAGTAAAATGAATGAAGATGATGATACATATAAAGGCCATAAAAACGTGGCCATGAGGAGACAAGACAAGGTTTTCTCTTGTATTTTTGTATAATAATTCATGCATGCATCCAAATTCCAATTACCTTGCTCTAAGGGCAGTAACAAGGGTGGGTTAGGTGGTGATTTGATGTGTATTTACTATTAGTAAATACGTATAGAAGCTAGGTATGATACGAGTATAAATACTCTAGGTATACGTATAGAAATTTTGTGAAAAATGGAATGAGGATTCAAATATAGCTATCTTTTGTGAATACACTTATATGGTTTTATGTATTTAAGTTCTTAAAAGTGATTAAATACATTACTTATACGATATATGTATAACATTATAAGTCTTAAGTATTTATGTCAAATAACGTTACGTATAGTTATCGTTTTGAAAACTTAAGTTAGTAGTTTCAAAATATACTTATAACTTATTGTTATTAATACAAAATGAGATATTAAAACATTCTTTAATCATGTTAAATATGTATATATACATATATATACACAAACGTATAATTATCATATATTGTATAGTTCGTGATATCATCGGTCAAACTAGATGGTCAAACGTTGTGTAAAACTCTTTTCGGAAACATAAGTCTCGACAATTTGGATTGCTTATCATGTTGGCAAGGTTTAATTTATGTAAATATTAATCTTATAAGTATAGTATGATCGAAAAAGTGCGGGTCGTTACATTACCTCCCCGTTAAATAAATTTCGTCCCGAAATTTTAAAATTGTACCTATTTTGCGTCATCGAGAAACAAGTGTGGATACTTTTGCTTCATCTGATCCTCTCGTTCCCAAGTAAACTCGGGACCTCTTCTAGCATTCCAACGAACCTTAACAATCGGTATATTGCTCTGTTTGAGCTGTTTAACTTCACGGTCCATGATTTCGATTGGTTCTTCGACGAATTGTAGTTTCTCGTCGACATGGATTTCTTCAAGAGGAATGGTGAGGTCTTCCTTTGCAAGACACTTCTTAAGGTTTGAGACGTGAAAGGTATTATGTACTCCGGCGAGTTGTTGCGGTAACTCGAGTCGATAAGCTACCGGTCCAATGCGTTCGATGATCTTGAACGGGCCTACGTACCTTGGGTTCAGTTTACCCCTTTTGCCGAAACGTATTACACCTTTCCAAGGTGACACCTTTAGCATAACCATGTCCCCGACCTGAAACTCTAATGGTTTCCTTCGGACATCGGCGTAGCTCTTTTGGCGACTACGGGCTGTTTTCAATCTCTCTTTGATTTGTACTATCTTTTCAGTAGTTTCATGTATGATCTCGGGACCAGTTAATTGTCGATCTCCTACTTCATTCCAACAGATAGGAGATCTACACTTCCTTCCGTACAATGCTTCGAATGGTGCAGCTTTAATGCTCGCATGATAACTATTATTATACGAGAATTCCGCTAATGGTAGATACTTATCCCATCCGTTTCCAAAATCGATCACACATGCCCTGAGCATGTCTTCAAGAGTCTGAATTGTTCTTTCACTCTGCCCGTCCGTTTGCGGATGATATGCGGTACTCATATCCAAACGAGTTCCTAGTGCCTCCTGTAGTGATTGCCAGAACTTTGAGGTAAATCTACTATCACGATCGAATATAATGGAAATAGGTATTCCATGCCTTGAAACAATTTCCTTTATATACAATCGTAATAGTTTCTCCATTCTATCCGTTTCCTTTATAGGCAAGAAATGTGCAGATTTGGTGAGACGATCAACAATCACCCAAATGGTGTCGTATCCCCAGGCAGTCTTTGGTAACTTCGTGATGAAATCCATAGTAATACCATCCCATTTCCATTCTGGGATTTCTGGTTGTTGAAGTAACCCTGACGGCTTCTGGTGTTCTGCTTTGACCTTGGAACAAGTCAAACATTCCCCAACATATGTTGCAACGTCGGTCTTTAAGTTAGGCCACCAATAACGTGTCTTAAGATCTTGATACATCTTTCCAACTCCAGGATGTATCGAGTATCTTGTCTTATGTGCCTCGTTCAATATCAACTTCCTTAATCCACCCAACTTCGGTACCCAAATACGATTTGCAAAATATCGAATTCCATCTTCCCGTATAACGAGTTACTTCTCATACTTCTTCATTATTTTATTTCTTATGTTTTCTTTAGTAAGTGCTTCTCGTTGAACTTCTTTGATTTGTGAGTTGAGATTCATGCGAATTTTTATGTTCATCGCTCGTACTCGAATTGGTTCTCGTTCCTTTCTGCTTAATGCGTCAGCCACCACATTCGCTTTCCAGGGATGATAACGAATTTCACAATCATAGTCATTTATTAACTCGACCCACCTACGTTGCCTCATGTTCAGCTGTTTCTGATCAAAAATATGTTGAAGGCTTTTATGATCAGTAAACACAGTGCATTTAACCCCATACAAGTAGTGTCTCCATATCTTCAATGCAAACACGACTGCTCCCAGTTCTAGATCATGCGTCGTATAATTTCGCTCGTGAATCTTCAATTGTCGGGATGCAAATGCAATAACTTTCTTCCGTTGCATAAGGACACAACCAAAACCTTGTCGCGAAGCGTCACAATATATTTCAAAATCATCGTTCCCTTCTGGTAACGATAATATAGGCGCCGTAGTTAACTTTTTCTTCAGTATTTGAAATGCGTCCTCCTGCTCCGAGGTCCATTCATATTTCTTCCCTTTTTGCGTTAACGCTGTCAACGGCTTAGCTATTCGGGAAAAATCTTGAATAAACCTTCTATAATAACCGGCTAAACCCAAAAATTGGCGTATCTGTGTTGGTGTCTTAGGAGTCTCCCACTTTTCAATAGCTTCAGTTTTTGCTGGATCAACCTGAATTCCTTCGCTATTAACAACATGGCCAAGAAATTGCACTTCTTTCAACCAGAAAGCACACTTAGAAAATTTAGCATAAAGTTGTTCTTTTCTCAACAACTCCAGTATCAACCTTAAATGCTCTTCATGCTCTTGCTCACTCTTGGAATAGATAAGAATATCATCAATGAAAACGATAACAAACTTATCTAAATACGGACTACAAACTCGATTCATGAGGTCCATGAATACAGCTGGCGCATTCGTCAATCCAAACGGCATAACCAAAAATTCGTAATGACCATAACGTGTCCGAAAAGCAGTTTTCGGAATGTCCTCTTCTTTAACGCGTAGTTGATGATAGCCCGATCTTAAGTCGATTTTCGAATAAACACATGATCCTTGCAATTGATCAAATAAGTCATCAATTCTCGGTAGTGGATATCGATTCTTGATAGTTAACTTATTTAATTCACGATAGTCTATACACATCCTAAAAGATCCATCTTTCTTCTTAACAAACAAAATTGGAGCTCCCCACGGTGAAGTACTCGGTCGTATGAATCCACGGTCCAGTAATTCTTTTAACTGACTTTGAAGTTCTTTTAACTCGGACGGTGCAAGTCTATATGGAGCACGAGCCACTGGTGCAGCTCCTGGTACTAAATCTATTTGAAATTCTACCGATCTAAATGGAGGTAATCCCGGCAATTCTTCCGGAAAAACTTCAGGAAAATCTCTTGCCACAGGCACGTCGTTGATGCACTTTTCTTTCTTTTCGACTTTATTAACATGTGCTAAAATAGCGTAACATCCCTTTTCTAAACACTTCTTGGCTTTCAAACAGCTAATGAGTTTTAGCTTTGAATTACCCTTCTCTCCATAAATCATCACCGGTATTTTATCCTTACCAGGAATACGAATTGCCTTCTTAGCACAAACAACTTCCGCTCCTATTTTGGACATCCAGTCCATGCCGACTATTACATCAAAACCTCCTAATTCTACGGGTATTAAGTCGATTTTAAACGTTTCTCCGGCTAGATTTATTTCACAACCACGACAAATTTTATCGGCTTTAATTAGTTTACCATTAGCTAACTCAATCAAGTACTTAGCATCTAGAGGTAATGATGAACAATTCAATTTAGTGTAAAAATTTCTACACACATAACTTCTATCGGCGCCAGTATCAAATAAAATAGTTGCTGATAAGTTATTAATGGTAAACGTACCCGTAACAAGCTCCGGGTCTTCTCGTGCCTCTCTAGCATTAATAACAAACGCTCTTCCACGTGCAGGTCCGCCATTCTGATTCGGGCACTGGCTCTTATAATGACCTTGTTTTCCACACCCATAACAAGTAATGGTAGCCAAAGCAGTTCTATTTGCATTGGTGGCAGGAGTCTTGGTACCATTTGTATTTGTAACGAGAGTCCTACAATCTTCAGCAAGATGACCCTTTCGATTACATTTGTTGCATACCACATTACAGTAGCCAGAGTGATGTTTGTGGCATCGGTTTCATAAAGGATTTTGTCCTTTGTAACCAAAGCTTAAACCATTACCCGCACCTTGCGTGATTTCTTGTTTCTTAAAAGATTGTTGTTGGTTACCTCGATCATAATTTCCATTCCACTTCCTTTTGTTACTCGATACCTTCACCTCAGTAGTGAATGCTTTCTTATCCAGAATGACCTGATCCATTAACTCGTTCGCCATGGTTATAGCTTCATGAATTGTCTTAGGTTTCGACGCCGTAACGTTTGCCTTGACCTTTCTGGGCAAACCACCTTTGTACATTTCAATCTTCCGTGCTTCGGTTGGAACCAATTCAGGACATAGTAAAACCAATTCCATGAATCGCTGATTGTAGTTGGTGATTTCAGTACCAACCACCTTCAAACTTCGTAACTCATCTTCTAACTTAATAACCTCATTCCTTGGACAATACTCGGTGATTATCATTGCTTTGAATTCTTCCCATGGAGTATCATAAGCTACATCTCCTCCTACCGCCTTCACATAATTCTTCCACCATGTGAGTGCACTATCTTGTAAAGTGCACGATGCAAACTTGGTCATGTCTTTTTCATCACAACCACTGATTTTGAACACCGTCTCCATCTTTTCTATCCATCGGGTTAAACCGATCGGTCCTTCCGTTCCACTGAATGATGATGGCTTGCAAGCTTGAAACGTCTTGTAGGAGCATCCTACATGAGGATTTGGATTAACTGCAGCAGCTCTTGCAGCCTCAACCCATAACATTCTGTCGTTCACTCGCTGGTTGATGAGTTCCTCGAGTTCTTGTTCCGTCATTCGATTCAATCGCGCCATTTCCTAATGAAAGAAAATAATTATTCACATGGAATATTATAGATGTAGTGTGTATTTATAGTACATTTATAGCTTGTTAATAATATGAACCAGGTATTATTATAAAAGCCTTTTCTTCTTATTAGCGTTTTATAATTATATCTTGGGTAGTACCTACCCGTTAATGTTCATACTTAATAGCTTAGTACAGAACCAATTACTACAATCTAAATAATACTTAACCATGGAAAATTATTGCATTTCATTCTTCGCTATTTTACATATGCTTACATCAAACTTTAAACAAACCACACTAATAATATTATACAAAACATTATGTGATTCCATGGTTTAATACGGTAGCGCATCATTTGGTCTATTTCCCAAAACATTTATGTCCAGGGAATCCCCCAACGCGAATCCTAGCTGTCTCCCTACGTTTTGGCTGAGGAACCGAAGAACTAGATGCGGGGATAGCACTAATAGGAATAGCGAGGATAGGGGTGGTAGTGTTGAGTGGAATTGGTGCCACATCATCCTTATTAAACTCAGGATTTGAATTTTCTAATTCATTAGCCTTTCGTTTCTTTCCTAGTTCGAACTCGTCTTTTGTAATTTCCTGTATTTCTTCCTCGGGTTCACTTTCCTCCTCGGGTTCACTTTCCTCCTCGGGTTCACTTTCCTCCTCGGGTTCACTTTCCTCCTCGGGTTCACTTTCCGGGTTCTCTATAGTTGGTTCATCCGGAATTTGTGAGTCTTCCCCAAAAATACCACTTTCGTCATCGGATATGTTAATGACTGAAACACAATCTGAAGGTTCTGATTCGGAGTCGCTGAATGTGATAATAAGTTTCGAGCCCGACATCTATCACACAACAACTAACCCATTAGTACTTACATAATATTTACATATAAATTTTTAACCAACAGTGATAAGCAATGGTTTTTAAAATCAGACCCGGTCAAAGTCCAGACTTTACTAATGTATCCTAACGACTTCTCGGTTAGACACACTAATGCAAACCTGGTTCGCTAAGACCAACGCTCTGATACCACATGTCATAACCCGTCCTTAACCATAAGAACGTGTTAGATAACGTATGATTTCATTGCGAGGTATTGACCTCTATATGCGACATTTTTAAAAGATCAACTGCATATATTATACATTACAAACCATGATTCTTATTTTAGTACAAGCTTTAGACAACATAAAGATGATTCTCGTTTAGCGATAATCTTCGACTTACAAACTTTACAAATGATGATAACAACACGGTTTCTAGCATATTTTACAATACAACATCTCGGATATGCAGTTTTATTTTTGACACAAACATGCGTACGCAAGATCCTGGTTAGATCCAACATGATGCAGCGGAAGCTTTAGAAATCACCTGAGAATAAACATGTTTTAAAAGGTCAACATAAAGTTGGTGAGATATAGGTTTAGTGCCGGCAGCAATATATATATATAGACCACAAGATTTCGTATATAAACAGTTTCATAAAAGTATTCTAAGTGGTTGAGCACTTGGTAACCATACTTAACATTTTCACGTCGCATATTCCCTTTAATATGAAATCTTACTACACCGTACCAAGTGTAGTCACCAAACGAAGTACTGTGCAACCGTTGAATACTGGTCGTCCAGTCCGGTTGGGGTTGTCAGGCCCGATAGATCTATCAACAGGATTCGCGTTTACAATACCGCTGTAAATATTAGTTACCAAGCTACAGGAAAGTATGCCAGTGGTACAACTCAACGTAGAATATATTTTTCAGTTACTTGTGTCCATAATGTAAAACATAAAATACATGTATTCTCATCCCGAAATATTTAGAGTTTAAAAGTGGGACTATATACTCACTCTTGTCTTGATGATATAAATAATTTGACTCGGTCTTCCGGTTGATATCACGAACCTATCCATATATAATATATCAATATGTTTTCATTTTTAAACAAACGTTATAAATATATACTTGTTATACTTTTAATACTTTGAATAATTCCTTAGTCCGTAGTTAGCAGTCCGATGTTAGTAATTCAATTTTAATGGTTCATTTTTAGATGTTTAATATACCCGCAATGAAATAAATAAAACCCCCAACGAAATCAACAAAACCCCATCGTATATGTGTTGGTCGAGATTAATCTTGACCCACGGTACCGGTGTTGTCAAATGACGTGTTGCGTACATAAAGTACCGGTGTTGTCAAATGACGTGTTGCGTACAAACATGGGATCTTATGATTAATCTTCTCGTATTGTTTACGGGTGATCCTGAACCATATAAAATTGAATTATAAGTACATATATATAAAATATCATGTTATCTTAGAAATATGTGATTTATATCATTTTTTTCCAATTGATCCCGTAGTTGAAATGATCTAGGATAACCAATTTTGTTTCGGTCATAGTTTCTTCGTTACAAATCCGTTTTCGTTGATTCAAATTGCCATCTTCTTGGATCGAGTTCTTCTTTAAGACTATGAACTGTAAATACCTTGGTTTATATTCAAAATCATACGGCATAAGTGAAACATTAGTGAAACATATGAAGTTAAACATTTTTGTTACAACAAAATCATTTAATGACCATTTTTCTAAAAATACTTATACTTTGAAAAACCAAGTTTTACCTTGTTAAATTAGCATATACATAAGTTATATTACAGGTCTTGAAGTATTTTAAAAGTTAAGTTAGAAGGATCTATTTAGTTTGCAAACAAGTTTGAAAACATTCAAACTATGTTCTTGTTGTTAAACTTTTGTACCACAAAATAAGATAGCTATATATATATGAATCGAATAAGGTTATGAACATAAATTCTACCTCAACTTCCTTGGATAAAGTTGCTGTAAAAGAGGAGTAAGAAGCTAGAATCAAAAGGGTGTTGGAAGTGGATGAAAGATTGGAAGTAAGTTGGTGTTCTTGGAAGGTTTTCTTGAAGTGTTTTTGTATGGTTTTCTTATGGTGTTTTAGTATGGTTTTTGAACCTAGATCTTCTTGGAAACTTTGCTGAATTGATTAAGGGTTTTAAGGCTTCAAAGTATGTGTGTGTTTTGGCTAGAAAGTTGAAGTAAAATGAATGAAGATGATGATACATATAAAGGCCATAAAAACGTGGCCATGAGGAGACAAGACAAGGTTTTCTCTTGTATTTTTGTATAATAATTCATGCATGCATCCAAATTCCAATTACCTTGCTCTAAGGGCAGTAACAAGGGTGGGTTAGGTGGTGATTTGATGTGTATTTACTATTAGTAAATACGTATAGAAGCTAGGTATGATACGAGTATAAATACTCTAGGTATACGTATAGAAATTTTGTGAAAAATGGAATGAGGATTCAAATATAGCTATCTTTTGTGAATACACTTATATGGTTTTATGTATTTAAGTTCTTAAAAGTGATTAAATACATTACTTATACGATATATGTATAACATTATAAGTCTTAAGTATTTATGTCAAATAACGTTACGTATAGTTATCGTTTTGAAAACTTAAGTTAGTAGTTTCAAAATATACTTATAACTTATTGTTATTAATACAAAATGAGATATTAAAACATTCTTTAATCATGTTAAATATGTATATATACATATATATACACAAACGTATAATTATCATATATTGTATAGTTCGTGATATCATCGGTCAAACTAGATGGTCAAACGTTGTGTAAAACTCTTTTCGGAAACATAAGTCTCGACAATTTGGATTGCTTATCATGTTGGCAAGGTTTAATTTATGTAAATATTAATCTTATAAGTATAGTATGATCGAAAAAGTGCGGGTCGTTACACCATATACACTCGATCGGACACGATGGGTGGGGTATTTATATGTACGAATAATCGTTCATTTAACCGGACACGAGAATGGATTAATAGCCACTAGAATAATTAAAACAGGGGTGAAATTATGTACAAGGACACTTGGTATAATTGATAACAAAATATTAAAACCTTGGGTTACACTTAGTCGACATCCTGGTGTAATTATTAAACAAAGTATTAAAATCTTGTTACAGTTTAAGTCCCCAATTAGTTGGAATATTTAACTTCGGGTATAAGAATAATTTGACGAGGACACTCGCACTTTATATTTATGACTGATGGACTGTTATGGACAAAAACCAGATGGACATATTAAATAATCCAGGACAAAGGACAATTAACCCATGGGCATAAAACTAAAATCAACACGTCAAACATCATGATTATGGAAGTTTAAATAAGCATAATTCTTTTATTTCTTATTTAATTTCCTTTATTTTATATTTAATTGCCCTTCTAATTATAGCACTTTTATTTATTGTTATTATATTTAATTGCACTTTTAATTATCGTAATTTTTAATTATCGCAAGTTTATTTTATCGCACTTTTATTATTCGTAATTTCATTATCGTTATTTACTTTACGCTTTAAATTAAGTCTTTTATTTAATATTTTACATTTGGTTTTAACTGCGACTAAAATTTTAAAATCGACAAACCGGTCATTAAATGGTAAAAACCCCCCTTTATAATAATAATATTACTTATATATATTTGTATTTTTATAAATTTAAACTAATATAGCGTTAAGCTTTGTGAAAAAGATTCCCTGTGGAACGAACCGGACTTACTAAAAACTACACTACTCTACGATTAGGTACACTGCCTATAAGTGTTGTAGCAAGGTTTAAGTATATCCATTCAATAAATAAATAAATATCTTGTGTAAACTTGTATCGTATTTAATAGTATTTCCTGCTAAAATTTAATAGTATTTTATACCCCTTAGCTTTGACATCATATATATATATATATATATATATATATATATATATATATATATATATATATATATTAAACTTATAATCATAATTAAACAATTTATATATATTTTGATTATATATAAAGATTAATACTAAAATTTTAATATTATATATAATATGTTATAATACTTATTTGATATGTAATTACATTATATCAATATAATTAATATTATTTTAGTTGCAACATGATTTGATGTAATATTAATATACTTAGTTAATAACTATGTTTTTATATAATTTCTTTTATTTGCAAAAATAGTTATGATGATAATACTAATAAAGATAATAATAATAGTTATAATTTTAACAACACCTTTAAAACTTTCATTTTTATAGATATAATAGTTTTTATAATAATAACACTGATAATACTAATAATAATAATAATGATATACTAATAATACAGATATAATAATAATATTAGTAATGGTAGTACTAATGATTTATAAATGATATTACTAGTAATATTAATGTAAATATCCTAAATTATATTATTAATCATTTTGTTAATAATAATATTTATTATAATAACAATATTGATAATTAATAACAATAATCATATTAATAATAGTAATAATCAAATTAATAACAATAATAATAACAATAACAATAACAATAACAATAACAATAACAATAACAATAACAATAACAATAACAATAATAATAATAATAATAATAATAATAATAATAATAATAATAATAATAATAATAATAATAATAATAATATTAATTATAATCATAATAATTAATAATTAATAATAATAATAATAGAATTAAAATTAGGAAAGTATACCCTTTCAATAGAAAATCCTGTAAAAAGAATAATGCATACGGGACTCGAACCCGAGACCTCTCGCTTCCTGACAAACCCCCTTAACCATGCTTCCAATCCTTTCTTTTCTGATTTAAACTCAAATAAATTAAATATAACATCGTCTGATTACACCACTTCTTTCTTTATGATACCAGGAATCGAACCAGGATCAAATCCAAGTATCAATGAATCAATTAATTAGTTTTAGGATAATTAAACAAAATGGAATCGATCATCAACCAGTTGTGGTATTAGAATTTAACAGATTAAATAAAAAAATAAAAATTAAAAACTGATGAAGAACACGTATTGTAACTCAATATTGGTTCTCGATTTTAAAACCGTTTTGGCTCATGATCACAACATAAATTATGTTTCAAATCCTTCCTACAAACTATAGGAATCATCAATTTAATCCAAATCAAAACAGAAGAGTTGAATTTTGATGAAGAACAAAAGTTGACTTTTTGAATTTAAAACTTTGACCTTGAAATTTGAATTCAATATAAGGAATTGAATTCTGAAACTTTGCAGAAAGTATCATAGCATGATTTAGATCATTTCTGCATTTCTAGATTTTAACAATCAATACAAATTCGCGATTTTTATAAAATGAAGTAGAAACAGGGAAGTCGACTGGTACAGCTTTCTGTTTTGATTTTTATTCAATAAAATGGATTGATTAATCTTGATAATTGAGAATGCTAGTGAATAATTGAGTAATGGTGAGAGTAACGAACGACACCCTTTGAATTTTATGGCCAATTAACTTGTCTGATTCCATTAAATCAAGAATAGGAAGAAAAAGAAAATAAATAAAAAAATAGAAAGCTGACACAGATTACAACTGATTTGTTTGTTACTGCAATATATGGAATAAATTCGTACTGGATTGCGAACATAAAGTAAAAATTTCTACAGCTCGATCGTGACTTGAAACTGAACTGAATCCTTTATCTATAAATATGTATTTTATTTATATTTTTTTATAAATAAGAAGTCGTATTTATTTAGGTATATACATATATATCTGTATATGTATTTATATATTTATGTAATTAGGTAATTCTGTATTTATATAACAGCACATCGAATATATCTATATTTATATCTTAAATAATAATACTAATTATACAACCTTTATATTAAATCTTAATTTTTAATAACAATGGAATTAATATAAATAAATTAATAGTAATGATAATAATATCAATAATCCTAATAAATATATTAATTATGATAATAAATAATAATGATACTAATAATCATAAAAATGAGAATTTTATTAAGTTTAAAGGTAATAATCATAATAAAGATGATAACGATAATTTTTATTAATAATGCTTTCATTAACACTAACTATGATAATATGAATATTATTAATGATAATAATAATATTAATAATAACACTAATATAACAACTTATGCATTTCAAAATTTTATATATATTCACTTATATAATAAAGATAATAATATTACTAATACAAGTATTACTATTAATGTTAACAATAATAATTTTTAATCATAACACTTAATAATATGATAACTTATACCTATCAAATTTTTATATTTTATGTATAATAATATTAATACTACAAATATTAATACTAACATTTATAATTAAAGTAAGGTTAGTAATATTACTTTAATATTTTAATTTGTACTTAGTCTTTATTATTAGTATGATATAATAACATATACTTAATATTTAGTATTTATACATTTTATATATACATACAACATTATGTGTGTGTATATATATATATATATATATATATATATATATATATATATATATATATATATATATATATATATATATATAGGTATTTATTTTAATAGCAAACTCATTATTTTATATACTGCTTTACCTATTCAACTCGATTGATTTAATTGTATTACATTTTAAATTATGTTTCATTACTCCTAAATATTATACATGCATATATATATATTTATTTACAAACAATTGTTCGTGAATCGTCGGGAATAGTCAAAGGTCAAATGAATTCATAAAACAGTTCAAAGATTTTGAGACTCAACATTACAGACTTTGCTTATCGTGTTGGAAACATATAAAGATCAAGTTTAAATTTCGTCAGAAATTCCCGGGTCATCACAGTACCTACCCGTTAAAGAAATTTCATCCCGAAATTTGAGTGAGGTGGTCATGGCTAACAATAAAAATGTTTTCATGACGAGTATGAGTTGATAAATAAAACTTTATCACATGGTTTTTCATGGATAAAATAAATTGATTATTCAAAGAGTACGAGTGAAGCTATCACGAAAGAACGAAATGAGTAAATGCAGTTTCGTCTTAACTGGTGACGTAGTCAGAGTTGAATTCCGGAATTCAAGGGATTTAAAGAAAATCTTTGTAATCTATAAGATTTGATTCTTCGGTAAATAATAAAATTAGGATTCTCTTTAATTTAATGCGGTCATCTGCCTCGATCGCTTCACTATAAATCAACCTCTTTCGTTCCTTTTATTTTCATCACTCATATACTTTCTTCCTCAATCTATTCTTCTAAGGATTGTGAAAATGCTCAATCCAGTTCTAATTCTGAATATTATTCTGGTCATTGCAACAATAATTCTTCTTTTTCATTTGCCACCAGAAGAATCTGTTTACTTCTATTACGCTCTAGGGATTATTGTATTCCTGATCCTCCCGTGTCTTTATCTTGCTATTCGCATAGACATACACGATTTATGATCTTTCTTGTTTGCTGCGATTTATACTCCAATTTGTATTTCGAAGCTCCATTTTTTTTTCTCCCTGACCTGAAGTAAAGCGATTAAGACGTCTCGAATTCGTACGTATAAAATTTCGAATGAACATAACTTAATGTTCTAAGTGGAAAGGAAAGGTAATAGCACAATTTAATTTGTTAAATTGCCAGAAGTTACGGAAAAGACAGAACCATCAAGAAAATATTTTCTTGATATGTTTAGAGGTTAAGTAGAATGAAAGAATCGTGTAACATGGCACATAATGATGGTACTGTGAATCATCACATTCCATTAGAAACTCAGCGTGACTTACTGTAATATAATCACGTTGATCAAGTGTCATTATATTATACTAACTCATGCATCAGTTTCCAACATTACTTCAATAACATTCATATTTTAAGCTCGAAAGTTTACAGAATATAGAAACTAACAGTTTCTATATGATGTAACACTGATAGTACGAAGAGATTAATGATTTCAGATAAGAATAGTTATAAAAATATCTCCAGAAATATGGAGGATATTTATAATGAAAGATACGATAATATCTCGGAATATCTAAGATCAGAGGATGATAGAAACTATTGTCTGCAAGGGTTTAGAGTAATGAGCAAGATATTCACTAAAGACCTTAGCAGACATTGAATCATTTGGATTCTTTGAAGTCAAACTTATTCTTTGTGATTTGTCCACGGCTTTCTTCATAGTTTTGCATAATCTGCTTTTCGGTACTAAATTTTCTATTGAATGTTTCCATTATAATGATACACAGGAAGCACGAAGAGGTATATAATTTCGGACGAGAATATTTATGAAAATATCCTCAGAAATATCGAAGATATTGATGATGATATTTTGGAATTTCTAAGTTCGATGGTTGATGGAGAAAGATTTTTCCGTAAGATTTTAACATGACTTCGGAGCAAGATATTCTCTAAAGATTTCAACGGATCCAGAATTATCTGGATTCTTTGAATATAGGGTATGGTCCTTGTATTTGTCCTTGGTCTCCTTCATGGTTAACTCTATCCATTTTCCAGTTCCAACGTTTCTGAGCTTTTCCAATATATTATTCTTTATCATCAAACTTCCGACGACTAAGATCATTTACGGTTGCCTACAGTTTCTGCTGCTTCATTCAGCTTTTTCAACATTCAGAGTATCGATTCGTAAACTGGGTGCTTTTTCAAAATTTCAGAATTGAAGATCGTAATTCTAGGAGATAATTGTTATATGTATACATATAACTATTGATGTAGAAATGCTACGAGATTCGAAATACTGATTGCTGATTCCCGGTAATTGGTATGGCAATTATTGTTACAGGGTATAGATGAATACAAGATAGGGTTTCAATGAATATAATGATTTTTTGGAAAGTCCAAATTCATTGAAGTTGCTGGTAATTTTACTGCTGATGTGGTGAAATATAAACGGTTCTCCGGTAACGATGACGACAGGCAAACTTATATATCGAGGTTATAATAAGGATAATTCGAATGGAAGTTGAAGTTGATTTGTTGAAGCTGTGATAAAATTGGCTAATTTAAAAAAGAGTTGCAATGTTATTTTCGGTGATAACAATGCCAAAGGAGCTAATACAGACACGTGTTAAACTTTTACTTAGGGTCCGGGAGTTTTCAGGTGCATAACTATATGTGTCAATCTTTTCTTCCATAGATGAAGTGCGGTTGGTTCATCCTTTCAATTGAGGTATTTTCAAGAATCATGAAAGGTTTGAACGCAGATTAGAATTGTCAAGATACAAATGGCGTTTAAGTTGAAATCAAATGGCAAACTTGAAGAATTGTTTAGTTTCATATGTTCTAATCAATATTTTAATTCATTTTAATTGTCCAATGTTATTAGTCCACAGTCGATAGTCCACAGTTGACAGTCCAATAATTCATATATAATTTAATATATAATATTCGAATTAATTAATACATATCGTAACCCGTGTACATGTCTCAGACTCGATCACAACTCAAAGTATATATATTATTGTAGAATCAACCTCAACCCTGTATAGAGAACTCGATCATTACTGTAGTGACCCGAACTTTTCCATGTTTATATATATATTAAATGAAATTGTTATTTACATGATTAAGTGTTTCCAACATGTTAAGCAATCAAACTTGTTAAGACTTGATTAATTGAAATAGGTTTCATATAGACAATTGACCACCCAAGTTGACCGGTGATTCACGAACGTTAAAACTTGTAAAAAATATACGATGACATATATATGGTTATATATATAGTTAACATGATTTTATTATAAGTATGTATCTCATTAGATATTTTAACAATGAGTTATATACATAAAAATGAGACTATTAATTTAAGAAACTCGAAAACGATATATATAACGATTATCGTTATAACAACGTCTTACTAAGTACATATGAATCATATTAAGATATTGATACACTTGGTTAATTATGTTAAATGATAAGTAAATATATTATTAAGTGTATTAACAATGAAATACATATGTAAAAATAAGACTACTAACTTAATGATTTCGAAACGAGACATATATGTAACGATTATCGTTGTAACAACATTTAACTGTATATATATCATACTAAGATATATTATATATCATAATATCATGATAATATAACAATTTAACATCTCATTTGTTATAATAAATAATGGGTTAACAACATTCAACAAGATCGTTAACCTAAAGGTTTCAAAACAACATTTACATGTAACGACTAACGATGACTTAACGACTCAGTTAAAATGTATATACATGTAGTGTTTTAATATATATTCATACACTTTTGAAAGACTTCAAGACACTTATCAAAATACTTCTACTTAACAAAAATTCTTACAATTACATCCTCGTTCAGTTTCATCAACAATTCTACTCGTATGCACCCGTATTCGTACTCATACAATACACAGCTTTTAGATGTATGTACTATTGGTATATACACTCCAATGATCAGCTCTTAGCAGCCCATGTGAGTCACCTAACACATGTGGGAACCATCATTTGGCAACTAACATAAAATATCTCATAAAGTTACAAAAATATGAGTAATCATTCATGACTTATTTACATGAAAACAAAATTACATATCCTTTATATCTAATCCATACACCAACGACCAAAAACACCTACAAATACTTTCATTCTTCAATTTTCTTCATCTAATTGATCTCTCTCAAATTCTATCTTCAAGTTCTAAGTGTTCTTCATAAATTCCAAAAGTTCTAGTTTCATAAAATCAAGAATACTTCCAAGATTGCAAGTTTACTTCCAAGTTTTCTAAATCCATTCCAAGTAATCATCCAAGATCAAGAAACCTTTGTTACTTACAGTAATTTATCTTTCTAATACAAGGTAATAATCATATTCAAACTTTAATTCAATTTCTATAACTATAACAATCTTATTTCGAGTGGAAATCTTACTTGAAATTGTTTTCGTGTCATGATTCTGCTTCAAGAACTTTCAAGCCATCCAAGGATCCTTTGAAGCTAGATCTATTTTTCTCATTTCCAGTAGGTTTATCCAAGGAACTTGAGGTAGTAATGATGTTCATAACATCATTCTATTCATACATATAAAGCTATCTTATTCGAAGGTTTAAACTTGTAATCACTAGAACATAGTTTAGTTAATTCTAAACTTGTTCGCAAATAAAAGTTAATCCTTATAACTTGACTTTTAAAATCAACTAAACACATGTTCTATATCTATATGATATGCTAACTTAATGATTTAAAACCTGGAAACACGAAAAATACCGTAAAACCGGATTTACGCCGTCGTAGTAACACCGCGGGCTGTTTTGGGTTAGTTAATTAAAAACTATGATAAACTTTGATTTAAAAGTTGTTATTCTGGGAAAATGATTTTTATTATAAACATGAAACTATATCCAAAAATTATGGTTAAACTCAAAGTGGAATTATGTTTTCTAAAATGGTCATCTAGAAGTCGTTCTTTCGACTGAAATGACTACCTTTACAAAAACGACTTGTAACTTATTTTTCCGACTATAAACCTATACTTTTTATGTTTAGATTCATAAAATAGAGTTCAATATGAAACTATAGCAATTTGATTCACTCAAAACGGATTTAAAATGAAGAAGTTATGGGTAAAACAAGATTGGATAATTTTTCTCATTTTAGCTACGTGAAAATTGGTAACAAATCTATTCCAACCATAACTTAATCAACTTGTATTGTATATTATGTAATCTTGAGATACCATAGACACGTATACAATGTTTCGACCTATCATGTCGACACATCTATATATATTTCGGAACAACCATAGACACTCTATATGTGAATGTTGGAGTTAGCTATACAGGGTTGAGGTTGATTCCAAAATATATATAGCTTGAGTTGTGATCAATACTGAGATACGTATACACTGGGTCGTGGATTGATTCAAGATATTTATCGATTTATTTCTGTACATCTAACTGTGGACAACTAGTTGTAGGTTACTAACGAGGACAGCTGACTTAATAAACTTAAAACATCAAAATATATTAAAAGTGTTGTAAATATATTTTGAACATACTTTGATATATATGTATATATTGTTATAGGTTCGTGAATCAACCAGTGACCAAGTCTTACTTCCCGACGAAGTAAAAATCTGTGAAAGTGAGTTATAGTCCCAGTTTTAAAGTCTAATATTTTTGGGATGAGAATACATGCAGGTTTTATAAATGATTTACAAAATAGACACAAGTACGTGAAACTACATTCTATGGTTGAATTATCGAAATCGAATATGCCCCTTTTTATTAAGTCTGGTAATCTAAGAATTAGGGAACAGACACCCTAATTGACGCGAATCCTAAAGATAGATCTATTGGGCCTAACAAACCCCATCCAAAGTACCGGATGCTTTAGTACTTCGAAATTTATATCATATCCGAAGGGTGTCCCGGAATGATGGGGATATTCTTATATATGCATCTTGTTAATGTCGGTTATCAGGTGTTCACCATATGAATGATTTTTATCTCTATGTATGGGATGTATATTGAAATATGAAATCTTGTGGTCTATTGTTACGATTTGATATATATAGGTTAAACCTATAACTCACCAACATTTTTGTTGACGTTTAAAGCATGTTTATTCTCAGATGAATACTAAGAGCTTCCGCTGTTGCATACTAAAATAAGGACAAGATTTGGAGTCCATGTTTGTATGATATTGTGTAAAAACTGCATTCTAGAAACTGATTTCGATGTAACATATTTGTATTGTAAACCATTATGTAATGGTCGTGTGTAAACAGGATATTTTAGATTATCATTATTTGATAATCTACGTAAAGCTTTTTAAACCTTTATTTATGAAATAAAGGTTATGGTTTGTTTTAAAAATAAATGCAGTCTTTGAAAAACGTCTCATATAGAGGTCAAAACCTCGCAACGAAATCAATTAATATGGAACGTTTTTAATCAATAAGAACGGGACATTTCAGTTGGTATCCGAGCGTTGGTCTTAGAGAACCAGAAAATTTGCATTAGTGTGTCTTATCGAGTTTGTTAGGATGCATTAGTGAGTCTGGACTTCGACCGTGTTTTCTTTAAAAATGATTGCTTAACATTTTTGTTGGAAACTATATATTATTAACATGTATATATTATGTGATATATTAATCTCTTAACATGTTTGATATTGTGTGATAGATGTCTACCTCTAGCACAAATCCCATTGACTCACCTAATAATAACGAAGAGTCGAATATATATTGGACTGATTCACAAGTTCCCGAAGAAGAACCGGAAGAAGAATCAGAACCGGAAGAGGAGGAACCGGAGGAGGAAATAGAACCGGTGGGGGAAATAATAAAACGGTTAAGTAAAAGAAAATCCCCAACCAACCGACCAAGGTTAATTATGGTCAATGGTGTTTCCGCCAAGGAAGCAAAATATTGGGAGGATTACCAATTCTCCGATGAATCGGATTCCGACGAGAATTCCGATGATGTTATAGAAATTACCCCAACTGAATTTAAAAAGGCAAAAGAAAATAATAAGGGAAAGGGCATAAAAATAGAGAAATCTAATTCCAACCCCGATGAACTTTATATGTATCGTCAACCCCCGAAGCCCTTAAGTTGTAACAATGACCCTGGAACCTCTAAACCACCAGGTTTTTCTAAACCGTTGTGGAAAACGACAGCTCGTATTAGGGGAACATCATATATCCCTAGAAACTTGGCAAAACGAACCAAAACCGAAGAAGAAGAAATGAGAGAGTCGGAATAAGATAGTTGTATTCGTGTGGTGTAATATATGTAATATAGTGTGCTTATGCTTTATGATATATGTAAAAATTGCTTGTATTAATAGGTATTTTTTTATGAATCTAACTCTTGTCTATTTTACAGTATAAAAACACAAAATGGATAGACAACCCAATATTTTAAGAGACCTACCCGGATACATGATTGATGAAATTTTGTCTAGAGTCGGTCAGAATTCTTCGGCACAACTATTTACGGCGAAATCAGTTTGTAAGACATTCGAAGAACGTTCCAAGAATGTCTTGGTTTATAAGAGACTTTCGTTTGAAAGATGGGGGATATTACATTGGGAAACCCATATGAAATGTCCCGTTCTTATTGATTAAAAACGTTCCATATTAATTGATTTCGTTGCGAGGTTTTGACCTCTATATGAGACATTTTTCAAAGAATGAATTCATTTTTAAAACAAACCATAACCTTTATTTCATAAATAAAGGTTTAAAAAGCTTTACGTAGATTATCAAATAACGATAATCTAAAATATCCTGTTTACACACGACCATTACATAATGGTTTTCAATACAAATATGTTACATCGAAATCAGTTTCTTGAATGCAGTTTTTACACAATATCATACAAACATGGACTCCAAATCTTGTCCTTATTTTAGTATGCAACAGCGGAAGCTCTTAGTATTCACCTGAGAATAAACATGCTTTAAACGTCAACAAAAATATTGGTGAGTTATATGTTTAACCTATATATATCAAATCGTAACAATAGACCACAAGATTTCATATTTCAATACACATCCCATACATAGAGATAAAAATCATTCGTATGGTGAACACCTGGTAACCGACATTAACAAGATGCATATATAAGAATATCCCCATCATTCCGGGACACCCTTCGGATATGATATAAATTTTGAAGTACTAAAGCATCTGGTACTTTGGATGGGGTTTGTTAGGCCCAATAGATCTATCTTTAGGATTCGCGTCAATTAGGGTGTCTGTTCCCTAATTCTTAGATTACCAGACTTAATAAAAAGGGGCATATTCAATTTCGATAATTCAACCATAGAATGTAGTTTCACGTACTTGTGTCTATTTTGTAAATCATTTATAAAACCTGCATGTATTCTCATCCCAAAAATATTAGATTTTAAAACTGGGACTATAACTCACTTTCACATATTTTTACTTCGTCGGGAAGTAAGACTTGGCCACTGGTTGATTCACGAACCTATAACAATATATACATATATATCAAAGTATGTTCAAAATATATTTACAACACTTTTAATATATTTTGATGTTTTAAGTTTATTAAGTCAGCTGTCCTCGTTAGTAACCTACAACTAGTTGTCCACAGTTAGATGTACAGAAATAAATCAATAAATATTATCTTGAATCAATCCACGACCCAGTGTATACGTATCTCAGTATTGATCACAACTCAAACTATATATATTTTGGAATCAACCTCAACCCTGTATAGCTAACTCCAACATTCACATATAGAGTGTCTATGGTTGTTCCAAAATATATATAGATGTGTCGACATGATAGGTCGAAACATTGTATACGTGTCTATGGTATCTCAAGATTACATAATATACAATACAAGTTAATTAAGTTATGGTTGGAATAGATTTGTTACCAATTTTCACGTAGCTAAAATGAGAAAAATTATCCAATCTTGTTTTACCCATAACTTCTTCATTTTAAATCCGTTTTGAGTGAATCAAATTGCTATGGTTTCATATTGAACTCTATTTTATGAATCTAAACAGTAGGTTTATAGTCGGAAAAATAAGTTACAAGTCGTTTTTGTAAAGGTAGTCATTTCAGTCGAAAGAACGACGTCTAGATGACCATTTTAGAAAACATACTTCCACTTTGAGTTTAACCATAATTTTTGGATATAGTTTCATGTTCATAATAAAAATTATTTCCCAGAATAACAACTTTTAAATCAAAGTTTATCATAGTTTTTAATTAACTAACCCAAAACAGCCTGCGGTGTTACTACGACGGCGTAAATCCGATTTTACGGTGTTTTTCGTGTTTCCGGGTTTTAAATCATTAAGTTAGCATATCATATAGATATAGAACATGTGTTTAGTTGATTTTAAAAGTCAAGTTAGAAGGATTAACTTTTATTTGCGAACAAGTTTAGAATTAACTAAACTATGTTTAGTGATTACAAGTTTAAACCTTCGAATAAGATAGCTTTATATGTATGAATCGAATGATGTTATGAACATAATTACTACCTCAAGTTCCTTGGATAAACCTACTGGAAATGAGAAAAATAGATCTAGCTTCAAAGGATCCTTGGATGGCTTGAAAGTTCTTGAAGCAGAATCATGACACGAAAACAATTTCAAGTAAGATTTCCACTCGAAAAAAGATTGTTATAGTTATAGAAATTGAATTAAAGTTTGAATATGATTATTACCTTGTATTAGAAAGATAACCTACTGTAAGTAACAAAGGTTTCTTGATCTTGGATGATTACATGGAATGGATTTAGAAAACTTGGAAGTAAACTTGCAATCTTGGAAGTATTCTTGATTTTATGAAACTAGAACTTTTGGAATTTATGAAGAACACTTAGAACTTGAAGATAGAACTTGAGGGAGATCAATTAGATGAAGAAAATTGAAGAATGAAAGTGTTTGTAGGTGTTTTTGGTCGTTGGTGTATGGATTAGATATAAAGGATATGTAATTTTGTTTTCATGTAAATAAGTCATGAATGATTACTCATATTTTTGTAATTTTAAGAGATATTTCATACTAGTTGCTAAATGATGGTTCCCACATGTGTTAGGTGACTCACATGGGCTTCTAAGAGATGATAATTGGAGTGTATATACCAATAGTACATACATCTAAAAGCTGTGTATTGTACGAGTACGAATACGGGTGCATACGAGTAGAATTGTTGATGAAACTGAACGAGGATGTAATTGTAAGCATTTTTGTTAAGTAGAAGTATTTTGATAAGTGTCTTGAAGTCTTTCAAAAGTGTATGAATACATATTAAAACACTACATGTATATACATTTTAACTGAGTAGTTAAGTCATCGTTAGTCGTTACATGTAAATGTTGTTTTGAAACCTTTAGGTTAACGATCTTGTTGAATGTTGTTAACCCATTGTTTATTATAACAAATGAGATGTTAAATTGTTATATTATCATGATATTATGATATATAATATATCTTAGTATGATATATACACAGTTAAATGTCGTTACAACGATAATCGTTACATATATGTCTCGTTTCGAAATCATTAAGTTAGTAGTCTTATTTTTACATATGTATTTCATTGTTAATACACTTAATAATATATTTACTTATCATTTAACATAATTAACCAAGTGTATCAATATCTTAATATGATTCATATGTACCTAGTAAGACGTTGTTATAACGATAATCGTTATATATATCGTTTTCGAGTTTCTTAAATTAATAGTCTCATTTTTATGTATATAACTCATTGTTAAAATACCTAATGAGATATATACTTATAATAAAATCATGTTAACTATATATATAACCATATATATGTCATCGTATAGTTTTTACAAGTTTTAACGTTCGTGAATCACCGGTCAACTTGGGTGGTCAATTGTCTATATGAAACCTATTTCAATTAATCAAGTCTTAACAAGTTTGATTGCTTAACATGTTGGAAACACTTAATCATGTAAATAACAATTTCATTTAATATATATATAAACATGGAAAAGTTCAGGTCACTACAGTACCTACCCGTTAAATAAATTTCGTCTCGAAATTTTAAGCAGTTGGAGGTGTTGACGTATCTTCTGGAAATAAATGCGGGTATTTCTTCTTCATCTGATCTTCACGCTCCCAGGTGAACTCGGGTCCTCTACGAGCATTCCATCGAACCTTAACAATCGGTATCTTTTTTTATTTAAGTCTCTTAACCTCACGATTCATTATTTTGACGGGTTCTTCAATGAATTGAAGTTTTTCATTGATTTGGATTTCATCCAACGGAATAGTGAGATCTTCTTTAGCAAAACATTTCTTCAAATTTGAGACGTGGAAAGTGTTATGTACAGCCGCGAGTTGTTGAGGTAGCTCCAGTTGGAAAGCTACTGGTCCGACACGATCTATAATCTTGAATGGTCCAATGTACCTTGGATTTAGTTTCCCCCGTTTACCAAATCGAACAACGCCTTTCCAAGGTGAAACCTTAAGCATTACCATTTCTCCAATTTCAAACTCTATATCTTTTCTTTTACTGTCAGCGTAGCTCTTTTGTCGACTCTGGGCGGTTTTCAATCTTTGTTGAATTTGGATGATTTTCTCGGTAGTTTCTTGTATTATCTCCGGACCCGTAATCTGTCTATCCCCCACTTCACTCCAACAAATCGAAGACCTGCACTTTCTACCATAAAGTGCTTCAAACGACGCCATCTCAATGCTTGAATGGTAGCTGTTGTTGTAGGAAAATTCTGCTAACGGTAGATGTCGATCCCAACTGTTTCCAAAATCAATAACACAAGCTCGTAGCATGTCTTCAAGCGTTTGTATCATCCTTTCACTCTGCCCATCAGTTTGTGGATGATAGGCAGTACTCATGTCTAGACGAGTTCCCAATGCTTGCTGTAATGTCTGCCAGAATCTTGAAATAAATCTGCCATCCCTATCAGAGATAATAGAGATTGGTATTCCATGTCTGGAGACGACTTCCTTCAAATACAGTCGTGCTAACTTCTCCATCTTGTCATCTTCTCTTATTGGCAGGAAGTGTGCTGACTTGGTGAGACGATCAACTATTACCCAAATAGTATCATAACCACTTGCAGTCCTTGGCAATTTAGTAATGAAATCCATGGTAATGTTTTCCCATTTCCATTCCGGGATTTCAGGTTGTTGTAGTAGACCTGATGGTTTCTGATGTTCAACTTTGACCTTAGAACACGTCAAACATTCTCCTACATATTTAGCAATATCGGCTTTCATACCTGGCCACCAAAAATGTTTCTTAAGATCCTTGTACATCTTCCCCGTTCCAGGATGTATTGAGTATCTGGTTTTATGAGCTTCTCTAAGTACCATTTCTCTCATATCTCCAAATTTTGGTATCCAAATTCTTTCAGCCCTATACCGGGTTCCGTCTTCCCGAATATTAAGATGCTTCTCCGATCCTTTGGGTATTTCATCCTTTAAATTTTCCTCTTTTAAAACTCCTTGTTGCGCCTCCTTTATTTGAGTAGTAAGGTTAGTGTGAATCATTATATTCATAGATTTTACTCGAATGGGTTCTCTGTCCTTTCTGCTCAAGGCGTCTGCTACCACATTTGCCTTCCCTGGGTGGTAACGAATCTCAAAGTCGTAATCATTCAACAATTCAATCCACCTACGCTGCCTCATATTCAGTTGTTTCTGATTAAATATGTGTTGAAGGCTTTTGTGGTCGGTATATATAATACTTTTGACCCCATATAAGTAGTGCCTCCAAGTCTTTAATGCAAAAACAACCGCGCCTAATTCCAAATCATGCGTCGTATAATTTTGCTCGTGAATCTTCAATTGTCTAGACGCATAAGCAATCACCTTCGTCTGTTGCATTAATACACAACCGAGACCTTGCTTTGATGCGTCACAATAAATCACAAAATCATCATTCCCTTCAGGCAATGACAATATAGGTGCCGTAGTTAACTTTTTCTTCAATAATTGAAACGCCTTCTCTTGTTCATCCTTCCATTCAAATTTCTTCCCTTTATGTGTTAATGAAGTCAAGGGTTTTGCTATTTTGGAGAAATATTGGATGAATCTTCTGTAGTAACCAGCCAATCCTAAAAATTGACGTATATGCTTCGGAGTTTTTGGGGTTTCCCACTTTTCAACGGTTTCGATCTTTGCCGGGTCCACCTGGATACCTTATTTGTTCACTATGTGACCGAGGAATTGAACTTCTTCCAACCAAAATGCACACTTTGAAAACTTAGCGTACAGTTTTTCTTTCCTCAATACTTCTAACACTTTTCTCAAATGTTCTTCGTGCTCTTGATCATTCTTTGAGTAAATAAGTATGTCATCGATGAAAACAATGACAAACTTGTCAAGATATGGCCCACACACTCGGTTCATAAGGTCCATGAACACAGCTGGTGCGTTAGTCAATCCAAACGGCATAACCATAAACTCGTAATGACCATAACGCGTCCTAAAAGCAGTTTTTGGAATATCATCCTCATTTACTCGCATTTGATGATATCCAGAACATAAATCGATCTTCGAATAAACCGACGAGCCTTGTAGTTGATCAAATAAGTCGTCAATTCTCGGCAGTGGATAACGGTTTTTGATGGTAAGTTTGTTCAACTCTCTGTAGTCAATACACAACCTAAATGTACCATCCTTCTTCTTGACAAACAAAACAGGAGCTCCCCATGGTGATGTGCTTGGTCGAATGAAACCACGTTCTAATAGTTCTTGCAGTTGGCTTTGCAGTTCTTTCATCTCGCTGGGTGCGAGTCTATAAGGAGCACGAGCTATTGGTGTAGCTCCTGGTACAAGATCTATTTGAAATTCAACAGATCGATGTGGAGGTAGTCCCGGTAATTCTTTCGGAAATACATCGGGAAATTCTTTTGCGACGGGAACATCATTGATGCTCTTTTCTTCAGTTTGTACTTTCTCGACGTGTGCTAGAACAGCATAGCAACCTTTTCTTATTAGTTTTTGTGCCTTCAAATTACTAATAAGATGTAGCTTCATGTTGCCCTTTTCTCCGTACACCATTAAGGGTTCTCCTTCTTCTAGTACAATGCGAATTGCATTTTTATAACATACGATCTCTGCTTTCACCTTCTTCATCCAGTCCATGCCAACTATTACATCAAAACTCCCTAACTCTACTGGTATCAAATCAATCTTAAATATTTTGCTATCCAGTTTAATTTCTCGATTCCGGCATATATTATCTGCTGAAATTAATTTACCGTTTGCTAATTCGAGTAAAAATTTACTATCCAACGGCGTCAATGGACAACTTAATTTAGCACAAAAATCTCTACTCATATAGCTTCTATCCGCACCCGAATCAAATAAAACGTAAGCAGATTTATTGTCAATAAGAAACGTACCCGTAACAAGCTCCGGGTCTTCCTGTGCCTCTGCCGCATTAATATTGAAAACTCTTCCGCGGCCTTGTCCATTTGTGTTCTCCGGGTTCGGGCAATTTCTAATAATGTGGCCCGGTTTTCCACATTTATAACAAACTACATTGGCATAACTTGCTCCGAAACTACTTGCTCCGCCATTACTCGTTCCGACACCATTTGTTCCTTTTGTTCTGTTAACCCCTGGTTCGTAGACCTCACACTTCGCCGCGCTATGACCATTTCTTTTACACTTGTTGCAAAATTTGGTGCAGAAACCCGAGTGATACTTTTTACACCTTTGGCATAGCTGCTTCTGATTGTTGTTGTTGTTGCGGTTGTTATTGTTGTTGGGATGATTGTTGTAGTTGCTGTTGTTGTTGTTGTTGTTGTTGTTGTTGTTGGGCCGTTTGTTGTAGTTGCGATTGATGTTGCGATTGTTGGGATAATTGTTGCGATTATTATTGTAATTGCTGTTGTTGTTGTATTGGTGATTCTTATCACCGTTTTCCTCCCACTTTCTTTTGACTTGCTTACATTGGCCTCTTCAGCCGTCTGTTCTTTAATTCTTTCCTCAATCTGGTTCACTAGTTTGTGAGCCATTCTACCTGCCTGTTGTATGGAGGCGGGCTCATGTGAACTTATATCTTCTTGGATTCTTTCCGGTAATCCTTTCACAAACGCGTCGATCTTCTCTTCCTCATCTTCGAACGCTCCCGGACACAATAGGCACAATTCTGTGAATCGTCTTTCGTACGTGGTAATATCAAATCCTTGGGTTCGTAACCCTCTAAGTTCTGTCTTGAGCTTATTGACCTCGGTTCTGGGACGGTACTTCTCGTTCATCAAGTGCTTGAATGCTGACCATGGTAGTGCGTACGCATCATCTTGTCCCACTTGCTCTAGATAGGTATTCCACCATGTTAACGCAGAACCTGTGAAGGTATGCATAGCGTACTTCACTTTATCCTCTTCAGTACACTTACTTATGGCAAACACCGATTCGACCTTCTCGGTCCACCGTTTCAATCCGATCGGTCCTTCGGTTCCATCAAATTCTAAAGGTTTGCAGGCAGTGAATTCTTTGTAGGTGCATCCTACACGATTTCCTGTACTGCTAGATCCAAGGTTATTGTTGGTATGTAGCGCAGCCTATAATGCGGCTATGTTTGAAGCTAGAAAAGTACTGAATTCCTCTTCATTCATATTCACGGTGTGTCGAGTAGTCGGTGCCATTTCCTTCAAAATAGTCAAATGGAACAAGTTAATCATACAGAATATTAAGAGTAGTTAATAGTATTTCGTAGCATAATATGAACTCATTTATAAAAGCTTTTTCTTCATATTAGCGTTTTATAAGTTTAAATTTGGGTAGTACCTACCCGTGAAGTTCATACTTAGTAGCTAATATACAATTCAACTACTACAATTCTATATGAAAAACTGATTATAATAATATTTCGCGTTCAAACTTTTATACAATATTTTACAGACTTACAATACCGCTTATTTTACATAAAGCATGAAATATAGCACACAATAACTTTGATACAAGATTGTTGTGAAGATAATTCTAGCTAGTACACAAGTCGTTCAGCAAAGGCAATAAAGACACGTAATTCATACGTCCAGAAACAAGTCATGCATTCTGGTTTTACTAGGACTACTTCCCATCCTTGGTCTTGTGGAACATAACCGTTATGGCCATTGATAAGACAGCGTGTTGTAACGTCGTCAAAGGGACGAGGGTTACGTAATGACCAACAGTCTCGTAATAACTTAAAAACCTCATTTCTTACCCCAATTACCGACTCCGTCACTTGTGGGAACGTTTTGTTTAATAGTTGTAGCCCGATGTTCTTTTTCTCACTTTGGTGAGAGGCGAACATTACTAACCCGTAAGCATAGCATGCTTCTTTATGTTGCATGTTAGCCGCTTTTTCTAAATCATGAAGTCCTATATTCGGATACATTGAGTCAAAATAATTTCTTAACCCGTTGCGTAAAATAGCATTTGGGTTCCCCGCAATATATGCGTCAAAGTAAACACATCGTAACTTATGAGTTTCCCAATGTGATATCCCCCATCTTTCAAACGAAAGTCTCTTATAAACCAAGACATTCTTGGAACGTTCTTCGAATGTCTTACAAACTGATTTCACCGTAAATAGTTGTGTCAAAGAATTCTGACCGACTCTAGACAAGATTTCATCAATCATGTCTCCGGGTAGGTCTCTTAAAATATTGGGTTGTCTATCCATTTTGTGTTTTTATACTGTAAAATAGACAAGAGTTAGATTCATAAAAAAAATACTTATTAATACAAGCAATTTTTACATATATCATAAAGCATAAGCACACTATATTACATATATATTACACCACACGAATACAACTATCTTATTCCGACTCGCTCATTTCTTCTTCTTCGGTTTTGGTTCGTTTTGCCAAGTTTCTAGGGATATATGATGTTCCCCTAATACGAGCTGTCGTTTTTCACAACGGTTTAGAAAAACCTGGTGGTTTAGAGGTTCCCGGGTCATTGTTACAACTTAAGGGCTTCGGGGGTTGACGATACATATAAAGTTCATCGGAGTTGGAATTAGATTTCTCTATTTTTATGCCCTTTCCCTTATTATTTTCTTTTGCCTTTTTAAATTCAGTTGGGGTAATTTCTATAACATCATCGGAATTCTCGTCGGAATTCGATTCATCGGAGAATTGGTAATCCTCCCAATATTTTGCTTCCTTGGCGGAAACACCATTGACCATAATTAACCTTGGTCGGTTGGTTGAGGATTTTCTTTTACTTAACCGTTTTATTATTTCCCCCACCGGTTCTATTTCCTCCTCCGGTTCCTCCTCTTCCGGTTCTGATTCTTCTTCCGGTTCTGATTCTTCTTCCGGTTCTTCTTCGGGAACTTGTGAATCAGTCCAATATATATTCGACTCTTCGTTATTATTAGGTGAGTCAATGGGATTTGTGCTAGAGGTAGACATCTATCACACAATATCAAACATGTTAAGAGATTTATATATCACATAATATACATGTTAATAATATATAGTTTCCAACAAAAATGTTAGGCAATCATTTTTAAAGAAAACACGGTCGAAGTCCAGACTCACTAATGCATCCTAACAAACTCGATAAGACACACTAATGCAAATTTTCTGGTTCTCTAAGACCAACGCTCGGATACCAACTGAAATGTCCCGTTCTTATTGATTAAAAACGTTCCATATTAATTGATTTCGTTGCGAGGTTTTGACCTCTATATGAGACATTTTTCAAAGACTCCATTCATTTTTAAAACAAACCATAACCTTTATTTCATAAATAAAGGTTTAAAAAGCTTTACGTAGATTATCAAATAACGATAATCTAAAATATCCTGTTTACACACGACCATTACATAATGGTTTACAATACAAATATGTTACATCGAAATCAGTTTCTTGAATGCAGTTTTTACACAATATCATACAAACATGGACTCCAAATCTTGTCCTTATTTTAGTATGCAACAGCGGAAGCTCTTAGTATTCACCTGAGAATAAACATGCTTTAAACGTTAACAAAAATGTTGATGAGTTATAGGTTTAACCTATATATATCAAATCGTAACAATAGACCACAGATTTTTACTTCGTCAGGAAGTAAGACTTGGCCACTGGTTGATTCACGAACCTATAACAATATATACATATATATCAAAGTATGTTCAAAATATATTTACAACACTTTTAATATATTTTGATGTTTTAAGTTTATTAAGTCAGCTGTCCTCGTTAGTAACCTACAACTAGTTGTCCACAGTTAGATGTACAGAAATAAATCGATAAATATCTTGAATCAATCCACGACCCAGTGTATACGTATCTCAGTATTGATCACAACTCAAACTATATATATTTTGGAATCAACCTCAACCCTGTATAGCTAACTCCAACATTCACATATAGAGTGTCTATGGTTGTTCCGAAATATATATAGATGTGTCGACATGATAGGTCAAAACATTGTATACGTATCTATGGTATCTCAAGATTACATAATATACAATACAAGTTGATTAAGTTATGGTTGGAATAGATTTGTTACCAATTTTCACGTAGCTAAAATGAGAAAAATTATCCAATCTTGTTTTACCCATAACTTCTTCATTTTAAATCCGTTTTGAGTGAATCAAATTGCTATGGTTTCATATTGAACTCTATTTTATGAATCTAAACAGAAAAGGTATAGGTTTATAGTCGGAAAAATAAGTTACAAGTCATTTTTGTAAAGGTGGTCATTTCAGTCGAAAGAACGACGTCTAGACGACCATTTTAGAAAACATACTTCCACTTTGAGTTTAACCATAATTTTTGGATATAGTTTCATGTTCATAATAAAAATCATTTTTCCAGAATAACAACTTTTAAATCAAAGTTTATCATAGTTTTTAATTAACTAACCCAAAACAGCCCGCGGTGTTACTACGACGGTGTAAATCCGGTTTTACGGTGTTTTTCGTGTTTCCAGGTTTTAAATCATTAAGTTAGCATATCATATAGATATAGAACATGTGTTTAGTTGATTTTAAAAGTCAATTTAGAAGGATTAACTTTTATTTGCGAACAAGTTTAGAATTAACTAAACTATGTTCTAGTGATTACAAGTTTAAACCTTCGAATAAGATAGCTTTATATGTATGAATAGAATGATATTATGAACATCATTACTACCTCAAGTTCCTTGGATAAACCTACTAGAAATGAGAAAAATAGATCGAGCTTCAAAGGATCCTTGGATGGCTTGAAAGTTCTTGAAGCAGAATCATGACACGAAAACAATTTCAAGTAAGATTTCCACTCGAAATAAGATTGTTATAGTTATAGAAATTGAATTAAAGTTTGAATATGATTATTACCTTGTATTAGAAAGATAACCTACTGTAAGTAACAAAGGTTTCTTGATCTTGGATGATTACTTGGAATGGATTTAGAAAACTTGGAAGTAAACTTGCAATCTTGGAAGTATTCTTGATTTTATGAAACTAGAACTTTTGGAATTTATGAAGAACACTTAGAACTTGAAGATAGAATTTGAGAGAGATCAATTAGATGAAGAAAATTGAAGAATAAAAGTGTTTGTAGGTGTTTTTGGTCGTTGGTGTATGGATTAGATATAAAGGATATGTAATTTTGTTTTCATGTAAATAAGTCATGAATGATTACTCATATTTTTGTAACTTTATGAGATATTTTATGCTAGTTGCCAAATGATGGTTCCCACATATGTTAGGTGACTCAAATGGGCTGCTACGAGCTGATCATTGGAGTGTATATATAAATAGTACATACATCTAAAAGCTGTGTATTGTACGAGTACGAATACGGGTGCATACGAGTAGAATTGTTGATGAAACTGAACGAGGATGTAATTGTAAGTATTTTTGTTAAGTATAAGTATTTTGATAAGTGTCTTGAAGTTTTTCAAAAGGGTATGAATACATATTAAAACACTACATGTATATACATTTTAACTGAGTCGTTAAGTCATCGTTAGTCGTTACATGTAAATGTTGTTTTGAAACCTTTAGGTTAACGATCTTGTTGAATGTTGTTAACCCATTATTTATTATAACAAATGAGATGTTAAATTTTTATATTATCATGATATTATGATATATAATATATCTTAGTATGATATATATACAGTTAAATGTCGTTACAACGATAATCGTTACATATATGTCTCGTTTCGAAATCATTAAGTTAGTAGTCTTATTTTTACATATGTATTTCATTGTTAATACACTTAATAATATATTTACTTATCATTTAACATAATTAACCAAGTGTATCAATATCTTAATATGATTCACATGTACCTAGTAAGACGTTGTTATAACGATAATCGTTATATATATCATTTTCGAGTTTCTTAAATTAATAGTCTCATTTTTATGTATATAACTCATTGTTAAAATACCTAATGAGATACATACTTATAATAAAATCATGTTAACTATATATATAACCATATATATGTCATCGTATAGTTTTTACAAGTTTTAACGTTCGTGAATCACCGGTCAACTTGGGTGGTCAATTGTCTATATGAAACCTATTTCAATTAATCAAGTCTTAACAAGTTTGATTGCTTAACATGTTGGAAACACTTAATCATGTAAATAACAATTTCATTTAATATATATATAAACATGGAAAAGTTCGGGTCACTACAGTACCTACCCGTTAAATAAATATCGTCCCGAAATTTTAAGCAGTTGGAGGTGTTGACATATCTTCTGGAAATAAATGCGGGTATTTCTTCTTCATCTGATCTTCTCGTTCCCAGGTGAACTCGGGTCCTCTACGAGCATTCCATCGAACCTTAACAATTGGTATCTTGTTTTGCTTAAGTCTTTTAACCTCACGATCCATTATTTCGACGGGTTCTTCGATAAATTGAAGTTTTTCGTTGATTTGGATTTCATCTGACGGAATAGTGAGATCTTCTTTAGCAAAACATTTCTTCAAATTCGAGACATGGAAAGTGTTATGTACAGCCGCGAGTTGTTGAGGTAACTCAAGTCGGTAAGCTACTGGTCCGACACGATCAATAATCTTGAATGGTCCAATATACCTTGGATTTAATTTTCCTCGTTTACCAAATCGAACAACGCCTTTCTAAGGTGCAACTTTAAGCATGACCATCTCTCCAATTTCAAATTCTATATCTTTTCTTTTTATGTCAGCGTAGCTCTTTTGTCGACTTTGGGCGGTTTTCAACCGTTGTTGAATTTGGATGATCTTCTCGGTAGTTTCTTGTATTATCTCCTGACCCGTAATCTGTCTATCCCCCACTTCACTCCAACAAATCGGAGACCTGCACTTTCTACCATAAAGTGCTTTAAATGGCACCATCTCAATGCTTGAATGGTAGCTGTTGTTGTAGGAAAATTCTGCTAACAGAAGGTGTCGATCCCAACTGTTTCTGAAATCAATAACACATGCTCGTAGCATATCTTCAAGCATTTGTATCGTCCTTTCACTCTGCCCATCAGTTTGTGGATGATAGGCAGTACTCATGTCTAGACGAGTTCCTAATGCTTGCTGTAATGTCTGCCAGAATCTTGAAATAAATCTGCCATCCCTATCAGAGATAATAGAGATTGGTATTCCATGTCTGGAGACGACTTCCTTCAAATACAGTCGTGCTAACTTCTCCATCTTGTCATCTTCTCTTATTGGCAGGAAGTGTGCTGATTTGGTGAGACGATCAACTATTACCCAAATAGTATCAAAACCACTTGCAGTCCTTGGCAATTTAGTGATGAAATCCATGGTAATGTTTTCCCATTTCCATTCCAGGATTTCGGGTTGTTGAAGTAGACCTGATGGTTTCTGATGCTCAGCTTTGACCTTAGAACACGTCAAACATTCTCCTACGTATTTAGCAACATCGACTTTCATACCCGGCCACCAAAAATGTTTCTTGAGATCCTTGTACATCTTCCCCGTTCCAGGATGTATTGAGTATCTGGTTTTATGAGCTTCTCTAAGTACCATTTCTCTCATATCTCCAAATTTTGGTACCCAAATCCTTTCAGCCCTATACCGGGTTCCGTCTTCCCGAATATTAAGATGCTTCTCCGATTCTTTGGGTATTTCATCCTTTAAATTTCCCTCTTTTAAAACTCCTTGTTGCGCCTCTTTTAATATGTATTCATACACTTTTGAAAGACTTAAAGACACTTATCAAAATACTTCTACTTAACAAAAATGCTTACAATTACATCCTCGTTCAGTGTCATCAACAATTCTACTCGTATGCACCCGTATTCGTACTCGTACAATACACAGCTTTTAGATGTATGTACTATTGATATATACACTCCAATGATCAGCTCTTAGAAGCCCATGTGATTCACCTAACACATGTGGGAACCATCATTTGGCAACTAGCATGAAATATCTCATAAAATTACAAAAATATGAGTAATCATTCATGACTTATTTACATGAAAACAAAATTACATATCCTTTATATCTAATCCATACACCAACGACCAAAAACACCTACAAACACTTTCATTCTTCAATTTTCTTCATCTAATTGATCTCTCTCAAGTTCTATCTTCAAGTTCTAAGTGTTCTTCATAAATTCCAAAAGTTCTAGTTTCATAAAATCAAGAATACTTCCAAGATTGCAAGTTTACTTCCAAGTTTTCTAAATCCATTTCAAGTAATCATCCAAGATCAAGAAACCTTTGTTACTTACAGTAGGTTATCTTTCTAATACAAAGTAATAATCATATTCAAACTTTAATTCAATTTCTATAACTATAACAATCTTATTTCGAGTGGAAATCTTACTTGAAATTGTTTTCGTGTCATGATTCTGCTTCAAGAACTTTCAAGCCATCCAAGGATCCTTTGAAGCTAGATCTATTTTTCTCATTTCTAGTAGGTTTATCCAAGGAACTTGAGGTAGTAATGATGTTCATAATATCATTCTATTCATACATATAAAGCTATCTTATTCGAAGGTTTAAACTTGTAATCACTAGAACATAGTTTAGTTAATTCTAAACTTGTTCGCAAATAAAAGTTAATCCTTCTAACTTGACTTTTAAAATCAACTAAACACATGTTCTATATCTATATGATATGCTAACTTAATGATTTAAAACCTGGAAACACGAAAAACACCGTAAAATCAGATTTACGCCGTCGTAGTAACACCGCGGGCTGTTTTGGGTTAGTTAATTAAAAACTATGATAAACTTTGATTTAAAAGTTGTTATTCTGGAAAAATGATTTTTATTATGAACATGAAACTATATCCAAAAATTATGGTTAAACTCAAAGTGGAAGTATGTTTTCTAAAATGGTCGTCTAGACGTCGTTCTTTCGACTGAAATGACTACCTTTACAAAAATGACTTGTAACTTATTTTTCTGACTATAAACCTATACCTTTTCTGTTTAGATTCATAAAATAGAGTTCAATATGAAACCATAGCAATTTGATTCACTCAAAACGGATTTAAAATGAAGAAGTTATGGGTAAAACAAGATTGGATAATTTTTCTCATTTTAGCTACGTGAAAATTGGTAACAAATCTATTCCAACCATAACTTAATCAATTTGTATTGTATATTATGTAATCTTGAGATACCATAGACACGTATACAATGTTTCGACCTATCATGTCGACACATTTATATATATTTCGGAACAACCATAGACACTCTATATGTGAATGTTGGAGTTAGCTATACAGGGTTGAGGTTGATTCCAAAATATATATAGTTTGAGTTGTGATCAATACTGAGATACGTATACACTGGGTCGTGGATTGATTCAAGATATTTATCGATTTATTTCTGTACATCTAACTGTGGACAACTAGTTGTAGGTTATTAACGAGGACAGCTGACTTAATAAACTTAAAACATCAAAATATATTAAAAGTGTTGTAAATATATTTTGAACATACTTTGATATATATGTATATATTGTTATAGGTTCGTGAATCAACCAGTGGCCAAGTCTTACTTCCTGACGAAGTAAAAATCTGTGAAAGTGAGTTATAGTCCCACTTTTAAAATCTAATATTTTTGGGATGAGAATACATGCAGGTTTTATAAATGATTTACAAAATAGACACAAGTACATGAAACTACATTCTATGGTTGAATTATCGAAATCGAATATGCCCCTTTTTATTAAGTCTGGTAATCTAAGAATTAGGGAACAGACACCCTAATTGATGCGAATCCTAAAGATAGATCTATTGGGCCTAACAAACCCCATCCAAAGTACCGGATGCTTTAGTTCTTCGATATTTATATCATATCCGAAGGGTGTCCCGGAATGATGGAGATATTCTTATATATGCATCTTGTTAATGTCGGTTACCAGGTGTTCACCATATGAATGATTTTTATCTCTATGTATGGGATGTATATTGAAATATGAAATCTTGTGGTCTATTGTTATGATTTGATATATATAGGTTAAACCTATAACTCACCAATATTTTTGTTGACGTTTAAAGCATGTTTATTCTCAGGTGAATACTAAGAGCTTCCGCTGTTGCATACTAAAATAAGGACAAGATTTGGAGTCCATGTTTGTATGATATTGTCTAAAAACTGCATTCAAGAAACTGATTTCGATGTAACATATTTGTATTGTAAACCATTATGTAATGGTCGTGTGTAAACAGGATATTTTAGATTATCATTATTTGATAATCTACGTTAAGATTTTTAAACCTTTATTTATGAAATAAAGGTTATGGTTTGTTTTAAAAATGAATGCAGTCTTTGAAAAATGTCTCATATAGAGGTCAAAACCTCGCAACGAAATCAACTAATATGGAACGTTTTTAATCAATAAGAACGGGACATTTCAATTACTGCATATAGAGTGTCTATGGTGATTCCAAATTATATATATATATATATATATATATATATATATATATATATATATATATATATATATATATATATATATATATATATATATATATATGCGTCGATATGATATGTCAAAACCTTGTATACGTGTCCCGATATTTAAAGAGCGTAAAATAAATAACAGAAATTAAATGACGATAAATAAAGTGCGTAAAGTAAATAACAGAAATTAAATGACGATAAATAAAATTGCGAGAATGTAAATTGCGATAAATAAAATGTAATCAGTTAGCTAGGAACAATTAGCTAGGAACAGTTAGCGTGGATTCTTAACAAAATTCCTCATAGTTAATTTGTCTGTTTCTAACAAATTTTATTTTGTCAAATGTTTTCTTCATTATGCCACTTGTTGGATTCTGATAAATCAAAATCCCAATATGAAATTGGATGAACATGGTTATCTTGTGGTGAACGGATTTGTATATCGGTGGATGTAAGTAGGATAGTAAATGACTATTGAATCTGATTCGAAGAATGTACAGTGAAACTTATTAATGTGAAATCTAAATATTCCTCGGGTATTACCTACCCGTTAAAATATTTTCATCATTAACAGTTTGTACAAAAGAATTATTAATTACAATCATTATGAAAAAATATATATACATATATATTTTCTTCAGATGTAATCATGGATTTAATGAGTTAATATGATATTAAACTCATTTGATTTACGGTTACAACTAAAGTACATAATCTCTAAAACATTAAAAATTATATAATCGTCATGTAGAACGAAGATAAACGATGTAGAAGGATTCGTAGAACGATGATTATGCTCGAGGTACAAAATGAGATGTTGAGGAGTAGATTGTTGATGGTACTGTTGGTGCCGGTGATGTTGTTGAAGCTGGTAAATTTTGCACCATATTTTTCAAGGCTACAACTCGGGCGCGAAGCTCGTTGTCTTATTACGCCGGGATGATTGTCGGTCGGAACGAGCGGATGAATAAGGTTTAGAATTGTGGATAAAATATAATCGTGTCGAGCTATTCTGGAAATGAGGCTGAAAATGGTGTCTCGGATAGGTTCGCCGGTAAGTGCTTCAGGTTCTTCGCCAAGAGTGCAAGTTGGTGGGTGGAAAGGATCGCCTTCTTCTCGTCCCCATCGTTTAAGTCAATTACGAACCCATCAGATGAATTGGTGATGGATGATTGGTTGATTCATTCTGGTGACACTGCTTTCAGAGCTTAGGTGAAACTCCATATCGGAATAGCTGTCGGAATAACTATCGGAATAGCTATCGAAATCTGAGGGACTCGAACTGGTTGAGGGATTCATCTCGAACGATCAGATGAAGGATTTTTTTGATAGGAAATAGATTATAGGATGTAGATTAGTACCCTGCATTACATAATTTACATATGCATATATAATACTAAAATCCCATAAGTTATGGAGGAATCTACGGAAACTGTCAGGAAAAGTCTACAGTAACAGATACGCTAAGATATGAATTTATCTATACACAGTCTATGCAATAGAGGCAGTAAGACGTGTCTAGACTTTAAGGATGATAAGCAAATAATTTTCGACACTAAATGATAAGCAAAACTTTTGACATGCAGACACGGTCGAAGTCCAGACTCACTGATGCATCTAAACAACTATCAGTTAGACACACTAATGCATGACCTGGTTCGCTAAGACCACCGCTCTGATACCAACTGAAATGCCCCGTCCTAATCCATCTGGACGAAGTCATCAACATTTGGTCCATTGCGATGATCGACTTCAAGTAATGTCTTTAAAATGAGCAAATGCACAGCGGAAGATTTCTTTAATACCATACTGTATTTTGTAGTAAAAATACATATAACGACATTGAACAACTGAACAATGCAGGGATGGACTCGAATTCACGAACCTATATCATTTGTATATATATATATATATATATATATATATATATATATATATATATATATATATATATATATATATATATATATATATATATATATATATATATATATATATATATATTAAACTTATAATCATAATTAAACAATTTATATATATTTTGATTATATATAAAGATTAATACTAAAATTTTAATATTATATATAATATGTTATAATACTTATTTGATATGTAATTACATTATATCAATATAATTAATATTATTTTAGTTGCAACATGATTTGATGTAATATTAATATACTTAGTTAATAACTATGTTTTTATATAATTTATTTTATTTGCAAAAATAGTTATGATGATAATACTAATAAAGATAATAATAATAGTTATAATTTTAACAACACCTTTAAAACTTTCATTTTTATAGATATAATAGTTTTTATAATAATAACACTGATAATACTAATAATAATAATGATATACTAATAATACTGATATAATAATAATATTAGTAATGGTAGTAATAATGATTTATAAATGATATTACTAGTAATATTAATGTAAATATCCTAAATTATATTATTAATCATTTTGTTAATAATAATATTTATTATAATAACAATATTGATAATTAATAACAATAATCATATTAATAATAGTAATAACAATAATAGTAATAATCAAATTAATAACAATAATAATAATAATAACAATAACAATAACAATAACAATAACAATAACAATAACAATAACAATAACAATAACAATAATAATAATAATAATAATAATAATAATAATAATAATAATAATCATAATAATAATAATAATAATAATAATAATAATAATAATAATAATAATAATAATAATAATAATAATAATAATAATAATAATAATAATAATAATAATAATAGTAGTAGTAGTAGTAGAATTAAAATTAGGAAAGTATACCCTTTCAATAGAAAATCCTGTAAAAAGAATAATGCATACGGGACTCGAACCCGAGACCTCTCGCTTCCCGACAAACCCCCTTAACCATGCTTCCAATCCTTTCTTTTCTGATTTAAACTCAAATAAATTAAATATAACATCGTCTGATTACACCACTTCTTTCTTTATGATACCAGGAATCGAACCAGGATCAAATCCAAGTATCAATGAATCAATTAATTAGTTTTAGGATAATTAAACAAAATGGAATCGATCATCAACCAGTTGTGGTATTGGAATTTAACAGATTAAATAAAAAAAAATTTAAAAACTGATGAAGAACACGTATTGTAACTCAATATTGGTTCTCGATTTAAACCGTTTTGGCTCATGATCACAACATAAATTATGTTTCAAATCCTTCCTACAAACTATAGGAATCATCAATTTAATCCAAATCAAAACAGAAGAGTCGAATTTTGATGAAGAACAAAAGTTGACTTTTTGATTTTAAAACTTTGACCTTGAAATTTGAATTCAATATAAGGAATTGAATTCTGAAACTTTGCAGAAAGTATCATAGCATGATTTAGATTATTTCTGCATTTCTAGATTTTAACAATCAATACAAATTCATGATTTTTATAAAATGAAGTAGAAACAGGGAAGTCGACTGGTACAGGTTTCTGTTTTGATTTTTATTCAATAAAATGGATTGATTAATCTTGATAATTTAGAATGGTAGTGAATAATTGAGTAATGGTGAGAGTAACGAACGACACCCTTTGAATTTTATGGCCAATTAACTTGTCTGATTCCATTAAATCAAGAACAGGAAGAAAAAGAAAATAAATAAAAAAATAGAAAGCTGACACAGATTACAACTGATTTGTTTGTTACTGCAATATATGGAATAAATTCGTACTGGATTGCGAACATAAAGTAAAAATTTCTACAGCTCGATTTTGACTTGAAACTGAACTGAATCCTTTATCTATAAATATGTATTTTATTTATATTTTTTTATAAATAAGAAGTCGTATTTATTTAGGTATATACATATATATCTATATATGTATTTATATATTTATGTAATTAGGTAATTCTGTATTTATATAACAGCACATCGAATATATCTATATTTATATCTTAAATAATAATACTAATTATACAACCTTTATATTAAATCTTAATTTTTAATAACAATGGAATTAATATAAATAAATTAATAGTAATGATAATAATATCAATAATCCTAATAAATATATTAATTATGATAATAAATAATAATGATACTAATAATCATAAAAATGAGAATTTTATTAAGTTTAAAGGTAATAATCATAATAAAGATGATAACGATAATTTTTATTAATAATGCTTTCATTAACACTAACTATGATAATATGAATATTATTAATGATAATAATATTAATAATAACACTAATATAACAACTTATGCATTTCAAAATTTTATATAGATTCACTTATATAATAAAGATAATAATATTACTAATACAAGTATTACTATTAATGTTAACAATAATAATTTTTAATCATAACACTTAATAATATGATAACTTATACCTATCAAATTTTTATATTTTATGTATAATAATATTAATACTACAAATATTAATACTAACATTTATAATTAAAGTAAGGTTAGTAATATTACTTTAATATTTTAATTTGTACTTAGTCTTTATTATTAGTATGATATAATAACATATACTTAATATTTAGTATTTATACATTTTATATATACATACAACATTATGAATAGATTCATATATATTCATATATATATATATATATATATATATATATATATATATATATATATATATATATATATATATATATATATATATATATATATATGTATTTATTTTAATAGCAAACTCATTATTTTATATACTACTTTACATATTCAACTCGATTGATTTAATTGTATTACATTTTAAATTATGTTTCATTACTCCTAAATATTATACATGCATATATATATTTATTTACAAACAATTGTTCGTGAATCGTCGGGAATAGTCAAAGGTCAAATGAATTCATAAAACAGTTCAAAGATTTTGAGACTCAACATTACAGACTTTGCTTATCGTGTTGGAAACATATAAAGATCAAGTTTAAATTTCGTCGGAAATTCCCGGGTCGTCACAGGCTGTTCTATGTTCAAAACTCAATGGGGTCCCAAAAATTTATTCGATAACTTTCTTGCGTAAAATATTGAATGTGTCGGGTCAAATCGAGTCGGGTCGGGTCGCGCCCAAAACACAAATATAAAATTGAATAATACTCGTAAAATATAAGGTTATTCATATGCAGTATCAATTAATGGCATATACAGTAGCAATTTCACATTATCAATGTCAAAGTAGCAATTGTCTATACAGTAGCAAATTTACAATAGTATATTAATCCATGTCCAATAGTTAGGTAGTTATGAGTGATGCGATTAGGGATTCATGTACAGTAACTATTATAAATATATTTGTCATTACACATACATCTTAATTGCAACCATATAATGAATTTATTATGATTACTCACAATAAAACATGTATATCTCAACATAAAAATTACACATAATTATCATAATATATGTTTGATAATAAATTTAACAAATTATGTTCATTATTAGACTAACATTAATACATTACACATTCTGGTGGAAGAATTTTAAATTACGTCATGTTATATTACGTTTATGTTTCCATTATATATTTGAAAATATTATAAGATTTATTAAATATCCAATGGATATCCATTAACCAGCTTAATTCACTAGATATTGATATAGATGGTTGAACTAAATTTAAATGAATATGAATATGGATATGGATAACAAAAAACTAAATGGATATGGATATGGATAAAAAAAACAAAATGGACCCGATCCATTGACATCCTTAGGATAATGGATTGGAGATAGAACCGCAAAAATTGTGATGTAGAAGAAAGTAAAAAAGAATTAGAATAGGAATTTGAAAAGAGTTTGTTTATTTTTATATCTAATATATTCAATGAACCATACTATAAAATTATAAGTTGGTTAATTTCAAACACTTTAGTCCAAACTATTAAACTACAATCTCTAAAAATTTATGGGGTCTCATTATTATATTTAGTGGTGTCCTATATAAAAAAACAAAAATTTTGTGATAAATTTTGAAAAACTAGTGGTGTCACAGGACCCCGTACCTCATCACCTAAAGTCGCCACTGATAAGTAGGTAAAAAAAAATATGAGTCGCCAAGAAAACAGTAAAATTATATTTTCATGAGTTTCAAACTTGAATGAAGTTCAATTTAGACTCAAATGTTATATAAGAATAACGATATTATATACGTTTTAAAATTTTAAATTTTAACAAGTAACTGATCTTACACACTTGTTTATCTCAAGATAAAGTAGTCATGAAGGATTGATTTCTATATGTTCTTCCCAAGTAATAATTAATTGGTGTAGTAAATTTTGCAATATCTTTAGGTTAATATTCTATTAGAAGTAAGATAAAAATGGACACATCTTAAAAAATATATCATGTACTCCGTACAATAGTGGTGCGTCTTGTTTAGTTTTTTTGAAAAAAATTTGTTTTAAAAAATTTGAAAATTAAAAGAACATATTTAAACTTGTATTTAAGAGTATATATATATATATATATATATATATATATATATATATATATATATATATATATATATATATATATATATATATATATATATATATATATATATATATATATATATATAGTAGAGGGATCAAATGAGAACTTTTTTGTGTGAGAACCCTGAGAGCTAAAAAATACACTGAAATTCGAGTAAAAATGGGAAATTCGAGTAAAAAACTCCATATTCGAGCAAAAAATAGGACACGGACGAGCAAAAAACATGATAGTCGAGCAAAAATGGAGAAAGTCGAACAAAAAAAAAATAACAAGGACGAACAAAAATTTGATATTCGAACAAAAATTGTGATATTCGAACAAAAATGTGTTTTACATTTTTGAAATTCGAACGCAAAAATGTAGAACACATAGGTAGTCGAACAAAAATTTTGATATTCGAACAAAAATGTGTTCTACATTTTTTTTCGAATTGTTTTTTTTTTTTTTGCTCGGCTATGAAATTTTTGTTCATCCGTGTTTTGTATTTTTTCTCGAATTCCCCTTTTTTTGCTCGTCCGCCCCCTTTTTTGCTCGAATTTCAGTGTATTTTTGAGTTCCTAGAGTTCTCACACTAAAAAAGTTCTCACTGAATTCTATATATATATATATATATATATATATATATATATATATATATATATATATATATATATATAAAATACGTTTACATAAATTAAAAATACGATTACATAAATTAAAATATGAATTCAATAGTTCTCAATCGTGTCATCACTTACGTATCCTTCCTCGTCACTACTCTCGTTATTGTAGTTAGGATGAAAATTTTCATCTATGAATAAATGATACAACTCAATTTTGTTGTCGTGTATCTTGACTTCCTCTATGATTTCATACCATTTTTGCGGATGTTCAAGATATTCAAAATTATTTCGTGTAATCGTTGAAATACAAAACTTACGTGGGAGGAAAGATATTTCTTCAGTAAGAAAAGCACACGATATTTTTAAATCAAAGCCACGAACGTTTATATCATCAAACGATCTTTTCTCTTCATTCGTGTATGACTTTTTCCCTAGTCAAATTCACACCCAACATAGACGTCGATTGATATGATATCGTTATGTGAATTGTTATTGGATTGAGACATATTTTTTTGTTAATGGTAGGTTTATTTGTGTAAAATTTGGTAGAATTGTGATAGGAAAAAAGTTGGGCTTTAAAATATATTAATTTTTTATTTTTAGTAAAATTTCAACATTAATTTTTTGGAACCAATTATTACACGCCGCCACTTGTACCTAATGCCAGTGAGTTTCTCCGTAGGATAGCAACCCACACTCACGAGCAAACCAATGCCTTGTTACCTTATTTGGGGGCATGGGATTTCGTCCAACTTAGCACCCACGGCGTGAGTTTGCCTCCGTAACGTATGGTCTTAACGTACATCACATTGTGAAGAAAACACACAAAATTTGATGCTATCTTCTCTCTCTCTCTCTCTCTCTCTCTCTCTCTCTCTCTCTCTCTCTCTCTCTCTCTCTCTCTCTCTCTCTCTCTTGTAAACATTATATTTTTTGGACATTAGTTTGGGATCATCAGGGGACTTAACCATCTACTCGTTCATCTCTCGTAGTTGCATAACCCGCCCCTAACTACTGCCCTGGAGGAAACCCGGACCAACCCGAGGGCATGGCCGGTTAAAACCCCCTCCTCGGTAACCACCGTACTAAGCGAAAGGCGACCTGAGTGGATACTTCAGGTCAGGGATAACATTGAGTGCAATGTTGCCGCCCAGTGAAGTCGAACTCCTGACCTCTCGCTAAAAAAGAAAGACCACTACCAGTTCAGCTACAACTCAATGTTTCATGTAAACATTATTAATACACACTCTCACAATTTAAATCTTAAGCCTTCATTTTATCTCTCTCAAAAAAAAAAAAAAAAAAACAATTTTTCACTTCCATGATCAAATTTTGACCAACAAAAACTTCATTCAATGACATTTCAATTTCATTAGCCCTAAACCCATTTTCAACTTTTTTATTCTTTTCATCAGTTTTTGTCCCAAAATCATGGCACAAAGCTCTGTGGTAGTTACCATAGACAAATCAAGCAATATCTCATTAGTAGAACTGAATGATGTAGACACTTCTGTGTTTCTTGAAAAACAGAAAACAGCAAGCACAAAGCAGTTTTCTTGGACACTTTTGCTAAAAGCTCATAGAATTTTATGTTTTTTTCCATGGGTTGCAGTGGGTTTATCTAAAACTTTGGGTTCTGTTAAAAAAAGGATTGGTTTATTAGATAATGGGAGAGATGAATTTCAATATAAAGAAAGATTAATTTACAAGTTTATTAGAATATTTCTTGCAATTTCAATTCTTGCTTTGTGTTGTGAATTCATTGCTTATTATCATAAATGGGATTTGAATTTTATTCATGAATTAAATCCTAGTGAGTTTATGGGAAGTTTCCATTGGTCATATATGAGTTGGCTATCATTCAGAGCTAAATATCTTGCTCCATCAATTAAGATGCTATCACAATTTTGTGTTTTGTTATTTATGATCCAATCACTTGATAGATTTATACTTGGACTTAGGGTTTTTTTACATCAAGTTAAGGAACATAAAACCAAAAATTGATGAAGGTTATGACATTGAAGATGATTCAAGTTTTCCTATGGTTCTTGTCCAGATTCCCATGTGTAATGAAAGAGAGGTAAGCAATTGTTCATAATTTGTTGTAAATTTTTTTAGATTTATGAATTTTATATCTATTAGCTTAAAAAAGTTGCTTAATTTGGTTATGACAAATAGATAAAAGTTAAATTGGTCAAGTAAGGGTGCGTTTGATAAAACTGAATGATTTAGTGCTGAATGATTCAGAACTTGAATGGTCCAGAGCCTCTGAATAAGATTTGCTCTGAATGAAAATAAGCTGTTTGATAATCATTTAGAATAAACGATATGAACTGACTAAACTACCTTATTAACGTATGACATGAATAAAAAAATTCAATATACTTGGTAGTTAGGTGATCAGGATATGATTTGAGGAGAATATTATAGATAATTTAGGCTCTTAATGGTTAAGAGTGTGTTTCATCTCTGAATGATTCAGAGCTTAATTCTGAACCATTCAGCACCATATGTCATTCAGAGGTCAGAAATAAACGCACTGAATGCTGAATGGTTCAGCATTCAGTGCTGAACCATTCCATTAAGAGGTAAACAAACGCACCCCAAGTCTAGAAGCTAAATGTATTCAGGTGTTTGAATATGTTTTGAAAAGATGATTACTTAAGTCACAATTTTCATTTTTTCATGATTATCTCATTGCTAGAAGTTAAGTAGTAGTTTAATTGTAGACGCTAGGATCTTAGATCAAACGTTTATGCCTACTCTAGAGGCGGAATACACTAGATTTGGTTGAGCCGAATAATATTAACTCTTTCGGGATCGAAGAATCAAACCTCTAAGAGATTAGACCGATGCCCAGGGTTGCTATTCGGTTGGGGTGTGTATCTGACGAGAGCAGACGACCAGAGATACGGCTAAGATTGATTAGGGTCTGTAACCTATCAATGTAACCTGACATCTCTATTTATACTGATCTGCAGTGACCATCGGCCGATGGTCCTCGTCCCTCGTCCGATGGTGCCTTCCATTGGGAGATGGTATGAGCTTCCAACCAACAGCTCAAAACACATCCTAAGGTATTGGTTAACAAGATAAACATTAATAAGTAATAACCAACATTCAATGCAATTGTTCATACACGAAATGACTTAAATAAACATGTATCATACATAGAACTAGGGATTACAATAAATGCACCAACGTTAGTATTAGTTCATGATCAAATGGTTAAGTTATTTTGATATTCTTGTCAGTTGTCATATCAAATTATTCGTTAGATGGCGAATTCGCCAAATTTTTTACACCAACAAAACCTGCATAAGATTACCGATTTTGATCTATTAAAATATTTATATTTCCTTTTTTCTTCTGTTTTATGTACTAAAGGTTTATCAACAATCAATTGCGTCTGCTTGTCAACTGGATTGGCCAAAAGACAAGATCATGATTCAAGTTTTAGACGATTCAAGTGATGAACTTTTACAAAATTTGATCAGAAACGAAGTGAATTCATGGAGAGAAAAAGGTGTTAACATTATTTACAGACACAGGTTCATAAGAACAGGCTACAAAGCTGGAAATCTTCACTCAGCTATGTCTTGTGATTACGTTAAAAATTACGAGTTTGTTGCGATATTAGATGCTGATTTCCAGCCCAACCCTGATTTTCTTATGCTCACAGTCCCTCACTTTAAGGTAACAACAATCGCATCGATATTCAATATTAATAATAACAATTATATCCATTTCCTCTTTTTGGTTGATTAGTGATGTCAAAAGTCAGCCAATTTTATTCATTTGCATATGAATCAATTTGAGCAACAAGCTACAAAACTAGTCACATAAAAAAGTTACTGTACAAAATGTCTTTACGGCCTTACGGGTGAACCCAACCCAAATGGCATAAGAAACAAAATGTCTTTACGGCCTTACGGGTGAACCCAACCCAAATGGCATAAGAAAGTTACCATTTTGATCTGTACCCTTTTTGGCAAATTATGCAGTGCATCCCTACCAAAAGTGTTCAACTTTTTGTTGGGTTTATATTTACAGGGGAAACCAGATGTGGGTTTAGTTCAAGCAAGATGGTCGTTTGTGAATAAAGACGAAAATTTACTTACAAGGCTACAAAACATCCATTTGTGCTTCCATTTTGAGGTTGAACAACAAGTAAACGGCCATTTTCTCAGTTTCTTTGGGTTCAATGGGACCGCTGGTGTTTGGAGGATCAAATCTTTGGAAGAATCCGGTGGCTGGCTCGAAAGAACGACAGTCGAAGATATGGACATTGCGGTCCGGGCTCATTTGCGTGGATGGAAATTTATTTATGTAAATGATGTTAAAGTCCTGTGTGAATTGCCCGAGTCTTATGAAGCTTATAAGAAACAGCAACATCGATGGCATTCAGGTCCTATGCAACTTTTTAGACTTTGTCTCCCCGCTATCCTTAAATCCAAGGTTCGTTTTATGTTTCATTTGATTCATATCTTACGTGCGTGTAATCGTTATAGTCAAAACGTTTTTGTAACCGAGTCAACTGAGACTCGATGTTGGTATTTGAACCCGTTTCTTGTAAAAATAACTGCTCGTATGTTGACCAAGTTTGACTTTGACCGAGTTTGACTTTGACCGAGTTTTGGCCGATTTGACCCTATTCGATTTGACTCTAAACTTTAGAATTCCATTTTTTCTCAAAAAGGTTGATAAAAAATGACGTTATATATGAAAAGGGTCAAATGAGTCAAAATAGTTGAAAGTTTCTGATCCCTGTAACTCGGTTTAATCCACATGTTTCTACGAATAACCATTTCCAGTTGTTCTTTTTGCAGATATGCAAATGGAAAAAGGCAAATTTGATCTTTTTGTTCTTTCTCTTAAGGAAGTTAATTCTACCGTTCTACTCATTTACACTCTTCTGCGTTATCCTCCCGTTAACCATGTTCATACCAGAAGCTAAACTGCCGATTTGGGTCATATGTTACGTACCTACAACCATGTCCATTTTAAACATTCTACCAGCACCACAAGCATTACCTTTCTTAATGCCATATTTACCATTTGAAAACACAATGTCGGTAACAAAATTCAACGCTATGGTTTCCGGATTGTTCCAGCTCGGAAGCGCGCACGAATGGGTCGTAACCAAAAAAACCGGCAGGTCATCCGAATCCGACCTGTTAGCTTTCGCCGAGCGAGAATCAAAAAGTTCCAGCGACAAAAAAATCCAAAGACGATCATCAGAATCTGGGCTCGAAATGTTAAGAAAACTAGAAGAGCAAGAAGCTCCGGTTGCGCCCAAGAAAAAGAACCGAATCTACAGAAAAGAACTTGCGCTCGCGTTTTTACTATTGACTGCTGCAACGCGAAGTCTGTTATCTGCGCACGGGATACATTTCTACTTCTTGTTGTTTCAAGGACTTTCATTTCTAGCCGTCGGATTAGATTTGATCGGCGAGCAAGTGGAGTAAGTTGTTATGCAGAGATGTCGTGTTATACAAGGTTTATCAAATGCAGGGCTTCGGGCCGGTTTGGGTTGGGTCGGTTCGTGCAGGGTTCGGTAGAATGGTCCTGTGGTGATGAACACAGGATGATTTTTGAGAGACATAATATTAGAGTTTTTTTATTATAATTTTTGATTTAATTTATTTCAACTCTTCTGAGAAAAGTTAAATCTATTTAATAATTGTTTTTAACGAGGGGGTGAGCCGCACGGTGCTGCGGGACGATTTGCGTTAACGATATGGTTATAATCTACATAATAGTTAAGACTATAATTAGGTTGTTACAAAGTAGTTTACATCAACGTGTATTGGTTACACGGTAAAAAAATTTAAGTTGGTGCTACATTAAATCTACTGTACATATTTTTAACTCAAAAGGCAGTAGACATGTAGCTTAAGTAGGTAACGCAACGGTGATATTAACGTTTGAGAAAGAGTGGCACAAAAGCTAAACACTACATGTGGTCTCATAACGATAATCTAATGAGACTCTAAAAAACACAGTAACCAAGTACATTAATCAAATAAACTACTATAGCTAATCTACTCAAGTGCCTAACTACAAAAAACTATCAAAAAATGTTTCTCCGTAAACATTAACAACATAGTACCTGTATTTTTTTGCCGAGCAAGCGTACTACTGGATGGCAACTCCTATTGAACCCGAGATTATAAACATGAAAGCCACATCATCCACTCGTGAAAGCCACGTCACCCACTCGTGGAAGGGGTAGACAGGTGGCGAACTCCCAAAATTATTAAGTAAAAGAAAAGGGTATTTCGAACCTTCGCCACAACCACGCCTGGTAAACGCGTTTACCAACTCATCTGAAATCCTTTCGGTTTTAAAAAAATAAACAATATTGGAGCAACTATTGTGAATGGGTCTTACCTACCTATTAAAATCAAATGTGTTTGCATATGTTCCCATCCCTAAGTACCTTCAGCAGCAAAAGTGATGTAAATTCAACTGAACTTTAACCTGTGATGACATAAAACTGTAAATCTAATATCATTCAGCTCCACATTCCAAGTACCTTCACTGGAAATTGACCACATATTTGACTTAGCAAGACATAACTGTAAATCTAATATTCAGCTCCACATTCCAAGTGCAAGTAATTCTGTTAAGAAACAATTCATAACTACTAAAATATGTATCTAATATCCTTCTATGATTAGAACTGCAGTAATGACACATCAGATCATACTAAAATTACCAATAACAATGGATCACATAATAGTACAACTTCTGATCCTTCCAAAAATGTCATTTGACTATATTTGGTCAAACCTGAACAAATTATCAATCCCATAACTTTAGAAATTTTGAAACTCTTGGGATCACATTGAACAGAAGTACCACAACATCAATTAACATTTGGTCGAGACTGCAACCATACACATTAAGTACTGCAGTTGAATAAGCAGAGTCAAACATGAAGCATTACATAGTGAAACACACAAAAGAAATACTCTGTAACTAAATAGCCAAAACGGATCGGTAAAGGAAGAAGGCAAGGATTCATGAAACATAAATTCTAGATATAGAATAAACAAATTTACATAATCACATTATAACTTTCCTCAAAACACCATATTAGCTAAACTGCCTAACTTTTTGCATGCTACTAAAAATAAGTAACTTTTTCTAATTAAATCATATCTTAAACAATACCATATAGAATAAATTATTTTTTAAAAGACGAGTATTCGGCATCGAATACTCTAATTTGCCACGAACACACACGCTTTCGGGAGGAAACCTGAATCATATTGCAGGAACCCGATCCTTAAACCATGGACCGGGTTTGAATCCTGAATGGATCCAGGAGAAAACCCCTCGGGGTCAATCTGGAACTCCATCTTTCAGACAGATTGATTGATTAATAGAATGGGCAAAGCGATGCTCGAACCCATGACCTAAACCCCAAGCCCCACACACAAGGTGTGAGGATACCACTGAGAATAAAATTCTTGAACAAAGAATAAAAACACAACCACAAACAGTAACTTCAAACAAAAACCATCCATATATAGAATATTTGAAGGACGGCTAGTTCAAAGACGGGGTCCTGAACTCAGCTGAAGCGCTGCCAAGTCCAAAGGCATCGGCAAAGCACCCCTACAAAGCAACAAAAGTTAGTCAATGATAGGTAAAAGGTAAAAGGTAGAAGGTTTTCCCTGTTTGGGCTACCCGGGAGGGCGAGTAAAATTACCGAAATACCGAAACCGAACCAGTACCGTACTGGTAGCGGTACCGAAAACGGTACCAATCGGTATTCGGTATCGGTTTCGATTCCTTGAATTTGGCATTTTCGGTTTCGGTACGGTACAAGTATTTTTTCGGGAAATCGGTATTGGTAACGAATTTATTGATTTGTAGGTAATAGCTTATATGGGTACCAAATTTATTGATTTGTACCCAGTAGGTACAATACCGAATAGTCAAAACTCAAAACTACATCTTATTATCGTTTAAACATATAGTTGATAATATTAAAGTATCGAATAGTGGAAAAAAATATATAAAAAATACCGAATAGCATATAATACGAATAGTGAAAATTATATAAAAATCAATTTTTTCGGTACCATAAGGTACAATACCGAAAATACCGGTACCGATTTCGGTATTCGGTACGGTATTCGGTTCTCGATTATCCTTATTTTTGGTATCGGTACGGTATGGTACCTGTACCGATCTCATCCCTAGTTTCCAACCCATCTCTGGCTACCACTAAATATTCGTCCTAGACGGGATTCGAACCTGAGACTTCTTGCAAGGAACTCAAGGCCCAACCACTTGGGCTATCTAGTGATGGTTAAAAGTTAGTCAATGATAATCAAAAGTATTTCTAATGCCTAAAATAACAAAGAAAAATTGTAGACTGAAGCATAGAATAGCCAATGAGCAACAGAACTTAGTCAATAATTACCAACAATAGTTCTATTGCCTAACATAACAATGAATGATCATAGACTGAAGCACAAAACAGCCAACGAACAAAAGGCAATTGGGATGTAGGTAAACGCAGTGTTGTAATCAGCAGCCGCCTCGGCCGTTGCGGCGGCCAGTGTGGCTTTTTTTGATTAGTCCGTCCCGACTCGAAAAAAAAGTCTAATAAGGAGGTCAACGGTCAAAAGTCGGGAAATGTACAGTCAATGCCAGTTAAAGGTTGACTTTTTTGTATCCATTAAAGAAAAAATAATAAATAAATTAGGTTCCTAGTCCTAGAAAACATCATAAAAAACCTATATATTGTGTAAATTACGACAACATCATCTTATTTGTAAATCCTTTATTTTTAAAATATCCATACTTAAAATATTTATGTCTGAGATATCAATATCCAACGTATTTATATTTGAAAGTCAACGTTGGTCAACTCTTGACTCGTCCCCCGCCGCGTTCCCGTCTCGACCGACTCATCCATCTAAGGTCTACACCGACGCGTTCCCGACTCGCGTCTTTTAAAATCTTGGGTAAATGAAATTTACTATTTAACGTAACGGCCACCACTACCCACCACAATCGCAATTGAATCCCAGCAAGTACGGAATAAAACCACATTCAATCTCTGCCATAACAACAAAAGTTACCTATTGCAAGTGAATATACATATCAAAATTAACAAAAAATTAAGGGATTTAGTATTTACCAAACGCGATGGTGACAGTTCGTGGTGAATCGCAAACCCTAATTTTCCGACGGTGAACATAGCGGTTACAACAACAATAGCCTAGATTTGCGATTTATCTAAAACCTTGTTGATTTTAGATGCGCAGATTTGCAGGTGAACCATGAAAACTTCACTAGCCCGTTCTCAACCACCAGAATAACACCTGGTTACCCTGGTCAAATCTAAAAGAAAGGGCAATTAGAAATATATTTGCCCAGTTTGTGTTATAAGTGCAATCAATACGAAAAATTAGATAGACATTTTGTGATTGTATTTCGAGTTAAAACGCAAGTTGTTGAACGTTCTTATCTAAAACGTGTGTATTCTGAGTAACTAAAACATCACCTACTTGACTACCCAGTTAAAATATTACGTAGATGCCACCTACTTAGACACTACTTAGCCATAATGCTATTTAATGTTTCAATTGCCATGTTAACCTTCATTTTAAACAACACTTGATTCATTTATATTTATTTTTCATTCGGTACACCAACTTTTTATCTTCCGTTTAATTATATAATAAGTTATCAACAACAAACAAACTTAACAAAGCACAATTAATGACAAAAAATGTATGTGTGTAAAGCATTGAGTAACAAAAAACATGTAACTTTTCGTGTTCTCCTCCTTAAACCCTAAGACCACTCCCAATGGTCCGCCCTCAATCCCTTCCTCACCATTCTTCCTCGAGGGCTCCATTGGCATTGGTGTGCCCTCCCAAGCCCTCAGTCCGCCCTCACAAGATTCGCCCTCATCTGTTTCTTCCCCAAGCATCTTCCAGCACGAGATCATTTTTTCTTTCTTTTTTTCTTTGCTTTATTTACTTGTACTTTAGCATAAACAACCTTGTACATTACTTATTTAATTAATTTTGTGGGGTATGTGATTGGGAGGAAGTATGTCATGGTTGGCAATGATGTGTCCTGAGAGTGTTATGAGAGGAAGTGGTGAGAAATGAGGAGAGAGAAAGCTGATGTGGCGCTGAGGAAGTGTCCATGACGGTGTCATGGTTGGGAGTGGTCTAAGAAGACGTTTAAGAACAACAATAGTTGATGATGCTCTGTATCGTTTTTTTTTTGAAAGGCAAGCTTGCATCAGTCCGGACCGAAGCCTAGTCATCATTTGCACACACGCGCGCTTTCGGGCAGGAAACCCGAACCACACTCTGAGGATCCGACCCTTTAACCATCCCGAGGGGCAGGCGGGCCGGATCTTAGTCCTGGAGCGGGTCGGTAAAACCTTCCCTTTGGGCCACCTTCAAGAAATATATTTCAATTCCTAGAGCGGGTAACGAGGCTCGAACCCGAGACCTCTAGCCATGCGAGTACACAAGTGTAACCGCGGTACCATTGAAGCAATGCTTCGTTGGTTGATGCTCTGTATCGTGCATCTTTATTTTTTTCAAAAACCCAAAGGTTACGTCGTTTATCTATCATTTTGTTTAGGATGTCCAATATAGCTACTGATGAGGTGTATTCTAATGCATTATCAGTGAGTTTGAACCAACGCTTAGCCACGAACATTATTAACGCGCACATTTTTCTAAGCTATATGCTTCTTGTTTGGTTTTAAATAGGTTAGTGAATTCCTCTAAAATCAAGCTCAAACGCATTCATTGAGCAATAACAATCACTACCTTCAAAAAACACATTCTCGTAATATCTATATTTGTTTTCAGGGAAATGCAACCAGAACTTCCGCAAAGAACGTAAACGATTAGTATGAAACTGATTTTAAAAAAAAAAAAACAAAAAAAAAACGATCTTTACAACTCCTTTCGAACTACAAAGGCTAAAATCTGGTTTCATCAACATCTAGGGTTATGGTTTTATATTTTACAGTAGGGTCACAGCCCTGTAAACCCTATCAAATATAAGTTTGAATACCTCATATAAACAGTTGTAATCTTTTCAGACCGTTTGCAAAAGTTCAAATCAATAGTTGTACATTGTATCAATACAAAATAGGTAAAGGGAAGACAAACATGAAGAAAGAGACATAAGAAATGATAAAACTAAATAACCGTGTTAGCCTTACAATATAAATAAAGTCTGGTCGATATAAGAAAAAATAGTCTTAGTCACATTTCCCAAACTGCAATGATATTAATAAACTATCCAAAAACAGCATAGATTATAATCTTAAAATTCAGCTTAGTGACACCCAGGGGCGGATCCAGCATGGTGCAGCCGGGGTCATCCGCCCCCGATGATCGAATAAATTTTAACAAACTTTTTATATGTGATTTCAATAAAAACAGTACCGAGGGTATTTGTTTTACATATTGTATATAAGAAAGTCTCCGTTTAGACCAGTTGGTTATAATGTAACGTTAATATTCACAAGGTCACAGTTTCGATTCTAACATCGTACTTAATTTTTATTCCTTATATAATTTTATAACGTTATTTTATTTAATTTTTATAATTCAAATATTGTTGATAAATTTTTGCCCCCATTGAATAGAATTCCTGGATCCGCCACTGGTGACACCACCTGATATTTTAGTATAATACGTATGTTAGAGATAGATAGATAATTCCTGTGATAATCTTCAAATTGGCACCGCAAATGGTCACAGGCTTCCTAAGCTGATGCAGGTCGTAGTAAACCTCATCCTCCTCAGGCCGGTAGATCAATCGAAAATTGTTATTGACCAATTGAACGCATACGTTCCTAAGGTTTAATAAACCTCCTGGAAAAGTGTGGAGTAAAGAAGACGTGCATACATGTATCCTCTATTTTATCACCTTCAGGTTAGCTAGTCTTAACAAGAAAACGGAATATATCTCAGCAACAGCATGTCAAATGGATTTTGATACAAGTTTGGATTTACGATTTGTAGCTTCTAAGCTGGTTGATTCAGTTGAGGTGGCTCGAACCCAAAATCCACTTGATCATTGTGCGGCATCTGATTAGGTACACGACCCATATTGTACTTCAATTAAGGATTATTGCCAAAAACAGGGTGTGTCGCATCTCTATGGTTTAAGCTGGCAAAATGGGCCATATTCTCAAATATTACCGGGTCAAATTGTTCAGCACGCTGAAAACTCGGATCAACGGTGCAACAATGTTTACTACATGTTGGTGCACAAAAGAACCAAGTTTTTCAGCACTACGTTGAACAGTTTAACCCGATAATTGTTGAGAATATGTGCCCTTTTGACATCAGTCAGCTTATGAGCTACAAATCGTGAACCAACGCCTGAATCAAAACTTGCATCAAATTCACTTTGACATGCTAATGTAGGGATATATTCGTTTCCTTGTTAAAATTGGCCAACCTTAAAGTGATAAAATAGAGAATACGAATATGCACGTTGTTCCTTTACACCACACCCTTCTATTGATGAAATTCAACATATTAACAAGTTCTTAAAGTTTACAACATCACAAAACCAATTTCATGATAGTTAAAGCAAGCGGAAACATAATTATTAATAAAACAAGTTTATATGTTTAACCATTTAAATTGAATCTCATGTAAATATCAAGTTATGAAATATACTTACAAACTAAAATGGGTTTAGAGCTTATACCTCCTCAAGCTAGTTGAAGGTTAATTCAAAGATGATGATGGAGATGATGAAGAATGGAGCTTCTAACTTGAAGCCTCAAGTTGTAATACCCCAAGCTTTTAATACCAAACCTTTGTACTTTAGTTAGGATTTATTAACACTTGAATAGAGCTTGCAAAAACCAATTTTTGAACTCCCTTTCTCCTCCAAAAGGCCACGGCCAGACAGCGGAAAAAAAGAGGGTTTGTGCAGTTTTTTTTTTTGATGTGTTTTGATGTGTTTGCATGTACTTTTTAGTCTCCAACATGTCTCGGTACTTATGCCCCATGAGTTTTGAAGTAACCACACACATGGCTAGTCAAAGTCCATGCTTGTATGGACTCCAATGCCACTTACATTTTTATAAAATGGTTTTATAAAACTAGACATATTTTATAAAACTAGTTTTATAAAATACATTTTATAAACTTGTACATTATTTGTTGAAACGACTCGTCCATATTATTATAAACGTGGTACGTTATTCATTGGTCTCATAGCGAGGTATTTGACCTCTATATGATACGTTTTAGTAAATATTGCATTCGTTTCATAAAAAGCACACTATTATTATACATAATGCAAGTTTTAAACAAGTGGGCGATTATTTAAGAAATAATCCCCATAATACATCGTTTCCAAATACTACACACGTGACATAATAGTCGAATATAATACATGACACAGGTTTTATTGAATGCAACACTTTATTTAAACAAAAGCATGAGACTCCATGCACAGCTTGCTCATATAATGCAACAGCGGAAGACTTTCTTAAGGACCTGAGAATAAACATGCTTAAACAGTCAACACAAACGTTGGTGAGATATATAGGTTTAAAGCTAGCATCGATATAAATATAGACCATAAGATTTCATAGTTATAAATATTTCAATAAAGATATTCTATAAGTTGTTGAGCGCTTCGGTAACCATACTTAACCATAAATGTAGCATATTCCCTTTATTATGAAATCTCCCTACACTGTACCAAGTGTAGTAAAAAAGAAGTACTATGCAACCGTTTACGATACTAGAGCGACTAGCCCGGTTGGGGTTGTCAAACCTGATAGATCTATCAATAGGATTCGCGCTTACATGTTCTTACAACATGTAAATATTAGTTGTCAAGCTATTAGGGAAGATATGCAAAGTGGTACAACTCAACGTAGAATATATTTTAAGTACTTGTGTCCATGGTGTAAAACATAAACTGCATGTATTCTCATCCCAAAATATTTTTAGAGTTTAAAAATGAGACTATATACTCACGGTAGTAAAAGTATATTAATAATAAGTTTTCAACTTATTAAATATATGGTCGTCGTCCTTGGATTCACGAACCTGTAAAAAATATATATGTATATCAAAATGTAATACAACTATTATTCATATCATATCTTCAATCACATGTGATTGTTTAAGTTTATATTTTCAATCACGTGTGATTGTTTAAGTTTATATTTTCAATTACGTGTGATTGTTTAAGTTGTCAAGTTAGCAGTCCAACGTTAGTAGTCCACAATTAGTAGTCCACAGTTAGTAGTCCACAGTTAGTAGTCCACAATTAGTAGTACATAGTATACACGTGTTGTATAAGACTCAATCATGACCCACAATACCGCTACTGTAGTTACACGTATTGTGTATGTGGTGTCTTTTGATTTATCCGACGTATTGTGTAACCATGAAATGTTAGAATACATGTATAATACAAGAAAAGTTAGCTAGGATATGGTTAGTATAGATTTTAATGAATTAATCCCGTAATCAAATTATCCATTTCTAACCAATATTGTTTTGCCTATAATTTCTTCGTTATAAATCCGTTTTGAGTGAATCAAATTGCTATGGTTTCATAACAAACTGTAATTTGTGAAAATAAACTGAAAAAGTGGTGGTTTATAGTCGGAGTTACAAGTTATAATCCATATTTGAAAGAGGTAGTCATTTCCGTCGAAAGAACGACATCTTGATGACCATTCTGAAAAACATACTTCAATTTTGAGTTTAACCATGATTTTTGGATATAGTATCATGTTCATATGAAATATCATTTTCCCAGAAGAACAACTTTTAAATCAAAGATTATGATAGTTTTTAATTATCCAACCCAAAACAACCCCCGGTTTTACTACGACGGCATATGTCCGGTTTTACGGTGTTCTTCGTGTTTTCAAGTTTTAACTCATTAAGTTAGTATATCATATAGATATAAAACATGTGTTAAGTTGTTTTTAAAAGTCAAGATAGAAGGATTAACTTTGTTTGCGAACAAGTTTAGAATTAACTAAACTATGTTCTAGTTTATAAACTCTTATATAGATAGTTATATACATATGAATTGAACAAGAGTTGAAGTAGAGTTTTTACATCAAGTTTAGAATGTAAAGTTGCTGGAAAGAAGTAATAGAACAAAACTTGAGAGAGTTCTTGCAAGTGTGAAAATTGGAAGTAAAACTTGAAAAATGAATGTGTAAAAATGAGTTAGAAATGGTACTTATTTATAGGCTTGAAAATTTGGTTTTTAGTGAAAATATCTAAGATAAGTTAAAATGTATTAAGTCATGGATGACATATTAAATTGATTAGGTCATGGATGACATATTACACAAATAATTGCAGATTTCTATTGGTATATACCAATAGTAAATACTTCTAGAAGCTGTGTATAATACGGGTAAAAATACCGTATGAATGCGAGTAGAATTCTTGAGGAAATTGAACAAAAATATGAGTATAGCTATCCTTTATATGTATTGGTATATTATAAAGTGTATTTAATACTTGTAAGGATGTATTTACACTCGCAATACTTTATATGTAAATACATTTTAACATAAGTTAATTACGTCGTTTAAATAGTAACATATATATTGTTCAAAAACTCTTTAAATTAGTAGTATAAAAATATATATATAATACTTTGTTAATATACTTAATGAGATATTTAATTATCATATTTTCAAGTTAAATCTATATAATATATATATATATACACACACACACACACACACACACACATATATATAATTAATACAAGTTATGACGTTCGTGAATCGTAAGAATAAAAGGGTGGTCAACTGCTTATGTAAAATTCTTTTCGGAGGTTCAAGACTTATTAAAATTCATTTCTTATCAAGTCGAAATTATTAAATTATGTAAATAGTATAATCAAGTAGTCGGAAAAATCCGGGTCATCACATTTGTTATGTATACATTTTATATAAAACAAATTTTATAAAATGTAATATAACATTATTAATTATTTAAACTATAAATAATTAAGTTTTAATTATATAAATTATTTCATAATTTATATATATATACACATCAAGTAATATGATTTTAGAAAACCATTTTTCTTAAAATTCAAGTGTCGCGTATTTAATCAACGATCCAATTGCTAAGATCAAATACGAATAAGGTGTCGGTAAGCTTGCTATTGGGTATGACCTGACTTGGATCAAAACATATTAGCCACGTTAATTTAATATATCTCTCGGGCATACGAAATACCTTCAATCTCCTACTTGCATGAGAAACATAAGAAATTAATGCAAGTGCACCTAACGACCGTCAATCACCCCCAATATGTTATGACTTTGTGCCATTCAATAACATCATCCCTTTCGAGTTCCCATCTCGAATATAAATAGGTGAATCTTTAATTAATCCTTTCGTCCTAGATGTCATGTTAAATCCAAGAGACACGGAGTGATCAATCTCTTCCAGATTTAACTTTATCAGGCCTTAGACATCTGACTCTCAACAAATAAGAGGGACAAATTCCATCTTGACTACATACGTCCTAGATATATACTTTGTATTACACCTGAGCTCTTCCTTATGAACTACCATATTTCAGAATAGAGAAGGAAGGAATCAATATACTTAGTGAATATCCGAACCCAATATGTATCTCAGGTCAGAGGATACAATGATATTCGCCTTTACTCAAGATTACATGTGATCAACCACAAAGGCTCCATTCAGTAAATCTTGAGAGCGGGTCTTCCAATATTTGTATCCCACAAATATCTATGAACCTTGGTAGCATCCTTGCTGAAATGTCCCGTTCTTATTGATTAAAAACGTTCCATATTAATTGATTTCGTTGCGAGGTTTTGACCTCTATATGAGACGTTTTTCAAAGACTGCATTCATTTTTAAACAAACCATAACCTTTATTTCATCAATAAAGGTTTAAAAAGCTTTACGTAGATTATCAAATAATGATAATCTAAAATATCCTGTTTACACACGACCATTACATAATGGTTTACAATACAAATATGTTACAACAAAATAAGTTTCTTGAATGCAGTTTTTACACAATATCATACAAGCATGGACTCCAAATCTTGTCCTTATTTAAGTATGCGACAGCGGAAGCTCTTAATAATCACCTGAGAATAAACATGCTTAAAACGTCAACAAAAATGTTGGTGAGTTATAGGTTTAACCTATATATATCAAATCGTAACAATAGACCACAAGATTTCATATTTCAATACACATCCCATACATAGAGATAAAAATCATTCATATGGTGAACACCTGGTAACCGACAATAACAAGATGCATATATAAGAATATCCCCATCATTCCGGGACACCCTTCGGATATGATATAAATTTCGAAGTACTAAAGCATCCGGTACTTTGGATGGGGTTTGTTAGGCCCAATAGATCTATCTTTAGGATTCGCGTCAATTAGGGTGTCTGTTCCCTAATTCTTAGATTACCAGACTTAATAAAAAGGGGCATATTCGATTTCGATAATTCAACCATAGAATGTAGTTTCACGTACTTGTGTCTATTTTGTAAATCATTTATAAAACCTGCATGTATTCTCATCCCAAAAATATTAGATTTTAAAAGTGGGACTATAACTCACTTTCACAGATTTTTACTTCGTCGGGAAGTAAGACTTGGCCACTGGTTGATTCACGAACCTATAACAATATATACATATATATCAAAGTATGTTCAAAATATATTTACAACACTTTTAATATATTTTGATGTTTTAAGTTTATTAAGTCAGCTGTCCTCGTTAGTAACCTACAACTAGTTGTCCACAGTTAGATGTACAGAAATAAATCGATAAATATTATCTTGAATCAATCCACGACCCAGTGTATACGTATCTCAGTATTGATCACAACTCAAACTATATATATTTTGGAATCAACCTCAACCCTGTATAGCTAACTCCAACATTCACATATAGAGTGTCTATGGTTGTTCCGAAATATATATAGATGTGTCGACATGATAGGTCGAAACATTGTATACGTGTCTATGGTATCTCAAGATTACATAATATATAATACAAGTTGATTAAGTTATGGTTGGAATAGATTTGTTACCAATTTTCACGTAGCTAAAATGAGAAAAATTATCCAATCTTGTTTTACCCATAACTTCTTCATTTTAAATCCGTTTTGAGTGAATCAAATTGCTATGGTTTCATATTGAAATCTATTTTATGAATCTAAACAAAAAAAGTATAGGTTTCTAGTCGGAAAAATAAGTTACAAGTCGTTTTTGTAAAGGTAGTCATTTCAGTCGAAAGAACGACGTCTAGATGACCATTTTAGAAAACATACTTCCACTTTGAGTTTAACCATAATTTTTGGATATAGTTTCATGTTCATAATAAAAATCATTTTCTCAGAATATCAACTTTTAAATCAAAGTTTATCATAGTTTTTAATTAACTAACCCAAAACAGCCCGCGGTGTTACTACGACGGCGTAAATCCGGTTTTACGGTGTTTTTCGTGTTTCCAGGTTTTAAATCATTAAGTTAGCATATCATATAGATATAGAACATGTGTTTAGTTGATTTTAAAAGTCAAGTTAGAAGGATTAACTTTTGTTTGCGAACAAGTTTAGAATTAACTAAACTATGTTCTAGTGATTACAAGTTTAAACCTTCGAATAAGATAGCTTTATATGTATGAATCGAATGATGTTTTGAACATCATTACTACCTTAAGTTCCTTGGATGAACCTACTGGAAAAGAGAAAAATGGATCTAGCTTCAATGGATCCTTGGATGGCTCAAAGTTCTTGAAGCAAAATCATAACACGAAAACAAGTTCAAGTAAGATCATCACTTGAAATAAGATTGTTATAGTTATAGAAATTGAACCAAAGTTTGAATATGATTATTACCTTGTATTAGAATGATAACCTACTGTAAGAAACAAAGATTTCTTGAGGTTGGATGATCACCTTACAAGATTGGAAGTGAGCTAGCAAACTTGAAAGTATTCTTGATTTTATGAAACTAGAACTTTTGGAATTTATGAAGAACACTTAGAACTTGAAGATAGAACTTGAGAGAGTTCAATTAGATGAAGAAAATTGAAGAATGAAAGTGTTTGTAGGTGTTTTTGGTCGTTGGTGTATGGATTAGATATAAAGGATATGTAATTTTGTTTTCATGTAAATAAGTCATGAATGATTACTCATATTTTTGTAATCTTATGAGATATTTCATGCTAGTTGCCAAATGATGGTTCCCACATGTGTTAGGTGACTCACATGGGCTGCTAAGAGCTGATCATTGGAGTGTATATACCAATAGTACATACATCTAAAAGCTGTGTATTGTACGAGTACGAATACGGGTGCATACGAGTAGAATTGTTGATGAAACTGAACGAGAATGTAATTGTAAGCATTTTTGTTAAGTAGAAGTATTTTGATAAGTGTATTGAAGTCTTTCAAAAGTGTATAAATACATATTAAAACACTACATGTATATACATTTTAACTGAGTCGTTAAGTCATCGTTAGTGGTTACATGTAAATGTTGTTTTGAAACCTTTAGGTTAACGATCTTGTTAAATGTTGTTAACCCAATGTTTATAATATCAAAAGAGATTTTAAATTATTATATTATCATGATATTATGATGTACGAATATCTCTTAATATGATATATATACATTAAATGTCGTTACAACGATAATCGTTACACATATGTCTCGTTTCAAAATCATTAAGTTAGTAGTCTTGTTTTTACATATGTAGTTCATTGTTAATATACTTAATGATATGTTTAATTATCATAATATAATGTTAACTATATATATAACCATATATATGTCATCATATAGTTTTTACAAGTTTTAACGTTCGTGAATCACCGGTCAACTTGGGTGGTCAATTGTCTATATGAAACCTATTTCAATTAATCAAGTCTTAACAAGTTTGATTGCTTAACATGTTGGAAACATTTAATCATGTAAACATCAATCTCAATTAACATATATAAACATGGAAAAGTTCGGGTCACTACAGTACCTACCCGTTAAATAAATTTCGTCCCGAAATTTTAAGCTGTTGAAGGTGTTGACGAATCTTCTGGAAATAGATGCGGGTATTTCTTCTTCATCTGATCTTCACGCTCCCAGGTGAACTCGGGTCCTCTACGAGCATTCCATCGAACCTTAACAATTGGTATCTTGTTTTGCTTAAGTCTTTTAACCTCACGATCCATTATTTCGACGGGTTCTTCGATGAATTGGAGTTTTTCGTTGATTTGGATTTCATCTAACGGAATAGTGAGATCTTCTTTAGCAAAACATTTCTTCAAATTCGAGACGTGGAAAGTGTTATGTACAGCCGCGAGTTGTTGAGGTAACTCAAGTCGGTAAGCTACTGGTCCGACACGATCAATAATCTTGAATGGTCCAATATACCTTGGATTTAATTTCCCTCGTTTACCAAATCGAACAACGCCTTTCCAAGGTGAAACTTTAAGCATGACCATCTCTCCAATTTCAAATTCTATATCTTTTCTTTTAATGTCAGCGTAGCTCTTTTGTCGACTTTGGGCGGTTTTCAACCGTTGTTGAATTTGGATGATCTTCTCGGTAGTTTCTTGTATAATCTCCGGACCCGTAATCTGTCTATCCCCCACCTCACTCCAACAAATCGGAGACCTGCACTTTCTACCATAAAGTGCTTCAAACGGCGCCATCTCAATGCTTGAATGGTAGCTGTTGTTGTAGGAAAATTCTGCTAACGGTAGATGTCGATCCCAACTGTTTCCGAAATCAATAACACATGCTCGTAGCATGTCTTCAAGCGTTTGTATCGTCCTTTCGCTCTGCCCATCAGTTTGTGGATGATAGGCAGTACTCATGTCTAGACGAGTTCCTAATGCTTGCTGTAATGTCTGCCAGAATCTTGAAATAAATCTGCCATCCCTATCAGAGATAATAGAGATTGGTATTCCATGTCTGGAGACGACTTCCTTCAAATACAGTCGTGCTAACTTCTCCATCTTGTCATCTTCTCTTATTGGTAGGAAGTGTGCTGATTTGGTGAGACGATCAACTATTACCCAAATAGTATCAAAACCACTTGCAGTCCTTGGCAATTTAGTGATGAAATCCATGGTAATGTTTTCCCATTTCCATTCCGGGATTTCGGGTTGTTGAAGTAGACCTGATGGTTTCTGATGCTCAGCTTTGACCTTAGAACACGTCAAACATTCTCCTACGTATTTAGCAACATCGGCTTTCATACCCGGCCACCAAAAATGTTTCTTGAGATCCTTGTACATCTTCTCCGTTCCAGGATGTATTGAGTATCTGGTTTTATGAGCTTCTCTAAGTACCATTTCTCTCATATCTCCAAATTTTGGTACCCAAATCCTTTCAGCCCTATACCGGGTTCCGTCTTCCCGAATATTAAGATGCTTCTCCGATCCTTTGGGTATTTCATCCTTTAAATTTCCCTCTTTTAAAACTCCTTGTTGCGCCTCCTTTATTTGAGTAGTAATGTTATTATGAATCATTATATTCATAGATTTTACTCGAATGGGTTCTCTATCCTTCCTGCTCAAGGCATCGGCTACCACATTTGCCTTCCCCGGGTGGTAACGAATCTCAAAATCGTAATCATTCAATAATTCAATCCACCTACGCTGCCTCATATTCAGTTGTTTCTGATTAAATATGTGTTGAAGACTTTTGTGGTCGGTATATATAATACTTTTGACCCCATATAAGTAGTGCCTCCAAGTCTTTAATGCAAAAACAACCGCGCCTAATTCCAAATCATGCGTCGTATAATTTTGTTCGTGAATCTTCAATTGTCTAGACGCATAAGCAATCACCTTCGTTCGTTGCATTAATACACAACCGAGACCTTGCTTTGATGCATCACAATAAATCACAAAATCATCATTCCCTTCAGGCAATGACAATATAGGTGCCGTAGTTAGCTTTTTCTTCAATAACTGAAACGCTTTCTCTTGTTCATCATTCCATTCAAATTTCTTCCCTTTATGCGTTAATGCAGTCAAGGGTTTTGCTATTCTGGAAAAGTCTTGGATGAACCTTCTGTAGTAACCAGCTAGTCCTAAAAACTGGCGTATGTGTTTCGGAGTTTTCGGGGTTTCCCACTTTTCAACAGTTTCTATCTTTGCCGGATCCACCTTAATACCTTCTTTGTTCACTATGTGACCGAGGAATTGAACTTCTTCCAACCAAAATGCACACTTTGAAAACTTAGCGTACAATTCTTCCTTCCTCAATACTTCTAACACCTTTCTCAAATGTTCACCGTGTTCTTGGTCATTCTTTGAGTAAATAAGTATGTCATCAATGAAAACAATGACAAACTTGTCAAGGTATGGTCCACACACTCGGTTCATAAGGTCCATGAACACAGCTGGTGCATTAGTTAAACCAAACGGCATGACCATAAACTCGTAATGACCGTAACGTGTTCTGAAAGCAGTCTTTGGAATATCATCTTCTTTCACCCGCATTTGATGATACCCGGAACGTAAGTCAATCTTTGAATAAACAGACGAGCCTTGTAGTTGATCAAATAAGTCGTCGATTCTCGGTAGTGGGTAGCGGTTCTTGATGGTAAGTTTGTTCAACTCTCGGTAGTCGATACACAACCTGAATGTACCATCTTTCTTCTTGACAAACAAAACAGGAGCTCCCCACGGTGATGTGCTTGGTCGAATGAAACCACGCTCTAAAAGTTCTTGTAATTGGCTTTGCAGTTCTTTCATCTCGCTGGGTGCGAGTCTGTAAGGAGCACGAGCTATTGGTGCAGCTCCTGGTACAAGATCTATTTGAAATTCAACGGATCGATGTGGGGGTAATCCCGGTAATTCTTTCGGAAATACATCGGGAAATTCTTTTGCAATGGGAACATCATTGATGCTCTTTTCTTCAGTTTGTACTTTCTCGACGTGTGCTAGAACAGCATAGCAACCTTTTCTTATTAGTTTTTGTGCCTTCAAATTACTAATAAGATGTAGCTTCGTGTTGCCCTTTTCTCCGTACACCATTAAGGGTTTTCCTTTTTCTCGTATAATGCGAATTGCATTTTTGTAACAAACGATCTCCGCTTTCACTTCTTTCAACCAGTCCATACCGATTATCACATCAAAACTCCCTAACTCTACTGGTATCAAATCAATCTTAAATGTTTCGCTAACCAGTTTAATTTCTCGATTCCGACATATATTATCTGCTGAAATTAATTTACCATTTGCTAATTCGAGTAAAAATTTACTATCCAAAGGCGTCAATGGACAACTTAATTTAGCACAAAAATCTCTACTCATATAGCTTCTATCCGCACCCGAATCAAATAAAACGTAAGCAGATTTATTGTCAATAAGAAACGTACCCGTAACAAGCTCCGGGTCTTCCTGTGCCTCTGCCGCATTAATATTGAAAACTCTTCCACGGCCTTGTCCATTCGTGTTCTCCTGGTTCGGGCAATTTCTAATAATGTGGCCTGGTTTTCCACATTTATAACAAACTACATTGGCATAACTTGCTCCGACACTACTTGCTCCGCCATTACTCATTCCGACACCATTTGTTCCTTTCGTTCTATTAACCCCTGGTCCGTAGACCTCACACTTCGCCGCGCTATGACCATTTCTTTTACACTTGTTGCAAAATTTGGTGCAGAACCCCGAGTGATTCTTTTCACACCTTTGGCATAGTTGCTTCTGATTGTTGTTGTTGTTGCGGTTATTATTGTTGTTGGGATGATTGTTGTAGTTGCTGTTGTTGTTGTTGTTGTTGTTGTTGTTGTTGTTGGGCCGTTTGTTGTAGTTGCGATTGATGTTGCGATTGTTGGGATAATTGTTGCGATTATTGTTGTAATTGCTGTTGTTGTTGTATTGGTGATTCTTATCACCGTTTTCCTCCCACTTTCTTTTGACTTGCTTCACATTGGCCTCTTCAGCAGTCTGTTCTTTAATTCTTTCTTCAATCTGGTTCACTAGTTTGTGAGCCATTCTACATGCCTGTTGTATGGAGGCGGGCTCGTGTGAACTTATATCTTCTTGGATTCTTTCCGGTAATCCTTTCACAAACGCGTCGATCTTCTCTTCCTCATCTTCGAATGCTCCCGGACACAATAGGCACAATTCTGTGAATCGTCTTTCGTACGTGGTAATATCAAATCCTTGGGTTCGTAACCCTCTAAGTTCTGTCTTGAGCTTATTGACCTCGGTTCTGGGACGGTACTTCTCGTTCATCAAGTGCTTGAATGCTGACCACGGTAGTGCGTACGCATCATCTTGTCCCACTTGCTCTAGATAGGTATTCCACCATGTTAACGCAGAACCTGTGAAGGTATGCGTAGCGTACTTCACTTTGTCCTCTTCAGTACACTTACTTATGGCAAACACCGATTCGACCTTCTCGGTCCACCGTTTCAATCCGATCGGTCCTTCGGTTCCATCAAATTCCAAAGGTTTGCAGGCAGTGAATTCTTTGTAGGTGCATCCTACACGATTTCCTGTACTGCTAGATCCAAGGTTATTGTTGGTATGTAGCGCAGCCTGTACTGCGGCTATGTTTGAAGCTAGAAAAGTACGGAATTCCTCTTCATTCATATTCACGGTGTGTCGAGTAGTCGGTGCCATTTCCTTCAAAATAGTCAAATGGAACAAGTTAATCATACAGAATATTAAGAGTAGTTAATAGTATTTCGTAGCATAATATGAACTCATTTATAAAAGCTTTTTCTTCATATTAGCGTTTTATAAGTTTAAATTCGGGTAGTACCTACCCGTTAAGTTCATACTTAGTAGCTAATATACAATTCAACTACTACAATTCTATATGAAAAACTGATTATAATAATATTTCGCGTTCAAACTTTTATACAATATTTTACAAACTTACAATACCGCTTATTTTACATAAAGCATGAAATATAGCACACAATAACTTTGATACAAGATAGTTGTGAAGACAATTCTAGCTAGTACACAAGTCGTTCAGCAAAGGCAATAAAGACACGTAATTCATACGTCCAGAAACAAGTCATGCATTCTGGTTTTACTAGGACTACTTCCCATCCTTGGTCTTGTGCAACATAACCGTTATGGCCGTTGATAAGACAGCGTGTTGTAACGTCATCAAAGGGACGAGGGTTACGTAATGTCCAACAGTCCCGTAATAATCTAAAAACCTCATTTCTTACCCCAATTACCGACTCCGTCACTTGTGGAAACGTTTTGTTTAATAGTTGTAGCCCGATGTTCTTGTTCTCACTTTGGTGAGAAGCGAACATTACTAATCCGTAAGCATAACATGCTTCTTTATGTTGCATGTTAGCCGCTTTTTCTAAATCACGAAGTCCAATATTCGGATATATTGAGTCAAAATAATTTCTTAACCCGTTGCGTAAAATAGCATTTGGGTTCCCCGCAATATATGCGTCAAAGTAAACACATCGTAACTTATGGGTTTCCCAATGTGATATCCCCCATCTTTCAAACGAAAGTCTCTTATAAACCAAGACATTCTTGGAACGTTCTTCGAATGTCTTACAAACTGATCTCGCCTTAAATAGTTGTGCCGAAGAATTCTGGCCGACTCTAGACAAGATTTCATCAATCATGTCTCCGGGTAGGTCTCTTAAAATATTGGGTTGTCTATCCATTTTGTGTTTTTAAACTGTAAAATAGACAAGAGTTAGATTCATAAAAAAAATACTTATTAAAACAAGCAATTTTTACATATATCATAAAGCATAAGAACACTATATTCCATATATTACACCACACGAATACAACTATCTTATTCCGACTCGCTCGTTTCTTCTTCTTCGGTTTTGGTTCGTTTTGCCAAGTTTATAGGGATATATGATGTTCCCCTAATACGAGCCGTCGTTGTCCACATTGGTTTAGAAAAACCTGGTGGTTTAGAGGTTCCCGGGTCATTGTTACAACTTAAGGACTTCGGGGGTTGACGATACATATAAAGTTCATCGGGGTTGGAATTAGATTTCTCTATTTTTATGCCCTTTCCCTTATTATTTTCTTTTGCCTTTTTAAATTCAGTTGGGGTAATTTCTATAACATCATCGGAATTCTCGTCGGAATCCGATTCATCGGAGAATTGGTAATCCTCCCAATATTTTGCTTCCTTGGCGGAAACACCATTGACCATAATTAACTTTGGTCGGTTGGTTGAGGATTTTCTTTTACTTAACCGTTTTATTATTTCCCCCACCGGTTCTATTTCTTCATCCGGTTCCGATTCTTCTTCCGGTTCCGATTCTTCTTCCAGTTCCGACTCTTCTTCCGGTTCCTCTTCGGGAACTTGTGAATCAGTCCACAAATCATTCCAATTTACATTTGACTCTTCATTATTATTAGGTGAGTCAATGAGACTTGTTCTAGAGGTAGACATCTATCACATAATATCAAACACGTTAAGAGATTAATATATCACATAATATTCATATGTTAAAAATATATAGTTTCCAACAAAAATGTTAAGCAATCATTTTTAAAGAAAACACGGTCGAAGTCCAGACTCGCTAATGCATCCTAACAAACTCGATAAGACACACTAATGCAAATTTTCTGGTTCTCTAAGACCAACGCTCTGATACCAACTGAAATGTCCCGTTCTTATTGATTAAAAACGTTCCATATTAATTGATTTCGTTGCGAGGTTTTGACCTCTATATGAGACGTTTTTCAAAGACTGCATTCATTTTTAAACAAACCATAACCTTTATTTCATCAATAAAGGTTTAAAAAGCTTTACGTAGATTATCAAATAATGATAATCTAAAATATCCTGTTTACACACGACCATTACATAATGGTTTACAATACAAATATGTTACAACAAAATAAGTTTCTTGAATGCAGTTTTTACACAATATCATACAAGCATGGACTCCAAATCTTGTCCTTATTTAAGTATGCGACAGCGGAAGCTCTTAATAATCACCTGAGAATAAACATGCTTAAAACGTCAACAAAAATGTTGGTGAGTTATAGGTTTAACCTATATATATCAAATCGTAACAATAGACCACAAGATTTCATATTTCAATACACATCCCATACATAGAGATAAAAATCATTCATATGGTGAACTCCTGGTAACCGACAATAACAAGATGCATATATAAGAATATCCCCATCATTCCGGGACACCCTTCGGATATGATATAAATTTCGAAGTACTAAAGCATCCGGTACTTTGGATGGGGTTTGTTAGGCCCAATAGATCTATCTTTAGGATTCGCGTCAATTAGGGTGTCTGTTCCCTAATTCTTAGATTACCAGACTTAATAAAAAGGGGCATATTCGATTTCGATAATTCAACCATAGAATGTAGTTTCACGTACTTGTGTCTATTTTGTAAATCATTTATAAAACCTGCATGTATTCTCATCCCAAAAATATTAGATTTTAAAAGTGGGACTATAACTCACTTTCACAGATTTTTACTTCGTCGGGAAGTAAGACTTGGCCACTGGTTGATTCACGAACCTATAACAATATATACATATATATCAAAGTATGTTCAAAATATATTTACAACACTTTTAATATATTTTGATGTTTTAAGTTTATTAAGTCAGCTGTCCTCGTTGGTAACCTACAACTAGTTGTCCACAGTTAGATGTACAGAAATAAATCGATAAATATTATCTTGAATCAATCCACGACCCAGTGTATACGTATCTCAGTATTGATCACAACTCAAACTATATATATTTTGGAATCAACCTCAACCCTGTATAGCTAACTCCAACATTCACATATAGAGTGTCTATGGTTGTTCCGAAATATATATAGATGTGTCGACATGATAGGTCGAAACATTGTATACGTGTCTATGGTATCTCAAGATTACATAATATATAATACAAGTTGATTAAGTTATGGTTGGAATAGATTTGTTACCAATTTTCACGTAGCTAAAATGAGAAAAATTATCCAATCTTGTTTTACCCATAACTTCTTCATTTTAAATCCGTTTTGAGTGAATCAAATTGCTATGGTTTCATATTGAACTCTATTTTATGAATCTAAACAAAAAAAGTATAGGTTTCTAGTCGGAAAAATAAGTTACAAGTCGTTTTTGTAAAGGTAGTCATTTCAGTCGAAAGAACGACGTCTAGATGACCATTTTAGAAAACATACTTCCACTTTGAGTTTAACCATAATTTTTGGATATAGTTTCATGTTCATAATAAAAATCATTTTCTCAGAATATCAACTTTTAAATCAAAGTTTATCATAGTTTTTAATTAACTAACCCAAAACAGCCCGCGGTGTTACTACGACGGCGTAAATCCGGTTTTACGGTGTTTTTCGTGTTTCCAGGTTTTAAATCATTAAGTTAGCATATCATATAGATATAGAACATGTGTTTAGTTGATTTTAAAAGTCAAGTTAGAAGGATTAACTTTTGTTTGCGAACAAGTTTAGAATTAACTAAACTATGTTCTAGTGATTACAAGTTTAAACCTTCGAATAAGATAGCTTTATATGTATGAATCGAATGATGTTTTGAACATCATTACTACCTTAAGTTCCTTGGATGAACCTACTGGAAAAGAGAAAAATGGATCTAGCTTCAATGGATCCTTGGATGGCTCAAAGTTCTTGAAGCAAAATCATAACACGAAAACAAGTTCAAGTAAGATCATCACTTGAAATAAGATTGTTATAGTTATAGAAATTGAACCAAAGTTTGAATATGATTATTACCTTGTATTAGAATGATAACCTACTGTAAGAAACAAAGATTTCTTGAGGTTGGATGATCACCTTACAAGATTGGAAGTGAGCTAGCAAACTTGAAAGTATTCTTGATTTTATGAAACTAGAACTTTTGGAATTTATGAAGAACACTTAGAACTTGAAGATAGAACTTGAGAGAGTTCAATTAGATGAAGAAAATTGAAGAATGAAAGTGTTTGTAGATGTTTTTGGTCGTTGGTGTATGGATTAGATATAAAGGATATGTAATTTTGTTTTCATGTAAATAAGTCATGAATGATTACTCATATTTTTGTAATCTTATGAGATATTTCATGCTAGTTGCCAAATGATGGTTCCCACATGTGTTAGGTGACTCACATGGGCTGCTAAGAGCTGATCATTGGAGTGTATATACCAATAGTACATACATCTAAAAGCTGTGTATTGTACGAGTACGAATACGGGTGCATACGAGTAGAATTGTTGATGAAACTGAACGAGAATGTAATTGTAAGCATTTTTGTTAAGTAGAAGTATTTTGATAAGTGTATTGAAGTCTTTCAAAAGTGTATAAATACATATTAAAACACTACATGTATATACATTTTAACTGAGTCGTTAAGTCATCGTTAGTGGTTACATGTAAATGTTGTTTTGAAACCTTTAGGTTAACGATCTTGTTAAATGTTGTTAACCCAATGTTTATAATATCAAAAGAGATTTTAAATTATTATATTATCATGATATTATGATGTACGAATATCTCTTAATATGATATATATACATTAAATGTCGTTACAACGATAATCGTTACACATATGTCTCGTTTCAAAATCATTAAGTTAGTAGTCTTGTTTTTACATATGTAGTTCATTGTTAATATACTTAATGATATGTTTAATTATCATAATATAATGTTAACTATATATATAACCATATATATGTCATCATATAGTTTTTACAAGTTTTAACGTTCGTGAATCACCGGTCAACTTGGGTGGTCAATTGTCTATATGAAACCTATTTCAATTAATCAAGTCTTAACAAGTTTGATTGCTTAACATGTTGGAAACATTTAATCATGTAAACATCAATCTCAATTAACATATATAAACATGGAAAAGTTCGGGTCACTACACTTGCCCCACATTCAGCCTGTGAATGTTTACCAATCCAAGTTCATAATAGTCTAAACCTCACACTTGTTCCCACAAATGTGATCGACTACGGAATTTAGAATAATAGCTTATTCATGGATAAAATATGCAAAATAGGAACTTGACTCAAAATAAATTAACACCATAATTATATTAATGAGTTTGAACAACTTCATTCCAATACAATACTTAAAACAGATCATCCTAGAATATCGAAGCCCTAATGCACAAACATGTCCTTGATGTTTTGTCCCATGTAAGAGCTTCGTGAGTGGATCCGCTATATTAAGATCTGTGTGAACTTTGTGAATACATATATTTTCCTTTTCAACTTCATCCCTTATATAGTTGAATCTCCGCTCAATGTGACGAGTCTTTTGGTGAGCACGAGGTTCCTTGATTTGAGCAATCGCACCCTCGTTGCCACAAAAGATCTCAAGAGGGTCCTGAATGGAAGGGACTACTCCTAAGTCGTCGATGAATTTCTTCATCCATACAGCTTCCTGAGCTGCCAATGAGGCGGCAATGTACTCTGACTCTGTAGTGGATAATGCAACAACATCTTGTTTTGAACTATTCCAAGAGACCGCACCACCATTTAACATGAAGACATAACTGAATTGTGATCGAGAATCATCTCGATCAGTCTGGAAACTCGCGTCCACGTAACCTTTTATAGCGAGTTCCTCCTCACCAGACCCGTATATAAGAAACATATCCTTAGTCCTCCTAAGGTATTTCAATATACTTTTAACCGCAATCCAATGACTGTTTCCAGGGTTATTCTAGTATATACTTGTCAAGCTTAGAGCGCATGACACATCCGGTCTAGTGCATATCATTGCATACATGATTAACCCAATAGCATATGCGTACGAGACTTTCTTCATTCTCTCTTGTTCATCTTTTATGGTAGGGCACTGAGATGAACTGAGAAGCATCCCTCTTTGAATAGGTACCAAACCTTTCTTAGAGTTCTCCATCTTGAACATTTTCAAGACCTTTTCAATGTATGCACTTTGATTCAAACCTATCAATTTCTTGGATCTATCCCTGTAGATCCTAACCCCCAAAATGTATTGTGCTTCCTCAAGATCCTTAATGGAGAAACAACTTTTTAGCCAAATTTTAACACCTTGCATCGTCAGGATATCATTTCCAAATAATAATATATCATCCACATATAATACAAGGAACATGATAGTGCTTCCACTAGCTTTCTTGTATACACAAGCTTTATCACCATTTTTAATGAAGCCAAATTTCTTGGCCTCCTCATTAAAACGATGATTTCACATTCTAGATGCTTGTTTCAATCCGTAGATTGACTTCTTTAACTTACATACTTTGTTAGGATATTTCGGATCAACAAAACCTTCAGGCTGAACCATATAGACATCTTCCTCAAGATATCCATTTAGGAAAGCGGTCTTGACATCCATTTGCCATATCTCATAATCATAATGAGAAGCAATGGCAAATAATATCCTGATAGACTTTAGCATTGCCACATGTGAAAAAGTTTCATCATAGTCAATTCCTTGAGTTTGAGTGAAACCTTTTGCTACAAGTCTAGCTTTATATATATTTAAGTTTCCATGCATGTCGGTTTTTATCTTGAAAATCCATTTACAATCAACTAACTTGGAGCTAGCAGGTTGTACAACCAGTTCCCAAACTTGGTTGTCATACATGGATTGCATCTCAGCGTTCATGGCTTCTTGCCATTTATCTTTATCAATCCGTGATAAAGCATCTTGGTAGTTGGTTGGTTCATCCAAATCAACCACATAGCAATCATCCATGAGAAATCCATATCTCTCAGGAGGATTACTAATCCTATCAGATCTACGAACGTTTTGTATACTTTGATCATTCATTTGATCATTCTCAACATTTTCATGTTGAGTGCTAGTGTCAACCAATTGTGTATCTTCTACTTGATCTTGAACCTCTTCAAGATTTATCTTCCTTTCACTATTACCTTCCATTAGGAACTTAGTTTCAAGGAACTCAGCCTTCTGAGCAACAAATACATTTTGCTCGGATGGATCATAGAAATAGTATCCCATATCATCCTTGGGATATCCTATGAAGATACACTTCGTGGATCGAGCATTCAACTTATTAGGTACATAACGCTTAGGATAAGCTTCACATCTCCATACCTTTAAGTATGACAGAGATGGAGGTTTTCCAAACCACATCTCATGAGGAGTTCGTTCCACTTTCTTGGTTGGGGCCATATTTAGAATACGAGCCGCAGAGCACAGACAATAACCCCAAAATGATAGAGGTAACGAGCTTCTTGCCATCGAAACTCCATTAAGTTGGGGTGTTCCAGGAGGAGTGAGTTGTGAGATAATCCCACAACTTTTAAGAGGATCTTGGAAAGCATCGCTTAGGTGTTCACCTCCTCTATCGGTACGAAGTACCTTGATTGTCTTGTTGAGTTGATTTTGTACTTCGTTTTGATATTCTTTGAATGCTTCAAAAGTTTCGTCCTTGTGTCTTAATAAAAAAAATATCCGAAACAACTGAAGTCATCAATGAAAGTGACGAAGTATCTTTCACCTTTCCTAGTCATGGGCTTAAAGGGTCCACATACATCTGAATGTATTAGTCCCTGAAAGGACCCGTCCTAATCCATCTGGACGAATACATTACATTTGGTTACATCGCGAGGTACTTGACCTTAAAACAAGCTCCAAACCAGTTTGTAGCTTCAAAAGTAAGTTCCACATCCTGTGTCTAATACCCATGTATTAGAAGAAGTAATACTAAGCTCAACGTATACCATATATACATTACCTGAGGTTTGCCCTGCATCCCTCTTTTCTTTCAACTCCTTTAGGTAGATCGGACAGTTGCGTTTCCAGTGATCCATCTCACCACAACCAAAGCACGGATCTTCTTTGGGGTTTGCTTGTCCGGCAACCTTTTGCTTCTTGTTTTTGTTGGTTGGAGTAACCATCTTCTCCTTTCCTTTGCCCTTGCCATGGTAGGCGGGTCCTTTCTTCTTGGCCACCTTTGACTTAGAAGTGGAATTGTTCTTGGACCCACCTTCATTGATCATAAGCACGGGTGAAGCCCTTTTACCCATGCTTGATTCGGCCATCCTAAGCATGGCATGCAATTCGCCAATGCTCTTATCCCAACCATTCATGTTGTAATTCATCACAAATGTGTCAAACCTTTTTGACAAAGAGTTGAGAATAAGGTCCGTGGCTAATTCATTAGACACGTTACAGTTCAGACGGTGCAATCGATCAATTAGGTTTTTCATCTTAAGGACATAAGATGAAACGGATTGGGAGTCGTCCATTCGACATGCATGAAGCGCTCAAACCGTTTCAAAGCGCTTGACACGAGCTTGTTGAAGGAACATCTCCTTCAATTGTGTGATCATGTCATATGCACTATGATGCTCGAAGTCCTTTTGGAGTTCGGGGATCATGGTCCCAAGCATAAGGCAAGAAACTTGCACCGAATCGGCCCAATATTTCTCCCAATATGCCATACCTTCGGCATCATCCTCCTCGGGTTGGTCGGGAATGGGGTCTTCCAACACATACGCTCTATCCTCAAGCTTGAGGACAATTCTTAGATTGCTATACCAATCCATGAAGTTCGTATGGTTGAGTTTTTTCTTTTCGAGTAAGGACCTTAATGATAGGTTATTAAAGTTGATTGGTGCATTTAGAATGTTGTTGTTATTGGCGGCAATCTACAAAATTTAACAAAGTTCGTTTAAATATCAATTTTAATTTAACAATCAATACCCTTTTAAATCCAATTGATATATATTAAATTTTAGAATCCAACGGTAAACCAAATTTTGGTTAGGTGACCTTTATCCCGTTATTTGATTTAGCTAGGTAGTCATTATATGACAATTGCAATCCTTTTGCAACTTCTAAGTTATGGGATCATGCAATCCTTTTGCATGGCATATTTATCCCATAAACGCCTATTTGTTCCTCATGCTTCGGTGACCCTAAGTTCATGATTCCCAAATTAAGTCGTCCTACTTGTATAAACACGTAAATTTAACATACAAGTGGTTAGGTGACCTTTATCCCACAAGCGTGCGAAATTTACCTCAATTATATTAGTTTGCTCATAACGGTTAGGTGACCTTTATCCCATTATAAGTTTCCTAATATGTCTAAGTGTCATACAAAAGGATGGCGTTATACTTGTTAACCTAGTATGTAAAGGGGTTTTAAGTTTCTTTATTCTAGTTCAAGAAAACTTTTATACCATACACCAACATGCATTTAGTGTATGGTTCATTTGAAAATTCATTTTTCATGTCTTGTAATAAAGTCAATTTCATTACTTTGATATAAACCATTTTATATGTGTAATCCTTTTCTTGTTCTTAATAACCATTTATTAACGTCCTTTTGCCATTTCAATTTAACCATTTAGATTGTCGTTTTGCTTGTTGTTAACTTATGTGATTAACTTGTAGCATACAATTATACAATCCACAATCAAACAATAAACAACTATGCATGCAAAACAAATATGTTCACAATCAAGCCAATTTGGTAGACATTTGTTTAGCCGAAAACAAATGTCACCGGTTAATGGGTCAAAACACAAAGTAGGAGATTTCACATCTCCCACTAAATCTTGCATCCAAGTGCTTCTTCTTGTGTTCTTCATTTTCTTCTTCTAGTATCTTCATTTTGTTACAAAATATATCTTAATACATTTTGTCTAGAAAATGAAATACTACCTAATCTATTTTACATACCAAATATAAAATAAATTACATAACCAAATGAATAATATTACAAACTAATTGAATGAATATTATTACAAACCATTTGAATAAATATAAACATATTGAATGATCAACAAATCAACCAAACAAACATCCATTCAAACACAAGGTCTAGGCTATGATTGTGAACATTAATATATCAACAAAATGACCAAAATGGAAGAACCCAAAACCCATTTTGGGTCCTAAACAAATCGGCCAAACCCATGAACCCACCCAAACCCGAACATTTTTACATTCTACTTTCATGCATGTACATAGAATGCAAAGTTAGTGGGTTTAAATGCTATATATAAGAAGCATATTTCATAGACTTCGGCTCTAGATACCATTGATGGAATTCAACATATTAACAAGTTCTTAAAGTTTACAACATCACAAAACCAATTTCATGATAGTTAAAGCAAGCGGGAGCATAATTATTAATAAAACAGGTTTATATGTTTAACCATTTAATTTGAATCCCATGTAAATATCAAGTTATGAAATATACTTACAAACTAAAATGGGTTTAGAGTTTATACCCCCTCAAGCTAGTTGAGGGTTAATTCAAAGATGATGATGAAGATGATGAAGAATGGAGCTTCTAACTTGAAGCCTCAAGTTGTAATACTCCAAACTTTTAATACCAAATCTTTGTACTTTAGTTAGAATTTATTAACACTTGAATAGAGCTTGCAAAAACCAATTTTTGAACTCCCTTTCTCCTCCAAAAGGCCACGGCCAGACAGCAGAAAAAAAGAGGATTTGTGCAGTTTTTTTTTTTTATGTGTTTGCATGTGTTTGCATGTACTTTTTAGTCTCCAACATGTCTTGGTACTTATGCCCCATTAGTATTGAAGTAACCACACACATGGCTAGTCAAAGTCAATGCTTGTATGGACTCCAATGCCACTTATATTTTTATAAAACTTCACATATTTTATAAAACTAGTTTTATAAAATACATTTTATAAACTTGTACATTATTTGTTATGTATACATTTTATATAAAACCAATTTTATAAAATGTAATATAACATTATTAATTATTTAACCTATAAATAATTAAGTTTTAATTATATAAATTATTCCATAATTTATATATATATACACATCAAGTAATATGATTTTAGAAAACCATTTTTCTTAAAATTCAAGTGTCGCGTATTTAATCAACGATCCAATCGCTAAGATCAAATACGAATAAGGTGTCGGTAAGCTTGCTATTGGGTATGACCCGACTTAGATCAAAACATATTAGCCACGTTAATTTAATATGTCTCTCGGGCATACGAAATACCTTCATCTATAAGGTTTATTAAACTCTTAAAAACGCACATGATCAATTGGTCAATGACAATTTTCGATTGATTCATCAATCCGGGGAGAATAAGGGTCACAACAAGAATAGATAATTAATAGTTTTATCAAACAAAGTTACTGTACTACTACGACATGCATCAGATCAGAAAGCCTGTGATTTTATTTGCAATGCCAACTTGAATTCGATTAGGGGTATCATCAATCTATCTCTAACGTACGTAGTATATTAAAATATCAGCATTTTTAAGTTGTGTCACGAAGCTAGATTTTATAATTATATTAAATGCTACTTTTAGATAGTTAAGATTATTGTAGTAATATGGGAAATGTTATTAAGACTATGCACGTTATATGATCACATTATATCTAAATTGTTGAGGTTAAGGAGCTTATTTAGTTTTATTAGTTTTGACGTCTTTTCTTCATATTTCTCTTTATACCTATTGTGTGTTTTGAAATAATGTACAATTATTAGTTTGAACTTTTTTAAACCATCTGAAAAATATTAGAACTGTTTATATGAGTGACCCTATTTAAAAGGAGTTACATGGATCGTTTTACTAAAAAATCAGTTTCTCACAATAATCGTTTTTATATTCTATGTAGGTTCTGGGTGCGTACATGTGGCACATCCTTGGAACAAATATAAAAACTACGAGACAGTGTCTCTTGGCGGTAGTGGTTGTTATTGCTAAACAATGTGTTTAAAGTGGATTTTAGAGGAATACACTAACCTCTTAAAAAACAACAAACATAGCTTTAAAAGATGCGTGTTAGATTATGTTCTTAGCTAACCGTTGGTCCAATAATGGCTAGGTTAGATAGACATCCTTGACAGGATGATAATAAAACGGAGTAACACTTGGGTTTTTGACAAAAACAAAAAGGAACGGTAGAAAGCATCAACTATTGTTGTTCATAAACGTATTGCGGGGGTTTAGGTAGAAGAATTAGAAAGATTAGATGTTATTTAAGATTTTTGTTACTCAACGCTTTAAATACATACTATAATATTTTTGTCATTAATCGTGTTTTGTAAATTTTGTTTTTTTTTTTTTTTTTTGAAAACCTTATTATATAATTAGATAGAAGAAACAAGGTATAAGGTAGTGTAATGAATGAAAAATAAATACAAATGAATCTAAGTGTTGTTTAAAATGAATAGTAATAGAGTAATTGAAACATCGAAAAGCATTATGAAAAAACAATTATTGTTGTATCATTTTTGTAATAAGTGTTGATATGGAAAACTTTAAACAATTAGAGGGAAGATTTCAGGAAACTCACACGAAGCTTTCACGAAGTTGTTAGGAAACTCACATGTAGCTTCTACGAAATTGTTAGGAAACTCACATGTAGCTTCCACGAAGTTGTGAGGAAATTCACATGTAGCTTCCACGAAGCTGTCAGGAAACTCACATGAAGCTTCAAGAAATTGTTTTTAGCTTACTGAAACGACCCGACCCAATCCATAGGGACGAATACAATAACATATGATTACATCGCGAGGCATTTGACCTCTATATGATACGTTTTATAAACATTGCATTCTTTTGAAAAGATATACCATAAATGAATATTTAAAATTCAATGTTTTCGACATCTGATGATTTCTACATATAGACAATCACCGTAAATAACAGTTTACAAGAATACTTCCGTTGACAATGCAGTCAAAATAAATACACGGTGATGATTTTGTGAATGCAATGCTTCCTCGAATAAAACATTATGACTCCATGCACATGGTTTCTCTAACATATATTCAAACAGCGGAAGACTTCTAGGAACCTGAGAATAAACATGCTTTAAACGTCAACATAAAGTTGGTGAGATATAGGTTTAATGCTAGCAGCGTTATAAATATAGACCACAAGATTTCATATACATAAATGTTTTAATAAAAATATTCTAAGTGGTTGAGCACTTGATAACCATACTTAACATTTAATCAACGTCGCATATTCCCTTTATTATGAAATCTCACTACACTGTACCAAGTGTAGTCACCAAAACGAAGTACTGTGCAGCCGTTGAATACTGGTCGTCCAGTCCGGTTGGAGTTGTCAGGCCCGATAGATCTATCAACAGGATTCGCGTTTACAATACCACATGTAAATAGTAGTTACCAAGCTACAGGGAAGTATGCCAGTTGTACAACTCAACGTAGAATATATATTTTTAATCACTTGTGTCCATAACGTAAATCATAAAATGCATGTATTCTCATCCCGAAATATTTAGAGTTTAAAAGTGGGACTATATACTCACTTTTGCCTTGAAGGTATTTAACTCGACTTGGTCTCCGATAGATATCACGAACCTAACCATATATATAATATATCAACATATTTTCTTTTCAATTAATCGTTACATATATACTTATAATACTTTTAATATTTTCTTAGTCCGTAGTTAGCAGTCCGATATTAGTGGTCCACAATTAGTTGCTCAATAAAATAAATAAATAAATAAAGACCCCATCGTATTCGTATTGATCAGAATTAATCTCGACCCATGGTACCATGTTGTCAAATGACGTGTTGCGTACATAAAGTACCGTGTTGTCAAATGACGTGTTGCGTACAATCATGAGGTCTTATGATTAATCTTCTCGTGTTGTTTACGGGTGGTCCTGAAATATGTAAAATCAAATTATAAGTAATTATATATAAAATATCATATTAATTAGAAAAGATATGATTAATTTACTTTATCTCCAAATATTTTCGTAGCTAAACTAGCTTCGGATACCCAATCTTGTTTTAGTCGTAGTTTCTTCATTACAACTCCGTTTTTATTGGTTCAACTTGCCACTTCCTTGGATCGAGTCAAATTTTAAGAATATGAACTGAAAATACCTTAGTTTGTATTCGAAATCACAGGTTATAGGTCAAACTTTGATAAAACTTATGAAAGCGATCATTTCCGTTGTAAAAACAACATCTAGATGATCATTTTTACAAAAATACTTACACTTTGAATTACACCATGGGATTTTTATATATTAACATATTCATAAGAAATATCATTTTTCCAGAATATAAACTTCCAATTCAAAGTTCAAGATGGTTTTTAATTATCCAACCCAAAACAGCCCCCGGTTGCACTCCGACGACGTAGATTCAGTTTTTAAGGTGTTCTTTGTAAAACCAAGTTATATATTGTTAAGTTAGCATATCATTATGATATATTACAGGTCTTGAAGTGTTTTAAAAGTTAAGTTAGAAGGATCTATTTAGTTGGCAAACAAGTTTGAAATCATTCAAACTATGTTCTTGTTGTTAAAATTTTACAACATAAAATAAGATAGCTATATAATTATGAATCGAACAAGATTATGAACAAGGTTACTACCTCAAGTTAATTGGACAAAGTTACTGTAAGAGATAAGAAAAAATTTTGGAATCAAAGAGTGGTGGAGTTAGATCAAAAGGTTGGAAGTATACTTCTTCAAATGGGTGGTTATTTTGATATGTTCTTGAAAGAGTTTTCTTATGGTGTTTAAGGCTTGTAATTGAAGCTAAATGATGGGGAAAATGCTTGGAGATGATCAAGTATGAAGTTAGGAGTATTTTGAGAGAGAAATGAGGGTGTAGGTATGAGAAAATGGAGTGAAGAAATGGTGTTCATTCATAAAAACGTTTTTAGTTTATAAAGAAAGAAAAGGATTCCTAATTTTGTTTTCTTACTAATAATTCATGCTACTTGACAAATCCTAGTTACCTCATATCTAGGGCAGTAATAATGTTGATTAGGATGTTGATTTGATGTGTATATACCAATAGTAAATACATATAGAAGCTGGGTATGATACGGGTACATATACCCTAGATATACGTATAGAAATCTTGAGGAAACGGAATGAGAATTCAAATATAGCTATCTTTTGTGAATATACTTATATTGTTTTATGTATTTAAGTCCTTAAAAAGTGATTAAATACATTATATATACGATACATGTATAAGCATTATAGGTTATAAGTATATATATCAAAGAATGTTACGTATAGTTATCGTTTTGAAAACTTAAGTTAGTAGTTTCAAAATATACTTATAACTCATTGTCATTAGTACACAATGAGATGTTAAACCATCCTTAGATCATGTTAAATATATATAAATACATATATATACACAAACGTATAATTATCGTATGTTATATAGTTCGTGATATCATCGGTCAAATTGGACGGTCAAACGTTGTGTAAAACTCTTTTCAAAAACACAAGTCTCAACAATTTGGATTGCTTATCATGTTGGTAAGGTTTAATTTATGTAAATATTAATCTTATAAGTATAAAACGATTGAAAAAATTCGGGTCGTTACAGTACCTACCCGTTAAATAAATTTCGTCCCGAAATTTGAATGGGATGGTCATGGCTGACAATAAGTATGTTTTCATGACGTATACGAGTTGGAAATTAGAGTTTTATTATCATCAAGTAATATTGATAAAGCAATTTGATTTTTGTGAAGAGTACGAGTGAGGCTATCACCAAAGGGTGAAATGAGTAGGTATAGATTCGTCATATCTTTTGACGTAGATATGATTGATTTCCAAGTTCAAGAGATTTGGAGTAAAATCTTCATAATGAGATTTGATTCTTCGATAATCAAGGAAATTAGAATCCGCTTTAAATTCGATCATCTATTTTGATTGCTCTGTCGGATCTTTTACTATAAATCCACCTCCCTTCATTTCCTTACAACTCTTACCTTCTATTCTTCCTCCCTCAATTCATACTTTAAAACATTTATCTGTATGCTTCATCCAGTACTGATCCTGGATATACTCTTAACTTTCATCTCTGTCATTCTTCTTTTTCATCTACCTCCGGAGGATTTTATTTATTTCTACTATTACCATGGGGTTATAGTATTGTTAATTCTCCCGTGCCTTTACGTTGCAATACGTATTGATATACACGGTTTGTAATTTATTTGTTGTTGTCGAGCTTTATATTTTCTTTTATATTCAACAGTTCCATACTTCTGTTTCCTCTTCCCGACTTCGAGTCAAGCGAATAATGGTCCGGAATTCGTAGGTATGGATTTTGAAATAAACATAGTTAATGTTCTAAGAAGGAAATAGTAATTGCACGATCTTGATTTGGTAAGTTACCAGAATGTCCGAAAGATAGAATTATCAAGGAGATATGTTCTTAATATGTTTGGAGATTGGGTAGAATGTAAGAGTTGTGTAACATGGCACATGATGACGTTATGATCTGTGAATCATTATGTTCCATTTAGAAACTCAGCATGAATTACTGTAATATAATCACGTTGATCAAGTGTCATTATATTATACTAATTCATGCTTCAGTTTCCAACACTACTTCAAAACATTCATATTTTAAACTCGAATTTTTCAGAATTTAGAAACTAACACAGTTTCTTTTATTTTGTAACGCAAATATTGTGAAGAGATAAATGATTTTTGATGAGGATAGTTGGGAATATATCTTCAAGAATATCGGAGATATTTATAATGAAAAATACGATGATATCTTAGAATATCTAAGATCAGGGAATGACGCGGAAAATCTGTCTGTGAAGGTTTAGAATAAGGAGTAAGGTTCTTACTAACGGTTTCAGCAGACACTGAATCATTTGAATCCTTTGAAGGTAGATTTCGTCATTGTGATTTGTCCACGACCTCCTTTATACTTTGCTCAATCCGTTTTCCAGTACCAAATTTTTCGTTCGAGCTTTTCCAATCTATTATTCTTTATTGTCAAACTTCTAACCGTAATTGTTGTCTACTGTCTTTACCACTTTATCAGTCTTTTCCAAAACTTAATAGCATTAATTCGTAGACTGGAGCATTTTTCAGAAACTTCACATTTGAAATATGTAATTCTTGGGGATAGACGTTGTATATATATATATATATATATATATAACTGCCGAAATAGAAATGCTGCGAGATTTCAAAATACCAATTGTTGATTCCGCCAAAGGGGTAACGAGTTGCTGGTACATCTGCTGATAATGTCGTGGAATATAAAAGGTTCCCTGGTAACAAAAGGGTAATCGTATGTATTACAGGTTATAATAAGGCTACTTCGAATGGAAAGTCGAGGTTGACTTGCTTAAACTGTGACAAAATTTGCTATTTTGAAAAGGAATCGCAAAGTTATTTTTGCTAATAAATGCTAAAAGATTTAACGCGGATACGTGTTAAATTATGTCCTTGGTTTCGAGAGCTTTTCAGGTGCAAGACTGCGGGTAATGTGTGGTTGGATCATCATCTCGATTGAGGTGTTTTTAAGATTCATGATAGATTTGAACGCTGATTGTAATCGTCGAGATACAATGAGGTTTAAGATGAAATCAAGTGGCAATCTTGAAGAAATGTTTAGTTTCATATGTTATAATCAATATTTTAATTCATTTTAATTGTCCAATGTCATTAGTCCACAGTCGATAGTCCACAGTAACAATCCAATAATTCATATATAGTTTAATATATAATATACGAATTAATTAATACGTGTCGTGACCCGTATACCTCTCAGACTCGATCACAACTCAAACTATATATATTATTGTAGAATCAACCTCAACCCTGTATAGAGAACTCGATCATTACTGCATATAGAGTGTCTATGGTGATTCCAAATAATATATATAGATGCGTCGATATGATATGTCAAAACATTGTATACGTGTCCCGATATTTAAAGTGCGTAAAATAATTACAGAAATTAAATGACGATAAATAAAAGTGCGATAATTAAATTGCGATAAATAAACTGCGATAAATAAAATGTAATCAGTTAGCTAGGAACAGTTAGCTGGAACAGTTAGCGTGGATTCTTAACAAAATTTTTCATAGTTAATTTGTTTGTTTCTAATAGATTTTATTTTGTCATATGTTTTCTTCATATGCCACTTGTTAGATTCTGGGAAGTCAAAATTCAAATATGAAATTGAATGAAAATGGTTATTCTGATGTGAACGGATACGTATATCGGTGGTTGTAAGTAGGATAGTAAATGACTGTTGAATCAGCTTCGACGAATGTACAATGTAACTTATTAAGATGAAATCTAATTATTCCTCGGGAATTACCTACCCGTTAAAAAAAAAATTCACCATTAATATTTTGTACAAAAGAACTTTTAATTACAATCTTTATGAAAACATATATACATATATATTTTCTTCAGATGAAATCATGAATTTAATGAGTTAATATGATATTAATCTCATTTGCTTTTCGGTTTGAGCTAGAATAAGAAATCTCTAAAACTTTTTGAAACCACATATTCTTCGCAGAATATCAATGAAGTTATGGATCAATACTTCATCGTTCATTATTGTTGGTACTCCTTGGTATCTATGGTGCGTATGATGTTGATGTTTGTGGGACAGATTATGATGTCGAGACGTGTGATGCGGATGTTGTTTGTTAGTGGTGATGATGGTATTGTTGATGTTATTGATGGTGGTGCTGATTATGCTGCTGGTGCTGCTGCTGGTGTTTGCAACCTTCGCACCATGTTCTCCAAAGCCGTCACGCAAGCGCGAAGTTCGTTAACTTCTGCTAGTACACCGGGATGATTGGCGGTTGGAGCGAGTGAATGAATAAGATTTGTAATATGGGATAGTATATAATCGTGACGAGATACTCTAGAAATGAGAGAGAAAATGGTGTTTCGAATAGGTTCGCCGGTAAGTGCTTCAGGTTCATCGCCAAGAGGGAAATTTGGTAGATGGAATGGATCACCTTCTTCTTGTCTCCGGTGATTTAGTATATTACGAACCCATCCCCAATTCATCCAGAATAGATGATGGGAAATTGGTTGATCCATTCTGGTGACGCTGCTTTCGGAGCCCAAATGGAAATCCATATCGGCATAACTGTCGGAATCTGAATAATTCGAACTAGATGCGGAATCCATCTTGTATAATGGGGAAAATGAATTTTTGGTATGGAATAGATTATAGGAGTTAGATTTGGTACTCTTCAATACATAATTTACATATGTATATATAATACCAAAATCCCGTAAATTACGGAGAATCTTTGAAAAGATATCAGTCAAAGTTCGCAATAACAGATATGCTAAGATAAGAATTCGTCTATACACTATCAATGCAGTAAATGCAGTAAAACGTGTCTAGACTTATGAATGATAAGCGGGTAATTTCCTAAGGATGATAAGCAGATGATTTCCGACTAGAAATGATAAGCAAAACTTTTGACATGTAGACACGGTCGAAGTCCAGACTCACTAATGCAACCTAACGACTTATCAGTTAGACACACTAATGCAGACCTGGTTCGCTAAGACCACCGCTCTGATACCACATGAAACGACCTGACCCAATCCATAGGGACGAATACAATAACATATGATTACATCGCGAGGCATTTGACCTCTATATGATACGTTTTATAAACATTGCATTCTTTTGAAAAGATATACCATAAATGAATATTTAAAATTCAATGTTTTCGACATCTGATGATTTCTACATATAGACAATCACCGTAAATAACAGTTTACAAGAATACTTCCTTTGACAATGCAGTCAAAATAAATACACGGTGATGATTTTGTGAATGCAATGCTTCCTCGAATAAAACATGTATGACTCCATGCACATGGTTTCTCTAACATATATTCAAACAGAGGAAGACTTCTAGGAACTTGAGAATAAACATGCTTTAAACGTCAACATAAAGTTGGTGAGATATAGGTTTAATGCTAGCAGCGTTATAAATATAGACCACAAGATTTCATATACATAAACGTTTTAATAAAAATATTCTAAGTGGTTGAGCACTTGATAACCATACTTAATATTTAATCAACGTCGCATATTCGCTTTATTATAAAATCTCACTACACTGTACCAAGTGTAGTCACCAAAACGAAGTACTGTGCAACCGTTGAATACTGGTCGTCCAGTCCGGTTGGGGTTGTCAGGCCCGATAGATCTATCAACAGGATTCGCATTTACAATACCACATGTAAATAGTAGTTACCAAGCTACAGGGAAGTATGCCAGTAGTACAACTCAACGTAGAATATATATTTTTAATCACTTGTGTCCATAACGTAAATCATAAAATGCATGTATTCTCATCCCGAAATATTTAGAGTTTAAAAGTGGGACTATATACTCACTTTTGCCTTGAAGGTATTTAACTCGACTTGGTCTCCGATAGATATCACGAACCTAACCATATATATAATATATCAACATATTTTCTTTTCAATTAATCGTTACATATATACTTATAATACTTTTAATATTTTCTTAGTCCGTAGTTAGCAGTCCGATATTAGTGGTCCACAATTAGTTGCTCAATAAAATAAATAAATAAATAAAGACCCCATCGTATTCGTATTGATCAGAATTAATCTCGACCCATGGTACCATGTTGTCAAATGACGTGTTGCGTACATAAAATACCGTGTTGTCAAATGACGTGTTGCGTACAATCATGAGGTCTTATGATTAATCTTCTCGTGTTGTTTACGGGTGGTCCTGAAATATGTAAAATCAAATCATAAGTAATTATATATAAAATATCATATTAATTAGAAAAGATATGATTAATTTACTTTATCTCCAAATATTTTCGTAGCTAAACTAGCTTCGGATACCCAATCTTGTTTTAGTCGTAGTTTCTTCATTACAACTCCGTTTTTGTTGGTTCAACTTGCCACTTCCTTGGATCGAGTCAAATTTTAAGAATATGAACTGAAAATACCTTAGTTTGTATTCGAAATCACAGGTTATAGGTCAAACTTTGATAAAACTTATGAAAGTGATCATTTCCGTTGTAAAAACAACATCTAGATGATCATTTTTACAAAAATACTTACACTTTGAATTACACCATGAGATTTTTATATATTAACATATTCATAAGAAATATCATTTTTCCAGAATATAAACTTCCAATTCAAAGTTCAAGATGGTTTTTAATTATCCAACCCAAAACAGCCCCCGGTTGCACTCCGACGACGTAGATTCAGTTTTTAAGGTGTTCTTTGTAAAACCAAGTTATATCTTGTTAAGTTAGCATATCATTATGATATATTACAGGTCTTGAAGTGTTTTAAAAGTTAAGTTAGAAGGATCTATTTAGTTGGCAAACAAGTTTGAAATCATTCAAACTATGTTCTTGTTGTTAAAATTTTACAACATAAAATAAGATAGCTATATAATTATGAATCGAACAAGATTATGAACAAGGTTACTACCTCAAGTTAATTGGACAAAGTTACTGTAAGAGATAAGAAAAAATCTTGGAATCAAAGAGTGGTGGAGTTAGATCAAAAGGTTGGAAGTATACTTCTTCAAATGGGTGGTTATTTTGATATGTTCTTGAAAGAGTTTTTTTATGGTGTTTAAGGCTTGTAATTGAAGCTAAATGATGGGGAAAATGCTTGGAGATGATCAAGTATGAAGTTAGGAGTATTTTGAGAGAGAAATGAGGGTGTAGGTATGAGAAAATGGAGTGAAGAAATGGTGTTCATTCATAAAAACGTTTTTAGTTTATAAAGAAAGAAAAGGATTCCTAATTTTGTTTTCTTACTAATAATTCATGCTACTTGACAAATACTAGTTACCTCATATCTAGGGCAGTAATAATGTTGATTAGGATGTTGATTTGATGTGTATATACCAATAGTAAATACATATAGAAGCTGGGTATGATACGGGTACATATACCCTAGATATACGTATAGAAATCTTGAGGAAACGGAATGAGAATTCAAATATAGCTATCTTTTGTGAATATACTTATATTGTTTTATGTATTTAAGTCCTTAAAAAGTGATTAAATACATTATATATACGATACATGTATAAGCATTATAGGTTATAAGTATATATATCAAAGAATGTTACGTATAGTTATCGTTTTGAAAACTTAAGTTAGTAGTTTCAAAATATACTTATAACTCATTGTCATTAGTAAACAATGAGATGTTAAACCATCTTTAGATCATGTTAAATATATATAAATACATATATATACACAAACGTATAATTATCGTATGTTATATAGTTCGTGATATCATCGGTCAAATTGGACGGTCAAACGTTGTGTAAAACTCTTTTCAAAAACACAAGTCTCAACAATTTGGATTGCTTATCATGTTGGTAAGGTTTAATTTATGTAAATATTAATCTCATAAGTATAAAACGATTGGAAAAATCCGGGTCATTACACTTACTCCTTAAATCATTCTATAAATAGACCCTCTTGTAACTCATTGTAAACACACCACAAATATTCAGTAAATACATTCTCTAGTTGGTCCGTGGACTAAAGCAATCACAACGATTGCATATAACCACGTTATCTCTTGTGTCGATTTACATTTCTTGCATTTATAATCTTTCGTTCATTAAGTGGGTTAGTAATCTTGTAGAATTACTATCGGTGAGTGATCTTGTTGAATCACTTGCGTTGTTTTGGGTCCTAATATCCTTACAACTGGTATCAGAGCTCAAGGTTTCGACTTTGGGTACGATGGCGGAAGACGGAAAGTTTAGAATCGACCGATTCGATGGGAGAGACTTTGGCTTTTGGAAGATGCAAATTGAAGATTACTTGTATCAAAAGAAGCTACATCAACCTCTGTTAGAGACCAAGCCCGAAAGCATGAGCGATGCCGATTGGACGCTTTTGGATCGTCAAGCTTTGGGTGCGATTCGTCTTTCACTTGCTAAGAACGTTGCATACAACATTGTGAATGAGAAGACGACGTTTGCTTGCTTGAAAGCACTCTCTAACATGTATGAGAAACCTACCGCTTCTAATAAGGTTTTTCTCATGCGACAATTGTTCAATACGAATATGAAGGGAGGTACGAGTGCAACGGATCATATCAACGAGTTCAACAACATCATATCGAGGTTAGCATCAGTAGATATTGTATTTGATGATGAGTTAAAGGCACTAATCTTGCTTTCATCATTACCGGAAAGTTGGTCGGATATTGTTACCGCAGTTAGTAGCTCTACGGGAACTACTAAGCTAGCGTTTGAAGGAATAAGGGATTTGATTCTTGGTGAAGATACTCGTAGGAGAAACTCGGGGGAATCGACATCCGGTTCTTTGTTAAGTACCGACAACCGTGGTAGGAAATTTGATCGCGGTGAGGAGAAGGGTAGAAAGAAGTCTAAGAAGAGGTATCCATCGAAAGATAGAAGTGAAGCTGTTTGTTGGGGTTGCAATCAAAAAGAACACTTTCAAAGGAATTGTAAAAATGGTCCGGCGAAAGGTGTGAACTTGACCGAGGAAGAAAGTGATGATGCACTTTTATGTATTGTTGAAAATTCTATGGAGTCTTGGATTTTGGATTCGGGAGCTTCGTTTCATGCTACTCATGTCAAAAGCATGATGAAGAATTTTCGTCCATATCAAGGCAAGGTGAGATTGGCGAACGACAAACAACTCAATATAGAGGGCATTGGATATGTTGTATTGAAGACTACTCTTGGCTCTAATTGGACCTTGAAAAACGTAAGGTACAGTCCTAAATTAAAAAGCAAACTTATCTCGGTTGGTCAATTGGATGATGAAGGTAACGCGGTTACTTTTGAAAACCGCCAATGGAAGGTGGTTAAGGGTAGTTGTGTCGTGGCTCGTGGACATAAAAGGGGAACTCTTTATATGGTTGAAGTGTTTGATGAAGACAGGTGGTTGCTACGGTTAATGTTGAGTCCGAATCAACTCTATGGCACCGAAGACTCGGGCATATGAGTGAGAAGGGTATGAAGATGCTTGTTTCGAGTGGGAGAATTCCAGATTTGAAAAAGGTAGAACTTGGATTTTGCGAACCATGTGTATATGGGAAGCAAAAGAAGGTGACTTTTGGGAAATCGGGAAATGCTCCTAAGTTGGAGAAATTGGAGCTTGTTCATACGGATGTGTTTGGTCCAACCAATGTAGAATCACATGGAGGTTCTCGCTATTATGTCACCTTCATTGACGACTCCACTCGAAAGGTATGGGTTTATTTTCTTAAAGCTAAATCTGATGTATTTAATACATTTGTGAAGTGGAAAGCTATGGTAGAAAATGAGACTAATTTGAAAGTCAAGTGCTTGAAGTCGGATAATGGAGGGGAATATGGTAGTCTTGAGTTTAAAGACCATTGTGCAAAGCTTGGTATTAGAATGTTGAAAATGGTACCGGAGACACCGCAACACAATGGGGTCGCTGAACATATGAATCGTACGTTAAATGAAAGGGCTAAGAGTATGAGACTACATGCCTGTTTGCCTAAGATGTTTTGGGCAGATGCGGTTAATACGGCGGCTTATTTTATTAACAGGGGACCCTCAACACCGTTGGGTTTCCGAATTCCCGAGGAAGAATGGCAAGGTAAGAAGGTGAGTTATAATCACCTTAGGATCTTTGAGTGTAATGCTTATGTGAAGACCAAAGATGCGGATAGAGACAAGCTTGAAGCTAAGTCAAAGAAGTGTACTTTCATAGGTTACGGGTCGGATGAAATGGGTTATCGTTGTTGGGATAACGAGGCTAGAAAAGTGATTCGTTCTCGTGATGTTACCTTTGATGAAGATTCAGTTTATGGCAAACCGAAAACGGGGAGTCCTAAACCGGGTCATGTTACTTTTGACGATGTTTCTATTGATGATCTTGCAGGTTCTAGTGGGAGTACGGGTAACAATGAATTGCCAATTAACGGTGAGGCGTCAGAAAATGCTAATGATGGAAATGATTCGGAAAGCGGTGATGATTCCGAACATAGTGCGAGTTCTAGTGATGAGGAGGACACAAATGAAACCGGTCTAACCATTTCGGTTGCTCCTACACTAAGACACTCGACTAGAGTGCCCAAACCTAATCCTAGGTATTCTCCATCAGCAAACTACTTGCTCTATACCGAGAATGGTGAACCCGAAAGTTACTTTGAGGCAAGGAAGACAAAAGAATCCATACAATGGGAGCTTGTCATGAAAGAAGAGATGGGGTCACTTGAGAAGAATAAAACTTGGTCACTAGTGAAGTTACCTCATGATAAAAGGGCGTTGCAAAGTAAATGGGTGTATCGAATCAAGAATGAGTTGGATGGCAAGAAAAGGTACAAGGCTCGTTTGGTGGTTAAAGGCTTTCAACAAAAGAAATGAGTTGACTACCAAGAGATATTTTCACCGGTGGTGAAGATGACTACTATTCGTTTGGTACTTTCTATGGTTGCATCTGAGGACTTACATCTAGAGCAACTAGATGTGAAGACCGCATTCTTACATAGTAACATTGATGAAGAGATCTATATGAGGCAACCAGAGGGCTTTGAGGTAAAGGGTAAAGAGAAGTGGGTTTGTAAGCTAAAGAAAAGTTTGTATGGATTGAAGCAAGCACCTCGGCAATGGTACTTGAAGTTTGACGAGTTTATGAAGAAGAATGGTTTCTTAAGATGTGAAGCGGATCACTGTTGCTACTTGAAGAAATTCAAGTCTTCTTACATAATCTTATTGTTGTATGTTGATGACATGTTACTTGCAGGTTCCAACATGTCCGAAATCAACAAGTTGAAAGGATTACTTTCCCATGAGTTCGAGATGAAAGATCTTGGTGGTGCTAGGCAAATACTTGGCATGAGTATTGTGCGTGATCGTGTGAAGGGTACTCTATACTTGTCTCAATCCAAATATATTGAGAAAGTTGTAGAGAGGTTTAACATGGAAAATTCAAAGGCTCGTTCTATGCCTTTGGGTAGCACGATAAAGCTATCGAAAAGTCAATCACCTAAAACGGAAGAAGACAAAATGGAGATGGAAAAGGTTCCATATGCATCGGCCGTGGGTAGTGTTATGTATGCCATGGTTTGTACAAGACCCGATATTGCTCACGCAGTGGGAGTTGTAAGTCGTTATATGTCTAATCCGGGGAAAGAGCATTGGGAAGCGGTTAAATGGTTACTTCGTTATTTGAAAGGTACTTCTAATATGGGATTGTGCTTCTCTAAAAGTAATGTCATACTTAGAGGTTATGCGGATGCTAATTTGGGTGGATGTGACGATTCGGGGAAAAGCACTACGGGTTATGTTTTCACAATAGGGAAGACGGCGGTTAGTTGGATGTCTCGACTACAAAAGAGTGTTGCTTTATCAACCACCGAAGCCGAATATATGGCTATTGCAGAAGCTTCTAAAGAGCTTGTTTGGTTGAAAAACTTCTTAGGTGAGTTGGGTAAAAGACAAGACTATTGCGTCTTGAATTGTGATAATCAAAGTGCGGTTCATCTTGGGAAGAATCCGGTGTTTCATAATCGTACGAAACACATCAAGATAAGGTATCATTTTATTCGACAACATATAAATGATGGTACTTTATTATTGGAGAAAATCCTTGGTACGAAGAATCCTGCTGATATGTTTACTAAGGTTGTTACGATAGAGAAATTGAGGTTTTGCATTACCTCAATTGGTCTTCTAATGAATTGATGAGAGAAGACCCCAACTAGAGAATTAGAGAGTTAATATTCTAACAAGTAGTGTTGAAGACCTTGTATCGAAAGTCTACTCATCCGAAGTATGTGTTGAGTGTGCGTGTCCCAAATGGAGTTTGGCGGTATAATGGTGGTTTAACGTTCTTGGTTAGATCGTTGATATTTTGGGTTGACGAAGGTTGGGTTTGTTCAAAGTCTCCAAGTGGGAGATTGTTGGAGATATGGAGAACTTTAAACAATTAGAGGGAAGATTCCAGGAAACTCACACGAAGCTTCTACGAAGTTGTTAGGAAACTCACATGTAGCTTCCACGAAGTTGTGAGGAAATTCACATGCAGCTTCCACGAAGCTGTCAGGAAACTCACATGTAACCTCCATGAAGCTGTCAGGAAACTCACATGAAGCTTCAAAGAATTGTTTTTAGCTTACTCCTTAAATCATTCTATAAATAGACCCTCTTGTAACTCATTGTAAACACACCACAAATATTCAGTAAATACATTCTCTAGTTGGTCCGTGGACTAAAGCAATCACAACGATTGCATATAACCACGTTATCTCTTGTGTCGATTTACATTTCTTGCATTTATAATCTTTCGTTCATTAAGTGGGTTAGTAATCTTGTAGAATTACTATCGGTGAGTGATCTTGTTGAATCACTTGCGTTATTTTGGGTCCTAATATCCTTACAATAAGGTCAAGTGAACGAGCATGGTTTTTATTCTTTGCTACCTAACTAGGACATCCTGCTAGGCAACCAACGCGTTAATTTTTAACCTTTTTTTATTTGTTCTTGATAATGAAATCCACGAGCTGCGACGATTTCCTATATGCTTCACATTTTATAAACTGCAATTCACAGATTTATCATAACTTAGCTACAATAGTATAAAAATTTTCAAAAAAACAAAACTTTGTTTACATACATGCTTCGATATGAAGGTCATAAGGTGTTTTCGAGGAGGTTGTTTTTTCTGATAAAGAACATCCTAATGATTTTGTTTCAGCGCAGACATCCACCCTTACAGGATTCTTTAATCCTGCTTTTGCTAGATCTTCAGCAACCTCACTTTGGGTAGCGAAAAAGAGACCAGTACTAATTGCCTTTTCTCTATAGAACAACCCGTGTTCAAACTAAGATTTTGAATAACAAAACCCAAATTGTCTTTTCTCCATTGAAAGAACAATACGACTTGTAAAAGAACAACACGACTGGTAAAGCAAATATAATTATAATAGTATGTGAATGCACATGGAAAAATGAATTATAAATATATTATTCAAGATCTTAAAGTTCCAAAGACACCAATCATAAATTCAATAGACAATTACAAACAGATCATATTGCACATGAATTGTAAATACACAAAACATAAGTATGAGAATTGGAAGACACAACTAATAATTTTAAGAACAGTAAGATGAAGCAACACACAAACAATCATCTTATATACAAAAGATAATCAACACGAATTATGACTAATAAAAACAAAGAAAGATAAATATAGAGATATAGATATGCACCTGCTTTTGCAGGCCCGAAGGGCTCTTCCTCTTTAAGGATTGCTATAAATTGATTTACTTTAATTCCAAAGACACAACCACCTTGACAACAATGATGATAGTGAAGACCCGTTGAAAAAGATCGAAGGCGCTCCTTATACCAAAACACAGCACCGTTGTAACTGCAAGCACAGATGCAGTCACCTATGTTTTGGTAAAAACGTGTTACATCCGCGTATTAAGTATAAAAATATCGATTTTAAAATTCCATAACACCAACAAAATGTTATTAACAACACAAAAAGCTTTTAGGAACAACAATGCTCAACATAGCTTCATTAGTAGACGACACCAGCGAAGGATTTGCCAAAATTTGAATGACAATGTGTACCACTCAAACGACCCAGAGAAGACGAAATATCATTAGCTACACACAAAAAACGTTACAAAAAATACACGGTTGCAGATTATTTCCAATGGATACAAACAACGCGCCTTCTGTACCTCAAATTATCAGCATTTTTAGAACTTAAAACTCGAATATGAGTGTATTACAAACATGTAACATGTAGCCAAATCAAATATATTTATCATACAAATGGACACAAATTGGGTATGAAGGTTACATAATTTTAATTAGGATGAACAAATAAATAACAACTAATTTAACATACGACAAAGACGAAGAAAACAAAAATTATACCAGGCATGAAGTGATTAGATAACTGCACAGAAGAAAGGTTGATTAAATCTTGCATAGTAATAACGATTTTTAGAGATAAAATGGAACGATATTCCGGAAACCCTAATGGATATTTTGTAACTGACGAATTTATGAGTTTCAATTTTAGAGATTTTGGTATAAATTTTTTTGAAATCAGCGATTGAAATTGATGAGTTTCAGGATTAATAATTAGATTTGATCGCAATTCAACGATCGGTGTTTTTTTTGTCATTGAAATTGTGAATTAAAGGATTGTTGAGTGACGAAGTAATATGGATTGTATGAAACTGCGAATGAAAATTATTAGTGTATTAGGGTTATAATTTAGTAGTGTACACGTGGCTTAATTAGAAAATTAGTGAAAATTAGTGATTTAATCGAGGATTAAGGAGAAAAAAAGATAATTGCTGACGCTTAATGGTTGAATGCCACGTGGATATAGCTTACCGTTTTTGTAAGATAGATAGATAGATGTGCATGTATACAAAACGAAAATACCCCTGAGTTGATTGTATCGTATATGCATATAGAGTGGTTTCGGTTTTTAGAAAAGGAACGTTGTTGGAGATAATAATATTAATAGTTATGATATACTCCGTAAGATATTTTGATGAAGATAATTTTGATAATGACAATGGATATGTATGTGCACATGTATGTCTATATATTTTGATTTGGGACTAATTTGTATAATCTCGAAACAAACTTATGAAATAAATTACGAATTTAAAAGTTTTAAAAGTTGTCCGCATATTTTGATTAGAATAGCTTTGATTAAGATTTAAATTAATATTTATTTTAGGGGTAAAATAGTCAATTTTATCATTCGACATTTTTATTCATCACAAAAAGTAAATAACATTATTCATTCACTAATATAGTCATTCTTAATCAGACTCAGACTGTCATCTATATCCATATTTCATATAAAACTTAATAAAAAAAAAAGTAAACCAGCACTTAATGTACCACGGGTTTCCCAACAAGAAATTTAGTCCCATCTTTGTAACTATGGTAATCAAAGAGTACGTAAGTCTACGAGTGAAAAAACATAGAAAATTGCAACTGTTACTGGTTTTAACCGTTTATAACAAGATTGCAAACAGGGTAAATCTAAAATTGCCATACTTATTTTCTTCTATATAAACAGAACAATCACTTAGCCATCTTCATTCACTGTCCACCCAGTAATTCCCAACTGGACAACTTCACTCGTTCATAACAATGGAACATCCGTTGCTTTATCTTGTCCTACTTTCTCTTAGTTGCTCATATTGTAAGTGTTCCTTTACGTGGTTAATTTACAATTGCATACTTGTATAACTTCCTTGAATAATTGTTTTTTATGTTACTTCAATTGAATTCTAATTCTATTGTTTTGTGTATTACTTAGGTCACACGTTGCTTGCTTTGCTACCCCCAATTCTGTTACCAGAACCTTCACCACCACGAAGTTTGCCATATGGCTGCCCACCCACCCACAGTTCTCGGTCATGTGTCATTATGTCCCACTTCAGCAACTACCGTTGACTCCAACACCATCGACTTATTCATCAACCAGCCCCTCATGACGTACCAGATTGCCCCACCATAGCTCCGCCAGCTCCACCGAGATCACCCAACACCGCTCCTAATCCACAACCACCATCACCTATGATGGATCCATCAAGCCCACTAACTCCGATAGGTAAGCCAGTCCCACCCACATCATCTTGCATGGCTAGTTGCAATATATATGCAATTGTGTTCCTCCGGGACATTATGGCAACACGGAAACTTGTGGCACATGCTATACTGATATGAAGACTAAAGCTGGTAGACCAATGTGCCTGTGATGACCTACTTTGATATTTAACTATAGTAAACAAAATCGGTCATGTCTTTTGTTATCTGTTTAATGTTGTTTGGTATCTGTTTATTTTTGTTTCCAAAATTGCTAGCTCTTGCTGAAGCCTGATTACTTTAATGAAACCGTAATGTTATTCTGTGGAACAGTACGTTTTCACTGTTATATACTCCAGCAGAGCATTAAACTTAGTTATCACTATCATTAACCAAAACATATAATTATTCTTTAGCAATACTTTCGGGTGCAAACACTAAACTCACAAGAAGCAAAACATTGATCTTAAAATACATTCAAAGAAATTATGAAAGGAACTTTTTTAGCAGACATAGGTCAACGACAGTAATCAAATTCAGCTTGATTAATTTGTAATATTACGGAGTATAATTTAGTATACAATTATATGATGCTCATTTCATCCGTCAAGAAACAATAAATTTAATTGAAATTGAAATCAAGTAACAATATATAATGTAATATCACCATCAAAATCTGACCTAATTAATCGAATCGCACCGGCGTCGAATCTCTCCATTCCAGCCAGTTTTCACCTGCAACAAACTCAGCTTCTCCATCGCTCGACTAAACGCCTCAAAGAACGCCTTCTGATCCTTCGCATACCACTCAACAAACGGCCTTGTTCTCCCATCCATCATCAACGCCCTATCCGATTTCAACACTCCAAGTCCTTTTGGCAGGTTTTGAAAATACGCATTATCGAAATTCCTAGGCGTCATCACGTCATTAAAAACCGATAACGACGGATTCTTATGGTAATCAGCACAAGCAGATCTTAAACCAGCAGCATATCTCGGATTATAAGACGGATCTACTTTCACAGTCCTACTGTAATTATAAATATCATTACTAAATTCACTACAATGACTAAATCCGATCGTGTGCGCGCCGGTTAGGGCAACCATTTCCTGTACCGAAAAACCTTTCGATTTGAATAGTGCAATGAGTTGGTTAACATTCATTGAAGGCCGCGGCAAGTTGCCTTCAACGCGCCACGCGCTGGACACACGTCCATCGCGTCGACCTAATTTGACATTATAAAACGGTCCTCCCATCATCGTTACCAAATTACGAGTAGCAACAGCTAAAATATCGGAGCATGAAACGACACCTGGACAAGTTAGCTCGAGAGCAGTTTTCGCTCGAACGACGACATCGAATCCGTCGCCAGGGAGTGAGAGATTGATATCGGCGTCGCGTTCAGCTTTGTTGAAATGCGTTGAAGAGACGAGGACGGAAGCGTCGCAGCCGTCGACTAAACAGTCGTGGAAGAAGAGGCGGAGAGCGCCGGCGGCGGTCGTCGGAGAGTTGATTTGTTTGTTAGTGGTGGTATCTTGCATTATTTGATCGAATTTAGGGCATGTTTTTTGGTAGTAAGATGTGGTGAGTTGAGAGTGTGATGTAGAAATTAAGATTGAGATTGAAATGATTATTGAGAAAAGGAATTGAGAGTTAAATGTGACCGCCATGGATGCGGTACGTTCTGACAAAGCTTGATTAAGTTGAAAGAATACAGAAATGGTGAAATAAAATGAGGGTTTTGAGGAGAAATGGCGCGTGCGAATGACGCGGTGGTTTGCTTTTACAGAGGACCGTTAATCACGGTGGTTGACGGAAAGTTTTTATTTTATTAATTTGTCGGTGATTATGTCTTAATTCGTTATCCCATTTTGTGCCACTCTTGGTTCTCGTTGTCTGAGTTAATGCTACCTGCTCCCTTTTTCGTTTTTTCTGAAATAAATAATAAATAAAATAAATTATATCATATATTCTCTTGAAAAAAATGCTCTCAACAATTTCTTTTTAATATTTGTTAATATTAATAAATTATCTGTTTCATCCATAAATAATTACAATTAAATTATGTAACGTTTTTACTTTCAAAAATAGTTTAATTATTATGTAACTATTATCTTTTCATTTATAAAAAAAGCTTAGATTTGAAAATTTTAATAACTTTTTAGTATATTTTGAGCAAAGAAAATATATTTTAGGACATATATAAAGTACTAGTATAAATTATTTTAGGACATATATAAAGTAATATAATGTTGTACTCTCTTTTTTAGACCAAATATTGATAGTGATTATTATAACATTTGCACATGAAACACCAAGGCATATATGGAAAGTATCTTTATATTTTTAACGTTGTTATAGTTTTTAACGAGGTCATTACCTACCCACATGATCATATCCAGTAAATTACAAGTTATGGTTAGTTCCTACATTCGTTTTCGTTAGGAAGAAATCTCAGGACATGCAGCTAAAGAAAACTTCGAGGAAACTTTGCTAGATATGGACATAACCTACCATTTGCAAGAAATACTCGGAGGGCAAAATAAACTGCACCATAAAATCCCCAAATAAAGCTTGAACTCGAGATATCTCAGATATTCAGAATGACGGTAACCAATTAGCTAAATGAAGATGGTTATGGAAAGTATCTTTATTACGCCAACTTAGCTTATGTAAGTTTAAATTTAGTTATATCGAAACATATTGGCAGTTTTTCTTTAAAGTGTGTCCAAATTACAAAGTGCATTCTCAAAGTATTTTTTTTTTTATGTGGATCATCATTCTGGTTTTCAAACGTTACGTGAATTGTTTATCCAATTAGTTCCGATAAAAAAAACATGTGATTTTTTTCTCCAACTGAATTTTTACTCGTATTTAATTTACTTTATGTTTAATACTTTAGACATTTTATTAATTAATCATTTTATTTTATTTTATAACCATTTTAACAAAAAAATGTATTTTTTTTATAAGTACTCCGTATATGTTAGTGGTGATTTCAGGCACACTTTCACTGTTAAAAATACTTTATGCTAACAACCTGTACTATATATACTTTCTATACAGATTTACAAATCATCCATAGAATGATTGTTTATTTTTTTAACTAGGAACTCCCCTTGAACGAGCACATCGGCTCTCTATAGCGGGTAAATCTCAGACATCGAGAACTTAAGCGTCACCCCAATGCCAAGTAAAAGACTTTTCACAATAAATCCCTAATTAGGTTAAAAAGGGCATTGTTAAAGATTAAATCAGAGAGTTATAGTATCACTAAGAGTCCTTATGACACTTGATCAATAACCAAATACTCAGACCACTCCCTATGGTTAGTTACCCGCTCATTACCCGCTCATTATCCGTAGTTACCCGTAAAGAACCATAGACACGGCTTAGTTACCCGCATTAGTTACCCGCACTCACCATGGATTTAATGGAAGAGTTTTAATTAGTTATAGGAATTGTGAGTCCCAGTAGCTTTTTATTGTTGAACTTGATGTTTTATTGCTTGTACGTTGTATATTAAGAGGAGTATTGTTTTAGCCATGATATGAAGTGTTTAGTTATGAGTTAGTTATAGGATATTGATGTTGATGTGGCGCTGATGTGGAAGGTTAAGAGGATGAATAGTTTAGTTACGATAGGGAGTGGCTGAATCATCGTTTAACAATCATTTAACACTCAAATAACTGTTGGTGTGGGGCACGAATATGCCAGAAAGGTTTGTGTTGGATGGGTCATTATTTTCAATGACATGTTTCAAAATCAGACCATATTAGCATGTTAGTGGACCACCACCATCACCAAATCAAGGTGGCATCCTAGTTGATTTTTCAAAATTGTTGATCGCTACAGGTGTCACCATGTAAACACCAATACGGTGCCTAATATTCCCTAAGCATGATATAATATCCATTTCTGCACATGATAAGGAGCTGTAGAAAAATAACGGCCTAAAAGTATCTAGGCTACAATTGTAAATATTGAAAGACCAGGTGGCAGCTAGTAACCAGTATAAAGATAGTTATAAAGTTGTTGATTAAGCAGTTATAAAGATCGTTACAGTAATTTATAATTGTATATGAACATGTAAACATTCCTTATGTGAGTTAAGTACTTAAGTCCAATTAGCCGATCTTGTCCAGAAATTCATTTCACTTGGGGTATGATTTTGTATACTTGATCCAACAGTGAAGACCGTTAGATCCTTGAGGAACAAAAAAAATAATCCAAAAATCAAGTGTAAAATATAAATACACGTATAATAATTTGAAACCAACGATATGTGTCAGCTACATATTTGTCGTAATTTGGTGGTACCACCACCACCACCACCACCACCACCATTACCATTACCATTACCATTACCATTACCATTACCATTACTATTACCATTACTATTACTATTACTATTATTATTATTATTATTATTATTATTATTATTATTATTATTATTATTATTATTATTATTATTATTATTATTATTATTATTATTATTATTATTATATTAGTTTCTTGTAAGGCATGTTAATGTAATGATCGAATACATCCAAAGTGATTAAGTGGATATGATATGAGCATACAAAATTTTACATGTAATGTAATTTGCTTCTGTACCTACACTACATATTGGCAGTTGATTCTTTAATTTCTTCCAAGGAAATGACCTGCATTTATCGAGGAGAGGTTATATACAATTTGCTAGGAGAGGAAACAGGAAGGATAATACGTTACAAAACTTGCTAGAAAACTTGCTAGACGCACAATCGCAATTCACAGATATGAAAAACAGGTCGATTTAGTAAAGATGAAACGGATATGGATTATACAATTTCGGGTCAAAATGTATGCTTTAATAGTGTGAGTTGACTTAGGCTGATCCACTTCATTTCCTACTCTCTATAAAATGAAATGAATTAAAAGGAATACTATCATTGCAAAAATAATCTAATTTGAAAAAATTAAACAATAGAAGGTTACACACGTAATAAAACTTCAGGTCTTTCATTTTAGCTACATCTTTTGACTAGACCCGTTTATAATAAGACATAGCACAAGTTGACCCGAAGTATGTTCAAGTATTCAAAATTTCTTAGATTGCTTTATTCAAAATCATTCAATTACAAAACAGCTTTTGCAGCAGTTAAACATTTAAAATATTCTAAAACAAATAACGGGTAACAAATGAGTTGGCAGCTAAACCAACCAAGCCCCTTTTAAATCATAAGTAGACTCTTCTGAGTCGTGACCCAACCTGTACTATTGGCCCATTGTTCGTCAAATAACCTAGTTCTATTTTAGCAAGACTAAATACAGTTATACAGGAAATATTGATCGTTCTACATGCTGGACATGCTATAATCACAGGGCTCTAAGTTATTAAACTGGAACTTTTATACATTCTTCAATTCTATATTAACAAAAACCTGAGATGGCTTACCTGCTCGTCACCAGCAAAATCATTATCAGGAGTGAGGAAAAGCATGCAATGGCACTCCTTCCTAATAAATAAGAAGGTAACAAACTTGATCAGCTACATACAACTTTGCTACTATAGAATACATAAATAAGATACAAACATTCTTTTAGCACAATATTTTTCCATATAGTTACATGAATTTAAAAGCAAACTCTAATGTTGCGTTACTATATACTCTGACCCAAGGGCGGATCTATGTTATGGTGAGTGGGGGCACGTGCAACCAGTGACTTTGGTAAAAAAAAAAACACTAGTATTCTAAGTCTGTGCAGTATAAACAAATTAATATAAGGAGTAGTTCACAAGATTTGGAAGGAAAAAAAAAAAAAGTTAGAATCTGAGTTCCATGGAGGTTAAAGATGCAGGTGAAATGGGGAAAGACAATTAAGGTTGATGATTGGTGGCCCCAGGGGCGGACTTAAGTGGGGGCAGGGTTGGGCGCCCGCCCCCAGTCGATTTTGAAATTTTAGTGGAAAAATTTTGGATTTTTCGACTTTGACCCAGGTGAATTTTTTTTTTTTTTTGCCTCAACTCAAAAATCCTCAAATTTTGCCCAAAAACCTCCAAATTTTGCTCGAAAATCTCCAAATGTTGCCCCAAAACCTTCAAATTTTGCCCAAAAACCATCATATTTTGCCTATAAACCTCCATTTATTGCCCCAAAACCTTCATATTTTACCCAAAAAAATTGCTACGGTTTTAAAGTTTTTTTCACCCTCGGTGAAAAAGAATTCTGGTTCCGCCACTGGGTGGGCCCCGTTATTGATCAATTAATTTTATTTAGATTGTTCCCATGTAATATATACATATGTAGAACACACATCCTTATATCTTATAGGTTTGACAATTCAGGATATTTTTTATGAACAATGATACTAACACAACAATAGTAAGTTTACATATTTTAAAATTTTTATTATTTTAGATAATTATACCTACTAGTTTCATAAGTAGTAAACATTTTAACTCTTTTATGTTTAAACATTATAGCTTTCCTTATAAATTCATGAAAAATCGTTATTTAAACTTTTAATAAGTTATTTTTAACTTACAAAAGTTCTAACTTACAACATATAAAGTTAAAATCTAAACATTGCTTGTGCTCTCTATAATTGTATATATGTATAACTTAAAAGCGTATCTCATGGATTGAAATATTTTCGTATTTAGATAAATTGATGTGTAGATAGGTAGTTAACTTAGCTTGGTTCAAGCTTTGAAATATTAAAGTGTTGTAACTTACTAAAATTTTGTTTGGGCGTTTATCAATTGTTTTGCATGGGGAATCAAAAATGACATGACCGACCCTAATTGCACACTTCTCATTTTGTGCCACCAGTGAGTAAAATCCTAGATCCGCCACTACTGCTCTGACAACTTCAAGAAACGTTTTTTCTTCTTTGAAATGCAATAAAAATACAAGATTGAGATCTGAGAAACACATACACCAACAGCGAATAGCAGACATTAGACAGTTACCTTTCTCTCATGGGAACACAAGGGCAATTCCAAAAGCCTTGGGTTGCCTCAGCTGCTTTGTCATCATAATGCCTGCTCACATACCAAATCACATAATATTTGAATTATAAAGATAGGCACTCAGTTATATTATAAGATCCCAAACAGGTAAAAGAGCGGAGACAAAGAACATACCTGCAGGGACAAAGTGGTGCACCTAATGAGTCTTTGTGGTCTGCTAATCCCTGTATCAATAGTAGAGACCAAAAACTTAAAAATGTTATTACATAATAACATAAAGAGTTCTTCGCCTGATACAATCAAGACCAAAGACATCATCTGTATTGCCAGATGGTAAAATTCATTAGGCGGGGAGTACTCATCTGGGGCCTTATCGCGAATACTAGGCCTAGGCGGAGAGTACTCGGATTGACTAGTTTACATTTAAAATAATATAAAACAAATTTGTATGTTTTAGTTATAGTCTAGAGAATGAAGACCGTTGGTGAACAAAAAGAAAAGGAAGTGCCGCAAACATTTAATTGGAATAAAAACCCCCAAATATTTAGAACATATTGAAATGTTGACCTAATCTGACTTTGAACGATATCGAGACCAGTCAGCCCACAAAATGCCATGTCTAGACAACGAGCTGCTCACATCAAGTAATCTACCAAGGCCATTTGATATAATTAATTCATTAACACTTTATAGAAAGTTTTAATCCAGTATATTTAGAATCTGCACGAAAGCCTAAAAATCAAAAATGTGAATACATACTGATTACAGGCTAAGGTTCCTAAAATACAAGTCAACCAAGGAGGCAATGGAGTTTTATGTATCTGCCACCACTAGTCAAAGGAGGGAGACAAGCAACAAGTCTTCCTTCTATTATCACTACTAGGCTCTTTCCTTAACGTCTCCTAATTATGTAAGAAAACAGACGTCAAGGAAGCAAGGTACACTCCTTTATCGTATGTATATAGGACCACTTATCCTAAAAGAGGTACAGATTCATAGTCTGACATTAGGTATTAGTAGGATACAAGTAGTAGTACCTTGATAACTACGGATGTAACACTTTTGTCAACGCAAAAATATGTGCCAGATTTACGAGCATACTGCTCTGAAAATTTCCTCATAATCTCAACAGACTTATCTGAAGGTTCAGCTGCAAATATTATTATATCAAAAACCACCTCTTTTCAGCAAGCAACAAAAGAAGTAGCAGCAATAGAACAATTAACTTCTTTCAAAACTTAACCTAATTCAACTACATCCTCAATGAACATACAGAATAATATGAAGTAAATAAATGCAAGTTATAAGCAGACTCAACTTAGAGCCACATAATTTCAAACCTATTAGTAGAGTGTATAGCTTCAAATAATAGCTGAAATTAACAGTTTATTATCAACAATGGAACTATAATTAAACTCATATCAAACAATTAAACTTCAAACCTCACAAAGTATAAACATACACATTTCTAGGGTTATATCGCATAACAAATATGACTAGATTCAATCCATAAAAGCGCGCGTGGTTATAGTCTTATAGATTACCTTTAGCAACGACGATTCGACGGAAACGGAGGTTTGTCGGAGGTGATGAACCACCGAATGCTACGGCGTAAGATTGTTAGAAATTTAGTGTAATTGAGGGATTTAATCTATACTTGTAAATGGGTTAGGAGGTACGGAGTGTACACCCATTAAGTGATAGATTGCCCGGACCCGAAAATGGTTTTCCATTATCACAAATTTGAGTGATTACGGAAGTATTATTCTTGCACTAGGTGGAAATAAAACAAACAACTTTATGAAAAGGATTTAATCTAGATTTCCTTGATTTGGTTGTTGGAAATAAAACAAACAACTTTATATAAAGGATTTGTTTTAGATTTGAAAACGATTTCCTTGATTTGGATGTTTGAAATAAAACAAACAACTTTATATAAAGGATTTGTTTTAGATTTGAAAACGATTTCCTTGATTTGGATGTTTGAAATAAAACAAACAACTTTATGTAAAGGATTTGTTTTAGATTTGAAAACGATTTCCTTGATTTGGATGTTTGAAATAAAACAAACAACTTTATGTAAATGATTTGTTTTAGATTTGAAAACGATTTCCTTGATTAGGATGTTTGAAATAAAACAAACAACTTTATGTAAAGGATTTGTTTTAGATTTGAAAACGAAATTAGTTAGTGAAACATCTCCATCGTGGAATAATACTTGTTTTTGGGTGCCTATAAATAAAGACTATCATTTATGAGAATAAGATATACGAAAAACACCTTAATACTCTTATGCAAAAGAGTTCTTGTTTACTGCCAATAACAAGAACTAATCTCTGTCTTATCCCAAAGTGATATTCGTGTAACCCAGGCAATAAGGGTCGAATAATTACTTTCGGAAAGTGATACCACGATTCAGTGATTTATCCGGCTATCGATTATTTTACCCTACACGAAATCTCAATAAAACCTCCAACAATCGAAAGTAATTAATCGTTATAATCGATGGCGGCTACGATGAAACACATGACGGCGAATTTCTCCAAACTTGATAAGTTTGAGGGAATTGATTTTAGGAGATGGCAAAAGAAGATGCACTTCTTTCTGAGCAGCATGAGTGTGGTGTACGTACTCAGCACACCAATTCCTGAAGATCATGGTGATGATGCCACTATTGAACAAATTCGGAAAAGGTGCAAGTGGGAGAACGATGACTACATCGCTAGAGGTTTAATCCTCAATGGTATGGCTGATTCCCTTTTTGATATTTACCTAAATGTTGAATCTTCTAAAGAACTATGGGACTGTTTAGAAACCAAGTATATGTCTGAGGATGCTTCTAGTAAAAAGTTCCTTGTTAGTAATTTTAATAATTACAAGATGGTCGATTCTAGACCGGTCTTGGAACAATACAATGAGCTCATTCGTATACTTGGTCAATTCACACAACATAAGATGAACATGGATGAGTCTATTCAAGTCTCAAGCATAATTGATAAACTACCTCCATCTTGGAAAGAATTTAAACATTCTTTGAAACATAAGAAGGAGGAGTTAACTCTTGTTGAGTTGGGTAGTCATCTGCGTATTGAGGAATCCCTCAGGTTGCAGGATAATGACAAGCCAAAGAGCAACGAAGTTGCTGGTACGTCTGTTGTCAATATGGTGGAACATAAAAAGTTCACTAGTAATAATGACAAAAAGGGCAAACGTAAACATCGAGGTTATAACAAGGCTAATCCGAACAAGAAGTCTAAATTGACTTGTTGGAAGTGTGGTAAAACTGGACACATAAAAAAGGATTGCAAGGTTATTTTTGGTAATAATAATGCCAAAGGATCTAGCACAAGCGGTTCGGGAAATGGTTTAAACAACCACAACTCGAAAGGTCAGAATATATTTAATAATTCAAATAAGAATTATTATGTTTCATATATATCTGAGGCTTATTTTGTGCAGGATGATGATGTCGCGTGGTGGGTTGACTCGGGAGCCACCACCCATGTATGCAAGGATAGATTTTGGTTCAAGACTTACGAGTCCGTGACTGATGGATCAATTCTTCATATGGGAAATGAGTCAACAGCCTCTGTTCATGGACGTGGAAGTGTGGATTTGTGTTTTAGTTCTGGAAAAACTATTTGTTTGTTTGATGTTTTGCATGTACCACAAATAAGAAAAAATTTAGTTTCCAGTAGTGTGTTAAATTGTTGTGGTTATAAACAAGTGATTGAATCTGATAAGTTTGTTTTGTCAAAACATGGTATGTTTGTTGGTTTTGGTTATTTATGCAATAGAATGTTTAGACTTAACATTAATCACTTGAATGTTAATTTTGCTTTTATATCTACTTCTAGCATAAATAATTCTACACTTTGGCATGCTAGACTAGGACATATACACTTTAAAAGAATGCAAGATATGTCTAAAGATGGATTAATACCGGTTTTTGACATGAACAATGAAAAGTGTAAAACGTGTATGTTAACAAAGATCACTAAGAAACCATTTCAAAATGTACATCGTGATACTGAAATTTTGGAATTAATACATAGTGATTTATGTGATTTGCATGCTACTCCTACTTTAGGATACAAGAAATATTTTGTGACTTTTATTGATGATGCTTCTAGATTTTGCTATGTTTATTTGTTACATACTAAGGATGAAGCATTAGATAAATTTAAAATATTTAAAACTGAAGTAGAATTACAACAAAAGGCTTTGATTAAAAGACTTAGAACAGATAGGGGAGGTGAATACATTGACCAATCGTATTTCCAATCCGTTGGTATTATCCATGAGACCACAGCTCCTTATACTCCACAACAAAATGGTATATCTGAAAGGAAGAATAGGGTCCTTAAGGAAATGGTTAATTCCATGTTATCCTATTCGGGTTTAAGTGAAGGATTTTGGGGGGAAGCTATGTTAACAGCTTGTTATTTGCTTAATAGAGTTCCTAACAAAAGAAACAAGATTACACCTTATGAACTTTGGAATAAAAGGAAACCTAACTTGAATTATCTTCGTGTATGGGGTTGTAGGGCGGTTGTAAGACTGCCTGATCCCAAAAAGAAAAGTTTAGGTGAAAGAGGTATAGATTGCATTTTTATTGGATATGTTGAACATTCCAAGGCATATAGGTTCTATGTAATAGAGCCTAATGAATTTGTCTCAATCAATTCTGTGATTGATTCAAGGGATGCAATCTTTGATGAAAATCGATTTTCATCTATACCTAGACCAAAGGATATGATTCCAAGTAACAATGGAATCAATAAGGATTGTAATGATGAAGTCTCTGAAAAGGCTGTTGATCAGTCACTTGAGCTTCGGAAAAGCAAAAGAGAAAGGAAACCTAAATCATTCGGAACAGATTTTCAACTATACTTAGTTGAAGGTTCTAGGGATGATGTTTCTACCCAATATTCATATTGTTTCAATGTTGATGATGATCCTAAAACATATGATGAAGCAATGAGGTCTCAGGATGTTGCATTCTGGAAAGAGGCAATTAATGATGAGATGGATTCCATCATGGGCAATAACACTTGGGTGTTAGCTGATCTACCTCCCGGTTGCAAACCTTTGGGTTGCAAATGGATCTTCAAAAAGAAGATGAAGGTGGATGGAACTATTGAAAAGTTCAAGGCAAGGTTAGTCATTCAAGGCTTTAGACAAAAGTCTGGAATTGACTATTTTGATACTTATGCTCCTGTGGCACGTATCACTACCATTAGACTGCTGATTGCTTTGGCTACAATTCACAATCTGGTTATTCACCAGATGGATGTGAAGACAGCATTCTTGAATGGTGATTTGGATGAGGAGGTTTATATGAACCAACCTCAGGGCTTTGTCATGCCAGGAAATGAAAGCAAGGTGTGCAAACTTGTGAAGTCCTTATATGGTTTGAAACAAGCACCTAAGCAATGGCATCAGAAGTTTGATGAAGTAGTTTTATCTAGTGGTTTTAGATTGAACCAAGCAGATAAATGTGTGTATAGCAAATTTGATGATTCTGGTAAAGGAGTTATAATTTGTCTATATGTTGATGACATGTTAATCTTTGGGACTGACCAAAGTCAAGTTGATTTAACAAAAGAATTTTTGTCATCAAAGTTCTCCATGAAAGATATGGGGGAGGCTGACGTTATCCTTGGTATTAGGATCAAACGTGAAAGCAAAGGAATTTCAATTTCTCAATCTCATTATATTGAGAAGGTGTTGAGAAAGTTTAATTGCTTTGAATGTACTCCTGTGAGTACACCTGTTGATCCAAGTGAGAAGCTTATGCCTAACCAAGGTAAAGCTGTATCACAACTTGAGTATTCTCAGGTGATTGGCTGTTTGATGTACGCCATGACATGTACAAGGCCAGATATTGCTTTTGCTGTGGGAAAACTGAGTAGATATACTAGTAATCCTAGTACTCATCACTGGCAAGCAATTAGGCGGGTACTGAAGTATTTAAAGAAAACTATGGCATATAGTTTATCTTACAGTGGATTTCCTTCTGTAATAGAAGGATATTCTGATGCGAGTTGGATAACCAATATTGAAGATCATTCTTCAACGAGTGGTTGGGTGTTCTTGCTTGGGGGAGGTGCTATTTCATGGGCTTCTAAAAAGCAGACATGTATTACCAACTCAACGATGGAATCTGAGTTTGTTGCTTTAGCTGCTGCTGGTAAAGAAGCAGAATGGCTTAGAAACTTGATCCATGAGATACCATTATGGCCTAAACCTATAGCACCCATGTCTATCCATTGTGATAGTGCTGCGACATTGGCAAAAGCTTATAGCCAGATGTACAATGGAAAGTCTAGACACTTAGGTGTCAGACATAGTATGATTCGTGAACTCATCATGAATGGGGTGATTTCTATAGTGTTCGTAAGGTCACAACAGAATTTAGCTGATCACTTGACGAAGGGATTGGCAAGAGACTTGGTTGACAAGTCTGCTGTGGGGATGGGTTTAAAGTCCACATAAATTTCTAATTATAAGATACCCAATTCCCTTCTGATGAAAATTAGAAGTTGAATTCAATGCGGAAGGCTTATACTTAGAAATTTGGAGTACATAAATTTTATATCATCCCAAGGTAAGGTATGTACTCGGACCTGCTGAAGGTCAGGTTGAAGTCTAGCTTCTTAATAGTTCATTTGAAAAAGTGCAAGAGCAGGTGCATGACTGAAGTGAACTACCTATGTGAATGTGAAGTTTTGCCGCTTCAACAAAGCTTGGACTTTTAGCTTTGGATACATTCATGAAAGGATATGGACACATGGCTTGTAAAGTGTCAGGATAGCTTTAGAGTATTTGAAAACTTATGTGTATGTTATTTTCAGTTATTCAAAATGGGTTGAAGGGTTCAATTCTTAGAACACCCTGATTCTCGAATATTTGGAATGTGTAATGTACTAAGGTGAAAATTCAATCTTCAAGATATTTTCATTTATGCATGAGTTTTTGTTTTAATTTGTTTAATTCTCATGAAACGAATTGCACTAAATTGGGGAGGATTGTTAGAAATTTAGTGTAATTGAGGGATTTAATCTATACTTGTAAATGGGTTAGGAGGTACGGAGTGTACACCCATTAAGTGATAGATTGCCCGGACCCGAAAATGGTTTTCCATTATCACAAATTTGAGTGATTACGGAAGTATTATTCTTGCACTAGGTGGAAATAAAACAAACAACTTTATGAAAAGGATTTAATCTAGATTTCCTTGATTTGGTTGTTGGAAATAAAACAAACAACTTTATATAAAGGATTTGTTTTAGATTTGAAAACGATTTCCTTGATTTGGATGTTTGAAATAAAACAAACAACTTTATATAAAGGATTTGTTTTAGATTTGAAAACGATTTCCTTGATTTGGATGTTTGAAATAAAACAAACAACTTTATGTAAAGGATTTGTTTTAGATTTGAAAACGATTTCCTTGATTTGGATGTTTGAAATAAAACAAACAACTTTATGTAAATGATTTGTTTTAGATTTGAAAACGATTTCCTTGATTAGGATGTTTGAAATAAAACAAACAACTTTATGTAAAGGATTTGTTTTAGATTTGAAAACGAAATTAGTTAGTGAAACATCTCCATCGTGGAATAATACTTGTTTTTGGGTGCCTATAAATAAAGACTATCATTTATGAGAATAAGATATACGAAAAACACCTTAATACTCTTATGCAAAAGAGTTCTTGTTTACTGCCAATAACAAGAACTAATCTCTGTCTTATCCCAAAGTGATATTCGTGTAACCCAGGCAATAAGGGTCGAATAATTACTTTCGGAAAGTGATACCACGATTCAGTGATTTATCCGGCTATCGATTATTTTACCCTACACGAAATCTCAATAAAACCTCCAACAAAGATGTGGTTGCAGGTAAAGCTCTCATCACGTTCATTATCTTAAAAATTCGAACAAATTAGTGATAAAAATAGTAGGATTATTACAAATATCTGGAAATGAAGCGGAGAGAAAAGCTGCGGATCATTGACAGTGACCTATATATACATGATTATGTATGTATAGGTATATGATGATTTGGCGTAACAGGAAAGATTTTTTCGATTTGGAAATGGACGTGAGCACGGAGCGCCATTCGTAATTTATCCGATCCGATTAAAAAATTTTAGGAAGCAGGGTGGTCAGCAGCTCGTTGCGGCGGCCACCCTCGTTTACGTAAAACTTTTTTATAGCATCCAATTATATATTCTAATAATCTAATAAGGGTGTGTTTGGCATGAAGCTTGTTGAAGCTTATGGGAGCTTATTGGAGCTTGAGCTTATGATTTTAATAAGCTTCAAGTCATAAGCTTTGTTTGGTAGACAAAAAAAGTGGAGCTTATGAAAATCATAAGCTCTTAAAAAATAAGCTACTTCTAGTAGCTTATGAAAAAAAAGTAGAGCTTATGAACTGAAAAATAAGCTTCAGCTAGTTTACCAAACACTTATAAAAAATAATAAGCTCCAGCTACCAGCTTTAATCATAAGTTCCAGCTCCAGCTCTAGTCCATAAGCTCCAACTCCAGCTATAAGCTCCAGCTCCAGCTAGTTTCATCCAAACACACCCTAAGAATATATTAAAGTAAAGCAGTTAACGTAACCTATAAGACAATAATTCGTTTTAACATATTAAACATCTAATACAATTGCAAAAAAACATATTGTCATATATTACTATATGGGTTGTAACAAATTAATTATCCTGAGTTGTCCAAATTATGTTGTATAATATATTTTTTTCTGAGATGTATCAAATTAATTGTTATAAATAATTACTATATAACACGTAAATAAATTTTTATACACGTAATAAAAATTACTCCGTATAAATTAGAAGAATGGTTTAATAAATTTTGAAAATTCAAGTTAGAAAAGAATGACCCAATTTTGATGTAATTTATAATTGTAATTGTAATGTAATTTGTGTTACACATTAAAAGAATACGGAGTATTTTATTAATGACTTCAAGTCTTTAATTGGAGCAAGGGCTATATCTATGTAGCTAGTATTAAAAAAAGTCATCACGTGCTCCCTTCTCTATTCATCACGTGCTCCGGTCTTCTTCTCAGGTAACCATTTACAATATCTTCTGAATATTTTTTCTATGAGTCTCTACATTTTTGTTGACTTTGCCTTCTCTCATGTGTCTCGCCTAAAACCTTATTTTTTTCGGCGTCATTCCGGCTTCTGGTATCCTCCGAACGTCCGGACTTTTCTTCTTTCTTTCTTTTTTCCGTCGCTGATATCTTTTGTTCCCACTAAAGAACACATCTATGCTACCTGGAAAAACTCAGAAAAAGTGACTGGAGAAATTTTCGATGACCTATGTGTGTGGCGTGTGGTAGTGCGCTTCAGACCGATTGCTGGTAAAAATTGTACGTTCAAAAAAATGGTGCGAGTTAATTTGTGTAGGTGGTGTCTTTTTATTTCGCTAGAAAAATGAAAGTATCTGCGTTCAAAGTTTGGGGTGGGTTTATGAGGTCTGTTAGGTCTAAAAGCTATGTGCGTAGGTTCTAAAAGTTGCGTTGCCCGAAGTATGGCGGTTAGAGTTGTTAAAACAAAGACGAAAATAGTTTGGGATTGTAACGACCCAAACCAATAACCAATTGATTTCGGTCGTTACAAGTGGTATCAGAGCATGGTCTAAGGGATTTAGGAGACTTGAGATAGGTGCCTGGACTTAGATTTATTTGTGTATCCGCTTTATGCGGGACTTGTAGGAGACTGGTCGGACTGGGAGTTGATTAGTGCTTAGGTTTATGTGAACTAACCTTGCGCTAATTGTTTTGTGTTGTGTTAGCAATCATCAAGCGAGATAGACGTTGTACTAGCAAGTTAATGCGACGTGCTCGCGTAACAATGATTAACAACCATTGTTACGGGTTCAAATCGTGTCAAACAAGCGATGTACGACGATTGTTGAGCAAGATGGGGTAGTGTGGTGTATATGTAAATACATATGTGTTAAGTTTTCTCGTTCGTTGCTTAACCTTTTCTGTTTTATAGTATGAAGACGAGAAATGGACCCGAGACCAATGAAGGGGGTTCGAGCGAGGATGTTGAGTTTACGGCCAAGGTTGAGGCCATTATGCAAAGGCGTCATGGGGCCTTCTTAGAGGATGTTAAGAAGATGTTCTTGGATTCGATTGACGAACAAGTAGTCAATCTAGTCAAGGAACAAGTTAAGATTGTTCTTAAAGAGGATAACGCGGGAAGACGAGACTTCCTGTGATGACCCGAGAATTCCCGACCAAATTTAAACTTAATCTTATATGATTTCGACACGATAAGCAAAGTCTATTAAACTGAGTCTCATAATGTTTGAACTATTTCCATGAATGCATTTGACTTTAACCATCTCCGACGATTCACGAACAATTGTTTGTAAACAACTAATTATATAGATATAAATATGTATATAATTATAAATGTACGTATTAGAAATTATAAAATATTATTAACTCATTAAAATTAAAAATGTAAAATATTATACAAAATAAATTGTTACTAAAATAAATCTATGTATAAATGAATTTCTATAATAATTATTATCATATGTATATTGGAATATATATAAAAGTTATAGATACTATATGTTGAAATTTATTTTTACTGAAAGGAAATAACATATCAAGTAAATATATATAATACTTATAAATATATAAGACACTTTTATTTAATATGCAAACATCTATTATATAATGTATTTATATTAAAATGTATAAATAATAAACATATGTTATCATATAATATACATGGTATAATTATAATATATAACATTAATATAATGAATGTAATTACAAATATGATTGTTATACTAATATCAATATTAATACTAATATTAATATTAATATATATAGTGATAGCATTATTATTAGCATTATTGTAATTAATATTATTATTATTATTATTAATAATATTATAATTATTTTTATCATTATTATTAATACTAATATTATTATTATTACTATTATATTATTATAGATTTTTATTATTATTACTTACAATATTAAGAGTATTATTATTATTTATTACATGTATTAACTAATAAGATTAACTATAATATAGAAATAGAAATACAGATATATAAAAGCAGGTGTGTACAAATAATTCAGATAAATATAGATAACACCATATATATTTATATATATAATTAAACGCGTAAGGAAATATTATCAATCCTTGTCTGTTTATTTTTTTTTTCTCGGTTTCCTGTTTTGCTCGTGATGTTCTGTCTAGACTAAACTGCAAAATAACAAATGGTCATTCTGTATTTATCAACAAAAATGATTCATTTTTCCTCCATCAATATCAGTTATCAATTATCCAATTATATTTGAAGATTTAAACAGAAAAATTGAAGCAGCGACAAGGAACTCTGTTTGCGAAATTCTTTTTAGCCAAAACCCAAATTCGAGTTCCATTTCAAAAAGTAGTAATACAGTTTGTTTAGGATTGACATATGTAAGTTATCTGAAAAAGTTCATCTTCCAATTCCTTATATTTAATCCGAATTTTGAAGTCAAACTTCTAGTTTTAAAAGTCAAACATTTTTTCTTGGATCAAATTCACGTTCGTTTTGCTATTTTCGATCAAATTAATGATTCCTTAAGTTTATATACAAGATTTTAGTACTAGTCATGTTGAAATTTCGGTGTAAAACGTTACCCAAATCATAAATCAATTTTTTTTTATATTAACGACGACAGTAGCAGCATATGCTGTTCTTTTATTTATTTATTTTTATTTTTTTCTTTGTGTTTGATTAATTGGAATAATTGCTACAAGCGTTTATATCTGTTTATGAAATCCAACAACAAATGGGGTTATGTTAATTAGTTTAAGCTTGGTCGACTAGTTATATAAAAGAGAGATGAAGAAGATGAAAAACTGTAACGGATTAAATAAAAATTGGTAAGGATTAAATCAGGAAAGACAGAGACAGAAGGGTGGTCGTAGGTGTTGTCAGGTGTGCGAGAGGTCACGGGTTCGAACCTAGTCCTGGGCAATTCTTTTTAGAACGATTTTTCAAGGGTATACATTCCTATTTTATTTTCTAATTATTATTATTGTTATTGTTTATTGTTAATAATGATTATTATTATTATTTTGATCATTAGTAATGTTGCTATTATTATTAGTATTATAATTATTATTGTGATTATTATTATTATTACTATTATTATTAATGTTGTTATTATTATTATTTAGTGTTAAGTTATTACAAGTATTATAAGTATCACAATTATTATTAGTATTATTATAAGTATTATTATGATTGTTAATATTATTGTTATTATTATTATGATTAAGATTATTAATATTATTATCATTACGAAACAATACATTATGTTATTATTTTTCATAAACATTATTATTAGTATCATTGTTATAAATATAAATAGTATTATTATTATTATTATTATTATTATTATTATTATTATTAAAAGTATCATTACTTTTAAATCTATCATTTTTTAATTAAAATTATTATATTAATATTATTATTATTAGTATCAGTATTATCTATATCATTATTATTAATATAATTATGGCTACTAAACTAAAAGTTCTAATGACGACATTAAGGTCATAAATGTAGAAATAAAGATTTTATATATAATTATACTTAGTACACATAACTTAACCATATTAACAATTATATTTATATAATTGAAAATATATGAATAAATAATGAAACTTATAAATTATTAAAGATATAAATTACATCACTAATAATAAAATATATCTATTTATTCAATTACAATTATATGTTTTAATATATATACAAATGATATAGGTTCGTGAATCTGAGGCCAACCCTGCATTGTTCAGTTTCGTTATGTGTATTTTTACTACAAAATACAGTATGGTGAGTTTCATTTGCTCCCTTTTTACTTGCTTTTGCAATATATATTTTTAGGACTGAGAATACATGCGCTGCTTTTATAAATGTTTTACGAAATAGACACAAGTACTTAAAATTATATTCTATGGTTGAATTATTAAACCGAATATCGCCCTTCAAGTCTGGTAACCTAAGAATTTAGGAAAATGGCCCCTGATTGACGTGAATCCTAAAAATAGATCTATGGACCTTGACAAGTCCCATTCGGGGTACGAATGCTTTAGTACTTCGAGATTATTATACAGACGAGAGGTTCTGTTTTGGGGATATTCTATGCATTAAGTTAACGTCGGTTACCAGGTGTTCAATTCATATGAATGATTTTTATCTCTATGCAGTTTGCGAAATGCCTGATATTAGAATGATGTTTATGAAATATGAAAATCTTTTGGTCTATTAAAATGATGGAAATGATTATTTATGTTAAACTAATGAACTCACCAACCTTTTGGTTGACACTTTAAAGCATGTTTATTCTCAGGTATGAAAGAAATCTTCCACTGTGCATTTGCTCATCTTAGAGATATTACTTGGAGTCATTCATGACATATTTCAAAAGATGTTGCATTCGAGTCGTTGAGTTCATCAAGATTATTATTAAGTCAATTATAGTTAGATATATTATGAAATGGTATGCATGCCGTCAACTTTCGATGTATTGAAAGATTGTCTTTTCAAAAACGAATGCAATGTTTGTAAAATGTATCATATAGAGGTCAAGTACCTCGCGATGTAATCAGCTGTTGTAAATCGTTTATAATCGATATGGACTTCGTCCGGATGGATTAGGACGGGTCTCTACACTTCAACTATAAAAACTTCAAAGATGCTCAACCTCCCACATTTGAAGGTGAACAAGACCCACTCAAGAGTGCTCGATGGATCTCCGATATAGAGGGGGCTTTCTGTACTAGTGAGTGCCCTCTCAATAAAAAGACGAGGTTTGGTAGTAGCATGATGAGGGGTGATGCCAAGTTGTGGTGGGACGCGAAAATCCGACTTTATGGCGAAGAACAAAGTATGAGGTTGACGTGGGACGAGTTTAAAGAAGAATTTTTCAAGGAGTACCGAACTTCGGCCGATCTTTCAAAGCTTAAGGACGAGTTACGTACTTTAAGGCAAGGGTCAATGGATTTGAACACTCTCAAGTCCACTTTCTTATCAAAGACCCAATTTTGCCCGGAGTACGACGGGAACGATCATATGTTGAAAGAAGATTTCTACCGAACCTTGAATGATAACTATCAAGAAAGGATTAGTAGGAATTCGGCGAAGACTTTTGATGAGCTATTTGATATCGCTAAGGGTTTTGAGTCGCTTGCTCCAACAAAGAGTGACTTCACCTTTGGTAAACGAAAATTTGAAGCTACTAGCCACTCGAACAAGAAGAACAAGAGTGTGACTGAGAGCGTCGGTAGTGCGAAAAAGGGGGTTTCTAAGAGTTTTGGGCCCACGTGCTACAATTGTGGTCGACAAGGGCACTTGGCCCGTGATTGTACGAACTCATCTTCCAACAAAATCGTTTATTTTAATTGTAACAAAGAGGGGCACAAGAGGCCGGAGTGTCCCTAATTGCGCAACGATAATGTTAAGCGACTAGAGAAGGCGGCAGATACGGCTAGGGGTCGAAATTATTTGATGACCAATGAGGAGGCCAAGCAATCTAGCGAAGTTATCTCAGGTACTTTCATGGTTAATTCCAATCCGGCAAGGATACTCTTTGATAGTGGTGCAAACTTGTCGTTTGTGTCACCAAAATTTGTGCCTAAACTTAATAAACCGTTAGCTAAGTTAAGTCGTCCGGTAGAAGTTGAAATAGCTGATGGTAAGACGGTGCTAGTGGTTGATGTGTGTAAAGATTGTAATGTTGTGTTTGGTGTCGAAAACTTTAAAATCGATCTCATCCCGATGACTTTGGGTGATTTTGATGTCGTTGCTGGTATGGATTGGCTCGATCATAATAGAGCCGATATTGCATGCCATGAAAAATCTATTCGAGTGAAGACCCCAAGTGGGGGAGAGTTAATTATTCATGGCGATAAGCAGAGAAGACTTGTGCCGATATGCACTTTTGCATGGGCACGGCGTATCCTTGTTAGTGGTGGCATGGCTTTTCTTGCCCATGTTGTTGATACTCGAGATGAGCCACCATCCATTCGTGAAATTCCGGTGGTGAATGAATTTGAAGACGTTTTTCCAGATGAGTTACCGAGTGTTTCGGCGGAAAGACAAGTTGAATTTCGCATTGAGTTGGTTCCGAGGGGCTACCCCCATTGCTAAAACTCCTTATCGTTTAGCTCCAACGGAAATGCAAGAGTTGTTAAATCAAACCCAAGAGCTACTTGAAAAGGGTTTTATCCGACCGAGTGCTTCGCCATGGGGCGCTCCGGTTTTATTCATGAAGAAGAAGGATGGTAGTATGCGGATGTGCATCGATTATCGGGAGTTGAACAAAGTGACGATCAAGAATCATTATTGATAATGCTAAAAACGAACATATATTTCATAGCATTATTCCTCAAGAAAGACAAGCTTTTAGTTGCAATTGTTCTATTTACAAGTGATATTCGTTTAAATAATAAAAGGTGAAGACAAAAGACAGATTCGATGAATTGAAGACGCAAACGACCAAAAAGCTCAAAAGTACAAAAGACAATCAAAAAGGTTCCAATTATTGATAAGAAACATCTCGAAATTACAAGAGTACAAGATTCAAAACGCAAAGTACAAAATATAAAATTGTACGCAAGGACGTTCGAAAATCCGGAACCGGGACCAGAGTCAACTCTTAACGCTCGACGCAACGGACTAAAAATTACAAGTTAACTATGTATATAAATATAATATAATATATAATTAATTATATTAATTATATATATATTATATTTATAAATAAACCGTCGGCAGAGAAAGACTCCAAAGTGTGAGCTGGAATCTCAAACTCCGCGACTCGCGGAGTTTGAAGGCAAAATATGCCGCGAGTCGCGGAGCCCCAAAAATCAACTCTTCCTATAAAAGCAAACGAATTCTGATCGAAAAAACCACCAAATATATCCATCTCTCTATCTATATCGTATATATTTATATTTATATTTTAATTTTAATTTTAATTTTAATTATAATTCTAATAATAAAGGTATGTTAGCGAATGTTGTAAGGGTGTAAGTCGAAATTCTGTCCGTGTAACGCTACGCTATTTTTAATCATTGTAAGTTATGTTCAACCTTTTTACATTAATGTCTCGTAGCTAAGTTATTATTATGCTTATTTAAAATGAAGTAATCATGATGTTGGGCTAATTACTAAAATTGGGTAATTGGGCTTTGTACCATAATTGGGGTTTGGACAAAAGAACGACACTTGTGGAAATTAGACTATGGGCTATTAATGGGCTTTATATTTGTTTAACTAAATGATAGTTTGTTAATTTTAATATAAAGATTTACAATTGGACGTCCCTATAAATTACCATATACACTCGATCGGACACGATGGGCGGGGTATTTATATGTACGAATAATCGTTCATTTAACCGGACACGGGAATGGATTAATAGCCACTAGAATAATTAAAACAGGGGTGAAATTACATTCAAGGGTAATTGGTGTAATTGTTAACAAAGTAGTAAAATCTTGGTTTACACGCAGTCGATAACCTGGTGTATTCATTAAACAAAGTATTAAAACCTTGTTACAATTCGAATCCCCAATTAGTTGGAATATTTAACTTCGGGTATAAGAATAATTTGATGAGGACACTCGCACTTTATATTTATGACTGATGGACTGTTATGGACAAAAACCAGACGGACATATTAAATAATCCAGGACAAAGGACAATTAACCCATGGGCATAAAACTAAAATCAACACGTCGAACATCATGATTACGGAAGTTTAAATAAGCATAATTCTTTTATTTCATATTTAATTTCCTTTATTTTATATTTAATTGCACTTCTAATTATCGCATTTTTATTTATTGTTATTTAATCGCACTTTTAATTATCGTACTTTTTAATTATCGCAATTTTATTTTATCGCACTTTTATTATTCGCAATTTCATTATCGTTATTTACTTTACGCTTTAAATTAAGTCTTTTATTTATTTAATATTTTACATTAGGTTTTAACTGCGACTAAAGTTTTAAAATCGACAAACCGGTCATTAAACGGTAAAAACCCCCCTTTATAATAATAATATTACTTATATATATGTTTGTATTTTTATAAAAGTAAATTAATATAGCGTTACGCTTTGTTTAAAGATTTCCCTGTGGAACGAACCGGACTTACTAAAAACTACACTACTGTACGATTAGGTACACTGCCTATAAGTGTTGTAGCAAGGTTTAAGTATATCCATTCTATAAATAAATAAATATCTTGTGTAAAATTGTATCGTATTTAATAGTGTTTTCTGCTAAAATTAATAACTATTTTATATACACCTCGCATAACATCAAGTATTTTTGGCGCCGCTGCCGGGGAACTATCTTAAAAGCCGGAAGCGCAACGCTAATAAAAAAAAAAAGATTTTTAGTTTACTTTTATTAAAAATTCGTTTTTGTAAAAATACGTTTTAATTATTCAAAAATATAAAAAGAAAAACAAAAATATAAGTATTTTTAAGATTTTGTTAAATATTTAAGTTTTATAAGTTTCTTTATTTCTATTTTAGTTTATAAAAATATAAGTTTTATTAACTATCTTTTATTTATAGAAAAAAATTAAAAACAGAAAAAAAAAAAAAATAAATAAAGAAAAAAAACGCGTCGAATTTAAAGCTGTCATCTGAATTCTGGAACCCCGCGACTCGCGGGGTTTTCTTCATTAATTACCGCGACTCGCGGAGCTTCTCTGACACACGGACAGAAGCCCTAATTCAGCATTAATTACGGGTTTTAATTAATTATAATTATTATTTAACCCTAATTATTATTATTATTATTATTAGTTTTATTTTTACTTTTACTTTTTATTTAATTTATATTTTAGTTTAATAAGTTTAATTAAATTGTAAAATTAGTAGTTTTATTAAATAAATAATATAAAAATAATATTTTTATAAAAATTGTACTTTTTACAACTTTTTATATATTTTTATATTTTGTCCCTTTTTAATCGTTGTAGCATAACTTTTGTATTTTTAAGCTCATATTTAATTTTAAACTTAGTTTTTGCCATAGTTATTTTTACTCCTAGATTTTTAGGCTTTGCCGTAGAATTCCTTAAGTGCTTTTTCTTTAGACTAAGATTTAGGTACTTTAGAATTTTGCGACGCCATTTTAAGTTTTAGTTTCTTTTTAAGTTATTTCCATTTGGGATTTAGTTTTTCCTGTAAGCTTTAATATTTTTAGACCTTTTACTATGTATCAATTATCATTCCAATTAGTAATTTCAATTTGCGATTATAATTTTAAGTTAGTTGTAGTAATAAGATTAGGTTAGTTAAGTATTTTTAAGTTTTTATAAGTTTCTTTTATTTTTCCGTCACCTTTTATTTTTCAACCATTTTTTTTTCTTTTTCGACCTTTTGCGACGAACTCTTTTTCTCTCTTATTTCTCGCTATTCTAGTTTTAGGATATAGATTTTTATTCTACTTCTTATCTAAATTTCTTAAAATTACGAAAATTTATTTTAAGTGGTTAAATTAATAGACATCAAAATTTTCTGGTTCGTAGTAATAGTTGGATTTGTACGTGGACCGGGTTATTGGAGCCAAACAGTCCTCAATTATATTGAGACCAAACGAATCCTGCCCCTCTGCTGCATCTTTTGGCTATTCGAAACGTGGGCAAAATCAGAAAAGTCTATTAATTGGATAACTTATTATAATTTTTCTTTCCTTTTAAAAACTAATAGGATATTCAGTGAATGCACCGAGCAAGACGTTCATCACCTTTTGTACGTTCACCACCTGTAACTAGATCAAGACATTTAGCAAATATAACCGCCGTTGATTTTTCTTTAGAATCGTCATCCAGTCGACCAAGTACTTCAGTTCAAATTTCCGATAATCCATTTTTTGAACCCGACCTCACAATTGAGAATCCGGAAAATATTCAGGAACGGTTCATAGATCCTGAACCACTAAACTTTCCTCCGGAGCCACCAATCAATCAAACAGAGATTGTTGAGGAACGAACCATTAAATCAGAATCATCTAGTGATACCGATTCAACAAATTCAATTATGGAGAATCTGGAACCTTTAAGTATGGAAGACCGAATGAGAGCTAAACGCACTGGCCAAGGTCACGCAATTACTCATCCAGACATTAATGCGCCAGATTATGAAATCAAAGGACAAATTCTACACATGGTGACTAATCAATGCCAATTTAGTGGTGCGCCGAAAGAAGATCCAAATGAACATCTACGTACCTTTAATAGGATCTGCACACTATTTAAAATCCGAGAAGTGGAGGATGAACAGATATATCTCATGTTATTTCCCTGGACTTTAAAGGGAGAAGCCAAAGATTGGTTGGAATCGTTACCTGAAGGGGCGATTGATACATGGGATATTTTAGTTGACAAATTTCTTAAACAATTCTTTCCTGCATCTAAAGAAGTAAGACTTCAAGCAGAAATTGTTACGTTCACACAGAAACCAAATGAAACTCTATATGAGGCGTGGACAAGATATGGAAAGTTGTTAAGAGGATGTCCGCAACATGGTTTAGACACCTGTCAAATAGTATAAATATTCTACCAAGGATGCGACATCACTACAAGAAAAGACATAGATATAGCAGCTGGTGGTTCTATTATGAAGAAAACCGAAACTGATGCTTTCAAAATTATTGATAACACTGCTTCCCACTCGCATGAGTGGCACCAAGAAAAAGATATCGTTAGATCATCTAAAGCAGCTAGAGCCGATTCTAGCCATGACTTAGATTCCATTTCCGCAAAGATAGATGCTGTGGAGAGACGAATGGAAAAGATGACTAAAGATATTCACTCAATACGAATTAGTTGTGAGCAGTGTGGAGGACCACATTTGACAAAAGATTGTCTCAGTATTGAATTAACAATGGAACAAAGAGAGAATATTTCATACATAAACCAAAGGCCTGGAAATAATTATCAGAATAATTATCAACCGCCAAGACCGATTTACAATCAAACCCAGAATTATAACCGAAATATTCCATACAACAACCAACAAGGTCCTAGCAATCAACAAGTATCCAATAATACTTATAATCAGCAAAGACCGAATTTTCAAAACAAACCACCACAACAAACCGATGATAAAAAACCAAATTTAGAAGATATGATGACGAAGCTAGTTGAAACTCAAACACAGTTTTTCACATCTCAGAAACAAACAAATGAACAAAATGCTCAAGCATTTAGAAATCAACAAGCTTCTATTCAAAATCTGGAACAAGAAGTAAGTAACCTAGCAAGGTTAATAGGTGAAAGAAAACCGGGAAGTCTACCTAGTGATACAAATGCTAACCCCAGGAATGAAACAGCTAAAGCCATTACCACAAGAAGTGGTACAACACTTAAACTACCTGAAATACCTGTAACTTCTGATGAAACTATTCCTACTCCACAAAAACCACAACCTGATCAAGATAAGGAAAAAGAACCGGTAGTTGAAAAGGTTAATGAAAATAACACAGTTAAGGATAAACCTTATGTTAAACCATACCAACCACCACTTCCTTACCCGAGTAAAATGAAGAAAGAAAAACTTGAAGCCGAGCAATCCAAATTCTTGGATATGTTTAAACAGATAAATGTAAATCTTCCTTTCATTGATGTGATTTCAGGAATGCCAAGATATGCTAAATTCTTGAAAGATCTAATCTCAAATAGAAAGAAAATGGAAGAACTCTCGGCTGTTACTATGAATGCTAATTGTTCAGCAGTGCTGTTGAATAAGATACCAGAAAAACTATCTGATCCAGGAAGTTTCACAATTCCATGTTTTCTGGGTAGTCTTAGTTCAATAGAAGCATTGGCAGACTTAGGTGCTAGTATAAATCTAATGCCGTATTCACTATACGCTAAACTAGACCTTGGAGAATTGAAACCAACCAGAATAAGCATACAACTAGCCGATAGATCAATAAAATATCCTAGAGGGATAATGGAGAACATGCTAGTTAAAGTTGGTACTTTAGTATTTCCAGTAGATTTTGTTGTTTTGGACATGGAAGAAGATTCTCAAGTTCCTCTCATATTAGGAAGACCATTCTTAAACACGGCTAAAGCAATGATAGACGTGTTCGGTAAGAAACTGACCCTAAGTATAGAGGATGAGAGTGTTACCTTTTCAGTTGATAGAGCAATGCAACAACCACAATCTGCAGATGATACATGTTATTATATTCAAACTATAGATGCACATGCAGAATTATTAGAAGAATTTCCAGAATTACAAGGAACAGGAGAATGTTCTTTAGGAGAAGGTAATGAACCAATTAATGAAGCTGAAATGTTAGCTACACTTATAGCTAATGGATATGAACCAACAACAGAAGAAATTCAAATGCTAAAAGAAGAAGACAGATATCGATATAAATCATCGATAGAAGAACCTCCGAAATTAGAGTTAAAGCCACTTCCAAACCATTTGGAATACGCTTATTTACATGGTGAATCTGAATTACCTGTAATAATATCGTCTTCTCTTACTGAAAATGAGAAATCACAACTCATTTCTGTGTTGAAAGCTCATAAACCAGCCATTGCATGGAAGATTCATGATATTAAAGGAATAAGTCCTTCGTATTGCACACATAAAATCCTTATGGAAGAAGGTCATAAAACGTATGTGCAACGTCAACGAAGACTAAATCCTAATATGCAAGATGTAGTTAAGAAGGAGATTATTAAACTGCTAGATGCAGGTTTGATATATCCAATCTCTGATAGTCCATGGGTAAGCCCAGTTCAATGCGTACCTAAGAAGGGTGGCATGACTGTCATTACAAATGAGAAAAATGAGCTTATTCCTACTAGGACTGTAACAGGATGGCGTGTATGTATTGATTATAGAAAATTAAATGACGCCACCAGAAAAGATCACTTTCCCTTACCTTTCATAGATCAAATGTTGGAAAAATTAGCCGGAAATAGTTACTATTATTTTCTAGATGGATTTTCCGGATATTTTCAAATTCCAATAGCACCCGAGGACCAAGAGAAAACCACATTCACGTGCCCTTATGGTACTTTTGCTTACAAATGCATGCCATTTGGACTTTGCAACGCCCCTGCAACCTTTCAAAGGTGCATGATGGCAATTTTTCACGACATGATAGAAGAATGCATGGAAGTATTCATGGATGACTTTTCAGTCTTCGGTGATACATTTAAATCATGTCTAGTTAATCTGGAACGAATGCTAATTAGATGCGAAAAATCAAATCTAGTACTTAATTGGGAGAAATGCCATTTCATGGTTAAAGAAGGCATCGTTCTTGGACATAAAATTTCAAAAGAAGGAATTGAAGTGGATAGAGCTAAAGTAGATGTAATTGCTAAACTTCCACATCCCACCAATGTTAGAGGAGTTAGGAGTTTTCTAGGGCATGCCGGTTTTTACCGACGTTTCATAAAAGATTTTTCTAAAATTGCCACTCCTATGAATAAACTCCTAGAAAAGGATGCTCCATTCATCTTTTCAGATGAATGTATCAAATATTTTAATATTCTTAAAGAAAAACTCACTAATGCACCGATCATGATAACACCAAATTGGAATCTACCATTTGAACTAATGTGCGATGCAACTGATTTTGCAATGGGAGCCGTTTTAGGACAAAGGATTGAAAAACGATTTCAACCTATATATTATGCTAGTAAGACATTACAAGGAGCACAAACAAACTATACAACTACTGAAAAAGAACTCCTTGCTATTGTCTTTGCTTTTGACAAATTTCGATCATATCTTGTTCTAGCAAAAACGGTGGTCTATACCGACCATTCTGCTCTTAGATACCTATTTTCAAAACAAGATGCTAAACCAAGATTAATCCGTTGGATCTTACTCTTACAAGAGTTTGATATTGAAATCCGAGATAAAAGAGGAGCAGAAAATCTCGCCGCTGATCATCTTTCTCGTCTTGAAAATCCCGAATTAGAAGTTCTAAATGAATCGGCCATACAAGACAACTTTCCTGATGAATATCTATTGAAGATAGATTATAAAGAAATCCCATGGTTTGCAGACTATGCAAACTACTTAGTTTGTGGATTCCTTGAAAAAGGATTATCGTACCAAAGACGAAAGAAATTCTTCAGTGATATAAAACACTATTTCTGGGAAGATCCACATCTGTTTAAAAGTTGTCCCGATGGAATAATACTCCGATGTGTATTTGGAGATGAAGCTAGTAAAATTTTAAACCATTGTCACACAGGACCAACAGGAGGGCATTATGGGCCTCAACTAACAGCAAGAAAAGTTTATGAAGCTGGATTCTATTGGCCTACAATTTACAAAGACGCACACCTTCTTTGCAAATCCTGTGATGCTTGTCAAAGGGCCGGAAAAATAAGTCAACGTGATGAAATGCCACAAAATGTCATCCAAGTATGTGAAGTATTTGACATTTGGGGTATTGACTTTATGGGTCCATTTCCAAAATCTCATAATAATCTATATATACTCGTAGCCATTGATTATGTATCTAAATGGGCGGAAGCACAAGCTCTCCCAACTAACGATGCACGAGTAGTAGTCAACTTTTTAAAACGTCTTTTTGCAAGGTTTGGAACACCGAAAGCTTTAATAAGTGATCGGGGTACTCATTTCTGTAATAATCAACTTGAGAAAGTTCTTAAAAGATATGGAGTAACTCATAAAATCTCCACCGCATATCATCCACAAACAAGTGGACAAGTTGAAAATACCAACCGAGCTTTAAAACGTATTTTAGAGAAAACCGTAGGATCAAATCCGAAGGAATGGTCCATTAAATTGGAGGATGCACTCTGGGCTTTTAGAACAGCCTACAAAACTCCAATTGGAACCACACCTTTTAGACTTGTTTATGGAAAAGCATGTCATCTTCCAGTAGAAATTGAACACAAAGCATTTTGGGCTTTGAAAACATGTAATCTTGATTTACATGAAGCCGGACGTCTACGATTAAGTCAACTAAATGAATTAGAAGAATTAAGACATGAAGCATACGAAAATTCGTTAATCTATAAAGAAAGAACGAAGAAATGGCATAATAAAAGAATCAGAAGTTCAAAAGAATTTAAAGAAGGAGACAGAGTTCTTCTTTTCAATTCACGATTCAAGTTATTTCCTGGAAAATTGAAATCAAGATGGTCTGGACCATTCATAGTCAAAAGAGTTTTCCCATACGGAACGATAGAATTAATAAATTCAAATGGGATTGAATTTAAAGTTAATGGTCACAGAGTTAAACATTACATACATGGTCCGATGGAAGTCGACAACGAAGTTAATCACAATTTCGACACCACAGCTAACTAAGTGTGGGGAGAATCAAGTCTTTAAAGGATAATATGTATTTCTGTTAGAGTTAGATTGTCTGTTTTCGTATAGTTCTCGAAAATGGAACACGTATGGTCTTTCCCTAGCAGACCCTAAAGAACTAGTCTTCTCCCCCCATTCTGAATTTTTATTTTTTTTAGGTTTTTACGAAATGAAGACTGCCTGTGAACTAAACCATGGTCTAATGCTACACGCTTTGATCACTAAACGTAATAATGACATACTCCCGAGTGAAATAGTATCAGTAATCAGAGAAAGAATGGACGGAGTTAGAAAAGAATCCAGATGCGAAGATAATAAGTTACAATTTGGTAAAGGAAAATCAAAATCCGCAGCGAAAAGAAGAGCACGACACCTAGAAAGATGTCACAAATGCGGAAAATGGTCACATGGAGGTAAATGTTCAAATAATCAAACCTATTCAAATACCGAATTTGTTACTTTATGCAGAGACGGACCGTTCATATGTTTAGAAGAAAAGATACTGAATGCTCGAGGTTACGCCTATGTAGCCATGGAAAACCAATTAAACCGACTATCTTATGAATGGGATAGATCATATAACTAAGAAATCTATTTCACAGGTATGTCTGTACAGTTTTTATTTTTATTTTTATTTTTATTTTTAACCTTTTGATAATAAACGCTAATTTGTTCGCTAAAAAGTATTAAATTGGTATTGAATAAAATTAGGTTTGGCGACCGAAATTATTGATATCATTCAAAAATTTATTACATCACTGCGAAATTTAACGTTTATTCTTAAGGTATAAATATCTTTAATCAATCAAACCAAAATATTTCAAAAATTCGTCATGAGTTAAATTAGGTCTTGGAACCGAAATTACTTTACCGAAAAGAGGGGCGCATATTTTTGATAATATTTGATTGATTAAAGTGGGATAAAAAGACAAAAAGATTTTTAATTTTATTTTTACCATATTTTAAAAATTAATATTTAAATCTTAAATTAATATTGTAAACTTTGTAAAAACAATATATTTAAAATTGTAAATATTTGAAAAATTAATATAAGTTTGATATGAATTTATAAATTTTTAAATTAAGTTTGGTGTGAATTTTTAATTTTTAAAATATAAATTTTTAATTTTATGCATTTCAAATTTTAAGTTTGGTGTGAATTTTTAATTTTTAAAATATAAATTTTTAATTTTATGCATTTCAAATTTTAAGTTTGGTGTGAATTTTTAATATTAATTTTGAATTTCATATTTAAGTTGTGTGAATTTAAAAACAAAAATTTACTTTATCTCATTAAGTTAAGAATATGATTTTTAAAATTCGTCGTAAGTTGAAGACTAGGTCTTTGAACCGAAATTGCTTTACCCAAGGGAGGGACGAGAACTTTTGGAGGGTTAATCCCCGCGACTCGCGGAGGAGCCGGATTACAGAAAAAAAAATAAGAGCTGCAAACTGATCAGTTTCATACTCCTCAACCCAAAAATACAGCTCGAAAAATTGCACCCGAAAAACACGAAAAAAATCCCCCAAAATCACAATTTTTAACCGTTAATCACCAAATCTTTTGCTAAAATCATGTTGAGAAGGATGCTATCTAAGAATTACTCAAGAAAAACGGTAAATTTCTACACCTAAACACCATTTAATCCGAAATTTGATGTTCTTGAGCTATTTTTTTCCCAATTTGATTTTGATGCTTTTTAGTGTAATTAAGCTTAAATTGTTTATGTATTATGCTTGTATAACCTAGATTGATGCTGTTTAACATGATTAGAAGCCTTAAACTTCAAATTTTGAATAATCTAGGGTTTGTGTTCTTGAGCAAATTTGGGGCTTTTTGATATAAACAGGTTATGGCCGATTTTTGTCATGAATTGTTGCTAAATTGAGTAGTGTAACATGTCTAGGTAGTTAAATGATCCAAACTTTGAGCCTAAACATGATTTTGAGAATTAAAGTGGACTTTTTCAAGTCTAAAATTCATGAACTTGATTTTTGAAAGATAATGCCATTTGAGACTTGTTTAATTGCTAGTAATGATTATTTTGACATGTTATTTGAGTTGAATGCTTATGAACTTGGCGAAAATTTTCGTATATGCTTATTTGAAAAAGTGTAGATTTGATAAAAATGTGAAAATAAGCTTAAGTTTGATATAAATTGATAATGTCATTGTAATTATTTTGATTGATGATTTTGCTGACACTAATGCATATTTGGATGCACAAAATTTGTGTTTGATGTGTTTTGCAGAATGAAAGGGGTGAATCTTCATCCCAAGCCCGCAATGCTCCTGCTGAGAATTTGGAACAACAGGAGGTGGATAACTACTACAAGTAGGATATACCTCATCCAGTCATGACCTTTTCCGATATGCACTTGGAAGAGTTGCACCCGAACCTGAGATTTGACAGACTTTGGATAGATTATCCAAAATATCAACGGGGTTTGCATACTCTTCATTCTAAGGTTGTTGAGATACCAAGGGTCATAGAATGGGGACCCTTAGAAGCTGTAGAATTGGCCGGGCCAATTAGGGAATTACTTGTACAGAGGTATGGTAATTCTTCTTTTAATGACTGGATATGTTTATTCACCATACGTAGACCTGTATATAAAGTATGGTGTGAAGAATTGTTATGTAGTATAGAGTTGAATGATCGGGTAGCTAGTTTAACCGATCGTTCTTTTATTAGATTTTTGTTAGGCGGTTCGATGCGCCACATGTCTTTACTGGACATGGCTCAGGCTTTACGTATATATACGCCTGAGGAGTTAGCGTCTGCCGATTGTAGAGGATTGATACTAAACGGTAGAAAGATAGATGAGAATTTTGATACACACGGTGTGTGGAGTCAAATGACAAGCCATCACCGTTTCAAAGGGGGAAATTACTCATATTTGGATATAGATAGAGCCGAATTAAGAGTGATACATAGGTTTTTAGCTAATTCGATTACACAAAGGGGTAAAAACAAGGAAAAAGTAAATGAACAGGATTTGTTTTACCATATGTGTATTCGAGACCCACAAAGCACTGTAAGTATACCATATTGTGTGGGTTATTATTTATCAGCTATGGTTCGGGGGATGCGACCACATAGCATAATAGGAGGTGGTATTTTTATTACTTTGATTGGTGAATATCTCGGTGTGGATATAAGTCGGGGGGGATTATTACTAGAAGAGCCGGAACCCCGCGATACTATAGGTTTAAATGTATACCATGGTGCGAAAGTTTTGAAGAGGCGAAATAACGCCGCAGTACGATACCATGGTAGACATCCACAGGTGGAGAGAAACCAATAACAAGGTAATGTAGGAGGGGGGAATGAGATGCAAGAAATGCATAGGTTTATAGCTTCTCAGGAATACGAAAATGCTAGACAGAGAGCATTTGAAGATTGGCAAGTTCATCAGAACCAGATCATAGCTCATTGCCAACATATAGGTAGAAACTATATTCCTACACCGAAACCCATCTTCCCTCCTTGGTCTATAGAGATGCAGCCACCATATCCTACGTATGACCCTGCCGAAGCATTCTATAGCACTTATGGTTATGCCTGGAACCCCTATTGGTACCAATATCATCCTTAGTTTACTTATTATTTTTTATTATTTTGTAATTTGTAATTATTGATACGTTTAATACTTTTGTTAATATTGTAATCATTTTTATAATTGTCTAACTTTTATTCTTAGATTTTAATAATTTTTGAATGTGGGGTAATATACCAAACTTCAAAAATATGTATATATGTTTGCAGTTTATCTTATGTACACAACAGGGTAAAATAACGCATTTTCAAAGACTGGCATTAAGTTCAGCAAAAGCAACTAATTTTGACGACAAGATGCAAAATATATGTGAAATAACAACAAGATGGAATGAACAAATGATGTGCACCATTTATCATTCAGCAAACAAACGCCAATATATTTGGAAACTTTGGTTAAAATTTAATCATTTTCACACAAATCATCCTCAATAATTTAAATTGTTACTGATTTCTTGCAAATGAGGGCATTGCAAGATCTTAAGTGTGGGTAGGGGTTAAATTCTTTCGGATTTTAAAAATTTTTTACTTTATACATTTGGTTACCATTAAAAATACTAGTAAAGCAGTAGTTGTATTAGAATCTAGTGCTCTCTGATAATAAAGAACAGCCCTGGTCTTATATACTGACTACCCAATTCTAGTAAAATTTTTCAAAATTTTCAATTAAATGAATTCAAAATCATGTTTATACATATTTATGAACGATAAAACTAGGTTTTAACACCGAAATTATTGTTACCTCGGAAAGGACATAAATTAAGAAACAAACTAAAATGTTAAAATTCATTTAAAATGGAATAGAGGACGATAAAAAGGAAAATAAAGGCCAAGTGTGGGAAAATTTACCAAGTTATCTTAAACATATGTCACATATATCTGTAACAAATAACTGAAAATACTTTTGCTTTGGACTAAACTAAACTGTTTTACCCAATGAAAGAAAAGAAGAGATGGATCTACACGATGAATCAATTCCATCATTAAAAGGAAGTAAAGTCTTCCGAAAAAGACACGCGCTTCTTGATTTAGGTCATGAAGTTGTCGTCCAGACCAGCTGTAGGTTGACGAAAAATCTAGAAAAGTCATCACTAAAATCAGCAGGAAATCCACGGACCTCAGCATTAAACAGGGTCGCCAAGTGGTCAGATTTATCCTAACCATGAGAAGGATTTATCTCGTACAAAGGGGGGACACCGTGCAAATTAGCTTGATAAGACTAATGAATCAGATCCCCAGAAAGGATAATCTCCTTAAAGATTAAAAATCAGCTTTTAAGACTGATATTACTCAATCCTAGAGATTGACCTTAAAGATTGAGAATTACAAACTCATGGAATTCGATGATATCTAAACTCGAGCTTAAACGAGAAAATATTTTGATCAAAATTACAAACCGATTTGTTTTCTGAAAACCCTATTTTCAATGCGTTCATTACCATTGAACGTAAAATCCTAGGAATTCACCTGGAATTCATTAGGTCACCTGAACTAAATCGGGTGTCAACCGTAAGAACGGTGGTTGCATAGTGGTCAAAGACAGGACCTTGTAACATACCGAAAAATTATAAGGGTGAGCTTTACTATTGCTCCTACCAAGGATAGTAATTGCGTCCGACACGTTATAGACCATAATCAAAAGCATGTCACGGGACATTGCCTTAACAGTTGCTTGTTCAACACTTTCCTTTACAACCGGACGGTAGTTTGCCGAAAGGTAATATACGAGACAAGTAAACTGGACGTGTTGCTTTCCTAATACAAGGTTAGCAAGTGGGTGACACAAAACAGCAAGTTTTGAGCTAAAATTTTCAAATCTGAAACTCACCAAACCCACAAAAATATTTTGCAAACACCGGTAAAGGGTTATCCCGGAAAACTTATCTAGGGTAAAAACTAGATTTAATTTTCAAAAGATCAAATGTTTTCATAAAGATCCAATTTCCTTAATGGATCTAAATTTTTATAGTCATGTGGGACTGTAAACCATATCGTTACTACCATTGTTTATACCGCCGTATAGAAATCACTGATGTACAAAGTGTGAAGAATAAAGAAGTGATTCTAGTATTTCAAGACAATATTGCTTGAGGACAAGCAACGCTCAAGTGTGGGAATATTTGATAATGCTAAAAACGAACATATATTTCATAGCATTATTCCTCAAGAAAGACAAGCTTTTAGTTGCAATTGTTCTATTTACAAGTGATATTCGTTTAAATAATAAAAGGTGAAGACAAAAGACAGATTCGATGAATTGAAGACGCAAACGACCAAAAAGCTCAAAAGTACAAAAGACAATCAAAAAGGTTCCAATTATTGATAAGAAACGTCTCGAAATTACAAGAGTACAAGATTCAAAACGCAAAGTACAAAATATAAAATTGTACGCAAGGACGTTCGAAAATCCGGAACCGGAACCAGAGTCAACTCTTAACGCTCGACGCAACGGACTAAAAATTACAAGTTAACTATGTATATAAATATAATATAATATATAATTAATTATATTAATTATATATATATTATATTTATAAATAAACCGTCGGCAGAGAAAGACTCCAAAGTGTGAGCTGGAATCTCAAACTCCGCGACTCGCGGAGTTTGAAGGCAAAATATGCCGCGAGTCGCGGAGCCCCAAAAATCAACTCTTCCTATAAAAGCAAACGAATTCTGATCGAAAAAACCACCAAATATATCCATCTCTCTATCTATATCGTATATATTTATATTTATATTTTAATTTTAATTTTAATTTTAATTATAATTCTAATAATAAAGGTATGTTAGCGAATGTTGTAAGGGTGTAAGTCGAAATTCTGTCCGTGTAACGCTACGCTATTTTTAATCATTGTAAGTTATGTTCAACCTTTTTACATTAATGTCTCGTAGCTAAGTTATTATTATGCTTATTTAAAACGAAGTAATCATGATGTTGGGCTAATTACTAAAATTGGGTAATTGGGCTTTGTACCATAATTGGGGTTTGGACAAAAGAACGACACTTGTGGAAATTAGACTATGGGCTATTAATGGGCTTTATATTTGTTTAACTAAATGAAAGTTTGTTAATGTTAATATAAAGATTTATAATTGGGCGTCCCTATAAATTACCATATACACTCGATCGGACACGATGGGCGGGGTATTTATATGTACGAATAATCGTTCATTTAACCGGACACGGGAATGGATTAATAGCCACTAGAATAATTAAAACAGGGGTGAAATTACATTCAAGGGTAATTGGTGTAATTGTTAACAAAGTAGTAAAACCTTGGTTTACACGCAGTCGATAACCTGGTGTATTCATTAAACAAAGTATTAAAACCTTGTTACAATTCGAATCCCCAATTAGTTGGAATATTTAACTTCGGGTATAAGAATAATTTGATGAGGACACTCGCACTTTATATTTATGACTGATGGACTGTTATGGACAAAAACCAGACGGACATATTAAATAATCCAGGACAAAGGACAATTAACCCATGGGCATAAAACTAAAATCAACACGTCGAACATCATGATTACGGAAGTTTAAATAAGCATAATTCTTTTATTTCATATTTAATTTCCTTTATTTTATATTTAATTGCACTTCTAATTATCGCATTTTTATTTATTGTTATTTAATCGCACTTTTAATTATCGTACTTTTTAATTATCGCAATTTTATTTTATCGCACTTTTATTATTCGCAATTTCATTATCGTTATTTACTTTACGCTTTAAATTAAGTCTTTTATTTATTTAATATTTTACATTAGGTTTTAACTGCGACTAAAGTTTTAAAATCGACAAACCGGTCATTAAACGGTAAAAACCCCCCTTTATAATAATAATATTACTTATATATATGTTTGTATTTTTATAAAAGTAAATTAATATAGCGTTACGCTTTGTTTAAAGATTTTCCTGTGGAACGAACCGGACTTACTAAAAACTACACTACTGTACGATTAGGTACACTGCCTATAAGTGTTGTAGCAAGGTTTAAGTATATCCATTCTATAAATAAATAAATATCTTGTGTAAAATTGTATCGTATTTAATAGTGTTTTCTGCTAAAATTAATAACTATTTTATATACACCTCGCATAACATCAATTATCCATTGCCTAGGATTGACGATTTGTTCGACCAACTCCAAGGTGCAACGTATTTCTCTAAAATCGACCTACGGTCCGGCTATCACCAAATGCGGGTCCGTGAGGAAGACATCGAGAAGACGGCTTTTCGAACGCGTTATGGGCATTTTGAATTCGTAGTTATGCCTTTTGGTCTTACGAATGCACCGGCGGCATTCATGGATCTTATGAACCGAGTGTGCAAACCTATGTTGGACAAGTCGGTAATTGTGTTCATTGACGACATACTTGCCTATTCAAAGAGTATGAAAGAACATGAACTTCATTTGCGGTGTGTGTTAAAGACGTTGCGGAAGGAGAAGTTGTATGATAAATTCTCCAAATGTGAATTTTGGCTAAGGGAAGTTCAATTCCTTGGCCACATTATGAACGAAAATGGTATTCAAGTAGATCCGGGAAAGATAGAGACGGTAAAGAGTTGGGGACGACCGACTACGCCTACGGAAATCCGAAGTTTTCTCGGATTGGCCGGTTATTATCGTCGGTTTATCCAAGACTTTTCTAAGATCGCTTCTCCATTGACGAAATTGACGAGAAAGAACGCGAGATTTAATTGGGAGAACGAGCAAGAAATTGCTTTTCAATTATTAAAAGAGAAGTTGTGTCAAGCTCCGGTGCTAGTTTTGCCGGAAAGGGTGGAAGACATGACGGTCTATTGTGATGCTTCTTTAAATGGGCTCGGTTGTGTTCTAATGCAACGGGGTAAAGTCATCGCTTATGCCTCTCGACAATTAAAGGAACACGAAATGAGATATCCGACTCATGATCTTGAGTTGGCGGCGGTTGTGCATGCGTTGAAAATTTGGCGCCATTACTTGTATGGTGTCAAGGGTACGATTTATTCGGATCACAAGAGTTTGAAACATCTTTTCGATCAAAGAGATTTGAATTATCGGCAACGTAGGTGGATGGATGTGGTAAAAGACTATGATTGTGAGATACTTTATCATCCGGGCAAGGCGAATGTGGTCGCGGATGCATTAAGTCGAAAGAGTCATCACCCGACGTTACGATTGGGATTGTTACGTATGATTATTACTAACGATTTTCTTGAAAAACTTGGTGTGATCCAAATAGAGGCTTACGTTCACAACAAGCATGCGGAACGAATTGTGGGGCAATCGAAATTCATTACTATGGGTTCACGTGGTTTGTTGTCTTTTCAAGGAATGGTGTGGGTGCCTAAGATGGGGGATTATCGACAAGTGCTACTTGATGAAGCACATAAGTCAAAGTATTCCGTTCATCCAGGCGCAACGAAAATGTATCTTGATTTAAGGAAGTAGTATTGGTGGCCGGGTATGAAACGTGATGTTGTTAAGTATGTTGAGCAATGCGTCACGTGTTTGCAAGTTAAAGTCGAACACCCAAAGCCGTATGGTAAGTTACAACCGTTGGAAATTCCGAAATGGAAATGGGAGCACATTACCATGGATTTTATCACTGTAACATCTCGCGTTTTTCCGTTAAATTTAATTTTAACACCGTCTTTTTTTTTTAAAACATAATCTTTCGTATTTAAATTAATAGTTTCCGTGAGTAACGTTCATTATATTCCCGCTATTTAATTTTGACATCACCCGTTTACTCGAGCGTTTTAAAAATATTCGTTTGGTTAATTCCCGCACCCGCTTTGAAACATGAGGGACTTAAGTTGACAAGTGGGCAAAGTGGTGACTAGGTCAACTAGTCAACCACTTCACCTCCTCCATTCATTTCCACCAACACCTTCCACATTTCTTCCTCTTTTTCTCTCTACTTCTCTTTTATGAACATAAACACCAAAATCACAAATTCATCATCTAAATTCGGATCGGGAAGCAAACTTCAAAACAAATTACATATTCGTGATCCTCTCTTCATCCTCTACATTTTGATACCAATTTCATCAAGTTTGGGTAACATTTCTAAAACACTAAATTTCTCTAAATTCGTTTTATATACTTGAAATTGTGTTAGTTAGTGTCAATGGCTCGTGTGTAACATGAATATATGTTTTGTTTGCTCGATTTGTGGTTTGGAGTAACTAGTTTGAGTTTTTGAAATGGGTTTGCTTAATCCTTGATTTTGGATGAGTTAATGTTGTTAGATTGTTAAAGTGCATGTTTTAATTGTGTTACTAGTATCATTAGTCACATTTTGATGTGTAGGTTGATTAAGAAAACTTCAAAAACCCGATTAATGATTTTGTGATGTTTGACTAGGGTTTGATAGTTCTTGACATGAACTTTTGATGCTTGAATGCCATGAAATGTTAATTGTTAGTGTTTAGTAGTAATGTATGCTTCATTACCCTCAAAACGGCATATCATATGTGTGAATTGGATTCCCGAAACTTAAAATGCGATTGATGAACTTGAAACTTTGAAAATGGACTTTTATTGATCACTTGATGAGATTTCGGCTATTGTAAATGATGTTGGTGATTGATGAAATGCGTTTAGTTATTTTCCTTGTAAAATTTCCTTTCTAACGATATATGGTATGCATTTTAAATGTTTTCGGTGGATGAAATGTGTTAAATTGTGTTTTGGTTCGAGACTTAGTCTATTTTCTGCAAACAGCATTTTTCCCAGGTATGCGCGCCGCGCATACCACCGCGCGCCGCGCGAATCCAAAAACCCAGATGAATGGCCCTTTAAGTCAAGTTCTGACCTGGTTTTACACTTGGGTGCGCGCCGCGCAACCCATTGCGCACCGCGCAAAACCCCCAGGCCAGGCTCTTGTGTTTTTAAATGTTCTCAAAATGTTTCTCGCTTAACCGTAACTCCGATTAACATGAAAATCGGCTATTGTGTTCATATATGATTTCTCATCAGGGGAAAATTGTCGGATACCCGACCCGACCCCGTTGACTTTGACTTTGACCAAGTTTGACTTTTAGTCAAACTTAACCAAACTTTTATGCAAATGTTCTAACATGCTTTTATACGTGATTCTTGCATGAAACTTGACAACATGATTCACATGCTATACTAATCGAGTCGTAACGAGCCATAGGACTAATTGAACACATTTCGCCCGACCTTGTGTCGTAACCGGTTAATTGATATAACTTAATTGTTTAGGTCAAGGCTAAGCAACTTTCATGCACACGTTTACTTTGCGAAGTACTTTTATACTCGTGCACTCGAGGTGAGATCATAGTCCCACTTTTTACTCTTTTGAACTTACTTTTGGGATGAGAAAACATAAACGATTCTTTTGAACTAAGTGAACACAAGAACGGGAAAACAAACATTCTACATACGAGTTTAGAACGAAAATCCTCAATCCGATTATCATTAGTTACATCAGATGGTGTAAGCGAGAACTTATGTTATATGGCCATATGGGTTTGACAACCCTCATCTTTGACGGTTCGCTACCGTTTACGGATGAAATATATTTTCGAGAATCAGTGTTTGTTCTAGCACTATTGATGGGGTATTCAACGGACGGAATGTTAAGTTTTGATAATTGGGTGCTCGTGAATATTAACTTTTAGAATGTGTTACTATTATTCAACTTTGCAAATCTTGTGGTTCGACTTACTTTACTTTTACTCACTTACTCAAACCTATGATTTCACCAACGTTTTTGCGTTGACAGATTCTTCTATGTTTTCTCAGGTTTTCACATGGCTATTTGTTACACGCTTCCGCACTCTTTGATTACTTGATTGGAGTCTACCATGTATGCATACGCTAGGGATAGCACTTTTGGATTCAAACTTTTGTCTACTTACTTACGCTATTTATAGCAACTGTGATTTTAAACTAATTATGTCGCGAGTTATTTCAATCATACTTTACTACTTTTGTAAACTTAAACTTGTTGTCGATCCGTTGTTAAACTAAACTTGCAGGTCTTGTACCTTTCAAATGAATGCGACATAATTTTGGTCAAACGAGTCTCATATAGGGACTACGACCACGCAACGGGACCTAAGTTAACGGCGCCGTCAATAACGGTTTTGGTCGGGTCGTTACAATCACAAAGTTACCAAAGACGGCGAGAACCCAATTTGATTCAATTTGGGTGATAGTTGACTGATTGACAAAAAGTGCTTTGTTTCTTCCCATTCGGGAAGCGATATCGTCGGAGACCTTGGCTAAATTGTTTATCAAGGAAGTTGTCGCTCGACATGGGGTTCCTATATCTATTATTTCGGATCGAGATACTCGATTCACATCTCGGTTTTGGGAAAAGTTTCATGAAGATATGGGCACACAATTGAAATTGAGCACGGCGTATCATCCTCAAATGGACGGTCAAACCTAACGTACGAATCAAACTCTAGAGGATATGTTACGGGCGTGTATTATTGATTTCGGTGGTAGTTGGGACGAGCACTTGCCTTTGGTGGAATTCTCGTACAATAATAGTCATCATACTAGTATCGGGATGCCACCTTATGAGATGCTTTATGGTCGGAGGTGTCGAACTCCGATTTGTTGGGGTGAAATTGGTCAAAAAGAAATCGGGAGTACCGATTTGGTCTTAAAAATGAATAGTAAGATTGATATGATTCGGGATCATTTGAAAAAGGCGCAAGATAGACAAAAGTCGTATGCCGATAAGCGTAGACGAATGATCGAATTTCAAGAAGGTGACATGGTGATGCTTAAGGTTTCGCCATGGAAAGGTATTATTCGGTTTCGAAAACGGGGAAAGTTAGCTCCTCGGTTTATTGGTCCTTTTAAAATTCTAGCTCGTGTTGGTGAAGTTGCGTATCGATTGGAATTACCCGAAGAGCTTGCGGGGATCCATAATACATTTCATGTTTCCCATCTCCGTAAGTGTCTTGCGGATGATTCTTCTTGGGTGCCATTAGACGAGATTGAGCTAAACAATAAGTTAGAGTATATTGAGGAGCCGATTGCTATACTCGATGAGAAGGTCAAAAGGTTGAGAAATAAAGAAGTGAGAACTTTTAAAGTTCAATGGCGTCGTAGCAAAGGTTCCGAATTTACTTGGGAGCCCGAAGAATTCGTGTTGGTTTACCTCCCTCTTGTCATGCGGCTTGGATCGCGAGGACGCGCTCCGATTCAAGTGGAGGAGAGTTGTAAGACCATAATCTTCATTGTACAGTAGGGTATATATGGTACATAGCGCGTGGCGCACTCCTCTGTATAAAAAAAAACACTTTTTTTGTTTCGCGAAATCAATTGGTTATTGGTTTGGGTCGTTACAGGGATGGAAAAGCAAAAAAAAAAAAAAAAAAAAAAAAAAAGGACAAAGAAGTTACTATTGAGGAATAGTAACAAAATTTGCTCAATTGTTAGGAAAATGAAAGTATCTGCGTTCAAAGTTTGGGGTGGGTTTATGAGGTTTGTTAGGTCTAAAAGCTATGTGCTTAGGTTTTAAAAGTTGCGTTGCGGTAAGTATGACGGTTAGAGTTGTTGAAACAAAGACGAAAATAGTTTGGGATGAAAGAAAAAAAAAAACACAAAAGGACAAAGAAGTTACTATTGAGAAATAGTAACAAAATTTGCTCAATTGTATATATGTATAATGTAAGTAACTACAAAGTTAAATTAAAATTAAAATATTATATATAATACAGTAATATTATGTATAGAGACGGAGACAGGAGATGCATGTGGATGCTTTGACACTTCCAACTCTTTAAATATGTCTATTACACTGTGGATGCTTTGACACTTCCAACTCTTTAAATATGTCTATTACACTGTATTAAAAATTGTAATTAGTAGCCAATATATCCTAATTATAAATTCTAGCATCCCTTAAATATGTATAATATAATATTGATATTTACTTTTCAAGAAACATCACTCTTATTCATAAATCATGTCTTCGTCTCTGATTATGTAATCATGTAACTAAGATGATATAAAAATGATACGTAAAAAAACAAGGTGAATAATTAAATATTTGTATAAGTATAAAAAATCCAATTCAAATTTGTCACTTAAAATTTATAATCTAAAACATTGTAGATTTTTTCATTTCTCTCTCCCCACCATCATCATAAGACCATTTGTAGCGGTTGTCCGTATTGTGAGTTCGTGTTGTGAACTTTTTGCACTTTTTCGCTGACTAAGACATGTTTTGGTAGTGAGTGGAGTAGTGGTGGTGTTGAATTTTGGTGTTGGTTAGGAGTATTGTAATGATGTGTTAAAATATAATTGGGTAAATATTAAAAAGGGGTAAAAATAATATTTTTAAAATAATAAAAAATTAATAAAAACATAACAACGTACGTCTTCTCTTCCGTTGGATTACCACCGCCGCCGTCTCAACGCTTCGATTCAACGCTGTGATACTTGATGTGTTCGGCGTTTTTGGTATGCCAGCTCGGCTACAACGGGGTTGTAGCCACCCCGTTACAACTGGTCTAATTCATTACAACTTCTTTCTATTTCTCAACTCCATACCATTGACACTCTTCACGCAAAAAATTTGCTTAACTAAACAACATTCATGCCATACAAATTAAATAGATTTATAACATTTAATCAGTGTTGATGCATTAAAAAGAACATAGTTACAGTTCAACGACCACATCATGCATCCTTCAAAGAATTGAGTTGCTTACTTCCAGCTTTATGCGTTCCTTGGCACACTTAACCATCTTCCTTAACATCATCAATCATAAAAGAATAAAGATAAGAACAAATATTCATTTGATCGATTTTTTTTTTTTTTGAAAAGCAAGAAGGACTTATATTAAACAAACACGAATAGTACATGGTTGACTGGGCAACCTTAACAGCACGATACATCACGAAAGAAATAAGGAAAACAAATTACATCGCCTTAAGCTAATTGCAAAGATTGCAACTAACAAAAGGGGTTAAAACTAAGGGTGTGAGAACCATTGTAGCCAATCCATAATATGACCCTTGCAACGTCGTGAAATCCAATCATATGAAAGAACTTGAACCTCGCTAAATAATGATGGGATCGTCTCGAGCTTATTCTTGAACACCTTTGCATTTCTATTCTTCCATAGAATGTAACAAACTACCCAACAAACCGCTTGCCATTGATTCTTTTTATGATCCTGTGCTACACAACCGAAAGTACCATTAAAAATATCCTCAAACCCGAATATAGCCGAAATATACCCCCACCATTTAAGAACTTTAGCCCAAATGTCTTTTGCCACTTGACAAGAAAAAAGTATATGCTCCACCGTCTCAATGTCACCATCACAAATCGGGCATCTCACACTATTCAAGTCGATGCCCCATTTATCTAACTCGAATCTTACCGGTATACGTCCTAATCTCGCTCGCCAAATAAACACCTCCACTTTTTTTGGAACCAAACCATTTCGCAACGACTCAATAGAATTAACCGCACGTGGTAGAATGATTTTGTCAACAATAACCGAACAGTCCTTGACCGTATAAATGCCCTTCGAATTAAGATTCCAGCTCCAACAGTCTTTTTTACTGATGATGTACGAGGTGGTGTACGAAATACTATTATATTTTACTACGAATTACGACGAAATATTACACAAGTTTTATTTTTTATTTACGGATGGATTATACCTAAACCTTGCTACAACACTTATAGGCAGTGTACCTAATTGTAGAGTAGTGTAGTTTTTATTAAGTCCGGTTCGTTCCACAGGGAGCTAGTGATTACGTACTATATTTTTAACAACTATATTTATATAAAATATATATAATTATATAAGTAGTAATATTATAAAAGGAGGGTTTACCGTTTAATGACCGGTTTGTCGATTTTATATTTTAAGCATAAAGATAAATAACAATAATTAAAGTGCGTAAAATAAATAACAATATTAAAATGACAATAAATAAAATGACAGTAAATAAAAGTACGATGAGATATAAAATAAAAGAATTATGCTTATTTAAACTTCTGTAATCATGATGTTTGATGTTTTGATTTTAATTTATTACCCTGGGTTAATTGTCCTTTGTCCTGGTTTATTTGATACGTCTATCTGGTTTTTGTCCATAATAGTCTATCGGTCATAAATATAAAGTGCGAGTATCCTCGTCAAATTACCCTATACCCGAAGTCAAATATTCCAATTAATTAAGGATTTAAACTGTGACGCAGTTATCACTTCTGTCAATAATTACACCAGTTATCACTGTATGTAATCCACCCCTGTTTTAATTAGTTTATGAATATTAATTCATCCACTTGATCAGAATGAATAATTAATTACCCAACCCAATTGATTAATTAAATGATTATAACAGATTCCATATGAACATCACTAAATAGGACAACCATAATCATTATTAATTATTAGGTTAATTAATTTGAAGATAGGTTTGACAGACTCCAATGAGTTGTCACTCAATTAGACAATACCCTCCATCTATTAATAGTCAATAGTCCAATTTCCACAAGTGTCGGTCTTTTGCCCAAACCTTAATTATGGTCCAAAGTCCAATAATCCCGTCTTAATATTTAGCCCAACATCACGATTACTTCGACTTAAATAAGCATAATAATAACTTAGTTACGAGACATTAATTCAAAAAGGAAGAACATAGCTTACAGTGATTATTTTCGCGTAGCGTTACACGGACAGAGTTCCGACTTAAAACCCGTAAAACATTTCTTACAATAACCCAACTAAACCATAACTTATTATTAATCTTAATTAAAATTATAATTATAAATATATATTACATAAAGAGAAAGAAAGATTGAAAAAAAGTATATTCTGAAAGCCTCCGAATGCGTTGCTTTTATAGGCAAATATTGAATTGAAATTTTCACTTATGACCCCTTAACTATGCTCAATTAACAACTTTTTATTATTTATTATTATTCTTATTATGAATTATTTAAATATTATATTATATTCTTGTGCATAGTTGACTTGTACTTTCAGCTCCGTTGCGTCGAGCGTTGAAAGTTGGTTCATGTCTCGGTTCCGGATTTTCGAACGCCTTTTCGTATAATTTAATATCTTGTACTTTGCGTTTTGCAGCTTGTACTTTTGTAATTTTTAGACGTTTCTCATCAATAAATTGAACCACTTGGATTGTATCTTGTACATTTGAGCTTTTTGGTCATTTGCGTCTTCAAATCGTCGAATCTGTCTTTTGTCTTCACCTTTTATTATTTAAACGATAATTACTTGAAATTAGAACAATTGCAACTAAAATCTTGTCTTTCTTGAGGGATAATGCTATGAAATATGTGTTCGTTTTTAGCATTATCAATATTCCCACACTTGAGCGTTGCTTGTCCTCAAGCAATATAGTCTTGAAATAAAAACATACTTGAATCACTTCTTTATTCTTCACACTTTGTACATCAGTGATTTCAATACGGCGGTTATGAACAATGATAGTAACGATGTGATTTACAGTCTCACATGACTATAAAAATTTAGATCCGTTAGGAAATTGGATCTTTATGAAAACATTTGATCTTTTGAAAATTCAATCTAGTTTTTATCCTAGATAAGTTTTCCGGAATAACCCTTCACCGGTGTTGCAAAATGTTATTGTGGGTTTTGTGGGTTTCGAATTTTAGAATTTTAGCTCAAAACTTTACGGTTTTGTGTCACCCACTTGCTAACCTTGTATTAGGAAAGCAACACGTCCAGTTTACTTGTCCCGTATATTATCTTTCGGTAAACTACCGTCTGGTTGTAAAGGAAAGCGATGAACAAGAAACTGTTAAGGCAATGTCTAATGACATGCATTTGTTCATGGTCTAAAACGCGTCGGATGCTATTATTATCCTTTGTAGGAGCAATAGTAAAGATCATCCTATAATTTTTCTGGTCTGGCACAAGGTCCTGTCTTCGACCATGCTATGCAACCACCGTTCTTACGGTTGGCACCCGATTTGGTTCAGGTGACCTAATGAATTCCAGGTAAATTCCTAGGATTTTACGTTCAATGAACGCATTGAAAATAGGTTTTCAGAAAACAAATCGGTTTGTAATTTTGATCAAAATATTTTCTCGTTCAAGCTCGAGTTTAGATATCATTGAATTCCATGATTTTGTAATTCTCAATCTTTAAGGTCAATCTCAAGGATTGAGTAATATCAGGCTTAAAAGCTGATTTTTAATCTTTAAGGAGATTATCCTTTTCTGGGGGTCTGATTCATTAGTCTTATTAAGCTAATTTGCACGGCGCCCTCCCCATTTTACGAGACAGATCCTCTCATGGTTAGGATAAGTCTGACCACATGGCGACCCTGTTTGATGCTGAGGTCCGTGGATTTCCTGCTGATTTTAGAGATGACTTTTCTAGATTTTTCGTCAACATACAGCTGGTCTGGACGACAACTTCTTGACCTAAATCAAGAAGCGCGTGTCTTTTCGGAAGACTTTACTTTCTTTTAATGATGGAATTGATTCATCGTGTAGATCCATCTTTCTTTCAAAAGTATTACAGTACATCGGGTAAAATTGATTAGTTTAGTCCAAAGCAAAAGTACCTGCAATAATTCTTGTACAAAAATATGTGATATATGTTTTAAAGAACTTGGTGAATTCTTCTGATGTTTTAGCAGAGTAGTATATAAAATAGCTTATTTTTACAGAAAATACTATTAAATACGATACAATTTTACACAAGATATTTATTTATTTATAGAATGGATATACTTAAATCTTGCTACAACACTTATAGGCAGTGTACCTAATCGTACAGTAGTGTAGTTTTTAGTAAGTCCGGTTCGTTCCACGGGGAATCTTTTTAAACAAAGCTTAACGCTATATTAGTTTACTTTTATAAAAATACAAATATATATATATATATATATATATATATATATATATATATATATAAGTAATATTATTATTATAAAGGGGGGTTTTTACCGTTTAATGACCGGTTTGTCGATTTTAAAACTTTAGTCGCAGTTAAAACCAAATAAATACAAGACTTTAAATTAAAGCATAAAGTAAATAACGATAATGAAATTGCGAATAATAAAAGTGCGATAAAATAAACTTGCGATAATTAAAAAGTACTATAATTAAAAGTGAAATTAAATACAATAACAATAAAAATGCGATAATTAGAAGTGCAATTACATATAAAATAAAGGAAATTAAATATGAAATAAAAGAATTATGCTTATTTAAACTTCCGTAATCATGATGTTTGACGTGTTGATTTTAGTTTTATGCCCATGGGTTAATTGTCCTTTGTCCTGGATTATTTAATATGTCCGGCTGGTTTTTGTCCATAACAGTCCATCAGTCATAAATATAAAGTGCGAGTGTCCTCGTCAAATTATTCTTATACCCGAAGTTAAATATTCCAACTAATTGGGGACTTAAACTGTAACAAGATTTTAATACTTTGTTTAATAATTACACCAGGATGTCGACTGAGTGTAACCCAAGGTTTTAATATTTTGTTATCAATTATACCAAGTGTCCTTGTACATAATTTCACCCCTGTTTTAATTATTCTAGTGGCTATTAATCCATTCCCGTGTCCGGTTAAATGAACGATTATTCGTACATATAAATACCCCGCCCATCGTGTCCGATTGAGTGTATATGGTAATTTATAGGGACGCCCAATTGTAAATCTTTATATTAACATTAACAAACTATCATTTAGTTAAACAAATATAAAGCCCATTAATAGCCCATAGTCTAATTTCCACAAGTGTCGTTCTTTTGTCCAAACCCCAATTATGGTACAAAGCCCAATTACCCAATTTTAATAATTAGCCCAACATCATGATTACTTCGTTTTAAATAAGCATAATAATAACTTAGCTACGAGACATTAATGTAAAAAGGTTGAACATAACTTACAATGATTAAAAATAGCGTAGCGTTACACGGACAGAATTTCGACTTACACCCTTACAACATTCGCTAACATACCCTTATTATTAGAATTATAATTAAAATTAAAATATAAAATATAAATATATATATATTTTACGTATGAATGAGGAGAAGAAAAAGATTATTTTTTACGATCAGAATGCGCGAGCTTTATAGGGAGTTTCTGAAATTGGGGTTCCGCGACTCGCGGCCATTTTGGCCTTCAAACTCCGCGAGTCGCGGAGTTTACTTTTACAGCTCACACAAGCTTGGCTCTTTGTTTACCGATGGTTTTAAATATAAATATAATATATTAAATAATTATAAGAATTATTTAAATATTATATTATATTTATGTGCATAGTTGACTTGTAATTTTTAGTCCGTTGCGTCGAGCGTTGAGAGTTGACTCTGGTCCCGGTTCTGGATTTTCGAACGTCCTTGCGTACAATTTAATATCTTGTACTTTGCGTTTTGAATCTTGTACTCTTGTAATTTCGAGACGTTTCTTGTCAATAATTGGAACCTTTTTTATTGTCTTTTATACTTTTGAGCTTTTTGGTCGTTTGCGTCTTCAATTCGTCGAATCTGTCTTTTGTCTTCACCTTTTATTATTTAAACGAATCTCACTTGTAAATAGCACAATTGCAACTAAAAGTTTGTCTTTCTTGAGGAATAATGCTATGAAATATATGTTCGTTTTTAGCATTATCAAATATTCCCACACTTAAGCGTTGCTTGTCCTCAAGCAATATCATCTTGAAATACTAGAATCACTTCTTTATTCTTCACACTTTGTACATCAGTGATTTTCTATACGGCGGTATAAACAATGGTAGTAACGATATGGTTTACAGTCCCACATGACTATAAAAATTTTGATCCATTAAGGAAATTGGATCTTTATGAAAACATTTGATCTTTTGAAAATTAAATCTAGTTTTTACCCTAGATAAATTTTCCGGAATAACCCTTCACCGGTGTTGCAAAATATTTTTGTGGGTTTGGTGGGTTTCAGATTTGAAAATTTTAGCTCAAAACTTATGGTTTTGTGTCACCCACTTGCTAACCTTGTATTTGGAAAGCAACACGTCCAGTTCACTTGTCCCGTATATTACCTTTCGGTAAACTACCGTCCGGTTGTAAAGGAAAGCGTTGAACAAGCAACTGTTAAGGCAATGTCCCCTGACATGCTTTTAATTATGGTCTATAACGTGTCGGACGCAATTACTATCCTTGGTAGGAGCAATAGTAAAGCTCACCCTTATAATTTTTCGGTATGGCACAAGGTCCTGTCTTTGACCACTATGCAACCACCGTTCTTACGGTTGACACCCGATTTGGTTCAGGTGACCTAATGAATTCCAGGTGAATTCCTAGGATTTTACGTTCAATGGTAATGAACGCATTGAAAATAGGGTTTTCAGAAAACAAATCGGTTTGTAATTTTTGATCAAAATATTTTCTCGTTCAAGCTCGAGTTTAGATATCATTGAATTCCATGAGTTTGTAATTCTCAATCTTTAAGGTCAATCTCAAGGATTGAGTAATATCAGTCTTAAAAGCTGATTTTTAATCTTTAAGGAGATTATCCTTTCTGGGGATCTGATTCATTAGTCTTATCCAGCTAATTTGCATGGTGCCCCCCATTGTACAAGATAAATCCTTCTCATGGTTAGGATAAATCTGACCACTTGGCGACCCTGTTTAATGCTGAGGTCCGTGGATTTCCTGCTGATTTTAGTGATGACTTTTCTGGATTTTTCGTCAACCTGCAGCTGGTCTGGACGACAACTTCATGACCTAAATCAAGAAGCGCGTGTCTTTTTTGGAAGACTTTACTTTCTTTTAATGATGGAATTGATTCATCGTGTAGATCCATCTTTCTTTTCTTTCATCGGGTAAAACAGTTTAGTTTAGTCCAAAGCAAAAGTATTTTCAGTTATTTGTTACAGATATATGTGACATATGTTTAAGATAACTTGATAAATTTTCCCACACTTGGCTTTTATTTTCCTTTTTATCGTCCTTTCCGAGGTAACAATAATTTCGGTGTTAAAACCTAGTTTTATCGTTCATAAATATGTATAAACATGATTTTGAGTTCATTTAATTGAAAATTTTGAAAATTTTTACTAGAATTGGGTAGTCAGTATATAAGACTAGAGCTGTTCTTTTATATCAGAGAGCACTAGATTCTAATACAACTACTGCTTTACTAGTATTTTTAATGGTAACCAAGTGTATAAAGTAAAAAATTTTAAAATCCGAAAGAATTTAACCCCTTCCCACACTTAAGATCTTGCAATGCCCTCATTTGCAAGAAATCAGTAATAATTTAAATTATTGAGGGTGATTTGTGTGAAAATGATTAAATTTTTACCAAAGTTTCCAAATATATTGGCGTTTGTTTGCTGAATGATAAATGGTGCACATCATTTGTTCATTCCGTCTTGTTGTTATTTCACATATATTTTGCATCTTGTCGTCAAAATTAGTTGCTTTTGCTGAACTTAATGCTAGTCTTTGAAAATGCGTTGTTTTACCCTGTTGTGTACATAAGATAAACTGCAAACATATATACATATTTTTGAAGTTTGGTATATTACCCCACATTCAAAAATTATTAAAATCTAAGAATAAAAGTTAGACAATTATAAAAACTATTACAATATTAACAAAAGTATTAAACGTATCAATCATTACAAATTACAAAATAAATAAAACTAAGTATACTAGGGATGATACTAGTACCAATAGGGGTTCCAAGCATAACCATAGGTGCTATAGAATGCTTCGGCAGGGTTATACTAGGATAAGGTGGTTGCTTCTCTATAGACCAGGGAGGGAAGATGGGTTTCGGTGTAGGAATATAGTTTCTACCTATATGTTGGCAATGAGCTATGATTTGGTTCTGATGAACTTGCCAATCTTCAAATGCTCTCTGTCTAGCATTTTCGTACTCCTGTGAAGCTATAAACCTTTGCATTTCTTGCATCTCATTTCCCCCTCCTACATTACCTTGCTGTTGGTTTCTCTCAACCTGTGGATGTCTACCATGGTATGGTACTGCGGCGTTATTTCGCCTCTTCAAAACTTTCTCACCATGGTATACATTTAAACCTATAGTATCTCGGGGTTCTGGTTCTTCTACTAATAATCCCCCCCGACTTATATCCACACCGAGATATTCACCAATCAAAGTAATAAAAATACCACCTCCTATTATGCTATGCGGTCTCATCCCCCAAACCATAGCTGATAAATAATAACCCATACAATACGGTATACTTACAGCGCTTTGTGGGTCTCGAATACACATATGGTAAAACAAATCCTGTTCATTTACCTTTTCCTTGTTCTTACCCCTTTGTGTAATCGAATTAGCTAAAAACCTATGAATCACTCTTAATTCGGCTCTATCTATATCCAAATAAGAGTAATTTCCCCCTTTGAAACGGTGATGGCTTGTCATTTGACTCCACACATCGTGTGTATCAAAATTTTCATCTATCTTTCTACCGTTTAGTATCAACCCTCTACAATTGGCAGATGCTAACTCCTCAGGCGTATATATACGTAAAGCCTGAGCCATGTCCAGTAAAGACATGTGGCGCATCGAACCGCCTAACAAAAATCTAATAAAAGATCGATCGGTTAAACTAGTTACCCGATCATTCAACTCTATACTACACAATAATTCTTCACACCATACTTTATATACAGGTCTACGCATGGTGAATAAACGTACCCAGTCATTAAAAGTAGAATTACCATACCTCTGTACAAGTAATTCCCTAATTGGCCTGGCCAATTCTACAGCTTCTAAGGGTACCCATTCTATGACCCTCGGTACCTCAACAACCTTAGAATGAAGAGTATGCAAACTCCTTTGATATTTTGGATAATCTATCCAAAGTCTGTCAAATCTCAGGTTCGGGTGCAACTCTTCCAAATGCATATAAGAAAATGTCATGACTGGATGCGGTATATCTTGCTTGTAGTAGTTATCCACCTCCTGTTGTTCCGCATTCTCAGCAGGAGCATTGCGAGCTTGGGATGAAGATTCACCCCTTTCAGTCTGCAAAACACATCAAACACAATTTTTGTGCATCCAAATATGCATTAGTGTCAGCAAAATCATCAATCAAAATAATTACAATGACATGATCAATTTATATCAAACTTAAGCTCATTTTCACACTTTTATCAAATCTACACTTTTTCAAATAAGCATATATGAAAATTTTCGCCAAGTTCATAAGCATTTAACTCAAATAACATGTCAAAATAATCATTACTAGCAATTAAACAAGTCTCAAATGGCATTATCTCTCAAAAATCAAGTTCATGAATTTTAGACTTTGAAAAAGTCCACTTTAATTCTCAAAATCATGTTTAGGCTCAAAGTTTGGATCATTTAACTACCTAAACATGTTACACTACTTAATTTAGCAACAATTCATGACAAAAATCGGCCATAACCTGTTTATATCAAAAAGCCCCAAATTTGCTCAAGAACACAAACCCTAGATTACTCAAATTTTGAAGTTTAAGGCTTCTAATCATGTTAAATAGCATCAATCTAGGTTATACAAGCATAATACATAAACAATTTAAGCATAATTACACTAAAAAGCATCAAAATCAAATTGGGAAAAAATTGCTCAAGAACACTAATTTCGGATTAAATGGTGTTTAGGTGTAGAAATTTACCGTTTTTCTTAAGTAATTCCAAGATAGCATCCTTCTCAACATGATTTTAGTAAAAGATTTGATGATTAACGGTTAAAAATTGTGATTTTTGGGGGTGTTTTTCGTGTATTTTCGAGCAGTATTTCGCAGTATGTGTTTTGTGTTGTGGGTTGGACTGATCAGTTCTTGCGTTATATTTTTTTTTCTGTAAATTGGTCCTCCCGTGACTCGCGGGGATTAAACCTCCAAACTCCGCGAGTCGCGGAGTTTGCTATTTTTTTTTTTTATAATCATTAACTTATAAAACAATTAAGTACTTAATTTTAAAATGTTGTTTCCCTTGTTATTTAGGACGAGGTCGTTTCGGATCGATGTCCTAGTCCGTCCCTCGACAAAATTTTAAAATTTTTCTTTTTGTAGCGATTGTTTTAAAAGCTAAGATTTTTGGGTTTTTTCAATGTTTTTGGCATATTTTAATTCAATAAGATTAAAAATAATGATAATAAAAGTTCTCGTCCCTCCCTCGGGTAAACAATTTCGGTTCAAAGACCTAGTCTTCAACTTACGACGAATTTTAAAAATCATATTTTTAACTTAATGAGATAAAGTAAATTTTTGTTTTTAAATTCACACAACTTAAATATAAAATTCAAAATTAATATTAAAAATTCACACCAAACTTAAAATTTGAAATGCATAAAATTAAAAATTCATATTTTAAAAATTAAAAATTCACACCAAATTTAATTTAAAAATTCATATTATAAATTCACACCAAACTTAAAATTTGAAATGCATAAAATTAAAAATTCATATTTTAAAAATTAAAAATTCACACCAAATTTAATTTAAAAATTCATATTATAAATTCACACCAAACTTATATTAATTTTTCAAATATTTACAATTTTAAATATATTGTTTTTACAAAGTTTACAATATTAATTTAAGATTTAAATATTAATTTTAAAAACATGGTAAAAATAAAATTAAAAATCTTTTTGGCTTTTTATCCCACTTTAATCAATCAAATATTATCAAAAATATGCGCCCCTCTTTTCGGTAAAGTAATTTCGGTTCCAAGACCTAATTTAACTCATGACGAATTTTTGAAATATTTTGGGTTGATTGATTAAAGATATTTATACCTTAAGAATAAACGTTAAATTTCGCAGTGATATAATAAATTTTTGAATGATATCAATAATTTCGGTCGCCAAACCTAATTTTATTCAATACCAATTTAATACTTTTTAGCGAAAAAATTTGCGTTTATTATCAAAAGGTTAAAAATAAAAATAAAAATAAAAACTGTACAGACATACCTGTGAAATAGATTTCTTAGTTATATGATCTATCCCATTCGTAAGATAGTCGGTTTAATTGGTTTTCCATAGCTACATAGGCGTAACCTCGAGCATTCAGTGTCTTTTCTTCTAAACATATGAACGGTCCGTCTCTGCATAAAGTAACAAATTCGGTATTTGAATAGGTTTGATTATTTGAACATTTACCTCCATGTGACCATTTTCCGCATTTGTGACATCGTTCTAGGTGTCGTGCTCTTCTTTTTGCTGCGGATTTTGATTTTCCTTACCAAATTGTAACTTATTATCTTCGCATCTGGATTCTTTTCTACCTCCGTCCATTCTTTCTCTGATTACTGATACTAATTCACTCGGTAGTATGTCATTATTACATTTAGTGATCAAAGCGTGTAGCATTAGACCATGGTTTAGTTCACAGGCAGTCTTCATTTCGTAAAAACCTAAAAAAAATAAAAATTCAGAATGGGGGGAGAAGACTAGTTCTTTAGGGTCTGCTAGGGAAAGACCATTCGAGTTCCATTTTCGAGAACTACATGAAAACAGACAATCTAACTCTAACAGAAATACATATTATCCTTTAAAGACTTGATTCTCCCCACACTTAGTTAGCTGTGGTGTCGAAATTGTGATTAACTTCGTTGTCGACTTCCATCGGACCATGTATGTAATGTTTAACTCTGTGACCATTAACTTTAAATTCAATCCCATTTGAATTTATTAATTCTATCGTTCCGTATGGGAAAACTCTTTTGACTATGAATGGTCCAGACCATCTTGATTTCAATTTTCCAGGAAATAGCTTGAATCGTGAATTGAAAAGAAGAACTCTGTCTCCTTCTTTAAATTCTTTTGAACTTCTGATTCTTTTATCATGCCATTTCTTCGTTCTTTCTTTATAGATTAACGAATTTTCGTATGCTTCATGTCTTAATTCTTCTAATTCGTTTAGTTGACTTAATCGTAGACGTCCAGCTTCATGTAAATCAAGATTACATGTTTTCAAAGCCCAAAATGCTTTGTGTTCAATTTCTACTGGAAGATGACATGCTTTTCCATAAACAAGTCTAAAAGGTGTGGTTCCAATTGGAGTTTTGTAGGCTGTTCTAAAAGCCCAGAGTGCATCCTCCAATTTAATGGACCATTTCTTCGGATTTGATCCTACGGTTTTCTCTAGAATACGTTTTAAGGCTCGGTTGGTATTTTCAACTTGTCCACTTGTTTGTGGATGATATGCGGTGGAGATTTTATGAGTTACTCCATATCTTTTAAGAACTTTCTCAAGTTGATTATTACAGAAATGAGTACCCCGATCACTTATTAAAGCTTTCGATGTTCCAAACCTTGCAAAAAGACGTTTTAAAAAGTTGACTACAACTCGTGCATCGTTAGTTGGGAGAGCTTGTGCTTCCGCCTATTTAGATGTAGCGACCCCGACAAATCGTCAAGTGACGGCGTCGACTACGTGGGTCCCATTACCTGATTATAAGTCTTTAAGATAACGCTTGACCAAAATATGTCGCCTTCATTTCAAAATAAGGATTGTTTCAAAGTTTACAAGAATTGTTCAACCAAAAGTTAAGTTACAACGTTATAAGTACGATTGAAATCTAGGCGACACAGTTTAAGGTAAGTCAAAAGACGCTCCATGAAATGCACGTATACTCGACATCCAATGCAAGTATCATATAGTAAGCGGAAGCATGTTTCACATATCGTGTAGTGACCTGAGAAAAACATAGAAATCTGTCAACGAAAACGTTGGTGAAATCATAGGTTTAAGTAAGTAGTTGAGTAAAAGTAAAGTAAGCCGAACCACAAGATTTGAAAAATTGAAATGATAATAGTACATTCTAAAAGTTAATATTCACGAGCACCCAATTATCAAAGCTTAACATTCCGTCCGTTGAATACCCCATAAATTAGTGCTAGAACTACACTGTTTCTCGAAAATATATTTCACCCGTAGACGGTAGCGAACCGTCAAGGATGAGGGCTGTCAAACCCATATGGCCATATAACATAAGTTCTCGCTTACACCATCTGATGTAACTAATGATAATCGGATTGAGGATTTCTGTTCTAAACTCGTATGTAGAATGTTTGTTTTCCCGTTCTTGTGTTCGCTTAGTTCAAAAGAAATGTTTATGTTTTCTCATCCCAAAAGTTTATATAAAAGAGTAAAAGTGGGACTATGATCTCACCTTTGATTGCAAGTGTAAATAGGTACTTCAACAAGTAATGTGCGCAAAGGACAACGCTAGTCTCGACCTAAACAAAGGTTGTATCAATAACGATAGTCACGAAGGGTCAAAGTTGTTCAATTAGTCATATGGCTCGACACGACTCGATTATGTAGCATGTGAAGCAAATTGTCAAGTTTCATGCAAGATACAAGTATAAAAGCATGTTAGGAAGATTGCATAAAAGTTTGGTTAAGTTTGACTAAAAGTCAAACTTGGTCAAAGTCAACGAAAAAGTCAACACGTTCGGGTCGGGTCTCGGACAAATTTTCTATGCTAGTTATTCATATATAAGCATGTTAAAACAAGTTGCATGTGAATTGGAGGTCTAGAACATGGCAAACATTTTTGATAAAATGGAAAAGTTGGACAGAATCTGGACAAGGCCAATGTCGCGCCGCGGCAAGGGGTGTCGCGCCGCGACATAACACATGGTCTGGTGTCAGGTCGTTTTCAAGGTTCAAGTCTTGGTCAAAACTTCAAACAAACGCAAAACGCAAACCGCAAACAATTAGAAGACGTATCTTATACCGTTGGAAAGCTCTTTTGACAAGGAACACAACTAAACACAAATCCTCAAACAAAAACATCATTTACAACAATCGAATTCTCGTCATGTGATCAATAAACGCTCATTTCAAAGCCTCAAGTTCATCAATATGCATTTTAAGTTCCGGGAATCCAATTTACACATATGATATGCCGTTTTGAAGGTAATGAAGCATACATTACAACTAATCACTAACAATTAACATTCCATGGCATTCAAGCATCCAAAAATTCATTTCAAGAACTAGCAAACCCTAGTCAAGCAACACCAAAATCAATAATCACGTTTTTGAAGTTTCTTTGATCAATCTATATATCAACATGAAGCTAATGATGCTAGTAACACTTTTAAAACATGAACTTTAACAATCTAACAACCTTTAATCATCCAAATCAAAGATTAAGCATACAATTTTCATTTTCAAGCTAGTTACACCAAAATCAACAAATCAAGCAAACAAATCATATATTCATGTCATACACGAGCCATAGTCACTAACTAACAACATTTCAAGTAATTAAAACGAATTTAGAGAAATTTAGTGTTTTAGAAATGTTACCCAAAATCAATGAGGTTGGTATCAAATCGAAGAGGATGAAACGAGGATTCCAAAAGTACAATTTGTTTTGATGTTTGATTCCTTGCTTGAATTTGGATGATGATTGAAGATGATGAAGAATTTAAGGTTTGAGTTTTTGGTTGAGAGAAAAGAAGAAAGAAAAGAAATTAAAAATGTGGGGAATGGTGGAGAAGTAGTTGACTTAGTCAACTACTAGTGATTAGTTTGGCCATATGGCAAAAATGGTCCCTCGAGTTTGTAGTCGGGTGCGGGAATTAACCAAACGAATATTTTAAAAACGCTCGAGTAAACGGGTGACGTTATATTTAAATAACGAGGATATTATGAACGTTAGTTAATGAAGATACAAATTTAAATCGCGAAAGATATTATTTAAAAAAAAGACGGTGTTAAAATAAATTTAACGGAAAAACGCGGGATGTTACATTATCCACACCTCAAAAGAAATTTCGTCCCGAAATTTAGTTGGAAGTAGTATTTGTTGAATCTTCCTCCAGATCTCGTGTTGCCAATTCTACGAATAAGTGAAGGTACGTCCTTGGACATTTCAGCGAACTTGACGGTCGGGATCATATGTTGTTTTAAGGTTTGGTTTCACGATCCCTGGTTTTAACTGGTTTTCCCATGAAGAGAAGTTTGTCATCAATAGTTGGTGTATCTGGCAGGATTGCACGTTCCTGTTCTGCAGGACACGTTTCCAAATTTGTTACGCGAAATGTAGGGTAAACGGAAACTTAATTGAGTCGAAAGTTCTAAGCGGTAGGAAGCGGTCCCAATACGCCCCAAGGTTTCAAAAGGTTCGATATTGCGGCTAGCCTTTCTCGATTTCCCCAAAATGGATTTCACCTTTCCAAGGTGCGGTTTCTCAACATTATGTGGCTACACACTGGGATTTGTGAGGTTTTCATCTAAGTTTGGTATAACTCTTCTGGCGACCATGGGTTGTCTCGAGCCCTTCTCGGACTTGAAAGATCTCAATTGTTGTTTCTTGATGGAGTTCAGATTCGGTGATTTGCTTTGATTGAATGAACAGGGGTATGACATTAGCAGTCATATGGGGTTTCGGAAAGTGCGTGCGAACACACGAGTGGTAACTACTGTTGTAAGAGTGATCTACTAAAGGTGACAATACGAGTTCGTGACATGTCTTTTCAAGACGTAAATCGTTCGTTTGCTTGGTTCATCGGTTTGTGGGTGGTACGCGGTACTCATGTCTAAGCGGGTCTCCAAGGTTTCTTGTAAAACTAGAAGTGAAACGAGTATTTCGATACGGGATAATTGACAAGGATACACCGTGTTGGAATAGAACCTCTTAAGATATGTTTGAACAAGTCAGTTAGGGTTCGAAAAATGTTCGTTAGGACTATTCACCCTCGTGGCGAATACTAATGTAATATGAGGAGTTTCTCTATCCATGGAGAAATGTTACAAGGAGTTTCCTTAAACGGAAATGTGAGCGATAAAGATAGGAGTGAAATGAGGACTTGGAATAGGATGAGCTTACATCTCGAGGTTGCCATATCGTGCCTCTAGTTGTCAAAAGTTGAAGTCTGAAAGAGAAACGAGATCGTACACGTAGTTGTTTAGTTCGGGGTTGAATAATAGTTGGCCGATTATTAGAAACACAATGACATTAAGTCAAAGAAGAGTGAAGTATCATTGGATCGTGTGTTATCTTAAGTTCCAGTAATATCAGACGGTAACGGTGAAATAACAGAGATATGTAGCGTGGTATGTGATGACGAGAAAATTGATCGGATCCACAATTTAGTATTAGAATTCTTCGCGCAAAATAACGAATTTCAGTTACACTGATTTTGAATCGAGAGAGCATGCCTTCCGGCGTTCATGTAGAAATATTTTCATAATTGAGTTCCATCTGGTGCTATACGATTTTAACTAGAAATGTTGGTGTGAAGTATCACGCTCAAGGTTCGGAAATGGGGGGGGTTTAAATTTTTCCCTCAGTGAGTTAACGAGGTTAAAAGTCGTGTAACACGAGAAAAGGCAGAAATGAATCTTCGGTAATAACCGGCGAGATCTAAGATTTTACGAATACAAGTCTGAGTCGGGGGAGTTTCCTGATTACATGTGGCTTGATTTCGAGATTGATTGAAATGCCTAGACCATTCACATCATGGTTTAGAAAATTGTACTTCGTTCAACAGAAATTCTCACTCGGAGAATTTGGTATGGAGTTGCTCTTTTCTCAAAAGTTCGAGCGTAAGATGGTGATGTTGTTCGTTTTCCTTCTTTACTTGAATAACTCAAGATGTCATCTATAAATACGATAACCGATTTGTCTAGATAAGTTTGCATACGTGGTTTAGGAGGTTCATGAATACGGACAGAGTCCTAAATAAATCGAATGGTACTAAGAGAGATTTACAACTAACGTTGTGAGTTCGGAAGATGGCTTAGGAGACATCGTCTCCCCTAACCGGAACGGAGGTCGATTTAGGACGCACACGGGATTCATGCAATAATCATGAGGTCATGGATACAAGGAAGAGGGTATCGGTTTTCAACCGAAAATTACTTAGTTCACAATGATCTATACAAGACGTCGGGGAAACAATTTCTTTCTAACGAATAGGTTTTGAGCTCCTTAGTTCTATAGGTGTCGAGTCAAAATTCTTAACGTATATCCTCCGATAAAATATATAGGCACACAATATTTTCCGTTGGTCACTTAAATTGCCTAAGTAGTGTCTAGGGGAAAAGGTGGAGTGCAAAGAGCACGAGTCAAAGCCTTGGTTATAAAACGTCTAGCGGTAACCGAATCGAATAAGTATGAAATATACGGTTTGTTGTGAAGAAACGTACCCGTGACTAGTCCATCGTTGTCTCGGGCATCCTAGGGGTCGATGTTGATAGTTCAACGGCGTGCGTTGGGGTTGATTTCTTCTTTGGGCACACATTCCTAAAATGACCCAGTTGGCCACATTCGAAGCAAGCACCCGTCCTGTGTGCGTTGGGCACCTTTCGAGCGACGGTAGCGGTACTCTTACAGGCATGGGCCACATGTCCACTTATGTGACACTTGATGCAAAATGGTTTGCCACACTCACCAAAATGATGTTTGCGACACTTGTTACAATAAGGTAGATTTCCGGCATACCCTTTCTTGCCGCCGGGGGTGAGAGGCTTCTTGGAGAGGTTGTTATTGTTGTGGTTGCTTGGTTGCGAGGCTTCCCATTTTCTTTTGTTGTTACTCGAGTGGTTCTCGACCATTGGTGCCGGTGCTTCCATTTCATTCACCGTTTCTAAAGTTTGGTGGGCCTTTGTTAAAGCCTCTTGTAGGTTAGTGGGTTGGGATGCCATTACCCCGTGTTGAATGCTCTTAGGGAGGCCATCCATGTAAAGTTCGACTCTTAGGGATTCGGGAGTCATGAGATTCGGACACATTGAGACTAGTTCGGTAAACCGTTGATTATAAGCTCCGAGGTCATTCCCGACCGTTTTTAAATTCCTTAGACCCTGTTCGAGCCTTCGAGTCTCGTCGCGCAGAAAATATTCGGTGATCATTCTTTCTCTTAATTCGGTCCATGAGAGTGTGTGGGCTTCATCGATACCCACCGATTGTACGTACTTGTTCCACCACGAGAGAGCAATGCCGGTGAAAGTGAGAGTGGAAAACTTGACCTTATCTTGGTCTCGACAACCGCTTGTGTTAAAAATGGTCTCCATTTGTTCAAACCATCGGGTGAGAGTAACCGGTCCTCCGGTTCCATCGAAAGTGGGAGGGTTGTATTTCATGAAGTTCTTGTAGGAGCAACCTTCGCTTGAATTACCGGATCCATGATTGTTGTTGTTAGAAAAGTGATCGGCCACGGCCGTACCCACGGCGGTGGTTATCATTCGTTGAAGAGTTTGTTCCAGAGTTTCGAGAGGAGTATTGTGTTGACCTTGGTAAGCCATTGTTCCTTCATGACACAAGAATATCGTTGGTTAGTATTTTCAACAATACTAACCGGAGTATGGAATAAGGATAGAGAGAAAATTTTTCCTTGACTCGCCTTAAATTCTTTATGTCATAATGTCGGAACGTCCATGTGAATCACCGTAATATAATCCCGGAAATTATATTACCCCGATTCTCATGTGCATTTAACATTACTTCATAAAGTCAAGGTGGCGCATCAACAAAATTTATCAACGTAAGATCAAGATCGAATACAAGTCAGATATGATAGAAGAGTTCGAGTATAAATGCACAAATAGTCAAGTAATTCCTACTTCAGTCTATATGCCGGTTGTAGTCTAGATTCACCTATGTACCCTATGACTCGGGGTTGACACAAATGAACTCTAAATCCCTACAACCAAGGCTCTGATACCACTTGTAGCGACCCCGACAAATCGTCAAGTGACGGCGTCGACTACGTGGGTCCCATTACCTGATTATAAGTCTTTAAGATAACGCTTGACCAAAATATGTCGCCTTCATTTCAAAATAAGGATTATTTCAAGGTTTACAAGAATTGTTCAACCAAAAGTTAAGTTACAACGTTATAAGTACGATTGAAATCTAGGCGACACAGTTTAAGGTAAGTCAAAAGACGCTCCATGAAATGCACGTATACTCGACATCCAATGCAAGTATCATATAGTAAGCGGAAGCATGTTTCACATATCGTGTAGTGACCTGAGAAAAACATAGAAATCTGTCAACGAAAACGTTGGTGAAATCATAGGTTTAAGTAAGTAGTTGAGTAAAAGTAAAGTAAGCCGAACCACAAGATTTGCAAAATTGAAATGATAATAGTACATTCTAAAAGTTAATATTCACGAGCACCCAATTATCAAAGCTTAACATTCCGTCCGTTGAATACCCCATAAATTAGTGCTAGAACTACACTGTTTCTCGAAAATATATTTCATCCGTAGACGGTAGCGAACCGTCAAGGATGAGGGCTGTCAAACCCATATGGCCATATAACATAAGTTCTCGCTTACACCATCTGATGTAACTAATGATAATCGGATTGAGGATTTCTGTTCTAAACTCGTATGTAGAATGTTTGTTTTCCCGTTCTTGTGTTCGCTTAGTTCAAAAGAAATATTTATGTTTTCTCATCCCAAAAGTTTATATAAAAGAGTAAAAGTGGGACTATGATCTCACCTTTGATTGCAAGTGTAAATAGGTACTTCAACAAGTAATGTGCGCAAAGGACAACGCTAGTCTCGACCTAAACAAAGGTTGTATCAATAACGATAGTCACGAAGGGTCAAAGTTGTTCAATTAGTCATATGGCTCGACACGACTCGATTATGTAGCATGTGAAGCAAATTGTCAAGTTTCATGCAAGATACAAGTATAAAAGCATGTTAGGAAGATTGCATAAAAGTTTGGTTAAGTTTGACTAAAAGTCAAACTTGGTCAAAGTCAACGAAAAAGTCAACACGTTCGGGTCGGGTCTCGGACAAATTTTCTATGCTAGTTATTCATATATAAGCATGTTAAAACAAGTTGCATGTGAATTGGAGGTCTAGAACATGGCAAACATTTTTGATAAAATGGAAAAGTTGGACAGAATCTGGACAAGGCCAATGTCGCGCCGCGGCAAGGGGTGTCGCGCCGCGACATAACACATGGTCTGGTGTCAGGTCGTTTTCAAGGTTCAAGTCTTGGTCAAAACTTCAAACAAACGCAAAACGCAAACCGCAAACAATTAGAAGACGTATCTTATACCGTTGGAAAGCTCTTTTGACAAGGAACACAACTAAACACAAATCCTCAAACAAAAACATCATTTACAACAATCGAATTCTCGTCATGTGATCAATAAACGCTCATTTCAAAGCCTCAAGTTCATCAATATGCATTTTAAGTTCCGGGAATCCAATTTACACATATGATATGCCGTTTTGAAGGTAATGAAGCATACATTACAACTAATCACTAACAATTAACATTCCATGGCATTCAAGCATCCAAAAATTCATTTCAAGAACTAGCAAACCCTAGTCAAGCAACACCAAAATCAATAATCACGTTTTTGAAGTTTCTTTGATCAATCTATATATCAACATGAAGCTAATGATGCTAGTAACACTTTTAAAACATGAACTTTAACAATCTAACAACCTTTAATCATCCAAATCAAAGATTAAGCATACAATTTTCATTTTCAAGCTAGTTACACCAAAATCAACAAATCAAGCAAACAAATCATATATTCATGTCATACACGAGCCATAGTCACTAACTAACAACATTTCAAGTAATTAAAACGAATTTAGAGAAATTTAGTGTTTTAGAAATGTTACCCAAAATCAATGAGGTTGGTATCAAATCGAAGAGGATGAAACGAGGATTCCAAAAGTACAATTTGTTTTGATGTTTGATTCCTTGCTTGAATTTGGATGATGATTGAAGATGATGAAGAATTTAAGGTTTGAGTTTTTGGTTGAGAGAAAAGAAGAAAGAAAAGAAATTAAAAATGTGGGGAATGGTGGAGAAGTAGTTGACTTAGTCAACTACTAGTGATTAGTTTGGCCATATGGCAAAAATGGTCCCTCGAGTTTGTAGTCGGGTGCGGGAATTAACCAAACGAATATTTTAAAAACGCTCGAGTAAACGGGTGACGTTATATTTAAATAACGAGGATATTATGAACGTTAGTTAATGAAGATACAAATTTAAATCGCGAAAGATATTATTTAAAAAAAAGACGGTGTTAAAATAAATTTAACGGAAAAACGCGGGATGTTACATTAGATACATAATCAATGGCTACGAGTATATATAGATTATTATGAGATTTTGAAAATGGACCCATAAAGTCAATACCCCAAATGTCAAATACTTCACATACTTGGATGATATTTTGTGGCATTTCATCACGTTGACTTATTTTTCTGGCCCTTTGACAAGCATCACAGGATTTGCAAAGAAGGTGTGCGTCTTTGTAAATTGTAGGCCAATAGAATCCAGCATCATAAGCTTTTCTTGCTGTTAGTTGAGGCCCATAATGCCCTCCAGTTGGTCCTGTGTGACAATGGTTTAAAATTTTACTAGCTTCATCTCCAAATACACATCGGCATATTATTCCATCTGGACAACTTTTAAACAGATGTGGATCTTCCCAAAAATAGTGTTTTATATCACTGAAGAATTTCTTTCGTCTTTGGTACGATAATCCTTTTTCAAGGAATCCACATACTAAATAGTTTGCATAGTCTGCAAACCATGGTATTTCTTTATAATCTATCTTCAATAGATATTCATCAGGAAAGTTGTCTTGTATGGCTGATTCATTTAGAACTTCTAATTCGGGATTTTCAAGACGAGAAAGATGATCAGCGGCGAGATTTTTTGCTCCTCTTTTATCTCGGATTTCAATATCAAACTCTTGTAAGAGTAAGATCCAACGGATTAATCTTGGTTTAGCATCTTGTTTCGAAAATAGGTATCTAAGAGCAGAATGGTCGGTATAGACCACCGTTTTTGCTAGAACGAGATATGATCGAAATTTGTCAAAAGCAAAGACAATAGCAAGGAGTTCTTTTTCAGTAGTTGTATAGTTTGTTTGTGCTCCTTGTAACGTCTTACTAGCATAATATATAGGTTGAAATCGTTTTTCAATCCTTTGTCCTAAAACGGCTCCCATTGCAAAATCACTTGCATCGCACATTAGTTCAAATGGTAGATTCCAATTTGGTGTGATCATGATCGGCGCATTAGTGAGTTTTTCTTTAAGAATATTAAAAGATTTGATACACTCATCTGAAAAGATGAATGGAGCATCCTTTTCTAGGAGTTTATTCATAGGAGTGGCGATTTTTGAAAAATCTTTTATGATACGTCGGTAAAAACCGGCATGCCCTAGAAAACTCCTAACTCCTCTAACATTGGTGGGATGTGGAAGTTTAGCAATTACATCTACTTTAGCTCTATCCACTTCAATTCCTTTTTTTGAAATTTTATGTCCAAGAACGATGCCTTCTTTAACCATGAAATGGCATTTCTCCCAATTAAGTACTAGATTTGATTGTTCGCATCTAAGAAGCATTCGTTCCAGATTAACTAGACATGATTCAAATGTATCACCGAAGACTGAAAAGTCATCCATGAATACTTCCATGCATTCTTCTATCATGTCGTGAAAAATCGCCATCATACACCTTTGAAAGGTTGCAGGGGCGTTGCAAAGTCCAAATGGCATGCGTTTGTAAGCAAAAGTACCATAAGGGCACGTGAATGTGGTTTTCTCTTGATCTTCTGGTGCTATTGGAATTTGAAAATATCCGGAAAATCTATCTAGAAAACAATAGTAACTATTTCCGGCTAATCTTTCCAACATTTGATCTATGAAAGGTAAGGGAAAGTGATCTTTTCTGGTGGCGTCATTTAATTTTCTATAATCAATACATACACACCATCCTGTTACAGTCCTAGTAGGAATAAGCTCATTTTTCTCATTTGTAATGACAGTCATGCCACCCTTCTTAGGTACGCATTGAACTGGGCTTACCCATGGACTATCAGAAATTGGATAAATTAGACCTGCATCTAGCAGTTTAATAATCTCTTTCTAAACTACATCTTGCATATTAGGATTTAGTCTTCGTTGGCGTTGCACATACGTTTTATGACCTTCTTCCATAAGGATTTTATGTGTGCAATACGAAGAACTTATTCCTTTAATATCATGAATCTTCCATGCAATGGCTGGTTTATGAGCTTTCAACACAGAAATGAGTTGTGATTTCTCATTTTCAGTAAGAGAAGACGATATTATTACAGGTAATTCAGATTCACCATGTAAATAAGCGTATTCCAAATGGTTTGGAAGTGGCTTTAATTCTAATTTCGGAGGTTCTTCTATTGATGATTTATATCGATATATATCTTCTTCTTTTAGCATTTGAATTTCTTCTGTTGTTGGTTCATATCCATTAGCTATTAGTGTAGCTAATATTTCAGCTTCATCAATTGGTTCATTACCTTCTCCTAAAGAACATTCTCCTGTTCCTTGTAATTCTGAAAATTCTTCTAATAATTCTGCATGTGCATCTATAGTTTGAATATAATAACATGTATCATCTGCAGATTGTGGTTGTTGCATTGCTCTATCAACTGAAAAGGTAACACTCTCATCCTCTATACTTAGGGTCAATTTCTTACCGAACACGTCTATCATTGCTTTAGCCGTGTTTAAGAATGGTCTTCCTAATATGAGAGGAACTTGAGAATCTTCTTCCATGTCCAGAACAACAAAATCTACTGGAAATACTAAAGTACCAACTTTAACTAGCATGTTCTCCATTATCCCTCTAGGATATTTTATTGATCTATCGGCTAGTTGTATGCTTATTCTGGTTGGTTTCAATTCTCCAAGGTCTAGTTTAGTGTATAGTGAATATGGCATTAGATTTATACTAGCACCTAAGTCTGCCAATGCTTCTATTGAACTAAGACTACCCAGAAAACATGGAATTGTGAAACTTCCTGGATCAGATAGTTTTTCTGGTATCTTATTCAACAGCACTGCTGAACAATTAGCATTCATAGTAACAGCCGAGAGTTCTTCCATTTTCTTTCTATTTGAGATTAGATCTTTCAAGAATTTAGCATATCTAGGCATTCCTGAAATCACATCAATGAAAGGAAGATTTACATTTATCTGTTTAAACATATCCAAGAATTTGGATTGCTCGGCTTCAAGTTTCTCTTTCTTCATTTTACTCGGGTAAGGAAGTGGTGGTTGGTATGGTTTAACATAAGGTTTATCCTTAACTGTGTTATCTTCATTAACCTTTTCAATTACAGGTTCTTTTTCCTTATCTTGATCAGGTTGTGGTTCTTGTGGAGTAGGAATAGTTTCATCAGAAGTTACAGGTATTTCAGGTGGTTTAAGTGTTGTACCACTTCTTGTGGTAATGGCTTTAGCTGTTTCATTCCGGGGGTTAGCATTTGTATCACTAGGTAGACTTCCTGGTTTTCTTTCACCTATTAACCTTGCTAGGTTACTCACTTCTTGTTCCAGATTTTGAATAGAAGCTTGTTGATTTGTAAATGCTTGAGCATTTTGTTCATTGGTTTGTTTTTGAGATGTGAAAAACTGCGTTTGAGTTTCAACTAGCTTTGTCATCATATCTTCTAAATTCGGCTTTTTATCATCGGTTTGTTGTGGTGGTTTGTTTTGAAAATTAGGTCTTTGCTGATTGTAAGTATTATTGGATACTTGTTGATTGCTAGGACCTTGTTGGTTGTTGTATGGAATATTTCGGTTATAATTCTGGTTTTGATTGTAAATCGGTCTTGGCGGTTGATAATTATTCTGATAATTATTTCCAGGCCTTTGGTTTATGTATGAAATATTCTCTCTTTGTTCCATTGTTAATTCAATACTGAGACAATCTTTTGTCAAATGTGGTCCTCCACACTGCTCACAACTAATTCGTATTGAGTGAATATCTTTAGTCATCTTTTCCATTCGTCTCTCCACAGCATCTATCTTTGCGGAAATGGAATCTAAGTCATGGCTAGAATCGGCTCTAGCTGCTTTAGATGATCTAACGATGTCTTTTTCTTGGTGCCACTCATGTGAGTGGGAAGCAGTGTTATCAATAATTTTGTAAGCATCAGTTTCGGTTTTCTTCATAATAGAACCACCAGCTGCTATATCTATGTCTTTCCTTGTAGTGATGTCGCATCCTTGGTAGAATATTTGTACTATTTGACAGGTGTCTAAACCATGTTGCGGACATCCTCTTAACAACTTTCCATATCTAGTCCATGCCTCCTATAGAGTTTCATTCGGTTTCTATGTAAACGTAACAATTTCTGCTTGAAGTCTTACGGCTTTAGATGCAGGAAAGAATTGTTTAAGAAATTTGTCAACTAAAACATCCCATGTATCGATCGCCCCTTCAGGTAACGATTCCAACCAATCTTTGGCTTCTCCCTTTAAAGTCCAGGGAAATAACATGAGATATATCTGTTCATCCTCCACTTCTCGAATTTTAAATAGTGTGCAGATCCTATTAAAGGTACGTAGATGTTCATTTGGATCTTCCTTCGGTGCACCGCTAAATTGGCATTGATTAGTCACCATGTGTAGAATTTGTCCTTTGATTTCATAATCTGGCGCATTAATGTCTGGATGAGTAATTGCGTGACCTTGGCCAGTGCGTTTAGCTCTCATTCGGTCTTCCATACTTAAAGGTTCCAGATTCTCCATAATTGAATTTGTTGAATCGGAATCACTAGAGGATTCTGATTTAATGGTTCGTTCCTCAACAATCTCTGTGTGAATGATTGGTGGTTCCAGAGGAAAGTTTAATGGTTCAGGATCTACGAACCGTTCCTGAATATTCTCCGGATTCTCAATTGTGAGGTCGGGTTCAAAAAATGGATTATCGGAAATTTGAACTGAAGTACTTGGTCGACTGGATGACGATTCTAAAGAAAAATCAACGGCGGTTATATTTGCTAAATGTCTTGATCTAGTTACAGGTGGTGAACGTACAAAAGGTGGTGATCGTCTTGCTCGGTGCATTCACTGAATATCCTATTAGTTTTTAAAAGGAAAGAAAAATTATAATAAGTTATCCAATTAATAGACTTTTCTGATTTTGCCCACGTTTTGAATAGCCAAAAGATGCAGCAGAGGGGCAGGATTCGTTTGGTCTCAATATAATTGAGGACTGTTTGGCTCCAATAACCCGCTCCACGTACAAATCCAACTATTACTACGAACCAGAAAATTTTGATGTCTATCAATTTAACCACTTAAAATAAATTTTCGTAATTTTAAGAAAATTAGATAAGAAGTAGAATAAAAATCTATGTCCTAAAAACTAGAATAGCGAGAAATAAGAAAGAAAAAGAGTTCGTCGGAAAAGGAAAAATGGTTGAAAAATAAAAGGTGACGGAAAAATTAAAGAAACTTATAAAACTTAAAAGTACTTGACTAAACTAACCTTATTACTACAACTAACTTAAAATTATAATCGCAAATTGAGATTACTAATTGGAATGATAATTGATACATAGGTAAAAGGTGTCTAAAAATATTAAAGCTTACAAGTAAAACTATATCCCAAATGGAAATAACTTTAAAAGAAACTAAAACTTAAAAAGGCGTCACAAAATTCTAAAGCACCTAAATCTTATTCTAAAGAAAAAGCACTTAAGGAATTCTACGGCAAAGCCTAAAAATCTAGAAGTAAAAAAATAACTATGGCAAAAACTAAGTTTAAAACTAAATATGAGCTAAATATACAAATATTACGCTAAAACGATTAAAAAGGGACAAAATATAAAAATATACAAAAAGTTGTAAAAAGTACAATTTTTATAAAAATATTATTTTTATATTATTTATTTAATAAAACTACTAATTTTACAATTTAATTAAACTAATTTAATTAAATAAAACAAATTAAATAAAAAGTAAAACTAATTAAATAAAAATCTTAAAACTAGATTTATATATATATTTTTATATGTTTTTAAATAAAAACAAAATACTTAAATAAAACTTATATAAAAATAAAGAAACTTTATAAAACTTAAATA